>NC_060119.1:347475753-348194086 GCF_021461395.2 Schistocerca americana
GAATGTGGGAATAGGAAAAGATAAAGTAGAATAACATGCTAATTGTATAAGCAAGCCTAAGGTGTGCTGTAGGAGACAAAAATTAAATGGTCCACTTGTGAGGAATAGAAGACCAGAAAGGGGCAACAAGAGAGGTAGCAGAGACAAATATGTAATGCAAATCTTACTTTTCATCTGAACGACTGGGATTGTTCATGGTCACAAAGTAATACTCAGATTATGTGAGTTGTTAGATAATTTGCCTTCAAGCTATACAATATTACAATGCAGAATGCTCATAGCTTCTAAATGAGGAACTTTTGACTTCAAAAACTAATATGGCCATGCTTCTTTCCAATTTTCCGTACGACCATGCTTCTTTCCTATTTTCAGTTCCTCATTAATTGTAATTTTAGTAGTAGCCATTTCTCAGTGACCTATTTTTTATCATGGATGCAACAGGCAGAGCTAATAATATTAAACTTCTCACAACTGACCAGCAGCTGTAGAAGATTAGCGATGACTACATTCCCAGATCAATGAAGAGTCACAATATGAGTTGCTATGTGATGAATTAGTTAAAACTGACTACAGCAATAAAAGTTTATGATTGGAACTGAAAATAAATCTGTTTATATCTAGGTAAAGGGGGGGGGGGGGGGGGGGCAAGGCTGGTATGGTCTTGAGGAATCTGGCTCCTGCTGGAGGATAAGTCTATTAAAACCTTGAGAAATGTCTCTTCAATTTGCAATTTCTAACTGCATGGCATTCCGGCCCAAGATGCTGGAGTTGGCGGTCGTCTGTGCGTTAGGTGTGCTTGCTTGTGTGTGTGTAAATGATGTGTGTATCTCTCTTTTACTAATGAAGGCTGTGGCTGAAAGCTTTATGTAAGAGTTTTTTAATTGTGCCTGTCTGCAACTTGATGTGTCTTGTTTATGGTAAGTAGCAATCAGTCTTTTCCTACATCATTGAATTTACAAAAGTAGATAGACAAAAGTAAATCTGACCACTTGCTAATAAGAGGAGACTTGAATGGAAGTATGGGGGACACACCAAGACTTGGAATTGGAGGAACATACAGAGAGCACATACAATAAATAATGATGATGGACAGGAACTAAATCATTTTGCAACTTTCATTCAACAATATGAAAATTACCAACACATTCTTTAGGAAAAAAGACATTTATAAATATACAAGGAGTGCAAGAGGTCATGGGTCTTTTATTGATAATTGTATATTAAACTGAAAAGTTAGATCACTTGTGCAAGATCTAAGAGTCCACCAAAGAGCACACAATATTAATTCAGACCACTATTTTGTTATAGTAAAAACAAACCTGTCAACCAGACAGAAGAAACAAGTATGTAAATTACACAACATCAAAGGAGGAGTATCTGTTATAAGATAACAGTATAAAATGTAAGTACCAACAATAAATTGCACAATATCTACATAACAAAATTACACAAAATAATGTAAACACAGAATGGGAAATATCAAGTCATGCATTAACAGAACAGCAATGGAAGGTATACAGGAAAAGAACAAATCCCCAAAAAAAGAAATGTTTCAGAATACGGAATGATGAAATAGAGAATACAATTAAAGAAAAACTAAAAGCTTACCTAATGAATCTACATGATGAGACACAACCAATACATGCAGAAAAATGCAACTTCACCAAAAATAGGAATGAAGAAAGCTCATCAAGAATAATAGGACCAATTTAATTCAACAACAGAAAATTATGTGCATGGCAGACAAGAGATGCCCTATAAACTCATCAAATGACTTAACAAGCAAGAAAGGGATGCTACAAGAATAAGTGTCAAAGATAAAGGGACTTGGATACAATACTACGAAGAACTGTGGACTCGAAAAGATGACAAAGTTGAAGATATAACAACTTCAAAGGACAGATGGGACCAGGGGGATGACATCATACTAGATGTGACACAGGAAGTCCTTAGACAGTTGAAAAACAGAAAAGCTGCAGGATATGATGGAGTCAACTTAGAACTCCTTAAATACAGAGAATTCATATTATGAATGAGGCTCTTGAATGAATGCTGAGACATGAGGGTGGCACTTGAATCTTGGAAGACAGTGGAGGTGACACCATTCTACAAAAAAGCAGGAAGAAATGTCTCTGAGAACCAAAGAAGAATAAAACCTACTCAATGCTTCTTACGAACTCCAAGCTAGAATTATTAACAATACGTAGCTGACACCCTCCTCATGGAGGAACAAAATGGCTACAGAAAGGGATGTATGACAAACAGAGAGACATTGTACTTTTACATGTAGAGCATGGGAAGTTTTTAGTGAGGTTGCATTTGATTATGATCCATTAAGTGACTATGTTAATCACTGAACAGTCATCTTAAGGGAACAGATCAAAAATATAGGCAATGTAATGCATTGAAATGGAAAGAAGAAACTGTTGGTATATGCGGCTTTTGTGGCACTCTCACTTTCAGTAGTCTGTGAGCCAGTAAAACCTCCGAAAACTGTATTTCTGTACAAATGTAATGAACCGAGGCATTTTTTAAACGTAGTTAGAAAATATAATGCATGCTTTCATATTTGAGATATGACAAAGTAATAGAAACACATTCATTATCTACTTACATAGCTGCACTGGATACTTTTTATACATACACACACACATCTCTACAACACTATACGAACAGACATTTGCAAATCACTAGCTTGCTTACTCGCCATCACTCATCATAATAACACTACTGATATGCAAGCACAGCCCCGGGTAACAGCTAATATATACATCACAAAGCTAATAAGCTATACAAACAAGTACCTAAGAAATCTAAAAAGAGTGTAAAGAATGAGTCTCTGAAGTACAGTGTGTTACAATGAGATTCAACACTGCACCCTGGAAGACCACACTTTTTGTCTCACCTGGTTTTAACCCAGCCACAAATTCTAGGAGCACCTTGATTCACCAAGTCTTACTCATTCAGTACAAACAAAGCCATTAGACAGTCTTCATTTAACATTAACTTTCTTCAGATACACTTTATAGCAGTGGTTGTCAAACTTTTTTGCTCAAGGGCCAAACCTGACATTTTAAGGCAACCCTTGGACATATGTACAGATCTTATAATTAATTGATAACTTCTGTAAATTGGTATGTTATGAGCCCGCAACAGACCAGCTATAGTAATGGCGTGATAAGATGGCCGCTTAAGTACTGACCAGTAAAAGTCGGCGCCATTCAGTACACTTTCTGTTGACTCTTCTGTTTAAGATTGCAGCCACCCTACATGATCCCAGATTTGTGACACTGTAATTGACTGATGCAGTACTGTTTTATTCTCTTTGTGAGTGGATTATTAACTGGTTAATAACAGTAACTGTACTTATACTTAAATGCATTATGCAATATGAGACACCAGTGGTTAGCAGATTGGACTCGCACTCGGAAGGATCACGGTTCAAACCCCTGTCTGGCCTTCACATGAAGTTTTTCCAAGACTTCTCTAAACTGCTTGTGGCAAATGCCATTTGGTTCCTGTGAAATGGCATGGCCAATATCCTTCCCCATCCTTCCTTAATTTGAGCTTACCCTCTGTCTCTAATGACCCTGACGTCATCAGTATGTTAATCTCTAATCTTTTTCCTTAATATGATACATGATTAAAAATGTTTGCTAAATGTTTTGAATATCACTTTTCTGCTTCTCAATGCACTGTATTACAACAGCCTCCATTTAATTTCACATTCACTGCTACAAACAAAGATGATCATAATAAGCATTCTTGAGTCCCTGCTACTTTAGTGTCAAAATTTATACCATCACATCTGATTTGTCAGAACTTGCAATAAACGAGAAAGCATTCCCTCTTACAGATCCTCTAAGCTGGCAGTGGCAGTGCTACTATCCCCTCTACTCCTGAGGCAAGATGCCAACTTCACTTAGTTCACTTCCAATTTCACCAACATCAATTAAAATTATGCATATCTAGACATTACTGTCTCTGTTAGTATTTTCGTTTGTTACTGAACAGGAAAACTATAATTTTAAGATGATCTTTTACTTGATGTTTTTGGATTTGGCTGTTAGCTGCTTGATGTATATTTTTATAAAACATGACTGAGGGCCGCATAAATACTCAATTTGGGCCCACTCCTCTATGGCACAACACATCCTCAAACAGTTGACAGCAAATTACATACTGTTAGTGCTTCGACAGTTATATACTACGAGAGATGCAATATTTATTTTCTCATTAAGAAAGACATAATTTGACAATACTACAGATACACAAGAAATACTTGAGCAGTTCATTTATAAAAGCAGTTTATTTGTTGTATTTTTCATTGTCTTCATAAAAAATTTCAGAAAACCAATTTTAGGTACTACAAGCTACACCCCAAGGCAACTGATATGGTTACACTTTTTCACACATTGAAATCCAAAATAATTCTGTTTCAAATAATTCATTGAAATTTACAGTAGAGTTTTCACAGAAGCATCATTTTTTATTTCCGTACTTCTCATTAGTAACTCCAGTTATGCCTTTTTAGCTCTTCATCAGAATATATTCTATCACAGAAATATATTCGTCTTAATCGGCAATTTGAATGTATCTGAATCCTTACAGTTTCCTTATAGCTTGTTCCAAATGCTTTTTGTGTGAATTCAGCTAGATTTATTTGTATTATATTCCAGCCATCCTCCAGTAACAATGGAACACTGCAAGTATGCGGTCTTACTGAAGTACCAGAACGAGAGTTGCTTGCACAAAATTGTCGGCGAATATTTCTGTCGTCTAAGACCTATAATAATATAAAAATTTGTTAAACAGGTATAACTTTAACTGATGGGGTCATGCTAACATAGAAGATTAATATGCAAATACACATTGTGTGGGACTGAATACAAACCAATTGCTATAAAAGTCAGGGAAAATAAAAGTAGCAGAGGTAACAGACTCAGAAACACACTAAGAAAGACGAAACCTTTGACTCTGTCAGAAAGTTTATATCAAGTTCAGAGTCTATCTACCAGGTCCTCTTCTTCTACCACTTTTATAAATGCAATAGAACAGCGAGCAGTTAATATACATAGCAATAAACTGTAGAGCATCTTGTAGAGTATGCAATGAAGTGTGGATTGTGTGCAGCGTATTTATTTGGGGAAAATAGCACACACAGGAAGCAAGACAATATAAATGAGAAAATATAAACGACTGTACAAATAAGGAAAAGACACCCTAAACCCTGTATCAGGAAAGGCAAAAAACTGCATGATGAAAATTAAATGTAACTGTGAAGACTGTTTAGTTAAAACAGACATTATTTGTTGAAGTTACCAGTATTAGCAGTAATGTCTTAAAGACGGCTGTAGTTTGAGGAATGTTAAAGTCTGTGGTGTACAGAAATGCAAGATCAATGTTCTAAGATCATGTTGCAGATCACTGAATGAGACCACACCTGATAAACAGTCAAAAATCTTCACAAAACTTCGGTTCATGTCTCATGCTGCATATCAAAAACAAGATGAGAGAATCACAAGAAGTAATGAGGGAAGCCTAATAAAAACTGTTGTATGCATCAGTGAGAAGTTCTCACGTTATTCAAAATGGTAATTAGAACAGTGTGGTCCCCGATTCCCAGACTGCTGAGTCCTCTAGCAAAAACATAGCTGCACTGATGTTTTCAACTTCTGGAAACAGTACATTAAGAAACAAGGAGGTGATCAGTTGAAAACCAGTATCACTTTGGCCATGTCATACATTGGCTATTATGACCCAGGACTGGGAAGATGGACAATCCCACCCAAAAACAAGAGCATTCACAAATTTTCAGGTCAGAAAAAGCATGCAGTTTGGTACAAAACTTATTATTCAGCAATTAATGAAAAATTACTCCCAAAAAATGAAAGCTCTTGGCAGCAAGCAGAATCTCTTCCATTACAATCTATGGCCTCAAAAGGTGACAAGTGTCATGAGCTTTTAGGTAAACAAGTACATTGTTATAGCCCCTACCTACAATAAGCCCTGGTGATGTCACATTTATTTTATTTTATTCTTCTCTCTCTGATTTTCCAGATGTCAAAAATGAACTCAAAGCATGATAATATGACTACTGATGTAGTACAGTGGAAGTCTTAAATGTGGGTTTTGAACTGAGTGAAAAGATAGGACTAGTGTGTATCTATTAATGGTAACTACACTCCTGGAAATGGAAAAAGGAACACATTGACACCGGTGTGTCAGACCCACCATACTTGCTCCGGACACTGCGAGAGGTCTGTACAAGCAATGATCACACGCACGGCACAGCGGACACACCAGGAACCGCGGTGTTGGCCGTCGAATGGCGCTAGCTGCGCAGCATTTGTGCACCGCCGCCGTCAGTGTCAGCCAGTTTGCCGTGGCATACGGAGCTCCATCGCAGTCTTTAACACTGGTAGCATGCCGCGACAGCGTGGACGTGAGCCGTATGTGCAGTTGACGGACTTTGAGCGAGGGCGTATAGTGGGCATGCGGGAGGCCGGGTGGACGTACCGCCGAATTGCTCAACACGTGGGGCGTGAGGTCTCCACAGTACATCGATGTTGTCGCCAGTGGTCGGCGGAAGGTGCACGTGCCCGTCGACCTGGGACCGGACCGCAGCGACGCACGGATGCACGTCAAGACCGTAGGATCCTACGCAGTGCCGTAGGGGACCGCACCGCCACTTCCCAGCAAATTAGGGACACTGTTGCTCCTGGGGTATCGGCGAGGACCATTCGCAACTGTCTCCATGAAGCTGGGCTACAGTCCCGCACACCGTTAGGCCGTCTTCCGCTCACGCCCCAACATCGTGCAGCCCGCCTCCAGTGGTGTCGCGACAGGCGTGAATGGAGGGACGAATGGAGACATGTCGTCTTCAGCGATGAGAGTCGCTTCTGCCTTGGTGCCAATGATGGTCGTATGCGTGTTTGGCGCCGTGCAGGTGAGCGCCACAATCAGGACTGCATACGACCGAGGCACACAGGGCCAACACCCAGCATCATGGTGTGGGGAGCGATCTCCTACACTGGCCGTACACCACTGGTGATCGTCGAGGGGACACTGAATAGTGCACGGTACATCCAAACCGTCATCGGACCCATCGTTCTACCATTCCTAGACCGGCAAGGGAACTTGCTGTTCCAACAGGACAATGCACGTCCGCATGTATCCCGTGCCACCCAACGTGCTCTAGAAGGTGTAAGTCAACTACCCTGGCCAGCAAGATCTCCGGATCTGTCCCCCATTGAGCATGTTTGGGACTGGATGAAGCGTCGTCTCACGCGGTCTGCACGTCCAGCACGAACGCTGGTCCAACTGAGGCGCCAGGTGGAAATGGCATGGCAAGCCGTTCCACAGGACTACATCCAGCATCTCTACGATCGTCTCCATGGGAGAATAGCAGCCTGCATTGCTGCGAAAGGTGGATATACACTGTACTAGTGCCGACATTGTGCATGCTCTGCTGCCTGTGTCTATGTGCCTGTGGTTCTGTCAGTGTGATCATGTGATGTATCTGACCCCAGGAATGTGTCAATAAAGTTTCCCCTTCCTGGGACAATGAATTCACGGTGTTCTTATTTCAATTTCCAGGAGCGTATATTGAAAGTGGAAAAAGCCGGTTTTATATAATTTTTTGATTGATGCAGTTTTTACAGCACTGCATTCAGTTTTATATATATTTTATAACCATAATATGATCTGCAATTTGTAAGAATCATATTATACAGTACAAATGACAAGTATGCAGGATATGGATCAAAGAGGAAAGCACAGACTGAGGAGGATTTTAATGATATACACTGAGGCGACAGAAGTCATGGAATTGTGTGTGATATGCACACTTGCAGATGTTGCTAGTATCACGTACACAGTGCATCAGTGGAGCTGTCACCTGTTCTCAGGTGATATATGTGAAAAGGTTTCTGACATAATTATGGATGCATGATGGGAATTAAGAGCCAGGCAGCAGTAGCCGACCGTGACAGACGCAGCAACAGGGAAGTAACCGCTTTTGTGTAATTTACAAGTTCCTAACCAGGAGCGAATTTTATTGTCTCACCTGTGTGCTTTAATAGTTTAGTTTCTTGAGTTTCTGTGTGTAAATTTAATATCTATAGCCACAGTTGTCGCATTTTCGTTTGCTTTGGAAAGTAAACCAGTTTTGTGAGATGTTACAAGTTCCTAATCAGGGGCAAATTATTTAGTTTCACCTGAGTGCTACCAGACACATTTCATGTGTTTCCGTCAGGGTCTAGAGTAGAGTTGCGCAGCGCATGCCGATAGTCCATTTATCTCAAAGTTTAGTTTTTCATGGTCTTTTGGTATGGACAGGGACTGCGATTGTTGTGTGTGGATGTGAGCCGAGTTGGTGACACTTCGCTCTCAGCTTCAGGCTGTGATGGCTTCAGTTACACAGTTTGAGGTTGCAGAGGATGGGCACCACTGTTGTGGGCCGACCGTGGGGATCCAATGGACGTCGAGCATGTCAGAGTCCTCCAATCGGTCCTCACCGGTGGCCAACCCTGTTACTCCTCACACTGAGGCTGACCCTTCACCTGTGGTCGAGTGGGAGGTCACCCCGGGGTGAAGCAGGCGGCGAAAGACTTCCCAGGTGGCCGCACATAAAGCCTCCCCAGTTTGTCTGACACACAGGTTCTAGGTGCTGTCTGTGGTTGACACTGTCACTGAGCCAGATGCTGTTGCCTGTCCTGTTTCAGAGGAAACCACTCAGCCTGCAAGATCCGGGCAATTGCAGAGGATGGGATTATTGGTACTTGGAAGCTCCAACGTTAGGTGCATTATGGGGGCCCTTAGGGACTTGGCTGACAAGAAGGGTAAGAAAACCAATGTGCACTCCGTATGTGTACCAGGTGGAGTCATTCCAGGTGTGGAGAGGGTCCTCCCAGATGCCATGAAGAGCACAGGATGCAGCCAGATGGTTGCTCATGTCGGTACCAATGATGTATGTCACTTTGGATCAGAAAAGATTCTCTCTGGATTCGAGCGGCTAACAGAAGTGGTAAAGGCTGCCAGTCATGCTTGCAAGATGATAGCAGAGCTGACCATTTGTAGTTTAGTCGACAGGACCGATTGCGGACCTCTGGCACAGAACCGAGTGGAGGGTCTGAATCAGAGGCTCAGACGGTTCTGCAACCGTGTAGGCTGCAGATTCCTCGACTTGTGCCAAAGGGTGGTTGGGTTTCGGGTTCCACTGAATAGGTCTGGTATCCACTATACGCAGGAGGCGGCTACACAGGTAGCAGGGGCTGTGTGGCATGGACTGGACGGTTTTTTAGGTTAGAGGCTCTTGGGAAAACACAAGAGGGGCTTCAGTCACAAAGGGCGCAGGCTAAACACAGGAAGAACATCGATACACGAACCATTGGTATAACAGTTGTAAATTGTCATAGATGTGTTGGGAAAGTACCAGAGCTCCAAGCGCTAATAGAAAGCAAATTGTTATAGGCACTGAAAGTTGGCTAAAGTCAGATATAAGCTCAGCCAAAATTTTTGCGAAGAACCTAATGGTGTTCCGAAAGGATAGGCTAAACACGGTTGGTGGTGGCATGTTTGTTGCTCTCAGAATTAGTTTATCTTGACGCAAAATTGAAGTAGATACTTTCTGTGAGTTAGTATGGGCAGAGGTCATTGTTGGCAATCAGAATAAAATAATTATTGGGCCCTTTTACTGACCTCCCAATTCAGATGATACAGTTGCTGAATGGTTAAAAGAAAACTTGAGTTTGATTTCAAACACGTACCCGATTCATACGATAATAGTTGGTGGTGACTTTAATTTACCCTCAATATGTTGGCAAAAATACATGTTTAATTCTGGAGGTACGCATAAAATATCATCCGAAATTGTGCTAAATGCATTCTCTGAAAATTATTTCGAGCAGTTAGTTCATGAGCCCATGCGAATAGTAAACGGTTGTGAAAACACACTTGACCTCTTAGCAACAAATAATCCTATCGGCAGCAATTGAGAGATTAACACCAAATAAATTAACAAACAATGGAGCTGATCCTCATTGGAACACAAAATGGGTTAGAACACTGTTGCAGAAACAACAAAACAAACATGCCAAATTTAAACAGACGCAAAATCCCCAAGATTGGCGATCTTTTACAGAAGCTCGAAATTTAGCACGGACTTCAATGCGAGATGCCTATAACAGTTTCCACAATGAAACTTTGTCTCGAAACCTGGCAGAAAATCCTAAGAGATTCTGGTTGTATGTGAAGTATGTTAGCAGCAAGAAACAATCAATGCATTCTCTGCGCGATAGCAATGGAAATACTATCAAAGACAGCGCTGCCAAAGCAGAGTTACTAAGCACAGCCTGCGGAAATGCCTTCACAAAAGAAGACGAAGTAAATATTCCAGAATTCGAATCGAGAACAGCTGCCAACATGAGTAACGTAGAAGTAAATATCCTCAGAGTAGTGAAGCAACTTAAATCACTTAATAAAATCAAGTCTTCTGGTCCAGACTGTATGCCAATTAGGTTCCTTTCAGAGTATGCTGATGCATTAGCTCCATACTTAACAATCATATACAACCATTCGCTCGACGAAAGATCCGTACCCAAAGACTGGAAAGTTGCAAAGGTCACACCAATATTCAAGAAAGGTAGTAGGAGTAATCCATTAAATTACAGGCTCATTTCGTTAACGTCGATATGCACCAGGATTTTAGAACATTTATTGTGTTCGGACATTATGAATTACCTCGAAGAAAATGGTCTATTGACATACAGTCAACAAGGGTTTAGAAAACATCGTTCCTGTGAAACACAACTATCTCTTTATTCACATGAAGCGCCGAGTGCTATTGACAAAGGATTTCAGATCGATTCCGTATTTCTAGATTTCCGGAAGGCTTTTGACACTGTACCACACAAGCGGCTCGTAGTGAAATTGCGTGCTTATGGAATATCGTCTCAGTTATGTGACTGGATTTGTGATTTCCTGTGAGAGAGGTCACAGTTCGTAGTAACTGATGGAAAGTCATCGAGTACAACAGAAGTGATTTCTGGCATTCCCCAAGGTAGTGTTATAGGCCCTTTGCTGCTCCTTATCTATATAAACGATTTTGGAGACAATCTGAGCAGCCATCTTCCGTTGTCTCAGATGACGCTGTCGTTTATCAACTAACAAAGTCATCAGAAGATCAAAACAAACTGCAAAACGATTTAGAAAAGATATCTGAATGGTGCAAAACGTGGCAGTTGACCCTCAATAATGAAAAGTGTGAGGTCATCCACAGAGTGTTAATAGTAACTCGTTAAACTTCAGTTACACGATACATCAGTCTAATCTAAAAAGCGTAAATTCAACTAAATACTCAGATATTACATTTACGAACAACTTAAATTACAAGGAACAATGTTGGGGAGAAGGCTAACCAAAGACTGTGTTTTATTGGCAGGGCACTTAGAAAATGTAACAGACCTACTACGCTTGTCCGTCCTCTTTTAGGATACTGCTGCATGGTGAGGGACCCTTACCAGATAGGACTGATGGAGTACATCGAAAAAGTTCAAAGAAAGGCAGCATGTTTTGTATTATCGCGAAATATGGGAGAGAGTGTCACAGAAATTATACAGGATTTGGGCTGGAAATCATTAAACATTTTGTAGACACTTCCGCGCCCTATACGTGATTGGAATAATAGAAAATTGTGGAGATGGTTCGATGAACCCTCTGCCAGCCACTCGAATGTGATTTGCAGAGTATCTGGGTAGATGTAGATGTAAGTGACTCTGAATACACAATGGCAGGTAGAGCTAGGCGCATGGGGCATTCCATTTTGGAAATAGTTATGGAATTGAATGTTCCGTGATCCACAGTGTCAAGAGTGTGTCAAGAATAACAAATTTCAGCTATTACCTCTCACCACGTAAAACGGAATGGCCAATGGCCTTCGCTGTACACTGAGAGCAGTGGCATTGGCGAAGAGCTGTCAGTGCTAACAGACAAGCAACAATCTGCGGAATAACCACAGAAATCAATGTGAGATGTACGATGAACATATCCGTTAGGTGAAATTTGGTGTTAACAGGCTATGGCAGCAGATGTCCAATGAGAGTGCCTTTGCTAACAGCGTGACATCACCTGCAGTAAGCCACATCGAGCTGCTGCACTACGCTGGGCAGGAGGAGGTCTGACATGATGTCAGAATGTATCCCGTGACTTTGTCACCTCAATGTAGGTGGAAAAAAACTATAGAAAAAGGAAAGGAATAAAAATTCAGGGAGAAGGGGAACAAATTACAATAT
The DNA here is from genome assembly GCF_021461395.2 of Schistocerca americana. Lineage (NCBI taxonomy): Eukaryota > Metazoa > Arthropoda > Insecta > Orthoptera > Acrididae > Schistocerca > Schistocerca americana. The sequence continues at coordinate 347,488,047 of NC_060119.1, forward strand.
ATTATAAGAAATTATCAAATAGAAGAGCAGCTGATGGAATAACGAAGAATGGTTACAAAGGCAGTTGCAGGAAACAGCAGGGGAGAACTGTGGAGAGAAGAGAAAGTCATCGACTCAAAACGGCTGTCTTGCCTTAATTTTCAATATATCTTTGTTTGTTTTCCTTTCACCTTTACAGTTCTCTCCTACAGTATTTTTGTCTCCCTTTTTTGTGTTTGAATCCTCTCTCCACCAACATCTGTCACCCATCTTGATAATCTCTTAAATTTTTATTACAAAGGTTGCCGCAGAAATTTCATTAGTGTATGTAGGAATAGCTCTGCCACTTCATGTGCAACTTTAACCACTCAATCTGAAATGATGATGAAACTCAAATGGTGGGTATTACCGATAGCACACTCTCAATCATTCATTCACTGACTGCATCCAGTGTTTTGTACTCTACATAAATAAGCACTAAAAATAGGAAAAAACAATGGAAGTGGCCTGTCATGGTTTTGTGGTATGATTTGGAAACAAAGATTGATGCATTTTCACTGCAAAAAAGAAACCAAACAATGGAAGGTATAAACAAAGCTGAGGTGTTGGATGATCAATAAGCACATAAACAAGACTGACCAAATAATCACATATTAAATAAAGTATCCAAACAAACGACCTACCAACGCCAAGAAAAGAAACATGAACAATAACAACTGCCATATATGCAATGTTTCCTTTAAAAACAACAGAGAAAAATTACCTACAATTTGCTTGTTACATATAAAACGATTTTTGTTGGATCTTGTTTAATTATATTTGACTGAACTTCCAATTTTGTAAGCATGGATATTATTCATATTCTGTTTCTATTTGTAACTTGCTTCATTTGAATATTTATTCTCATTTTTTATCTAAAGATTTTGGCAATTTACTATCAAAACTCTATAATCTGAATAAAGATTTAATGTATTCTTTTCTGCATTTCATTTTCCTACTACTTTTCTTTATTTATTACATTCTACTTTCTCCTGCCAAAGGAGTGGATAAAAAATGTTTCAAAATCAACTTTTTTTATATCCATTGGCACTATGACAGCAATTGTCATACTTGCTCTTTGCTCCTATGTTCAGTGTTACCATATGTTTTTTATTTTACAGACACAGTTTCAGATGAACAGCATAAAATCAAGGGAAATGATAATATGAACACTGAAGTCATAATGAAAAGGCATACAAATGCAACCAATGTAACTACATGTGGCCTACTTTGTAACATGTTATGTTTATACACAAAAATTCCCCCCCCCCCCTCCCCCCACCCCTTGAAGCAAGGACTTCACTCAAGTTATGTGGGTTGCAGTCTCAACAACACAGATAGTTATAGTGTGGGTGCACCCACATCGGAGGTGTAGCTGAGGAGAACGCCAAACTGGAGAAAACGCCAAACTGGAGAACGCCAAACTGTCATATATGGTTTCTGAAGACGGACAGCAGCCTTTTCAGCAGTACGAGGGTATTCATTCTGCAAGAGTGACTGATCTGGTCTTGTAACAGACTACATCACTTTGATATGCTGAGACTTTGAACAGCTGAAAGCAAGATAAAACTATACTTTTGCATGGCCTTTCAATTAATTTCTGATCTGCTTGCACACTGCTAATTCAGTTTCCTTTTTGAGAATATTTAAGTGATTATTATATAATGTTCTGAGTTGCAGGATGCCAGATTTGTTTTTCCTGACAAATGCATGCTTGTGGGTAGTCCCTGCCTGGAGATCCAAATGGGGGCTATTTACCTACAGAATATTATGCCTCAGAGGATGCCACCAGCATTAAGCCTTATAGTAGGGCTGTAGTAGAGTTGCGCATCCTCAGGAATATTATGATTGTAGTAGCAGTGGCAGGAAGCACTGTAGTTATGGTAAGGTGAGTAAAGTTTGGTGACAAGGGAAGCAAAAGGAAAACCACTGATACTACTTGCAATGATGATGAGGTTGTTTGCATTCAAAGGATAATTCTTATCATACACTTACTAGGAAAGAGGTAAACAATAAAACATCTGGCCAATAAAGGAAATCCTCCATAAATGGTGATGAAAATTTGAGAGAAATATCAGAAAGGATTTCTGCCAATACATCATAATTAGCAAACAAATTTTGGGTGAGTGCATTTTATGTGGCAACAGTTTTGCATGGCCTTTCAGTTAATTTATGACCTGCCTGCACACTGCTAATTCTGTTTCCTTTTTGAGGAGATTTAAATGATGATTATATAATGTTTTGAGTTATATTTTTCAGACATGGCCCACTCTATGATGCTTTTGTCCAACAACTTTCCAATTTGCAAGAGTTACTTGTGGCACAGCTGGCCAAACTAGTGGCTGAGAAGTAACATGGTCATGAACTATTCAAGGTGCTGTCACCATTATTTCCAGCATTTGACTGAAAACTTGAAGCCCCAGAACAAATTACACCGACAGACTGTAATGACATTTCACAACATGTCACGTATCACGTGATGTTGAGCACAAAGTTTTCCTTATTGCTGATGCCAGAACTGATGTCTTTCCGTTCATCAAAAAACTCTGCCTGAAGTTGATCCAATCCTACTCAGAAATTAAAGATAAAGTGGAAGAATATTTTGAGGCTCAAGTAACTGTTGCAGCTACAGGCATAACTTTTTTCATGTTTTAAGAAATCAAATAAAGGTTACAAAGAGTAGTTAGCACAAATACAGGGCTTAACTGGAGGTAGCAAGTTTCTATGTGAAACAGCAACTGTAAAAAGTCGTATGCACATACTCTCATTCATGCACTCTCCAAACACTATATTAAAGAAAGAACTGCTTAGCTTAACTAATCCATCTTTGCCAGACTGTCTGTCACTAGGTTACAACATGAGGAGGTGAAGATATCTGTTGATGTGCTCCAGGGCATGATAATACACGTTTATGTGGCAGAGGTAGCAGGCATGGCCTAGCATTCAGAGTGGCTGAAAGTACAAGTCACAAAGCATGCAAAGACCACGACAGAATCTATGTTCTGTAAATGGATTACTTAGTACTAAATTGAAGTCTTGTGTACAAGAGAGAACATTGTTTCTTTTGAAACACATACTGTAATTACTGTCACGAGTCATCCACATAAAATGTTGATAACTCCAGCTGATGCATCAGACTACTCAACTGGCACTATTAGGTTGCATCGACAACATATTTTGAACAATCACTTGCAATTATTTTTGCAGTTAAAAAGCTTCATGAATCTACCTACAGCAGTAAACTCATGCTTCTCATGGCTATCTTTCAACCAAATATTGCTGTTTCTTCCAGGACATGTCAATGATTGCAGTTCTGGGTGCCATTTTTGTCCAATTATGACTCTGAAATAATTTTCAGGTCCATAGCATAATATGTGAACGCATATTTGCTTTCACCACTGCCAATTGGGCACGATAAAAATTTCGATTCTTTTGCAGATGCATGTTTTTCACTATATTTAATCAGTCAAGACAATCTGGAAAAATTTCCTTTGGAGTCTAATTTAATGGCAAAGCTTGTATCAAAGGATCCAGTTTGATCTAAGATTACCAGTGCATTCTGAGTGGCCTACAAACAGAAAGCTGACCAATCAACCTGAAATTAAAGTGTACTGACACAGAACATGCTCTCCTAGTGTAAAAAGGTGTTATTCTGGAACATTCAGAATTTGGTAAGACACAAGCAATGTTCCCGAGGTACTTAAATCCAAAGTATTGCAAATGTTACATCAATATGACATGGGCATGGTATGTACCAAACACACTGCCTGAGAGTATTGCTACTGGAAAAATATAGATAAAGACACAGAAATAATGCTCGCTAAATGCCACCAATCAGCTCCTCCTCGACAACATTTTCCTTGGTCACAGGCATCAGAACCCAGGTCAGGTTTGCATGTCAACTTTGCTGGTCCATTTATAGGAAGCTACTGGCTTACCAATATTCATGAATTTTCAGATTTCCTTTTGTGATCCAAATATCACTGATTATTCTATGAAAATAATTCAGGCTTTGTCTAATATTTTCTCCTCTGAAGGTTTGCCAACAGCAATAGTTACTGACAATGTCGCTCAATTTTCTTCTCAAGAGTTCAAACTTTGTGTGAAAGGAATGGCATTTCATACTTTAAACCTCACCATTTTACTCAGAAGCCAATGAACTTGTAGAAAAATCTGTATAGATGTTAAAGTCAGATGTGACAAAGTTCACTTAGTATAGTAAGGCTAAAGCTTCACTAATATTTCTTTCTCAGGACAGGGCCACTTCACATGATGCAAAATGTCCAAGCAAATGATACATCAGGGACCACATTGTACTTTAATGTGCTCATGCCTCCATAGTCTGAGCATCAACAATGGTCAACAAAACAGGTTTTTTTAAAAAAAAATACATGAACTGGTACTCATGACTATGTATAAGTCTAGAAAGAAACCGTGCCAACCAATGTCATATAGCAGCTCGGCAATGTTCTGTATAAAACAGAAACTACTCTGGTGTCACAATGTGCTATAGCAATCAGATGTGAGTGCAACGCAAGTGTTGGGATAAGGGCGATTGGTTAGGTTGAAGTTCACAAGTTAGTGTGGCACAGGGAAGTGTTGAAAATACCATGCGAAATTACATGAGGGAGGAAATGTGACCAGCAGGAATAATTATTATTATCATTATCAGCTGGAAGAATCTGAGGCATGAGATGCTGCACTACCAATTCAAATCACCATATAGCTGTGTGTGGTGCACAGACGGGACTGCTGCTTTGATGTGTCTCAGATGTTGGAATATGTGGGATTTGGAAGGCGACCGAAAAAAAAAAAAACCACATGAAAGAAGAGTAAGAAAGTACAATAACACTACCTCTCCCAATGTCCTACAGACTGCAAACCCACTACTTCATTCCTCATACAACTTACTAACTTTATCCTAACGCACACCTATGTCGCATTTTTCTGCTTTGAAGGGAAAGTAAACAAACAAATCCACAGCACAGCCATGGGCACCCATAAGGTGCACTCTTATTCCAACCTGTTTATGAGCCATCTAGAGGACACCTTCCTAGTCTCCGAAAACCCAAAACCCCTGGTCTCATCCATGTTCCTTGATGATATGTTAATAATCTGGACTCACAGCCAAGACACCCTTTCTCATTCCTACACAGCGTCGACATCTCTCCCATCCACTTCACCTGGTCCACCTCAAACCTGTGTGCCACCTTCCCAGACGTTGATCTCTTCCTCTCTGATGACTCCTCCGCACCTCTGTCCACATTGAACCTGCTAACCACCAACAGTATCTGCATTTTGATAGTTGCCATAGCTTCTTCATTAAAAAGAAGTCCCTCCCATAGAGCCTGGGCATCCAGGGTCAGCTTATCTGCAGTGGCAAGAACTTCACTGCCCAGTATGCTGAAGATCTCACAAAGGTCTTCACTAACAGGCACTATCCCCCAGACCCAATCTGCAAATAGATTTCCCGTTACATATTCCCACACACCCCAAATCCTTCCACTATATCCAAGAACCAACTACAAATGATCACCTCCTTTGTTGAGACTTTGAATACCTATTATCATGCACTGAAATGAGAGATGGTCTATACCTGGACGGGTGAAACATGTCACTTGACAGCATGCGTGAAGTTGGCTATACTGTGATTGAGAGCTTGCAATAGCTGCAACTGCACATGCCCACAACTCCGAAGTACATTTTGTAAATGTAAGCCACAATCAATGCTTATACACAAGTGCAGCAAAGTACGCTTTTCTAGCAATGGAGAGAACGATGATGAAGACTAAGCGTTTGATAGTAAGTGAAACTGAGAAATAAAAACACCCAAAGTTAATGACAATATCTATGAAAAGTCATTCCAAATTGTTACCATAGTAGCTGCATGTAAAATGTCGCACAATAATGTAAACCTAAGCATACCCAAGAACACACAATCCACAATCATAAAAAGAAATAAAGCAAAAAATGCGTAGCCTACTCGACTGCAAAGAGAAAGAATTGATCTGTATACATTTACACTCACCAATTTACTATGTCAATGACGCAGTTCCATCCAGTTCTCCTTCACTATCATCAGAATCGGCGCCAAAACCATTGTCTTCAACTTCATCATCATCACCAAGAGAAATCATTAATTGTTCATTTTCATTTATAATACCATCTATAGTATGTGGTTCTCTTATGAGTTCAGCAACATTGTCTACTTTCTTCCCCCATGAGTTAGCGTCTACAGTAGCAAGACCTTTGCACAGCAATCTTTGCACTTCTATTATAGTAAAAGTCTTGCTGTTACTTCTAATGTATGCCTTGACTTCACTCCAAACCAATTCAATTGGATTAAAATGGCAGTGAGAAAGTGGTAGCACAGTTACCAAGTGACCCTGTTTGCTTGCAATTTTGCAAGTGTATTTAGGTGTCACAGGCTTATTTTGTTTTACAAGCGAGTGTAACAGCTTTGTCATGGTCATGTCCACAGCAACGTCTCTCGCCAGCAACCACTGCACCACAGTTCCTTTACAGTCACTAGTGGTAGGAGTTTTATTTAAAATCATGGAATGGCATGGTGAATTGTTCATCACAAACGTTGTCGGGATACTAAACTGGAGCAATAAATTTTTAAACCACTGTAGAAACCATGGGTGGTCCATATCCTCACGATAGTCACCCATTTTTCTCGATCGAAAAACCAAAAGTCCTTCAGGCACAAAGCCATCTGAAGATCCTGCATGGGCCACAATTAATCGGGATCCTCTTCCTGTTGGCTGATGACCGCTGCTATTAATCAACTGATTCTCCAGCGTTAACGCAGGTTTTCTCTAACCATAAGACTGAGTGTATGTCCTTTCCTACAATTCTGTGTAAGAAAATAGTGTGAGCTGCAACGACATGAGCTTTTTCATGTAACAGTTTTTGTCCATCTAACTCTTTAAAATAGAAGCCCATACTTTTAATGCAATCTTAAGTGACTTTCCCCCCCCCCCCCCCCCCCCCTGAGAAAAGTTCACCTTCTTTTAAAGAATTTAGCAACTTCGTTATTGTGGGGTATTCTTTCCTTCTAGAGTATCCATATGTGTGCTGACGAATTGCATCGGACTGGAAAGAATCAATATCTGTAACAGGATGAAGCTGCTTTTCTTTTTCTTTCCAGGAGTACTTAAAAACAAACTGTTTTTTCCCACAGGGGCTTTCTTCCACACTGTTCACTTCAGTGTCTCTTAAGTCTTGAAGTAGCACCCCTTACACTCTAAAACTTTATCTGCAGGAATCAACGCATGCCCATGAACAGAAACAAATCCTTTTTCGTGCTATTGAAACTCACGCATCCTCCATAGCAATTCCAAAGCCTGACTATTTAATGGCACTCCATGGCGCAGCAGATTGTCACTTGGTGAACATCTTTTTGGTGACATTGTTTAATACACAGAAACTGTAATCAAGACGGTAACATAACACAACACAAAAGCAGGTATTCACGCACATACATACAATGTTTGCACGGAAGCCAGCAATGTGGTAGCGTCAACACCGGAACCAGCTTTTGTTCGGTGCTGTTATTGGTTCAGAAGACGCAGCGCCTCGCATGCCTCACTTGTTTGTCAGTTATATTGCCAACTTTACGGCACTTGGGGAGTGGCCTTGAAGTGACGTGTTTCAGTGGCCAGGGTATAGCCAGGATCCTTCCCACCTGTCCTAGACTGGTGTTCCTTTGCCCACCCAACCTCCACAACACCCTAGTCCATCCCTATGTCATTCCTGATCCCAACCTCTTTCATGGGGATCATATCCCTGTGGAAGACCCAGTTGCAAGACCTGCTCCATACAGCCACACAGCAGTTCCTATTCCTGTCCTGTATATGGGCTTATCTTATCCTATCAAAGGCAGGACCGCCTGTGAAACCAGCACTATACACTAGATGTGCTGAATCACTGCACAGCTTTTTATACCAGTATGACTACAAACCAACTGTCCACCAAGATAAATGGCCACTGCCAAACTGTAGCCAAGAGGAACAAGCACCACCCTGTGGCACAACATGCTGCTGAACATAGGCCACTTGTTTTTGATGGCTGCTTCACAATGCGAGCCATCTGGATCCTCCCATCAACCACCAGCTTGCATTCAAGAAAGAATAGGCAGTCACAACTGCAAAATGGTTTTTTATTTATTTAATTTGCGACACATTTCACTTTCACAGGAGCATTGTCAGACATCTGGGGGAAGAACGTTTCCTCAGTACACATTTATGAGCCAGGAATCAGCTATAAAGCTACATTATCAGTTAAATAAAGCAACTGGAACCATGAACTGAGTTGTGAAAAGAGTGTAACCAAAGACAAACTCACTGGCTAAAAACACTCAAGGACCACTGGCAAATGTACAGGAAGTCTGCAATCACCAAAAATGGCACGTCATCAAATAAAATTTACAGGACACATCCAGCAAGTAAAAACACTGGAAGACCGCTGGAAAGAGTATAGAATGTCCTGCAATTACCTAAAATGGCACTTCACCGAAGATCTCAATTTCATGCTACCAAAACAAAAACGAGATTTTTCCAGCATTTTTTTCAAATTTCCCTGATGTTTTCATGATATATTTGAAATTCTCTGATTTCCAGAACTTGTGGCAACCCTGCATAAATTATATAAATAAAAAAACCATTCTGCAACCAAGACTGCTTGTTCTCTCCTGAGCATCTCAAGAGGCTGCTATACCATTAGTCAAAACATGGAATGGTGTGATTTCCACCAGCTTTTGTGAATTGCGCAGATGGGAGTTATCCTTGCAACACATTCTCTGCTCCCAAAGTTAAGCTGGTCTTAATGTACAATAAGCTACTGTCCCCACTCCCTCCACCCAACAGTTCCCTACCCTTCCCCCCTCCCCACTCCCGTCCTATCATCTCCTCCCAATTCACGTTCCTTCACCCTCATTATGTGCTGCTCTCTGCCAATACACCCACAGGTCTTTTCCTTTTCTCTTCTCCTCTCGTTTTCTCGTTTTACATTCTTTGTCCTCCCCCCACCCCTCCTTTGCCACAGCCTCCTGACATTCCACCTGGCAGCCTTATCTGCAGCCATCTAGTCCCTGTTTGCTCCACCAGACAATACCAACTTCCCCCCCCCCCCCCCCAACTAGTACCCTACCATCCTACCATCTTTCCCCCTTCCCCAACCCACTCCGGATTGCTACTTTCATTTAACCCAACAGTTCCATTATCGGGGGAGTGACCAGAGGTAGCGGTCATGCGTGCGTGAGGTGTGCCTGATTGTGCAAATGTGTGTGTGTTTCCTTTTCTGAAGAAGGCTTTGGCTGAAGGCTCAATGTGTAACAGTCTTTTCATTGTGCCTGCCTGCAACTCAATGTGTCATCTGAGTAGCAATCTATCCTTCCCATAATAATGTTCAAGACTTTCTAATATGCCATTCATCTAACGATAATTCTGTCTGCCAACACAGAGAGCACTGACAATCATAAATATGTGATTCATCCACCCAATAGTTACTAAGATTACAATCATATGCCAAGTGCATGATTTAAGGGACTGCTGCCAACATATAGCCAGTTCCAGTTCCAGCAGCAATCGCCCAAGAATCATCAGCTGTCAAAACTGCAATTCTACAGTTGCCTACAAGTTTTCTGCAGTGCCGACTAGTCTAGTCATTGGACAGTTTATGCTGAGCCTTGCAAATTATTTATGTGATAGTGAAAGTGCCTACGTACAGAGAGAGACTCAAACTCCCTGAATTTCAATTAGAGTAATCGGAAATCATCTACTGCACTGGGGTACATTAGGTTCATCAGTGCCATGAATTCTCACAAAACCACAGGATGAGTATCTAATTTGTGCTGTATATTATTTTAATAAATAAGTGTTACAGTACTCGTGTACTGCCGCTAGTTATTCTGTTTTAGAGACAGTGCCCTCTGAAGGATATGTAGATAGTGTGCAAGCAGGCAACATCAATTTAGCTCCAGAGATCACACACAGTGGGTTCACTGCCTGCTAACTCTATGTTGAACATCTCACAACCAACACCCACAATAATAGCACAAATTTTTATGTCTACTAGTTCAACAAGCTCAGATGGAAACCCAGTTCTAAGCAAAGAAGGGAAAGCAGAAAGGTGGAAGGAGTATATAGAGGGTCTATACAAGGGCGATGTACTTGAGGACAATATTATGGAACTGGAACGGGATGTAGATGAAGATGAAATGGGAGATATGATACTGCGTGAAGAGTTTGACAGAGCACTGAAAGACCTGAGTCGAAACAAGGCCCCCGGAGTAGACAATATTCCATTGGAACTACTGACGGCCGTGGGAGAGCCAGTCCTGACAAAACTCTACCATCTGGTGAGCAAGATGTATGAAACAGGCGAAATACCCTCAGACTTCAAGAAGAATATAATAATTCCAACCCCAAAGAAAGCAGGTGTTGACAGATGTGAAAATTACCGAACTATCAGCTTAATAAGTCACAGCTGCAAAATACTAACACGAATTCTTTACAGACGAATGGAAAAACTAGTAGAAGCCAACCTCGGGGAAGATCAGTTTGGATTCCGTAAAAACACTGGAACACGTGAGGCAATACTGACCTTACGACTTATCTTAGAAGAAAGATTAAGGAAAGGCAAACCTACGTTTCTAGCATTTGTAGACTTAGAGAAAGCTTTTGACAATGTTGACTGGAATACTCTCTTTCAAATTCTAAAGGTGGCAGGGGTAAAATACAGGGAGCGAAAGGCTATTTACAATTTGTACGGAAACCAGATGGCAGTTATAAGAGTCGAGGGACATGAAAGGGAAGCAGTGGTTGGGAAGGGAGTAAGACAGGGTTGTAGCCTCTCCCCGATGTTGTTCAATCTGTATATGGAGCAAGCAGTAAAGGAAACAAAAGAAAAATTCGGAGTAGGTATTAAAATTCATGGAGAAGAAATAAAAACTTTGAGGTTCGCCGATGACATTGTAATTCTGTCAGAGACAGCAAAGGACTTGGAAGAGCAGTTGAATGGAATGGACAGTGTCTTGAAAGGAGGATATAAGATGAACATCAACAAAAGCAAAACAAGGATAATGGAATGTAGTCTAATTAAGTCGGGTGATGCTGAGGGAATTAGATTAGGAAATGAGGCACTTAAAGTAGTAAAGGTGTTTTGCTATTTGGGGAGCAAAATAACTGATGATGGTCGAAGTAGAGAGGATATAAAATGTAGGCTGGCAATGGCAAGGAAAGCGTTTCTGAAGAAGAGAAATTTGTTAACATCCAGTATTGATTTAAGTGTCAGGAAGTCATTTCTGAAAGTATTCGTATGGAGTGTAGCCATGTATGGAAGTGAAACATGGACGATAAATAGTTTGGACAAGAAGAGAATAGAAGCTTTCGAAATGTGGTGCTACAGAAGAATGCTGAAGATTAGATGGGTAGATCACATAACTAATGAGGAAGTATTGAATAGGATTGGGGAGAAGAGAAGTTTGTGGCACAACTTGACCAGAAGAAGGGATCGGTTGGTGGGACATGTTCTGAGGCATCAAGGGATCACCAATTTAGTATTGGAGGGCAGCGTGGAGGGTAAAAATCGTAGAGGGAGACCAAGAGATGAATACACTAAGCAGATTCAGAAGGATGTAGGTTGCAGTAGGTACTGGGAGATGAAAAAGCTTGCACAGGATAGAGTAGCATGGAGAGCTGCATCAAACCAGTCTCAGGACTGAAGACCACAACAACAACATAGTTCAACAAATTATGAAGAGACTGAAGAGAGGTATGAAGAGATATAATAAATTACTAACATATTTCATGGAGATAAAAATTTGATTTTTATAATAGACTACAACTGAACATTAGAAAAAGGAAGAGAAGGAAAAATAGTGGGAGAAGAAGGACTGCAGAAAAGGTAGGGGTGCAGAAGCTGCCAGGCAGAATTTTGTACATAATTTAAGCCTAATCATTGTTAATACATAATTTAAGAATCATGAAGGAATTTTATGCATATCAAAGAGGTCTGGAGATACCCAACAGTTTTAGATACATTACATAATGCTACGATAGAGATTTCAAAACCAGATTTTACAATGCAAGATACAGATGCTGGAGAAATACATGCAAGAAATGAATGCTTGAACACAAACTCAATTCTAGTCACGTTTTGCAGATCACATTGTCGTATTTGATAACAAACAGCACTGTACACTTTCCTCAATACGCTGCAAGTGTCAGTTAGTCAGAACAGTGTTCTGTGTAGTTGTGAGTGTATTATGTTCGGCTAAGGGAATTTGAATGTGGGCAACTTGTTGGTGGTGCTTCTGTAACTAAGGGAGCCCAAGTGTTTGGCGTTCCAAGGGGCACCATATCAAAGATTTACATTGCATACTGGGAACACAGAAAAATAACATCCACTAAGTCACCACATGGATGAAAGTGTGGGTCGAGTGGTTGTGGCAGATGGTCACTGAAGAGGTTTTTGTGAAAAAATAAGAGGACAACAACTGCAAAAGCCACTGCAGAACTGAATATTGCACTCACGAACCCTGTCAGCACCAAAACAACATGCAGGGAGCTCCATATGCTGGGAACTGTAGGGCGAGCTGAAATTCCAAAACAACACATCAGTCATAATATGCCCGTAGCACGAAAACACGGTGTCGAAGCCATAAACCTGGACTATGGAGCAACTGAAGAAAGTCATTTGGTCCCATGAATATTGTTTGACACAGTTTCCAACTTCTAGCCGAGTTTATGCCCCAAGAGTGAAATGTCGTGGGGGTTCAGTAATGGTTTGGCCAGCCATATTGTGGTATTCATTAGGCCCCACTGTACTCTGCAAGGTCACATTACTGCCAAGGATTATGTGACCATTTTGGCTGATCAGGACCATCCTGTGACACTATGTTTGTACCCCAATGGCTGCAGTGTTACAAGATGGCAGGGGCCCTGTTCGCATAGCTCACATCCTCCAGGACTGGTTTTGTGAGCATGAGGATGAACTGTCACAGTCCCCTGACCACATCATCGATACCTGATCTTCCCACTATTTAGCAGAAAGAATGGTATAAGATTCTCTTGAAAACCATATGACGATTTTGTTTAACCATTCAGTGGTGATTGTAAGCTGTTTTGAATGCCAACAGTTTTCCTACGTGTATTAGGCATGATAATGTGTTGTGCTTATAGCGTTACCATATGTTTGTCCACACACACACTATCTTCTGGTGCATATGTGTACTCTGACCACAATCTATTAACCACGAACTGCAGATTAAAATTCAAGAAATTCCTGGGTTCCAAGTTTGACCCCAGCCACTACTTACATTTTTAACAAAAATCATCAGTGATGCCGGCGAAAGACTTTTGGTATAGTAATCACTCTCATTCTGCAAATGGCCTTGTCAAAGAGGATGGAGGAGTGGACAGAGTTTCAGGGCTACCTCTTGCCATCGGCATGGAGACTGGCTCTAAAAGGCAGCCTAATCAGCAATAATCAACAACATGAAGATGCAAGAAGTAATGAAAACTACAGCATTAAATAGACACATAAATTAGATCCACAGGGCAAGTGGCCTGTAATGGTCAAAGTGTCATAATGATCTATCTATTTCTTCAGGTTGTTTCCGTCAGGAACACTGTGCTCCACAACCATATTAATGAGATCCAGGATATGAGGTAGGACAACATCAGTCATAAAGTTTTTAATTTATTTTTAATTAAAAAAGATTTGCAGCTGATGTTGTCCTCACTCTTATCTTGGAGCTCTCTATTGCAAAAAAATTCTAGATTACATCCCCTTTCATACCTTCAAGTGGGGCCTGCCAACAAGGAGATGACCATGAGGAAAAGACCGAATGACCAATGGAAGTACAACACTCTACATGTCGGAGTGTAGAACGTCAAATCTTTGAATGCGGTAGGGAAGTTAGAAAATCTGAAAAGGGAAATGCAGAAACTCATCCTAGATACTGAGAGTTAGTGAAATTAAATGGAAAGAAGATAAAGATTCCCGGCCCGACAAATAATATCAGCAGAAAATGATCTAAGAGGAGTATGATTTATTATGGATGGGAAAGTAGACCAGAGTGTGAATGGTTGAGAACAGTTGAGTGATACAATTGTTGTTCAGACATACATGCTTACACCATAAGCAGAAAAAGAAAGAGAGACAGAGAGAGAGAGAGAGAGAGAGAGAGAGAGAGAGAGAGAGAGAGAGAGAGTATGAGGATATTAAATGGTAATTCGGTATGTAAAGGGAGATGATAATCTAATAATTACGGGGAATTTGAAGGCCGTACTAGGAAAAGGAACAGAAGACAGTTATGAGAGTTAAGGGCTTGATCATAGGAAAGAGAGGAGAAAGACATATTAGGTTCTGTAATAAATTTCAGCTATTAACAGCAAATATGCTGTTCAAAAATTACAAGAGGAGGTGGCGTACTTGGGAAAGTTCTGGAGACATGAGAAGATTCTAGCTGGATTACATTATTGTCAGACAGAGATTTCAAAATCAGATATTGGATTGAAAGGCGTGTCCAGTAGCAGATACATACTCAAACTACACTTTAGTAATTATAAAGATGACACTGAAATTTAAGAGAATGTGAAAACAAGTGGAATACTTAAGTACTGGGAAGATGTGGGATACTTGAGTATTGATGAATGATGAGATGCATTTGAACTACTCTTAGGTGGTAGATAATGCTATAATAGATACCACAGTAGGCAGTTCAGTGGGAGAGGAATGGACATCTGTAAAAAGGGCAATCTGCGATGTAGGGCACATAAATGGGGACAAAGAGGCTAACTGTAAAGAAACCTTCTGTAACAGAAGAAATACTTTGAGTGTTTGAAGAAAGAAGGAAGTACAAAAATGGTCAAGGAAAGATATCAGTCACTTGGAAATGGAATAAATAGGATGTACAGAGAAACTAAGTCGAAATATCTAAAGGAAAAATGTGAAAAAAAATCAAAAAAGAAATGGTCATCAGAAGTACCTATTCAACACATAGAAAAGTTGAAATCTTTGTTGAAATGAAAAGCAAGAGCAGCAACATAAAGAGTGCAATGGTAATACCACTGATAAACACACAGGAGAGAGGGCAGAGAGGTGGAAAGCATACACTGAAGGCCTCTATGAGAGGGGGAATTAACTGGTGATGTAATAGAAGAAAAAATGGGAATCGTTATAGATGACATAGGGGATCCAGTATTCAAAACAGAGCTTAACAGAGCTTTTAAGGTAGAAGGGATATGTAACATCCCTTTGGAATTTGTAAGATCATTGTGGAAAATGGCAACCAAACAACTACTCAAGATGGTGTGTAGATTTTATGAGTCTGGAAACATACTGTCAGACTATCAGACAAATGGGGACAGTAGAACCATACTGATTCATGTTGCATTTTTTCTTTATTAGAGCTTTTCATGTGGATGCATGGAAGAAAATATAAATTTTCATGCCACATTAATCAAGGTGCAAAAACCACTGTCTTCTATAAGAATATTTCAGTCTCCCACTTCTGAATTGATCTTACGTTGAAAAATACATCCTGCCATACTGACCCAAGTGAAAAACCACGTTTGGATCATTATGGTTCCAAGTTATGTGTCTAATTTAGTGTGAAAGCTGAAATGATCCAAATGCAAAATATTATTATGACTGTGTCTTATAGTATGGATCTGTGTAATGTGTTATATAATAATCAAAAATAGGTGCTCATTTTTTATTGTTGTTGTTGTCTTCAGTCACAAGACTAATTTGATGCAGCTCTCCTTACTAGTCTATCCTGTGCAACCCCTCATCTCTGCATAATGGCTGCAGCTTACATACATTTGAACCTACTTACTGTATTCATTTCTTGGTCTCCCTCTACAAGTTTTACTTCCCTCTACTACCAAACGTATGATATCTTGATGTCGCAAAATGTGTCCTGTCAACATCCCCCTCTTTAGTCAAGATCTATCATAAATTTCATTTTTCTCCAATTTCATTCAGTACCTCATTATCAGTTACTAAGTCTACCTAGGTAATCTTCAGCTTTCTTCTGTTTTACCACATTTCAAAAGGTTCTGCTCTCCTTCTGTTTAAACTCATTGGCATTCATGCTGTCCTCCTTTGTATGGATATTCATTATTACCAGGTACTCCTATTTTGTTATGAAAACAATCTGCTTTGGAGAGGGACTGCCTTTTCCCGTACCCTACTATTGAATCAGAGTCTGAAAGCAGCTCTACCAGTTTTTTCCATTATTTTGCATATAATCAATGGCAACCAATACTTATTAAACTAAGGGTTCAGCAGTATTCACATCTGTCAGCACCTGTCTTCTTTGTCTGGGAATGTTTTCTTGTTAAAAACTGGGAAGCCATAGTCAGCCATGTCACAACACTTTATTAGCTATTATAGCTATTACAGTTACAGGACAATCACCGCTGAAAGCAAACTACTGAACAACAAACACAGGGGGAGATAAACACATACAAAAAAGCAAAGAGAAAATAGTAAACCAAAATTATTAAATTGTTCATACTTCAAAACTTTCCCCCAGTTTTGATATTCCACTAATGGGTTTAAAAAAATGACACATACATATTGATACATTCTAAGCATAAAAATTAAAGCATCAATTATATCCCAATTTCATCATCTCCAGTGTCAGACATAGCAGACTAAACTGTACACTCATAATTCCTACAGCTCAGATATCTGCCACTGGTTCCTTGCAGCTGATATATTTGACATCCAGGTAGCCTTCACTGTACAACCATCATATAAAATCGTTAACTGTAGAGTTCCAAGATTTTACTGCCTGCTTCAACCCATATAAAGCTTTATTGAGTTTGCATACAAGTACTTCCTTATTTTTTTACACCTTGAGGAACTTTCACATAAATTTCACAGTCATATCCTTTTACTTGTGCACTGTCTTTAATAACTAAGTGTAACTTATACCTTTCAATATTTCCAGATGCATCTCTTTTCACTTTGAATGCCCACTTTCAGTCAATTATTATTTTATTTATTAGAAGTGGAATATACACCCAGTTCCATTGGATGGCACAGAGTACAATTCTTCCTTTATTGCTCTTCTCTATTCATTCTCATCATGCCAATACTTCACACCTTCAAAATTTTGAGGGCCGTTTTCCATATATGCTTCTACATTCATCGCCAACAGCGTGTAGTCGCCCAAGTATCTAGGACTTCTCGTTATTCTATTGCTTTTCAGTAGGGGTTCTGTTTCCCTCATCTCTTCTGAAGTCACGAGCTCTGAGTTATTTTCAGCAATTTGTTTAGTTATCTCAGAGTTCATTTCATTCTGATGATCTTCATCTTCTGCTTTGTTCTGTAGGTGTCCATTTGAATAGTCTTCTTCATGATCCAGTCCCATATGTCTTGCACACCAGATGGAATAGTTTTGTCACGGCTGGCTTTCCCAAGGACGATGTTGATTCTGAGGGAATGTTGTCTACTTCATGGACGTGGTTGATTTAGGTCTTCCAATGTTTTTTTCAAATTCCTCTCGTAGTATCATATCACCCATCTCATTTGCATCTACCTCCACCTTCAAATAGGAATTGTTCTGGAAGGTAGGAGACGAGGTACTGGCAGAAGTAAAGCTGTGAGGATGGGGCATGAGTCGTGCTTGGGCAGCTCAGATGGTAGAGCACTTGCCGGCGAAAGGCAAAGGTCCCGAGTTCGAGTCTCAGTCCGGCACACAGTTTTAATCTGCCAGCAAGTTTCAGGAATTATCCTCTTCAAAAATTACATAGCTTCCAAATACAATTTTATGTTGTTTGGGACACCATAATCTATAACCATTGGGACAATATCCAGTCATGAAACACTAATAACCTGCTGCCCAACTTGCAGTCATTAATTTCTTTGGAATGTGCAAGCACACAACACACCCAAACACATGTAGTTTCTTTAAGATGGGCTTACTTTCCTGCCACATACTGCTGAAATTTCTGCATATAAAGCTGAAATAGACCTATGATGAATTATAAAAACAATGGAAAGTCCAGGATGGAATAATGACAATATTGTAAAAAGGATAGATTGCCACTCACCATATAGTGGAGATGTAGAGTCGTAGACAGACAAAAAGACTGCTGAACATGTGAGCTTCTGGCCAAAGGGCCTTCTCGTAAAGTAGATAACAAATGCACATTTGTGGAAGCACAACTAACACACACATGACCATTGTCTCTGGTCACTGAGGTCAGACTGTGAGCAACTGGCAGTTGCTTGCAGTCTGGCCTCAGTGGCCAGAGAAAGTTGACACGGTTCAAATGGCTCTGGGCACTATGGGACTTAACTTCTGAGGTCATCAGTCCCCTAGAACTTAGAACTACTTAAACCTAACTATCGTAAGGACATCATACACATCCATACCCAAGGCAGGATTCGAACCCGCGACCGTAGCGGTCGCGCGGTTCCAGACTGTAGCGCCTAGAACTGCTCGGCCACAAAATTGACATGTCTGTCTGAGTTGCGCTTGTGTGAATGTTTATTTTATCCACTTTAGAAGGATGTCTTTTGTCCAAAAACTCACATGTTCAGCGGTAATTTATTGTGGCTCACTGTGATTCAAAATCTCCATTATATAGTGAGTAACAGTCTATCCTTTTCATAATAATGTAATTTTTCCATCCTTCATTTTCTGTTGCTTTTCATAATATTGCAATCCTATAAACAGCTTTCCAAGTTTCCATCCAAAAACCACAAATAAGCTTTTTCAATTATAGTACTATCTGATGGATTTAGTCTGTTATGTTGGGTGAACTTTTTAATAAACTAAGACTCCAACCTTTTTTCTTAAAGAATTTCATCATTTTATTTGGAATGATTTCACAACCATTGTCACATCTAATTCTGCTAATTGTCATGTTAAAATAAGCTGTAGCTAGTCCATAATATACCTCAAAATAATGAAACAGTTCTGACTGACTGACTGACGAGTACAAGCTGCTGTAAAGAGAATATAATCATCAGTGAAAGTCACTACATATTTCTTTCCATCAAAAAACTGGCATTATAGAACCAAGCATATCACTGTTTCTCAGCTGGCTCAAACCAGAGACTGAATATGTGGTAACCATGCTTATTTACCTTTTATGCAGCTCAAAAATTTATTTACATATTTTTAGCATTAGCATTAGCATTTGTAGACTTAGAGAAAGCTTTTGACAATGTTGACTGGAATACTCTCTTTCAAATTCTAAAGGTGGCAGGGGTAAAATACAGGGAGCGAAAGCCTATTTACAATTTGTACAGAAACCAGATGGCAGTTATAAGAGTCGAGGGACATGAAGGGGAAGCAGTGGTTGGGAAGGGAGTAAGACAGGGTTGTAGCCTCTCCCCGATGTTATTCAATCTGTATATTGAGCAAGCAGTAAAGGGAACAAAAGAAAAATTCAGAGTAGGTATTAAAATCCATGGAGAAGAAATAAAAACTTTGAGGTTCGCCGATGACATTGTAATTCTGTCAGAGACAGCAAAGGACTTGGAAGAGCAGTTGAACGGAATGGATGGTGTCTTGAAGGGAGGATATAAGATGAACATCAACAAAAGCAAAACGAGGATAATGGAATGTAGTCGAATTAAGTCGGGTGATGTTGAGGGTATTAGATTAGGAAATGAGACACTTAAAGTAGTAAAGGAGTTTTGCTATTTGGGGAGCAAAATAACTGATGATGGTCGAAGTAGAGAGGATATAAAATGTAGACTGGCAATGGCAAGGAAAGCGTTTCTGAAGAAGAGAAATTTGTTAACATCGAGTATAGATTGAAGTGTCAGGAAGTCATTTCTGAAAGTATTTGTATGGAGTGTAGCCATGTATGGAAGTGAAACATGGACGGTAAATAGTTTGGACAAGAAGAGAATAGAAGCTTTCGAAATGTGGTGCTACAGAAGAATGCTGAAGATTGGATGGGTAGATCACATAACTAATGAGGAGGTACTGAATAGGATTGGGGAGAAGAGGAGTTTGTGGCACAACTTGACCAGAAGAAGGGATCGGTTGGTAGGACATGTTCTGAGGCATCAAGGGATCACCAATTTAGTATTGGAGGGCAGCGTGGAGGGTAAAAATTGTAGGGGGAGACCAAGAGATGAATACACTTAGCAGATTCAGAAGGATGTAGGTTGCAGTAGGTACTGGGAGATGAAGAAGCTTGCACAGGATAGAGTAGCATGGAGAGATGCATCAAACCAGTCTCAGGACTGAAGACCACAACAACAACAACAACATTTTGTCCAGTCCCTGTGCCAAGTTCAAATATCCTAAACATCTATGCCAGAAGTTTAGATTCCTGTCTGATTCGCGAGCACTACCCACAGCACTTGTAGCACGTTTGAACAAAAAGGGTAGACAAGCCTGAGTGTCTTCTTTGAGCTAAAGCTATAACTTTATCACTTTTTTGAAGTGAGCCTGTTGAACTATCAAAAACAATGTGGTATCCAGCTATTTCTAGTTTACATACTGACACAGATTATTTAGTGAATTGACACCAAAAGAACATCTTTTATTTTTATTCAAAATTTCTTGTTGATGTGGTCTTCAGTCCAAAGACTGGTTTGATGCAGCTCTCCATGCTACTCTATCCCGTGCAAGCCTCTTCATCTCCAAGAAACTACTGCAACCTACATCCCTCTGAATCTGCTTACTGTATTCATCTCCTGTCTCCCTCTTTGATTTTTACCCCACATGGTTCCCTCCAGTACTAAATTGGTGATCACTTGATGCCTCAGAATGAGCTCTACCAACCAAACCCTCCTTTTGGTCAGGTTGTAGCACAAATTTCTCTTCTCCCCAATTCTGTTTGGTACCTCCTCATTAGTTATGTGATCTACCTATCTAATCTTCAGCATTCTTCTGTAGCGCCACATTTCCAAAGCTTCTATTTTCTTCTTGTCTAAAACTGTTTATCATCCATGTTTCACTTCCATCGCTAAAATCCACACAAATACTTTCCAAAAAGACTTCTTCGCACTTACATCTATGTTTGGTGTTAACAAATTTCTCTTCTTCAGATACGATTTTCTTGCCACAGCCAGTCTATGTTTTACATCCTCCCTACTTCGACCAAGTAGCAAATCTCATTTACTACTTTAAGTGTCTCATTTCCAAATCTAATACCCTCAGCGTCACCTGATTTAATTCGACTACATTCCATTACCATCATTTTGCTTTTGTTGATGTTCATCTTATATCCTCCTTTCAAGATACTGTTCATTCTGTTCATCTGCTTTTCCAAGTCCTTTGGTGCCTCTGCCAAAACTGCAATGTCGTCAGCAAACCTCAAAATTTGTATTTATTCTCCCTGGACTTTAATTCCTACTTCAAATTTTTCTTTTGTTTCCTTCACTGCTTGCTCAAAATACAGATTGAATAACACTGGGGATAGGCTACAACCCTGCCTCACTCCCTTCTCAATCACGGCTTCTCTTCCATGACCTTCGACTCTTATAACTGCCTTCTGGTTTCTGTACAAATTGTAAATAGCCTTTCGCTCCCTGTATTTTACCCCTGGCATCTTTAGAATTTGAAAGAGAGCATTCCAGTCAAGATTGTGAAAAGCTTTCTCTATGTCTACAAATGCTATAACTATAGGTTTGCCTTTCCTTAACTTATGTTCTATGAGAAGTCAGAGGGTTGGTATTGCCTTGTGTGTTCCTACATCTCTCCAAAATCCAAACTGATCTTTCCCGAGGTCGGCTTCTACAAGTTTTTCCATTCTTCTGTAAAGAATTTGTATTAGTATTTTGCAGCCGTGAATTATTAAACTGATAGTTCGGTAATTTTCACACCTGTTAGCACCTGCTTTCTTTGGAATTGGAATTATTATATTCTTTTTGAAGTTTGAGGGTATTTCGGCTATCTCATACATCTTGTGCACCAGATGGAAAGAGTTTTGTCATGGCTGGCTATCCCAAGCCTATCAGCAGCTCTAATGGAATGTTCTCCACTCCCGGAGCCCTGTTTTGACTTAGGTCTTTCAGTGCTTTGTCAAATTCTTCACACAGTACCACATCACCCTTCTCATCTTCCTGCCCTCAAGTGCATCTTCCTTGTATAGACCCTCATACACTCCTTCCACCTTTCTGCTTTCCCTTTTTTGCTTAGGACTGGTTTTCCATCAGAGCTCTTGATATTCATACAGGTGGTTCTCTTTTCTCCAAATGTCTCTTTAATTTTCATGCAGGCAGTATCTATCTTACCCTTAGTGATATATGCTTCTACATCCTTTCATTTGTCCTCTAGCCATTCCTGCTTACCCATTTTTCACTTCCTGTCAATCTCATTTTTAGATGTTTGTATTCCCTTTCGCCTTCATTTATTGCACTTTTATGTTTTCCACTTTCATCAATTAAATTCAATATCTTTTGTGTAACCCTCATCTTTTTACCTACTTGCTTCTCTGCTGCCTTTACTATTTCATCTCTCAAAGCTACTCATTCTCTATTCCTTTACCCTGTTCTTATCAATCATTCCCTAATGCTCCCCTTGAAACTCTCTAATACCTCTGGTTCTCTCAGTTTATCCAGGTCCCATATCGTTAAATTCCTGCCTTTTTTTGCAGCTTCTTTAGTTTTAATCTGCAGTTCATAACCAATAAATTATAGTCAGAGTCCACATCTGCCCCTGGAAATGTCTTACAATTTAAAATCTGGTTCCTAAATCTCTGTATAACCATTATATAATCAATCTGAACCCTTCCGGTACCTCCAGGTCTTCCATGAATACAAGCTTCTCTCATGATTCTTGAGCGATGATTAAATTATGCTCTGTGCAAAATTCTACCAGGTGGCTTCCTGTTTCGTTCCTTTCTCCCCAACCACATTTACCAACTACTTTTCCTTCTCTTCCTTTTCCTACTATCGAATCCCAGTCCTCCATGACTATTAAATTTTCTGCTCCCTTAACTATCTGCATAATTTCTTTTATATCATCATACCTTTCCTCAATCTCCTCCTCATCTGCAGAGCTCGTTGACATATAAACTTGTACTACTGTTGTGGGCTTCGGGTCAATCTTGGTTACAATAATGCTTTCACTATGCTGTTCATAGTAGCTTATCCACATTCCTGCTTTTTTATTCATTATTAAACCTACTCCTTCATTACCCCTGTTTGATTTTGTATTTATAATCCTGTATTCACCTGACCAGAAGTCTTGTTCCTCCTGCCACCGAACTTCACTGATTCCCACTATACCTAACTTTAACCTGTACATTTCCCTTTTTAAATTTTCCACCTACCAGCCCGATTAAGAGATGTGACATTCCATGCTCTGATCCATACAACACCAGTGTTGTTTCTTGTGATGACAACGTCCTCTTGAGTAGTCCTCACCTGGAGATCAGAATTGGTAACTATTTTACCTCTGGAGTATTTTACCCAGGAGGCTGGCATCATCATTCAACCATACAGTAGAGCTACATGCCTTCGGGAAAAATTATGGCTGTAGCTTCCCCTTGCTTTCAGGTGTTTGCAGTACCTGCACAGCAAGGCCATTGTGGTTGATGTTACAAAGCCAGATCAGTCAATCGTCCAGACTGCTGCCCCTGTCACTACTGAAAAGCCTGCTGCCCCTCTTCAGGAACTATATGTTTGTCTGGCCTCTCAACAGAAATCTCTCCATTGTCGTGGCACCTACGGTACAGGTATCTGTATTGCTGAGGCACGCAAGCCTCCCTGCCACCGGCAATGTCGATGGTTCTAAGTTGTTTTATATTCATTGAAGGAATAGATTGATTAAGTAAATGTTCTGTTGCCTCTGAAAAAAGCAAAATTGTTTTTTATAACAAAAGCTGATAAACCATGCCTTTCTGCTCAAAATTTTTAGTTAATGAATTCTGCAAACCATGAGCAGTTTCCTTGTCATTGGGGTACCCCAAGAGATAGTGTGAAATTCATAGGATTGTTTGTGATTTCATGTTGTTTTTGAAATGTTCTCTCAGAAGAGCCTTCTTCTGTGCAAATTATTCAGCTATGTCATCTAGAGCAGGCTCCTCCACTTCCATGTGTGGCTGTTCCAAAACACTCAATAATTCCAACTCACTTAAAACAGCTTCAAACCTAAGTTTCCAATTGCTGAAGTTTCTCGCCAAAGAACAATGGTACCCTATATTTATGCTGCTTCCTGTACCGTGATTGTAGATTATTACTGAACCCCCCCTGAACCATGGACCTTGCCGTTGGTGGGGAGGCTTGCATGCCTCAGCGATACAGATAGCCATACCATAGGTGCAACCACAACGGAGGGGTATCTGTTGAGAGGCCAGACAAATGTGCAGTTCCTGAGGAGGGGTAACAGCATTTTCAGTAGTTGCAGGGGCAACAGTTTGGATGATTGACTGAACTGGCCTTGTAACACTAACCAAAACAGCCTTGCTGTGCTGGTACTGCAAACACTGCAAGGGGAAACTACAGCCGAAATTTTTCCTGAGGGCATTCACCTTTACTGTATGGTTAAATGATGATGGCATCCTCTTGGGTAAAATATTCTGGAGGTAAAATAGTTCCCCTTTCGGATCTCAGACAAGGACCACTCAGGAAGACGTTGTTATCAGGAGAAAGAAAATTGGCATTCTACGGATCGGAGGGTGGAATGTCAGATCCCTTAATCTGGCAGGTAGGTTAGAAAATTTAAAAAGGGAAATGGATAGGTCAAAGATAGATGTAGTGGGAATTAGTGAAGTTCGGTGGCAGGAGGAACAAGACTTCTGGTCAGGGGGAATACGGGGTTATAAGTACAAAATCAAATAGGGGTAATGCAGGAGTAGGTTTAATAATGAATAGGAAAATAGGAATGCGGGTAAGCTACTACAAACAACATAGTGAACGCATTATTGTGGCCAAGATAGATACAAAGCCCATGCCTACCACAGCAGTAGTACAAGTTTATATGCCAAATAGCTCCACAGATGATGAAGATAATGATGAAATGTATGACAAGATAAAAAAAATTATTCAGATAGTGAATGGAGACGAAAATTTAATACTCATGGGTGATTGGAATTCGATTGTAGGAAAAGGAAGAGAAGGAAACGTAGTAGGTGAATATGGAATGGGGGTAAGAAATGAAAGAGGAAGCCGTCTGGTAGAATTTTGCATAGAGCGTAACTTAATCATAGCTAACACATGGTTCAAGAACCATGCAAGAAGGTTCTATACATGGAAGAAGCTTGGAGATACTAGAAGGTAGCAGATAGATTATATAATGGAAAGACAGAGATTCAGGAACCAAGTTTAAAATTGTAAGACATTTCCAGGGGCAGATGTGGACTCTGACCACAATCTATTTGTTATGAACTGTAGATTAAAACTGAAGAAACTGCAAAAAGGTGGGAATTTGAGGAGATGGGACGTCGATAAACTGAAAGAAACAGAGGTTGTAGAAGAAGAATGGGTAGCTTTGAGAGATGAAATAGTGAAGGTAGCAGAGGATCAAGTAGGTAAAAAGATGAGGGCTAATAGAAATCCTTGGGTAACAGAAGAGATATTGAATTTAACTGATGAAAACAGAAAATACAAAAATGCAGTAAATGAAGTAGGCAAAAGGAATACAAACGTCTCAAAAATGAGATTGACAGGAAGTGCAAAAGGCTAAGGACAAATGTAAGGATGTAGAGGCACATATCACAAGAGGTAAGATAGATACTGCCTACAGGAAAATTAAAGACACCTTTGGAGAAAAGAGAACCACTTGCATGAATATCAAGAGCTCAGATGGAAACCCAGTTCTAAGACAAGAAGGGAAAGCAGAAAGATGGAAGGAGTATACAGAGGGTCTATACAAGGGTATTGTTCTTGAGGACAATATTATAGAAATAGAAGAGAATGTAGACGAAGATGAAATAGGAGATATGATACTGCGTAAAGAGTTTGACAGAGCACTGACAGATCTAAATCAAAACAAGGCCCCGGGAGTAGACAACATTCAATTAAAACTACTGACAGCCTTGGGAGAGCCAGGCCTAACAAAACTCTACCATCTAGTGAGCAAGATGTATGAGGCAGGCGAAATACCCTCAGACTTCAAGAAGAATATAATAATTCCAATTTCAAGGAAAGCAGGTGCTAACAAGTGTCACAATTACCGAACTATCAGTTTAATAAGTCACGGCTGCAAAATACTAACACAAATTCTTTGCAGACGAATGGAAAAACCGGTAGAAGCCGACCTTTAGGAACATAAATTTGGATTCCGTAGAAATGTTGGAACACGTGAGGCAATACTGACCCTACAACTTATCTTAGAAAATAGATTAAGCAAAGGCAAACCTACATTTCTAGCATTTGTAGACTTAGAGAAAGACTTTGACAATGTTGACTGGAATACTCTCTTTCAAATTCTGAAGGTGGCAGGGGTAAAATACAGGGAGTGAAAGGCTATTTACAATTTGTACAGGAACCAGATGGCAATTATAAGAGTCGAGGGGCATGAAAGGGAAGCAATGGTTGGGAAGGGAGTGAGACAGGGTTGTAACTTCTCCCTGATGTTATTCAATCTGTATATTGAGCAAGCAGTAATGGAAACAAAAGAAAATTCATAGTAGGAATTAAAATCCATGGAGAAGAAATAAAATCTTTGAAGTTCATCGATGACATTGTAATTCTGTCAGAGACAGCAAAGGACCTGGAAGAGCAGCTGAATGTAATGGACAGTGTCTTGAAAGGAGGATATAAGATGAACATCAACAAAAGCAAAATGATGTTATTCAATCTGTACATTGAGCAAACAGTAAAGGAAACCAATGAGGTATTTGGAAACGAAATTAAAATTCAAGAAGAAATAAAAACTTTGGGTTATGGTGATGACATTGTAATTATGTCAATGATGACAAGGGTCTTGGAAGGTGGGCTGAACAGAATAGATGGTGTCTTGAAAACAGATTCTAAGATGAGTTTCAACAAAAGTAAAACAACATTAAGGGAAGGCAATCAAATTAAATAGAACAAAGCTGAGGGAAATGAGGCAAAATAGGAAATGAGTTTTGTTCTTTGAGCAGAAAATAACTGATCATGGTCAAAATAGAGAGGATGTAAGAGGCAAATTAGCAATGGCAAGAAAGGCATTTCTCAAAAAGCAGTTTAAAACTGAGTATTGATTTAAATGTGAGGAAGTCTTTTCTCTAGGTATCTGTTAGGAGAGTAGCCTTGCAAAGAAGTAAAATATAGATGATAAACAGTTCAGACAAGAAGGGAATAGAAACTTTTGAAATAGGAGTTACAGTACAAAGCTGTAGGTCCGAGGGGCAGCTCGAATAGCTAATAATGAGGTACTAGGTTTTTGAGTTCTGTGTGGGTGCCTGGTATTGAGGACTCCCTACGGGTCAAGTGAAATTTACAATACCAACAGTTTTTTTTTTATTTTTTTTTATTTTATTGTTGTGTTGAATTTTGAGAATTATGTGTGCTTGATACCTGTTTTGGAATGGTGTTCTTATTCTTACTGTCATACATTTAGTTTGCCCCCTCCAAAACTGCTTATTTCCCATGGGTGTCCTGTGCATTTCATTTTATTGCTGGAGTTAAATATTATGCATGTCCATCATCCTGATCATGTCACAGGTCAAAGTAGATGAACGAAATCACAGCTTTTGATAATCCCACATGTACAAATGGATGTACGTTGGAGGAGTCATGCTGAGATGAAGAAACTTGCACATGACAGACCAGTGCAGAGACAGGGTGTATGCATGGACAAGGAAAAAAAATTCCTTGGTTTTTCCTGGATTTCTCAGTTGAAAATACACTTTCTCCCGGGTGAAAACACATTTTTCCCCGTGTTATGTGAGAATATACTCTTCCTCGCCCACCCGGTTAGCCGTGCGGTCTAACGCATGGGTTTCTGGGCAGGAAGGAGCGCCGATCCCTGGCACGAATCCACCCGGCGGATTTGTGTCGAGGTCCGGTGAACAGGCCAGTCTGTGGATGGTTTTTAGGTGGTTTTCCATGTGCCTCGGCAGATGCGGGCTAGTTCCTCTTATTCCGCCTCAGTTACATAATGTCGGCAATTGCTGCTCAAACAAGTTCTCCACATGCGTGTACACCACCATTACTCTACCACACAAACATAGGGGTTACACTCGTCTGGTGTGAGATGTTACCTGGGGGGTCCACCGGGGGCCAAACAGCACGACAACCCTGGGTTCAGCGTGGGACAGCGGAGGGGTGACGTGGACTGCCTTAGTCGTCGTGAGGTTGTGGACCACTGCGCAGAGGCGGGGGTATAGCCTATCCATTGTTTCTAGGTCCCCGGTTAACATAACATAGTTTTCCTCGGCACTGTAAAACTTATCAGTCTTTTGAATGTTTATGGTTTTATATACCGACACAGAATTTCCCAGCACTTTAGAAAACGAAACTGGGAGGGGGGGGGGGGGGGGGGGGGGGGGGGGGTGCACGTTTCGGATAGATCTTTGATGAGCAGCAGCAACATGTACACTGCATATTTTTTTGTATTACGAAGATATAAATTCGAATTCCACCAAACACCACATATTACTTTCCAAGGCATTGAAATCGAGATTGCGACGCACTTTTGTAAGCCAGTCATAGCTCATGTCATGTGATCTCGCCAGCTGATGGCAGCATAGGACACGTGATGTAGTCAGCCAATAGCAAGATCACTCTTAAGTAGCGCGAACACACAAATGAGAAAAGTTGATGGTTTAAATTAATAAACATAGTGTTGCTACAAGAAAAATAGAGGTTTCACATATAATTGTAGTCTCGAAGAATAATAAGCTGCAAGCGAAGCTAAGCTTCTACATATATTGTTGATCTTTTTGTGCCTGTTACACTTTAAGATATATCACACAAATGTGCCAGTAAAATTTTTAATAACGACGTAAATGTCTGATCTTCTGGGCTCAAAGTTCTTCTAGATGGTCGTCTACAAAGAGTTGATTTTTAATTGAGAGTCAAACACTCTGTGATTTAAGAAATTCATCGTACATTCTCACATATAGTTCATCTTGTGTAAAAGGAAATTTACTTTGAAAGTAACGCTTTTCAAACCACCATCCGCAATGTTTTCCCGTGACCTGTTAGAAACTTATTCATTTCATCAGTTGCCAGAGAGCCCCAGATAACAGGTGCCACTGCTCTTGCGCAACTATGATGACACAGGAAGCCCGTATGTTCGTGCGTGTAAAACATTAAAAGATCTTGCACTATGTCACAAAAGAAACAAGACATCAGAGGACACTTCAAGCTCATCAGAATTTCCTAAAATGCATAATTGGGCTTAAAGTGCACATTCGTATGTCCAGATTTGGATGTAAATTTTCTCGTGTACCAGTACTGTACTATCTCATGTTTGGTTATTTATTATGGCATAATGCCATGCGAGCTAGAAGATGGAAAACGTGCACATGAAATGCAGCGAACAGTTGAAACTAGCCAACATTGTGAAATTAAACACTTCGTTTCAAATAAATTGACTGCCTCAGCGCAAAAGATTAATAAAAGCCAAATCTCTTTAGCAAAGCGACAAAAATAACTTCATTGTTCTGCAGGGTGACTAATGCTTGACTGTCAGAAAGGTGGAAATAAAACCTGAAAATAACTACATATTTTAGCCTTCTGTAATTATGTGAAAGTATTTTAATTCATTTGATAGCTCCCCGCCACAGAGTCCATTTTGTTTTCATTTGATGTGAGAGTAATAAATGAAGCGGAAACAGCAAAATCACTAAACGAAAACACAGATCATGTGGAGACTACCCACCTCCGCACCACAACTCAGACTGCTCTGTGCATCAGCCCCGGTGCTACGATATTTCTGAACCAAGGCAATACTAGATAGTGGTGCCCAGCCACACATCTATAGCCAGAAGGGGGAGAAGGTACTACCCATACGCGACTCAACTGCTCAAACGTATCTAATGTCAACAGCTGTCATGTCACGTACATCGGAAACAATTTGTCGTAATGAATCATTGCATAGTCTTTCTAAAGCCTTTGACACACTTTGCTGTTGGCAGACGCTTGTATGAGCACTATGTTTTGTTGTTGTATATGATGGATTTCCTTTGTGACTTAAGTTTTATTTTCATTTTTTCTTTCTCTTGTTAATGTTTTGTTGCTGCAGTATTATCCTGCAGATGCGGGATACAGTAATATCCTGTGTTGGAGTATTGGTTCTTGCCAGTCAAAATCACAAAAATTTAACTGAAAACTAAAACAATGAAACATTCCCGGAATTCTAAAAAATTCCCAGGTTCTTCCCGGTTTTCTCCCGGATGAAAAAATTCCTAGGTTTTTCCCAGATCTCCCGGGTCGTATAAACCCTGAGAGAGCTGTGTCAAAGCAGTCTTCGGACTGAAGATCATGATTACAGCAGTAGCTGGAATAGTTTTGTTATGGTATGTTCTCCCAAGGAGCTCAATAATTCTGCGTCACTGTCAACTGTCATCTACTTTCATCTCACCCACTTTCTCTTCCCACTCCGTAACAATGACTTCAAGTTTGTTTTCCTTGAAGTTCTGCAGTGTACTCATTTCAGCTTTCAACTTTCCCCTATTTGCTAATAACCATCTTGCCATCTGAGTTTTATTATTCAGACAGAGGTTTCTCTTTTCTCCAAAGCTCTGTTTAATTTTTTTCTGTCAATCTCATTATTGGACATTTGTATTCCCTACAATCTGCTTCACTCAAAGCATTTTTATATTTCCTCTTTTTATCAGTTGAATTCAATATGTTGTGTGTGATTTAAGGGTTTCTACTTGGTTTTTGTCTTTTTACTTATATTAGCATAATCCACATCACTTCAGGCAGGGGAGTTACCTCCATAGTCTCAGATGTTATTGAATTTAGCATATGTTAAAATTCAGGAGTAAGTAGGAAACACATATTTTTTTTGTTTTCTCCAAAAAAATTCTGCCCCGAGATACAGGCCTCCAAAGATGGCACTGCGAACACCACTTTGAAGATGGGAATTTTGGAAAACTTTTTTAAATGCTTTATCTCTGTAACAGTTATAGATATTTTGTTAGAGTTTTTTCATTTGAAAGATAATTGCTTTATTATCACAATGGTACCCTCCATTTGGACATATCTGTCAAAGTTCTTTTACTGGCGCCTTTTGAATTTTTTTATAATTTACAGAAAATTTTTTTTTTTTCAAAAATGCCAATCCAGAAAAGTTAGACTTTTTCTGTTGATTAGTACCACGTAGTAGTATATTATCCGTAAATGTGAGCTTCCACTTTTAAGTTGGACAGGTTTTATTCTAAAAATCATTTTTTTTTTCCACTGAAGTTGTTTCTTACTAGTTTCTTTGTTACAATGCTTATTTCTATTGTCTTTTTTGCAGTTACTTCTTATCACTTTCTTTGTTCCAGTTATTTCTTTTCACTTTCACTGTTGCAGATTTCTTACACTTCTTGTCAGTTTCTTTGTCGTGGTTATTCATTGCAGGTTTCTGTATTGTAGTTTTTCAGTGCTAATTTGTTTACTGAGGAGGCTTCTAAGAAATCTGAGACCATCCAGTGAGTTCTGTGTTTTCATGAGGAATTTGCCAGTTGACACAGTTGCAGTGTGTTTTGTGAAAAGGAATGTTTGAAATGTCTTCTGACTGGGGCCACAGGAGAGTGAAGTGTGCTGACTGTTTGTATATCGACAAAAGAGTGATATATAAGACAAACAAAACAAAAAAAAAATAAATAAATAAATAAAAAATAAATAAAAAGAAAGAAAGACTTTGTTCAGGTTGGGAATAAGTGTTCTCATTTGAAGACTCTGTTTTCTAAGTCAAGATGTTTCCAGTGACGACTTTTTGCATTCTAAATGTTTTGACAGAATAACAATAATGATAGTATCTGAACAAGGTGAAGCCTTCCATGGTGCAGATGATGCAGATTTTGTATCAACTGAGAAAGAATTAAATACCTTGAATCAGTCAACTACAGAGGTAGGTGTTAGTCCTGTTAAGAAACTGTGGTCAGTGAAGCTGAGTCATAAGCTCTATGCATCATGAAAACGCAGAGAAATTACTAAAGCTATGGATGAATACATTACAGCAAAACTCGCCAGACTCTTCAAAGTAGAAATCCCATCTTCAGAAGAAAATGCACCAAAGTACTCTTGCACCTATTGCCAGAAATTTTTCACAAATATCAACTCAGCTGTTGTGCATCCTACAGTGAAAAGGTGCAAGTTTTAACTATTATTCCAGAGACATTTTGAACGCAAACAATTTTGAACCACATTCCATCAGTATCAAAGTACATGGTCGACAAACCAAGAAATGTGAGGTCTGTAAATGGAGTCCTTGGAAGACCGGATCCCTATTATGGTCACCCTGCAGACATAGCTCAAGTTCAAATAGTGCAGTCATTGTATCTGGAAGATAAATGGCACTGTTCTCAAAAAAGACACTTTAACTGTAACAGTGGAAGGTCAAAAAGTTGTAAAAGTGAAGAGGTACATGACTCGCAGTATTAAAGAAACTTTTGCAATTTATAAGAGCAACTATACAACCTCACATAGTGGAAGATCAAAATTTTATGCACTATGACCTAAGTGGGTAGTTCCACACCCACCGAGAGATGTTTCTTTATGTGTGTACTGCACAAATTTTGAACTTTGTGTGGTAACTTTGAAGAACCTACTGGAGCACATGACACATGACAACTTGGTCTGTGACATAAAGTGAGATACTTGTTTGTTTCAAGAATGTGGTGACTGCCCTGGAAAGGGAGGACTGTCTTTACAGACACTTTGCCTGGAAGACGTAGCAAATAACTCTGCAGAAATTACATATGCAACATGGGAGGAAAATAAACTAACTAAGAAAACTGTTGCCTTTGACACTTTGATGAACTTGGTAAATGGTCAGTGAAAGCAGTAACACACCAGCACCTGAAGAAATTGTAACAACAACACATTGCAGAAGTGGAAGGGTGTGTACACAGGCTGAAGAACTATGTTTGGTGTTTCACTGTGATTTTGCTGAGAACTGGTCTGTAACCCTCCCACAAGAAGTACAAGGGTATCATTGGAGTAACAACCAGGTTTCAATTTTCACGAGAGTGACATATTTTCAAAAGAATACCACAAGTGTTGAAGTTATAAGTTATGACAGAGGACATGATTCAGCATATGCTTTGCTAGCAATGCACAAAATTCTTCAACTGGGGTCGACAGAAGCGTCCGATCCCACACGTCGGCTTTGACCGTGACATAAGGGTGTAATCGTGTGTGACGTCATGACGGTGCGGAGTTTGGTTTCTGAGAGTGGCGTGTTTGTAGATGTCGTCGTGTTGTGGTTTGTTGTGCTCTCTGGTGGTACGTTCAGGGTTTTCGTTTGCGCGCTGTAATGGGCTCAGTTTGCTTTTGCTCATTATCCAGAATTGTTAGAGTGTCGGCTGTGTTTGTAGTGGAATTCGCTTCAGTGAGTTAACGATTTTGTGTGAAGGTTAATTTAGTGTTGTTCACTGTACATCGTGTGGTAATTTTAGTAAAATTAATCGGTTGTTGTTTTTGTTCAGGAATGGATATGACGGATAAAATTATGTGCGCAGGTTAATGGAAGTGTTCAATCCCAATGTGTGGCTGTGTATCTTGTTATTGGTATCGGGAGATGTTTTCGAGCTATATAGGCCAAGGGAAGTGTTTGATCCTAATTTATGGGATCGGGAGCTGCTGTTGAGCTATATAGGTCAAGGGAAGTGTCCGATTCCAGATGATATAGTGTTTAGTGGGATTTTTGGAGTTTTGTGATGTCGGTTTTTTCGTTTTGTGTGGTTTTGTAGGGGGGTGGGTGTCTAAATTTGTTAATATTTAGTTTGCCACCCCATCCAAAAACACATTTCCCGCGCTTGTCCCGTTAGTGTCATTAGGCTTTTTGTGGAAAGCGTTTGTGTGTGTGTGTGTTTGTTTTTCGATGTATTTTCGTCCTCATAATGTGTACGTACCGACTTTATATGCGCCATATTGGAGTCATGGTTTATGGTCGTTTCCGCCATATTTGTGACGTCATGGGTCAAAGCAGACGGGCGGGATCGGACGCTTCCGTATTTCCTTCAACTGCAAACGGGCAGAGAAGATCATTATTATTTCTGATGGTGCTCCTAGTCATTCTAAAAATCATTACCAGCTGTTTGAATTGAGTAAGTCACTTGTGCCAACTGACTGGGTATACAGTGCCACTGGACACAGGAAGGGGCCTTGTGATGGTGTAGGAGGACTGCTGAAGGACCATGCTACAAAACATAATCTTTCCAGACCCAATACAGCTGTGATTCAGAATGCTGAGGATTTTACGAGTCGTGAAATCTTACACATCCACAGCCCTCATTCTTTTGTCCAAAGAGGAAATCAAAGAATTCCTTGAACAGAAAAAAGAAGAATGGTCCAAACAAACTACTCCTGTGGAAGGAATTCAGAAGACACATTTTTGGACTTATAAAGTGATGGGTGAACTCATATTGCATGCACTTTAAAGAGCAACAAAGAAGAAATTTAGTTTGTTCGGCCAACAACTCAGAAACAGCAGAATAATATTCAGATTCACAGCCTGAGAAGGGGGATGGTTGTGGCATGTGTGTATGACCGTGACTTGTGGAAAGCAGAGATTATAGACACCAATTATGAGTTAAATGAAATTGTAGTGAACTTCATGCTACCACATGGACCAGTGGTCAGATATATATTTCCAGCTGAAGAACATCAACAACGCCATCAGTGCTCAGTGCTCACTTCCTGTCCACAATGTTTTGAAGATTGGTCCAGAGTGCTGAAGAAGAGTGCTCCAGTTCCTACTGGTTCAATAGGAAGGCATCAGTCTATATCAAAGCAAGATACTAAAGCAGCAGAACTCATTATTTGTTTAATGACTGGCTACTTTCAGTACAAAACAGAGTGCACAGAATTTGTATAAATTGAAACCTTTAAGTCTTTGGACCTTTCACATACATTTTGGAACCATTTAAAATGCTTGAAAAATGAGTATCTTACTCATCTTTCAAAACTAAAATTTTGTTTTGATTTTTATGAGCCTGTTATGTGATAATGTGGTAGTACAACAGGTTTTATGTATGGCAAAAATTTCAATTGTTTATAAAACATGTTCAGCCAAAAAGTGGAAGCTCTCCTTTTCAGGGAATGAAGATCTATATGGTACTAATAAAAAAAAAAAAAAATAAAAAAAATCAAAATTTTATCAATTGACATATCTGAAAAAAAATCCATATATTATTTAAAAAAAGTTCAGAATGCTTTGGTAAAAGAACTTTGACTGGTAAGTGCAAATAGAGGATTTCTTTGTAATCATAATGTAATTATCATTCAAATAAAAAAATGAAAAAAACAAGACCATATCTAGAACTGTTCCAGAGATACAAAATTTCCAAAATTCGCATCTTCAAAATGGTATGCGCAGTAGTCATCATTGGAGGCAAGTATAACGGAGCAGAAATGTTTTGGGAGAAAGCAAAGAAATATTTCTTCCTTACTTAGTGCTTCATTTTAACATTCAATAACATCCAAGACTATGAAGGTAAGATTTTTTTTCCTAGCCTGCCTGACTTGATATGGACTATCCCTCTTCTGCTGCATTCCTTTTAACAACCTCTGGTTCTTTTAATTTATCAAAGCCTCATCTTCTTAATGGTTTTGAATCATAAAATTATCCAACTTCTGACTGCTCTGGCATGGCCCATGAACAATTCCTCTCTTGTGACAGCTTCTTCACCCCAGAGTAACACTCGCATCATAGATCCTCAATTATTTGTCAGATGTATTCCAAATTTTGTCTTCCACTGCAGTTTTTACTCTCTACAGCTTCCTCTAGTATCATAGAATTTATTGCCTAATTTCTTAAAGTGTCCCTTCTTCTTCTCATTGTTTTCCATATATTCCTTTCTTTGGCGATTTTGCACAGGACGTTAAATATAGCACTAACACAGACATCAAGCTACACTATACATCAGTCTTTTACCACAACATTTATTTTGTATTCGCACTGTTGACTTCCTCAACTTCCAACCAAAGTAGTCGCCTTTCAACCTAACCTTGACCATGGGCTAATCTACAAATCAGTCTGTCACTACAACCAAGATTTCATGTGTGGGGCAGGCACTATCACATTAAAATTTAAAACTGTTAGACAACTTACACATTACATACATAGTACACAATATTTAAATAAAGTCAGAAATTTTTGGGTGCACACTCCTACAGGCGTAGCACACCGAAGATAATGTGTCATTGGTTTGAAGATATTATAAACAAAACCTCAACAAAGAAAATGCATGGCATGTAACGGTAGGGGCAAGTATAATGTTTGTAAAAATCAAAAAGCCTTCACACAGGATAGCTGTCAAATGAATCCCTTCTTAGTTCAAATGAAGATTAAACACTTTAACTCTTTCGCACAGTAAACGTAGTTTGTCATCATACAGATCATTGCACAGATTTCAGATATTTACATAACTGACATTTTTTCTAATAAGTGATTAAATGATTATAGTTGTCGTCTGGGTGGAATTGGTAACACACCTTTAAATCGGTTACATTAATAGGATAAATAGAGACAGTAAGCACTTAACTCACCTGAACTTCAAATGTAAAATATTTCTTTAAATTCTTTATTATCATGACCAGGAACGGCAACTTAATACCAAGAGTTTTTTTCGGGTCTGCTGGGCACGTTATATATGTTGTGCTTACGTTAGAACCCACTATTTCCAAAACTAAAGATTGAATGTCATTATCTGTTATTCTCTTTATATGACCATTCCTGACTTTTTTGTCCCATATCTGTAGCGGTTTACTCCCGATACTATATAAAATTGACAAGAAGCCACTCTGGAATGTATTTTTAAACATAGTGTTTATTAAATACTGTACACAAATTTCATGTAAACAACAACAAATCTATCTCGCTCTGCCAAAAACAAACGCTAATCTTTACACAAGTACCAACACTGAAAACTGGAATGAGAACTACCCAGAAGAGGTAAAAATCGTTGGTACATACCAAGGAGATTACAATCTAGGAGGTTACACAATGCAGTACAATCACAGTCTAACATAACAGTCGTGACACTTCGCCTCGATTTTGTTGCCTACAGCGCCCCAAGCGGCTGGTAGGTTGAACTGTGAGTTCGGCGCGATCGTGAAAGCGAATAGTGATTGATTATTTTGATTTATACGATGGTTTTTACCATCGGGACCGTTTGTAGCGCAATAAATTGCAGCAACAACAGGAAGAAGACACCACAGCTGTCTCCTTTTAGGTTTCCTAAGGATCCTGAGAGGTATATACCATCATGTTACTAAACTGTATCGTCAGGATTCACTTGCAAACTACACTCCTGGAAATGGAAAAAAGAACACATTGACACCGGTGTGTCAGACCCACCATACTTGCTCCGGACACTGCGAGAGGGCTGTACCAGCAATGATCACACGCACGGCACAGCGGACACACCAGGAACCGCGGTGTTGGCCGTCGAATGGCGCTAGCTGCGCAGCATTTGTGCACCGCCGCCGTCAGTGTCAGCCAGTTTGCCGTGGCATACGGAGCTCCATCGCAGTCCTTAACACTGGTAGCGTGCCGCGACAGCGTGGACGTGAACCGTATGTGCAGTTGACGGACTTTGAGCGAGGGCGTATAGTGGGCATGCGGGAGGTCGGGTGGACGTACCGCAGAATTGCTCAACACGTGGGGCGTGAGGTCTCCACAGTACATCGATGTTGTCGCCAGTGGTCGGCGGAAGGTGCACGTGCCCGTCGACCTGGGACCGGACCGCAGCGACGCACGGATGCACGCCAAGACCGTAGGATCCTACGCAGTGCCGTAGGGGACCGCACCGCCACTTCCCAGCAAATTAGGGACACTGTTGCTCCTGGGGTATCGGCGAGGACCATTCGCAACCGTCTCCATGAAGCTGGGCTACGGTCCCGCACACCGTTAGGCCGTCTTCCCCTCACGCCCCAACATCGTGCAGCCCGCCTCCAGTGGTGTCGCGACAGGCGTGAATGGAGGGACGAATGGAGACGTGTCGTCTTCAGCGATGAGAGTCGCTTCTGCCTTGGTGCCAATGATGGTCGTATGCGTGTTTGGCGCTGTGCAGGTGAGCGCCACAATCAGGACTGCATACGACTGAGGCACACAGGGCCAACACCCGGCATCATGGTGCGGGGAGCGATCTCCTACACTGGCCGTACACCACTGGTGATCGTCGAGGGGACACTGAATAGTGCACGGTACATCCAAACCGTCATCGAACCCATCGTTCTACCATTCCTAGACCGGCAAGGGAACTTGCTGTTCCAACAGGACAATGCACGTCCGCATGTATCCCGTGCCACCCAACGTGCTCTAGAAGATGTAAGTCAACTACCCTGGCCAGCAAGATCTCCGGATCTGTCCCCCATTGAGCATGTTTGGGACTGGATGAAGCGTCGTCTCACGCGGTCTGCACGTCCAGCCCGAACGCTGGTCCAACTGAGGCGCCAGGTGGAAATGGCATGGCAAGCCGTTCCACAGGACTACATCCAGCATCTCTACGATCGACTCCATGGGAGAATAGCAGCCTGCATTGCTGCGAAAGGTGGATATACACTTTACTAGTGCCGACATTGTGCATGCTCTGTTGCCTGTGTCTATGTGCCTGTGGTTCTGTCAGTGTGATCATGTGATGTATCTGATCCCAGGAATGTGTCAATAAAGTTTCCCCTTCCTGGGACAATGAATTCACGGTGTTCTTATTTCAATTTCCAGGAGTGTATATGTGTATAAATGATGAATGTATCGTTTTAGGAGCAGAAAATGGCTTGTTAATAGCAGACGAGAAGACCTTATGAAGAAAGACCCAGTTTACCTGTATAATAATATTAGGTTTTGTCCGCTACATTTCGAAGAAAACCACTTCATGAACGCAGACAATAACAAAGTCGTGTCGAATGCAGTACCCACACTGTTTGGCATCCTAAATAAGCCAGCTCAACTGACGATGAAGAGGGAACTGCCACAAATATTCGACAGTCAATCTAAAGCTGTAAAACAGTCGTATGACACAGAAGCAGCCAGTTCAGCTCTCCATGTAGCAGTGCCAGATTCGTGCGAATCGTCACCACAGACGTGCTTTGACGATAAAGTGGTTAGATTAAGTGCAGCTGTTCATGTCTAACAAAAGCGTGTGAAGTGTCAGAATGTGCAGATCGAGCGAAACTATTACGGGGCAAGGAAAGTGCCTACAGACAGATTGTTTGAAAATTATTCAAATATTTGGTTTTTCGTGAAATGTAATGTAATCAGCTCATTATAATGTTGTCAGCACATATCTGCCACTATTTGGCAGTTGCTTTATCCACTTTGAATAATATAAAGATTAAAGTCGTACTTGTGGCAACAGGCAACAATGACACACACAGTAGGCCTACAGAACGATAAACGAGCTGTCGATCGCTTTTGCGTGTAGAGGTACATATCTGTGCTTCTTACATGTGAATCTGTGTGTTTATATTCTTTTGATATCAACGTGGTAAGCTGCAATTCTGTCCAATGTCACAAGTGTTTCTTCACGAATGTGTTGTAGCTTGCCACTCTATTCATGGTTTTTGTCCATAGTTGCACTTATTTTAGAATCATTAATAGCAACATATATGCCTTCCGATACTAAACAAACTCTTGGAGGCAGGAAAATAACTCGAATAATTCGGAAATTACGTAGGAAATGGATGTAAACAAACATTATGCTTACAACGCGTCTGACGTTCACCTTACCTGCCGCTTGGAACGCTAGTGTCGCTCCATCTGTCAAACGGCAACAACTTTTACAGCAGTGAGTGTCGCGACAGTTATGTTAGACTGTGGTACAATGTTAGTGGGATGCGTGAAATGAGTTGCACGCAGATGATTTCGTATACGACAAGGAAACACTAGTATACACTTTAATTTTGTTTAAATTAGATTAGATTAACTTTTCGTTCCATAGACCCAAAAACTAGATGATTCAAGAGGGCGTGTCGTGTTGTCATTGCCATAGTAGTGTCTAAAATAAAAATTTTAGCAGCTGCAGGAGTTGTGCATAAGAAACGATATAAGAGACGTATTTGGGTACGTAAGTGGATAAACATTGTAGTGAAACACCTGAGAAGTTATCTCAGGTATCTAAAAGCCCGCCTACAGGCAACGATGTGTTTGCACAAATGTCTACGTACACCACATCCGCACAGACAGATATTTGCGTGTGAACAAGAGTTTTACGGAAATATGAGATGTGCGCAAAACTGGAAGTTGAAGTTGAAGGTTTGAGAAAACTTGCTCAAATCTGCAGGTTCAAATAACATCTATGCAGACAAACTGGAGTATGTGGTCAGGAGACTGCCGCAGCTCTGGTGCGCGAAACACGTTTAGTCGGCTGTTAGTTCAGTCTAGTCTTTCTCTTCTGTGCGTACATAGTGAATTTTGAAATGGCAGATGTACGTCAGTGTTCTGAAAAGTCCGCTGAGAATTTATCGAAATGTATAGTAGTCATTCATGTTGGTGCAAATTCAAGAACAGGGAATACACGAAGAGATAAGAAGGCCGCTGCTTATAATCCTGTAATAGAGAAATTACGGGTGGTTGACTCTACAGCAAATGGAAAGGGCAATTAAAAAAATCCTTTGGTATCGTTTACCGGAAAGAGCTGAGCAAATTAACGAAAACTGTTCGAACTGATGCTGGTGGGATCACTAGCATGGTTTCACTCAGTACTATCCTATGACGTAATTTTATGTGACATTGTAGTGAAGAAAAGGAGATTGGGGATGGACTGTAGTGTTAAGCTGGTAATGCAAGATGTTGCAACAGTGCCTGCGGGGACATACGGATTGCGACACTTGTTTTATCGTACTTCCTAATATAACGTGATTTATAACAAGAGTGATTTAGAGATGAACTGTAGAATTCACAATCACAATGCTAGAAGTAAAACTTTGCAGATAGACCACGAATCCGTGTCTAGTGTTCAGAATAGAATTTTATACTCTGCCACAAAAGTCTAAAAACAGGTTGCTGGTAAACTTCAGGCAGAAACTTGAAAATCCCAACTCAGAAACAAGCTAAACTATAGCTCACTGGCCACATATATAATTACTAACAATTTACTGTGTTTCAAACATGGTTGGAACTGTAAAACTATTGTAATTTTCCGCACATATATTTGCTTAATGAGTTGCAGGGGGAACCCAACAACTGGTATGAAAATGTATAATTATTTTTTGACACTCATAATGCAAGCAGTCACTTGCTTTATCATACAAATATGTCCAAGTGATGCTAAATATTATTATCTTTACATACAGAAAAATATTACCTTACCCACCAGGTTAGCCAAGAGCACTAATACGATGCTTCCTGGACTCAGGTAGGCACGCCGGCCCTGTATCGAATCCGCCCGCTAGATTAATGACGAGGGCCGGTGTCTGGCCAGCCTGGATGTGGTTTTTAAGGGGTTTTCCACATCCCCGTAGGTTAATACCAGGCTGGTCCCCACGCCCCGTCTCAGTTACATGCCTCACAGACATTTGTAATCGTTCACACTATTTCGTGGGTTACACTAGATGCAGACAGCTGGGGTGCGCTAATTCCATCCAGGGGGATACAGGGTAGTGACAGGAAGGGCATGTGGCCAACCTCTGACACTAACATCGCCAAATCTATAGTAAAAAGGCCGACCCCGTATTGAAGTGGGACAAAGGCCCAAAGCAAATGATGATAATAGAAAAATATTATCTTCTCAACAGTCTTCAAATCGTGAGCTACACACTTAATTTTTACACGTGACATTAATGAATTTACTCATGACACTTTTGTTGCCTTAGTCTGTGGTTACTTTCAGAACCCAAATTAATCACCAAGTGAAATAATTTAGTACGATTACATTCTGGATAGCTGGTGTATCCATGTACTATCACCACAATAAAATAAAAAAATTGGATGGCTGCAGGAGTATGAATGGGAACAGTGGCATATTTAAGTTTACAAAAATAATGACAAGTTTTTATTCATTCCTTTACAACTACAATCGAGCTGATAATCTTACACAAAAAAAGAATGGTACTTGATTGCCAAAGCATTCATTGGGGTGGAAACTATACTAGTTCTCCCTGAATTAATCCCTTTTACAACTCAGTCAGACTTCATTTACATGAATCCTCTGTGAGGCAAAATTCTATTCAAATGGAATCAACTGTGACCACTTATACCAAAAATTATGGTTCATTGAGAACAGAGAGCTGTGAATATCGCTAACAAATCTACACCGGTGCAACAATACTTTACCCTTTCACTATGGTTCAGGCGGCAGCAGGAAAGGGCACGCTGTGGGCAAGGGCCGGATCGCGGCGGCAACTGTAATGTTGTGAAACGAGCACAAAACTTGCAAACTACGCGGACTGGCGTTCTAATTATTAGAAAGCGGCAAATTTCCCTATCAGAGCCCTTAAATCCCGGCAGATTTCAGTGTGAGGTGCACCCGTTCGCTGTCTGGCCAACCAATTTGGCACACAGTGGCAGGACGGTGTGTGCTGCAACTGTCGAACATCAGACAGATGACTCAGGATGAATAAGTTCACCCTTGTGACACACAATATGTCTGGGATGACATGTAGTTCCTCTGTCGGTATAGTTGTAAACTGCCACTGGCTCTTAATCCTCCACAAGTTACATATCGCAAGTCTCATCCACTAGGGAAAGACCTGAAGTTCTTCACCACGGGAGGACCAGAAGACGAAGAAGCCAAAGAATCACAAGAATCTTCCACCAAGCCTCGTACAGGAGCCGAATTAGCAGAAAAAATCTGCCTCCACATTGTAAAAACCAACTGAACTGTCCTCCACGCACTGAATCTCCCCTCCTGACTGTTCTACTTGCGTGGTAGCCAATCCCAACAAGGCACTGGGATTCCCAGACTGGCAGATCAAGCCTCTGCTTTGCATATCCTGAGGGGAGCCAGTCAGCAACTCAAAATCTCTCTTGTCTGAAAAAAAGATTTTAGACTTGGAAGGCATGATTCTCATGATAAACATGGCCATGTTTAGGCAAAAAACGTCTACCTAGATGGGTCCACAGTCCCTCATTTACAAAGAGATCTAGTCTTTACAGGCCGACCATTTCCAATTTCTGACAGAAGTCTGTTAAGCTTCCCAGATAGTCGTGTCTGAGAAATATATGTTTTTTTCCGCTCTCTAAAAGAACCTGGCGACTTCCTGGCACATTTTTGGGGAGCACATGACTGACCTCATTGGTATGAGAATGTAGTGCAGGCAGTGGCACTTGCTGTGAGGTGGATGGAGGTGTGCTGAGACTATGTGGCGTCGATGTGGTGGAGTTATAATCGATGGCTTGAGCTGTTTGCAGATCATGGAGATGAAGATATGCTGTGGTGAGCTTATTGAATGTTATTTGTATCGACTGTCGATGCATTTTACTGTTCACTTTAAGACAGAGAGACTCTAAGCATTCTTCAACGCAACAACACTGGTCCCATTGAATTTGTTCAAGTGTGGTGAGACAGTCGAGGAGATGATGATAATGTTCAGCTGTACCAGTATTGTGCCATTCTTTATTAGAAAGAAGTGTGGCGTAAGGGCATGGCTGATGACACCGGAGATTATGTGGCCAGTATCATGTTGGATGAGCATGCCTTTGCCTAAATCTGGTAGTAGCCAAGAGTAACAGAAGACATCAGCTCTGACAATGGTTTTGGTAACTTACATAATTTGAAACTTCTATAGAATAGTCGTTTTGTAGCCAAGTTCAATGTGTGTGTTTAGGAGCTGTAAACAATAATTGTAGAGCTGTTTCACTTAGCAAAGTTGCATAGCCATTTTACTGTCATCTGTGCTGTTTACAATCTGGAATACCACACTAACGTCTGAGACAGAATCGATCAAATAATATAGCTGTCCAAGTTTGTCAAGGATGTAAAGCTTGCCAATATTCCTAGTAGTTGGGGCATAAT
Organism: Schistocerca americana; assembly: GCF_021461395.2. NCBI lineage: Eukaryota > Metazoa > Arthropoda > Insecta > Orthoptera > Acrididae > Schistocerca > Schistocerca americana. The sequence goes on from NC_060119.1 coordinate 347,532,050, forward strand.
GGTGAACTCCTAACACATGAAAGAAGGCGATTTGCATGTTCATTGCGACTTGACGTACCTATTGCAAGCCAGCTGAATTTTTTGTGTGGTTGTAGGACAGGCGACAGTTGTAGGTTGGGTCGCTGAATTGTGCATGATACCATCGGCAGTGCAGGACGGTAGCTGGTGGAGCACAGTTGCCAGTTATTTGTTGTGTTGTCCCAGCATGATGGAGGTCACAGTTCCGGGCAGGAGTTGTGACATCGCAGTCGGCAGGCATCAGTCACGGTCGGTTTAGTTTGGTGGGTGCAGGAAGCAGTGCATGGTGGGACTAATGATTCTGGCTACAGAATGTGGCATTGTTATCAACTAAATTGATATAATGTCTGTGTTGCGTGACAGCGAAAATTTTGTCTGCCAATTTATGATCGAATGGCTCCAGTCATTGGTGTTCATGGAACTTGAACCTGAGGTGGAAGTTTACCTACCCACAATGTCAGCACTGTATGATCAGGCATTATTTATGAATCAATTGAAGTTCATATTTGGCGCCATAGTTGGAACAGCGTGTTGTTCATTAAATGTTCATCGTATATTACATGTTATAATTATTCTTCTGCCGGCCGGAGTGGCCGTGCGGTTCTAGGTGCTACAGTCTGGAACAGAGCGACCGCTACGATCGCAGGTTCGAATTCTGCCTCGGGCATGGATGTGTGTGATGTCATTAGGTTAGTTAGGTTTAATTAGTTCTAAGTTCTAGGCGACTGATGACCTCAGAAGTTAAGCCGAATAGTGCTCAGAGCCAATTATTCTTCTGGCGTCCTGTAGAGATGTTGTAGTAGTGTTGATCTTGCTGTCAAATTTTTATTTTCCCTTGGTGGTCTCAGGATGATGTCGCTAATCGCAACTGCATGTTCCCCCAGGTTGGTTAGGAGTGTGACGAATTTAATTGTGTCACTTGTCAGGATGGATGCTATCCACTGTGCTAAACTGTATGAACGACTGATCCAAGCGAAATGATGGTTGAACACCAAATCGTGAAGGTTTGATATTGGTGATTGATTGCATCCGTTGGCATGTGTTGGCATGGAAGCATGTGCAGCGATAACGCAGTTGAATGTCCCATTGCCATACAAGGTGCAGTTTGTGGTATGAGGGTACTGTGTGATTACTGTGGTAGCCTTGATTGGAAATTTAGTTCATGTGGTATGATTGAACTGCCATTCAAAGTAGGTCGTTGGACGTATTATACATTGTGTGGTAAACGTTCGGTGTGTACCACTTGCAAAGTGGCGGCAGCTTCAAAGTCATACAGTAAGTATACGGTTTCCAGATGATGTCAGCGACCCAGTCATATGGCCATCAGGTGTTTGGCTCCATACTAACCTAATTGTTGGGAATTTGGGCACTTAAAAATGCACTGCCCATGGTGATCCTGAAATACAATAACCCATGGCCACAACCCTATAATAGAGAGAGAGGCTGCTTCAATCAGGGAAATGGCATGGGGGGCATGCTGACTCACCCAAGTCTGCCCAAAGTAAGAGCAGTAAACCTCGCAAATTTTCAAGGTTTAGAGGAGTTGGAAAGTATGATTGTGAAGGGAGAGACGCATGGAAAACCAGCCCACATTTTGGTGGACACAGGTGAACACACAAGTTAAGTTTTTATCTGGCGTGGTGACAAGCCCCGTTGTTGTCTTACTGGTACACGTGCCGAAATAATAAAACCTGCAAGAACATGTGCGATGAGCTTGTCGATAGATGATACATTATACGAATTAGAGATGGAGGTTATAAGGGGAAAAAGACGTGGCTTTGATGTCATACTAGGAAATGAGTTCCTGCACCATTTTCATGTCGCAGTTGATTACCAGTACCTTACTGTCACATTCAGTTGAGCCGGCCGCGGTTGTCTCGCGGTTCTAGGCGCTCAGTCCGGAACCACGTGACTGCTACGGTCGCGGGTTCGAATCCTGCCTCGGGCATGGATGTGTGTGATGTCCTTAGGTTAGTTAGGTTTAAGTAGTTCTAAGTTCTAGGGGACTGATGACCACAGATGTTAAGTCCCATAGTGCACAGAGCACATTCAGTTGAGTAATCCGCTGAGTAATCCTACATTTTGGTGGCGTAGGCAGTCAGCCCGGTAACCTTAAATAGTGGCACTGTCAGAGTTCTCTGGCTGATTGTCAAAACTTAGGAGCCTAAAGGAACTGTCTTTATAGTTGTCCTGTTCATACAAAATGACGTTCTTGATAGAATGGAAGTCCTTCTGAAGAGAAGAGAAGGAAGGAACATGGGCTTTAACGTTCTATCGACACCGAGGCAGAGTACAAACTCCCTTTCAAAGGAGCCATCACTGCATTTGCCTGGAGTAATTTGGGGAAACTATGGGAAACGCAAATTAGGATGTAATTACACAGGTTTGAACCAACAACCTCCTGAATGCGATTCCAGTGTGCCAACCAGTGTACCACCTTGCTCTATCCCATGTCAAGACAGGTTTGGTTAAAGCCAAAACTGTGGGGACGAAAGTCAGAGTCTCACCTTGCCTAGATAATTTTGATATAGAAGACATAGTATTACTGAGAGGAACCATATTGGCCAGTATGCAGAAAATAGCTAAGGATGAGGAACCCTTTTCCAAAGAGACAATTTAGAGTTGAGCAAACAGTGTCCACTGTCTATTTGAGAAGTATTGACAATAATGCTGGCCCTTAACATGCTGTTGTACAGTAAGCTGATGCATTTAATTGACTGTGAACAGAGTCTATGGAACCCAGTTTTGGAGGAATATTCATGGTTTTTTGAGGAGAGGCAGTACTTGCCTGCTACTGGCCTCATACACCATGACAGACCTACCCGAAACACAAGGCCAAAAGCCCTGAAATTGTACAGAGCTCAGCATCTGCTACCATCTGTTGTCAAAGAAACTATCAAGCATCAACTTGATGCACAACAGCCTGAACTATCTGCCAGACCCTGGTTAACTCCAGTCGTACCCCTGCCTAAGAAGTCCATAAGTGGTGAGAAGACCTATCACCTAGGTGTAGATGTGAGGCCAGCAAACAAAGTTACTACCCCTGAAATGTACTCCATGTCATCAATCGATGAAACCATTGACATAAGGGGAACATTAAGTTTTCCACTACTCTAGATATGTGATAAGGATATCATCAGATCCCAATAGCCCTTCAGGACCAGCCAAAGATAGCTTTTGTCATATCTTCAGGACTACATGACTTTCTACAGATGCCTTTTGGGCTGAGGAGTCTGCCCGCCACATTCCAGAGATTTTGCAATTTGTTATTGCTGGATTGAGACCTGCCAGCTGTTTGATCTATTTAGATGAGGTTATAATGTTCTCTCAAACAACTGAGAAGTACGCTGAGTGATTAGGAAATATATTGGGGAGGCTGCATAGTGCATGTTGAAGTTTGTAACTGGAGAAATGTACCTTTGCAGAGTCATAAGTACAGTACTTGGGATACAATATTACTTCTGCCAAGTAAAAGTGGATCCATGGCTGACAGGAGGTCTAGATAAATTCCGTGCCCTTGGTAATGTAAAAGAGTGGCACAGTTCCCGAGGACTGGGGACTACTGTTGCCATTTTGTAGAAGACTATGCTACTGTGACTAAACCTTTAACGAAGTTATTTAAAAAAGGAGTAACTTTTGGATGGTCCACCAAGTGTGAAATTGCCATGCAACAACTTAAAGGTATATTGACAAGTTCACCTTTGCTGGTGAACCATGACTTTGAAAAGCCATTTATTCTGTCCTGCAATGCTTCAAATTTTGCTTTGAGTTGTATCTTGAACCAAGAACATAATGGCGAAGAAAGCCGCCTGGTTAGGCTTCTCTCCAACTAAATAAAGCTGAAGTTAATTATAGTATCACAGAAAAAGACTTGGAAAGGTTCAGGTGGTGCCAACAGACGAAGTGCTCATAGCAATCTTAAAGGGTGCTCAGAGAGAAGACGCCAGTTGTAAGCTGTATGCCACACTCCCGGATTTTCTGTCCGAAGACAGTATATTATACTGCAAAACTTCCCTTGGAAACTAGTTGGTAATACCAAAGACACTCCAGACGCATATCATTGCTCAGTGTCATGTTTTCATAGCATCTAACGGCCACGAACACCCATATTGCTACCCACAACTGATAGTGGAATAAACTCTATGATGCTGATAAGTACAGGGTGTACATAGAGTCCAGAAACACTGTCCATTATTTATTGCACAAGAACCAAACATTGTACAGGTGTCTACACATGTCATTTTGAAGATAAACACTAAAATTTTTGTTTTATGTGTACCGCCACTGCGTAGTTTGGTAATTTGCCAATAGTCAGAGCTAGTCGCAAACATGGCAAGTTCATGTGCGGAGGGAGCTTTCGGTGTGTTCGAGTTCGACAGGAACAAGCGTGCTGCAGCTGTCGTAACAAATTTGTTGTGCCTGTGGTAAATGGCCTTCCTTGTTGGTGGCTTCTTACCGTACTTGGTTCTAAACATCCGCTGAACAGCTGCAGCTCACTTGTTTTTGTCGAACTCCAACACACAGAAAGCTCGCTCCAGGCCCCGTATGGGGCAGGTCCGACAGCCTTGGTGCAGGTGTTATTACATTCGACGCTAGTTTGGGCGACCAGCGCGTCGGATGGGGATGAAATGAACGATGAAGACAACACAACATCCAGTCCCTGAACGAAAAAAAATCCCCATCCCCGACACAGCCGGGAATCGAACCTAGGCCCGTAGGATGGCAATCCGTCGCGCCGACCACTTTTTTTATGTTTTTCTTTTTTTATTTACTTTTTTTTATTATTTTTATTATTTTTTTTTATTTTGGTGTTGTGGACCGGTGGGGACTCGGGGGCCAAAGTGGGCAGGGGTCGAAACCCGAGGCCTGGCCACAGTGTCCCCCTCACCACCACCGAGCCTGTGGTTCTTAGGGAAGTGGGAGACACAGGAATCAACAGTAGTGAAGGCGTTGTTGTTATTTATTTATTTGCATGTGTTTTTGTAATATTCACTATTATCATGAAATTATATGAACACACCGGCGAAAGAGAAAAAGAAATATAAATTCTGGGTAAAAAAAAAGAAATGAAAAAGGAAAAGTAAAAAGAAATAAAATCCGCGCAATCAGCGACGCGCTCTCCCATCCGCGGAGGTCAGAAGTAGAATCGATCGTAGGCGGCTTAAACTCAGACGCCGCCGGGAGAGGAGGGGTAGGTGCCCTCTGAGCCAGGCACCCCCCAACTCAGTGGAGGTCTAACAAAGACCGCTCGAAGATAGTTAGCAAATAATGTTTGGTAACGTGGCGTGTTTTCGAGAGCTGCAAGGGCTGTTCGTAGATAGGTCCAGAAGTCGAGGCGGGATTTAGGTCCCCCATGAAAGAGATAAGCGACCGCCCACCCTTTGACCCACGTAATAGCGTGACATTTGGCGGCGGGAAAATGTCTGTCCTCCGGCTATAGAAACATTCGAGGTTCGATTGTGTCTGGTGGCACCCAGAGATAGCAGGCAATGATTTGCTGCACGAAGTGCCATACATCTTGCCAAGAGGTGCATGTTAGACGGTGTTCATCAGTGTCCAATTGCTGGCAAAGGAGACAAAGAGGGGATTCTGACAAGCCAATGTTGTGCAGTCGCTGCTTCGTGGCAAATTTCCTGTTGACTATGTGATACCACAGTGCCCGGATGTTCGTAGGGAGGAAGGGCTGGTGGACGTTAGTCCACACTATGGGCCACTGGATGGAGGAATGTTTGGTCTCCATCGCATTCCTGGGAACACAGCGCAGCAGCAGGCTGTAAAAATCCTTGATCCTGGGTGGGTGTGTATCTGGGAGACTGCTATGTATGTAACTGTAGTCGACGAAAAAGGTCGAAATATGAGACAATTGAGGCACGATATGGCCCACAGACACTGGTGGTGAGGTTGATACAGGTAGGACCACCTCAAGCAAGCTGCATGTTAGAGATGTACCCTGGCCGGTCCACTGTTTTCTCATGGTACTCATGTACAAGGCTGCAGCTCGCATACGGACATTGAAGAGCCCGACGTCACCGTCCCGTGAGGGCAGGGTAAGTGTCTCTTAACGGACTTTAATCATGGAACCAGCCGTGAGAAAATAGCCAAAAGCCGCCTGAAGGTTGCGCCTAATTGCAGTTGGCAGAGGGAGAACTTGCGCGATGTGGACCAATTTTGATGCCACATAAAGATTAAGAAACTCAACCCGTTGAAGTGTGTCCTGGCGGCGCAAGAGGTTCTGGCGGACGTCGTTGCGGATGACGTGTAACAGGCGACGGAAATTCGTTGCCGCTGTGCGTGTGACCGTGGGGGTAAAGGTAATGCCCAGGTACCGGAAAGTCCGCACAAGCGGCAGGGGTGCCACTTCACTCTCCTGGAGGCCTCGTCCAATGTGCATTGCAGAAGATTTGGCGATATTCATGGCACTGCCAGTGGCAGCCCTATAACGGTTAATCAATTTGAAGACTTTTCGAATCTCAGAGCCGGAGCGAATGAGGAGGAGGAGGTCATCAACCTATGCCGGACAGCGAAAAGTGTGTTGGCGTAGGGTGAGGCCAGAGAGCTTGGTCGTCAAGCCACCAATAAGGGGCTCAAGGGCAATGGCATACAGGAGGGTAGAGAGGGGGCACCCCTGCGGTATCGAACGTTTGATAGGTACCAGCCCTGGTAAACGTCCATTGACTTGGACACGTGAACTGGCACTGCTGTAAAGATGACGTCGACAAACGGATTGGGGATGCCCATTCAGGCTGCCACCGAAAACAGGAAACGATGACGCACTTTATCGAAGGCGCTGTCGAAGTCTACAGTGACGACCGCTGCACAGAGTCTGCAGGCCGCCGCCATCGCAATTAAGTCGCGGCATTCCCCTGTGGCAGTCTGTATGTTAACCTGTCCTCCAGGCGTCGTTTGCTGTGGTGAGAGGATATGAGAGAGTATTGTTCGGAGCCACATTGCCAGTAAGCGCGCGAAAATCTTGTAATCGGCATTGAGTAGGGTGAGCGGTCTGTAACTCGTGACCATCGAACCACGGGCTGGTTTGTGGACTGGTATGATGATGCCCACAGCAAAGGCGGGTGGGATTGCTTGGTCAGATGTCATCAGTTCTTGATACATAGTCGTCCACCGTGGAGCCATGAGGTCCCGAAAGGTACAGTAAAACTCAATAGGTAAGCCGTCAATGCCAGGCGATCTGTTGACCACTCAGCTATCGGGGCGGTACTAGTGCTGACTATCGTAAAATTAACAAACTACGCTGTGGCGGTACACATGAAAAATAACTTTCAGGGTTTCTCTTCAAAATTACATATGTATGATATCTGTACAATGTTTGGTTCTTGTGCAATAAATAATTGAAAGTGCTCCTGGACTTTATGTACACTCTGTATATAGACAAGTGCTTGCTGCACACACATCATTCCCAATAGATGCAGCGATAAATTCCATCGCAGACCTTACTGGAAGTTTTGAGATCTCTTGAAACTCTGATTTTATATATAATGGAACGATTTTCTCAAAGGCAACAAAAAATAAACATATCTTCTCAATTAATGACTGCTTTTCACATTACTTTGTGTAATTATTCCTAGCTGATACAATGGTATAAACTGTGGCAAAGGCATTTGTAAACCACTTTGTACTACCTTCTCGCAGTCGCGATGCTATATTAACAGATCTAGGAGCAAATTTCATGTCCTCTTTCTTTGTGAAATATTCAGAACAAAAACGTCGAGGACCACCACCCTTCTGTCCCAAGGCCAATGACCATGACCAACAGGTCCATAAGGCTACTGTTCGGATGTTATCATATTACATGAATTGAACGTAATCCTACTGGAACCATTATATTCCATACATTCAATCTGCTTACAAAAGCCGAATTCATGTGGCAACAGGTCCCACAACCTATGAGATGATATATGGCCATCCTATGAGATCATTCTTTGAAAGAGATAAACTACATCTGGGAGTAAAACCGAAGGAAGTAAGATGTTTTGTGCGCCAAGTCAGGATGATCTGGAAGCGAGTACAGAATAATACTCAACCCATAACCAAGCAATTACAGAGAGGGAAATAAAGGAGGACCCCAAATCAGCTTGGTGATGGGATACTACTGAAAAACCCGGTAATTAAGAAGAGCAAGACAGAGAAATTTATTCCCCTTATAAACATATCTATCAGGTTACGCATTTAACATCCCATGTTAACGCAGAGATATAGGTGGCTGACTGCTCAGTGATGGTTCATTATGGCAGGCTAAGGCCTTACCTGGGAAACACTGTGCCTCCACCACCTGCTACCACACATTGTTAAAACAGCATCTAAGAGGATGAAGTTACCGCCACCATCGCTACACTCTACACTCGAAACCTCCCTATGCACTAAGATCCCATGACTAGGAGCAGCTTAGAATCCTCACAAACCGTGCTCTGAGCCCTTATACACCAGGAAGTCACGAATGGAAAGACGTGGCTGGTGTTCACGGACTTTTTCTAGCTGATTGCTACAGTAGTTATTCTGTTTCGTTTTTCTGTTATGACGTTCCCTGCCTACAGTTATTCTTCCTTTGGCGTTGTTTCTGCAGAGGTCTTCATTCTGGGGACAGGTTTCTACAATCCCTTGACTAGTCTTTCTTCTGCGTGACTTTTGAGATATATGTACCGATTCTCTACACCCCGCTGCGGGTTTGCAACCAGTATTCTTCTGCATGTTGTATTACCCCATCGTCTGCCATGCCATCAACAAGTCTGCCCTTCCTTTCTTATGGCTCCACGCCAAAATTATGAACGGTACTAGCAATTTTTTAACTTCACTGAACACATTTCAAACTTTCAATTGTCATGTCTGGTCTGCAAATAAGATACCCTGTCCTCACATTACAACACACTGCACTAGTAAACTCACTTTTCCTTTTGGCATTACTTGGTGCAATGTCTGTCATTGCTGCTGTCCAGCGAATTACATTTCATGTGCTTCCGTATCATCAAAAATCTGTGTCTGTACTCTCGTCCCCTTGTTGTTGTTGTGGTCTTTAGCCCTGAGACTGGTTTGATGCAGCTCTCGATGCTCCTCTATCCTGTGCAAACTTCTTCATCTCCCAGTACCTAACGCAACCTACATCCTTCTGAATCTGCTTAGTGTATTCATCTCTTGGTCTCCCTCTACGATTTTTACCATCCACGCTGCCCTCCAATACTAAATTGGTGATCCCTTGATGCCTCAGAACATGTCCTACCAACCGATCCCTTCTTCTAGTCAAGTTGTGCCACAAACTTCTCTTCTCCCCAATCCTATTCAGTACCTCCTCATTAGTTATGTGATCTACCCATCCAATATTCAGCATTCTTCTGTAGCACCACATTTCAAAAGTTTCTATTCTCTTCTTGTTCAAACTATTTAGCGTCCATGTTTCGCTTCCATACATGGCTACACTCCATACAAATACTTTCAGAAATGACTTCCTGACACTTAAATCTATACTCGATGTTAACAAATTGCTCTTCTTCAGAAACGCTTTCCTTGCTATTGCCAGTCTACATTTTATATCCTCTCTACTTCGAATATCATCAGTTATTTTGCTCCCCAAATAGCAAAACTCCTTTACTACTTTAAGTGTCTCACCTCCTAATCTAATTCCCTCAGCACCACCCGACTTAGTTCGACTACATTCCATTATCCTCGTTGTGCTCTTGTTGATGTTCATCTTATATCCTCCTTTCAAGACACTATCCATTACGTTCAACTGCTCTTCCAAGTCCTTCGCTGTCTCTGACAGAATTACAATGTCATCGGCGAACGTAAAAGTTTTTATTTCTTCTCCATGGATTTTAATACCTACTTCGAATTTTTCTGTTGTTTCCTTCACTGCTTGCTCAATATACAGATTGAATAACATCGGGGAGAGACTACAACCCTGTCTCACTCCCTTCCCAACCACTGCTTCTCTTTCATGTCCCTCGACTCTGTACAAATTGTAAATAGCCTTTCGCTCCCTGTATTTTACCCCTGCCACCTTCAGAATTTGAAAGAGGGTATTCCAGTCAACATTGTCAAAAGCTTTCTCTATGTCTACAAATGCTAGAAACGTATGTTTGGCCTTCCTTAATCTAGCTTCTAAGATAAGTCGTAGGGTCAGTATTGCCTCACGTGTCCCAACATTTCTGTGGAATCCAAACTGATCTTCCCCAACGTCGGCTTCTACTAGTTTTTCCATTCGTCTGTAAAGAATTCGCGTTAATATTTTGTAGCTGTGACTTATTAAACAGATAGTTCCGTAATGTTCACATCTGGCAACACCTGCTTTCTTTGGGATTGCAATTATTATATTCTTCTTGAAGTCTGAGGGTATTTCGTCTGCCTCATACATCTTGCTCACTAGATGGTAGAGTTTTCTTAGGCCTGGCTCTCCCCAAGGCTGTCAGTAGTTTTAATGGAATGTTGTCTACTCCCGGGGCCTTGTTTTGATTTAGACCTTTCAGTGCTCCATCAATCTCTTTACGCAGTATCATATCTCCTATTTCATCTTCATCTACATTATCTTCCATGTCTACAATATTGTCTTCAAGAACATCACCCTTGTATAGACCCTCTGTATACTCCTTCCATCTTTCTGCTTTCCCTTCTTGTCTTAGAACTGGGTTTCCATCTGAGCTCTTGATATTCATGCAAGTGGTTCTCTATTCTCCAAAGGTGTCTTTAATTTTCCTGTAGGCAGTATCTGTCTTACCCCTTGTGATATGTGCCTCTACATCCTCAGCCTTTTGCACTCCCTGTCAATCTCATTTTTGAGACGTTTGTATTCCTTTTGCCTACTTCATTTACTGCATTTTTGTATTTTCTGTTTTCACCAGTTAAATTCAATATCTCTTCTGTTACCCAAGGATTTCTATTAGCCCTCATCTTTTTACCTACTTGATCCTCTGCTACATTCACTATTTCATCTCTCAAAGCTACCCATTCTTCTTCTACTGTATTTCTTTCCCCCATTCTTATCAATCATTCACTAATGCTCTCCCTGAAGCTTTCTACAACCTCTGTTTCTTTCAGTTTATCGACGTCCCATCTCCTCAAATTCCCACCTTTTTGCAGTTTCTTCAGTTTTAATCTACAGTTCATAACAAATAGATTGTGGTCAGAGTCCACATCTGCCCCTGGAAATGTCTTACAATTTTAAACTTGGTTCCTGAATCTCTGTCTTACCATTATATAATCTATCTGATACCTTCTAGTATCTCCAAGCTTCTTCCATGTATAGAACCTTCTTGCATGATTCTTGAACCATGTGTTAGCTATGATTAAGTTACGCTCTATGCAAAATTCTACCAGATGGCTTCCTCTTTCATTTCTTACCCCCATTCCATATTCACCTACTACATTTCCTTCTCTTCCTTTTCTTACTATCGAATTCCAATCACCCATGAGTATTAAATTTTCGTCTCCCTTCACTATCTGAATAATTTCTTTTATCTTGTCATACATTTCATCATTATCTTCATCATCTGTGGAGCTATTTGGCATATAAACTTGCACTACTGCTGTGGTAGGCATGGGATTTGTATCTATCTTGGCCACAATAATGCGTTCATTATGTTGTTTGTAGTAGCTTACCTGCATTCCTATTTTCCTATTCATTATTAAACCTATTCCTGCATTACCCATATTTGATTTTGTATTTATAACCCCGTATTCCACCTGACCAGAAGTCTTATTCCTCCTGCCACCGTACTTCACTAAGTCCCACTATATCTAACTGTAACCTATCTATTTCCCTTTTTAAATTTTCTAACCTACCTACCCGATTAACGGATCTGACATTCCATGCTCAGATCCGTAGAACGCCAGTTTTCTTTCTCCTGATAACGACATCCTCATGAGTAGTCCCCGCCTGGAGATCCGAATGGGGGACTATTTTACGCAAGAGGACGCCATTATCATATAACCATACAGTAAAGCTGCATCCCCTTAATATGTAGATATCTCCACATGTGAACTTTTAGCATGTCGAGAATGTGTTCTCCTTATGTATTTTCCTTATGTTTAACTGTGATAAATGTAAGGTGAGAGGCTTGTAGTGCCACATCTCTATGACCACCATTTAACCATCACGTCTCCAGCTACCAACATGTGTTCCTGTTCCTGGGAATTATATATTGGTGTGAGTTATTATTTAGTGGTTGTACTGCGACAGGTTTTATGCATTCTGAATGCCAGCTTTTACCCTTTTTCTCTGAGCGAGGTTTCTGTCCTAACTATGCTGACCTCGCCTTGTACCACCACGCATTTGCTGACGTGCAACGATAAAGTGGTTACTGTTGGGAGAGGGAAGGCAATTTTCACCGAGCGTGTGCTACAAACTACTAACTGCTTGGCTTTTCCACTTGCTTCGATACTATTGGTCGATTTATTCGTTTCTGTTAAATGCCAATAGGGTGTGTTGATTGCTGAACAGAACCCCAAGAGCTTTTGAGTGTCGTTTACATTCCTCTGAGATGGTAGTACTGTTTACAGTGAAAGTGGTATGTTTGCTGATACTAACTGCTTAAGGGAAACTACAAGTCCAGAATACATTAGATTGTTTAATATTTCTAGTAAACATCACAATAGCAGTAAGGATTTCGCAAGTTGTTTCTACCTTAAAGGGATATCTGAACATCAATTAACATCTTCAAATAACGTAAGGAATGGACATGTTACATTAGTGTTTAGGGTGCAGGAAAACTATCACTTGAAATGAGCTCAGCCAAAACCTATGATACTGTGGGAACAAAAAGAAGTTCTTTGATCATATTGTTCAACAGGGACGTTAGTTTAGCATGCATAAGGTGAAACTACATTTGTTTGTCAATGAGTAAGCAATCGCGAGTCTGTCACTAAAGAGAAGTGGCTAGTTGCACTGACGAATGAAACCTGCACATCCATAATTTCCGTGAGGCTTGACAAACCTGGCTCGGGCCTTGAGTCCTGTTTAGCAGTGCCTGGTATTGTAGAGTGGAGGCAGCTTAAGCAGCGCCAGACACTGCTCCCCGAGACTCGGAGTCCGGGCCACTCGTGATTCTTCCCCAGAATTGAAGTCTGCCGCCGCCAGGGCCCTTCTGCCCCACTCGAAGGTTCGCACCAGAAATGTATTTTGTACTTGGCATCTGAGTTTCACTGGAATGAATGAATGAACAAACGAATTAAAATAGCCTGTGTTGACCCATCGAGAGCAAAGGCCTCCTACAAGTAGGGGTAACTGCTTTTCAAGACTCACGCATTGAGCTAATCCGCGTTAAGAGCTTACCGCACTTAATTCGCACTACACATTGAATTACACTTCATCACTTAGCTGCAGTTCCAGTGCTTTCCCCTCCTTTCTGTTTCTGGGTATGCTGGTACACTGCCTTCCTGCTTGTTTTCTTCCTATCATTTGCGTCTTTGTCTTCCTGGGAGTCCCTTGCTGATGTAGGGTTCCCGTGTGGTAGCTCGTGCTGTCCATCTGTCGTCTTACAGCCTCGCCAGGTGGCCACTCCATTTCCATTTGGTCTTCGTTGCCTGTTGTGCTATGTCTGTTGTTGCTGACATCTTGTGTATCTAGGTGTTAGGTACACCGTCTTTCAGAGAGATGCCAAGGATCTTCCTCTGCATTTTCCTTTGGCATACCTGACGAGTGTTTCTCTCTTTGGCTTTGAGAGGCCGTGTCTGACATCCATATAATAACACTGGAAAAACCATGGAGGTAAGAATAAGGGGAGGTGGCGCTACGTATCCCAGCCGTACTACGTTTTGAAGCCATGGGGGCGTGGCTCGCTGCCATGACACTCTGACCAAAACATTGCCAGTGTGCTATAGCGCTGCGCGTATTACAGTCGCTAATTGCACCATATACGCATGTAACGTCATCAGATTGGTTGTTTCAAAGTTTTTGTTTAAAATAATATCTCGTAAAGGCGAAATTCCGCGTTTCTTCTGATTAAAAATAGTTTTTAATGTAATATTACAAATAGCTAGTCTTCAATGTAAACGAAACATTTTTTTTAATTCAGTAATAAACGTGTATCACAAACTAAATAATAGAAACTGAAAACTAAGTTAGCTATACCCTCCCTCCAAAGCCCCATAAATACATCTTGTTTGTAATATGTACTGGGACATTTCAGTTACGTTACACTTCTGGGAAACACTGTTCATTACCACCAATATTTACTGAAGTACGGTACATAGAATGGCAAATCTACACAGTGTCCTGTTTAGGCCTATACTTTACGCCAGTTAATGTAGTGTTAGCTTTTAATTTGGTACATGATGAAGACAAAGTGAGTTATTCAACACTTCGATTATCGACGATACGTACGTATTATACTGAAACGTGAACTTGAAAACTAAGAATTTAATTCTTTGAATTAACATACCTTTTGCAAATGTTTTGGGTATGTGGGGAAAACTGATGGTACAGCATTTTCTCGGAGCCTTACTGTTGAAAGGGAAGTTCGGTCTATGTCCTCTTCTCGGAAATGCTGAGAACATATAGTGCTCCATTTAGACGCACGCCAATTCTTCCTCCTCACGGCATTCTCCCACAGAGCTTTCCGACTTTCATTTTTAGGAAATCCAAAATCATACAGGAGAAAAACACGCTATAGTACAAGTACCGATGTAGCACACGTTCATTCACAATGAAGTTGTAAAATCACACTTAATGAGACAACTTACACATGAAATGTTATTCCCTTCGATTTCGCATCACAATCAGAACGATTCGTACATCCGAACACCACACAAGTCACCATAATAGCGCAAAATCCTTCCAAAAGCGAGCGACAAGCCTATGCACACAAGCTAACAGCAGCAATGTTTTGGTCGGATTGAGATGGCTACCCTCGGCTTCACATGGCTTCGCAGCTGTGACGTCACGGCGTCTCCCTCTATTCTTACCTCCATGGGAAAAACGCAGCTTTCGAGTGCCTCCATTTTGAGCCTTCCTTTCAGGGTTCTGTCTAGCAATATGAGCTTTAAGGCTCAGAAAGCTTTCCAAGCTAAGGAAAATCTTCGTTTCATTTCTTTTTTCCATTTTGTTGTTAAAGGAAATTATTTGGACTAGGTATATGTATTGTGATGCATACATTAGTTATGTTCCTTCAGGATATATTGGGATTTCACATAGCCTCCCTTGAAAAAAGAAAAAAACGTGTAGCTAGCTGCATCCCGTCAAAATCGTACAAGCAGCATTCAGCCAGTCAGGCTAGAGAAGCGAGAAGTCACTCTTCCCTCACACATGAAGTTTTATTCATGGCCAATCATATTGTACCATCTATGAGTGGAAAAGTTTACTGTTTACAGAACTGTAAGGTGCCAATTTGTCGTGGCAGTACTTTGTGAGCAGAAGAATGTGATCACCAGCGTCGACTCACTGCACTGTCGTTGCTTGTGGAGGTGTGTCGTTAGGGTGACACTCTCAGGAATAGATCGAGAAGATTAGTTGCGGACAGAGAACAAGGGCCTCATTTCCTACTATTCTGATTAGCATGTGAACAAGCAAGTGCGTCGCACCGACCGTACCGCGAAAACTGATCCTGCTTTTGTAGCTGACTCGTTCCTGGTCGGACAATACGTGAAGTAGTGTCTCACTGTAGTGTCTGGTCCTGTCATGGCGCCGGCTCACTACACACGAAGCGGAAATGGCAGTGTTCCTGAAGCATCAACCCTTCAGACTTGCACATATAACCAGAGTCTCGTGAGCAGGCGACGAAATGGGGCCCCCAACTGTTTTCGGCTGAGCTGAAAAGAGGAACTGTGCAGTTAGAATGTGTCCTTACGAAAATGTAACAAGACGGCTAGAAACTGTTTACTTTATGAACGGTTACAATTGCTCAACTGTTGTTTCACCGACATACATCGATTTTAAGCAATTGTTTGTGTCATTTCTCGTGGCTAACCGCTGTTTTCTCTACCATTGTAACGCAAGATGCGTAATATGAAACAAGCTGGTCACTTAACTGACAGATCCCAACTGATCAACTTGCCACAGAACTACTCAATGTGAGTGAAAGAACTGTCATGAGCTCAGATAACACGTGCTGTAGTGATTCATTCGCTATTGTCGACAAACGCCATCACGGAACAAGCAGGGCTTATCTTCTCATTGTCCTCAATCAGTTTCAGCGGTTGCACGCCACAATCGATACAACCGCTTATACTAATTGACATCTTAAGTAATTCTTTATTTATATTCTCAACTTATATCTACGTTTTTCCAATATATCCCCACCCATCCTGTAAACGTGCCATTAAATTGCCCCCTGAATTGCGAGGTAGAATAACGCACCTACAGGCGAGCAATTCACCATAAAGCACATTCAATACAATATTTACATACATGTTCAGAGACAATTCATGGCATACAATATTTGAATGAGGCGCGTGCGCCCAGAAGATTTCAGTGTTGGCATCGCGGCCACAGCGCATACGCAGTCGCATGTACAAAGATCTTGTAAAAAATAACTAGACTCACTGATGGCGCTGCAGTGGCGGGATAATTTGAACCTTCGGCTCAGGCCCCCACAACCGTACGAGAGGTCGACTGTGAAGAGCGGACAAATTGGATAGCTGGCCGGCAGCCATTAGAGTGGTAAACTGACGCATGGAGTTCGAAAGTTTATAGATCGCCTTTGGTTATAAAATGCCTTCCCTTGAGTTAAGTTACAAACATAATGCCTCATTTAAATACGTTACTACAATATACTTTTTAATTTATGGACAAACAGCAACTAGTCACTGTTTATGAATTTAACTTACGTACTACATGGAATCTGCCGCAGCTAAAAGTTATGTACTGGCCCCCTAGCAGTTTTCGTAGTTCATTTACGATAGATGTACGCAAAATGCATCAAAATACTCGAAGATTTGCACACTATGTTAATAGATATTTTCTGACTCTACCTTGCTTTACATTTTATGACGAGAAGTGCGTTATATATGCCATAGTGCTTTGGCAACTCACGATCAAATTATCAAGTTTCAACCTAACATAGACCATGAAAACACTACCGATCATCCAGCTACAACAAACAAGACTTCAGGCAGGCATCCAGTATCGCACTAGTCACAATATTTACTTTCGAAGATGTACACTTCAGTTTGTATGTGTGGTTTTTTCATCAGTTTCTGAGCAACTTCATAGCCCCACTGAATGAAACACGTGAAATAAACAAACATTTGCAGAAGTACTGTCAAAAATAACAGTTACTGTTCAAAAATGTAAAGGCAGTAACGTATCACTTCTGAAAATGTAAGTCCCTGATCTAATCTAGAGTTACAGCATGTTGAGTAATGTACTCTTTCTGTTATACATGAACATATTTTCCCCTCTATGAAGGTTAGACTTACAGCACACAAGCAATATTTACTTTTTACTGTCACTGAAGAATAGTAATACTCTCCTCCCTATGAAGGCTATCCAATTTTAGCTTACAAAAAATTTTCATTTCTTAACTGCATGATAACATCACACTTACCTAGGCAAAAGAAAGATCACCCACAGTGGTAATCAAATAGTAGTTGACAGTTTTACAGAAAGAGTGACTGCTCTGAATAATGAATCAAAGTTCAACCCGCAAAAAATTAACCCTGCTTTTATTGCTACTAAGTTATAACCAGCAAAGTTTTATTGTAGTTTTCAGTCAAAAGTTTGTATTATATTCCTAACAAATGCAGCAAGCTGTCTTATGAAACTTCAAGATTTTTTAACCAAAGCTTACGAATGAAAAGCATTCTAATTTTAAACCACTTTATTATTGATTAAGGAACAAAACAGATTTATTGAAATGTTGCCTTAGCATTTCTTTGTGAAGAGTAAACTTGTAACTACCTGCTACATGATGCAACCTGATTTTCATATAACATGAAATTATGGCCCTTAATAGTAGTACAATATGATTTTCTGGCCATAAATTGTCTCTGGCATGGATATTTAATTCTTCAAATACACTGAAGTGCTGTAGTTTCTCCAGTACTTTAATTTCCACTACAAGTTTAACATCGCCTGTGGGTGGCTTTCCTCCATTTAGAGCTTGTATTTCTCTTAAAATAATTTCAGACTGAGAGCATACTATTGCAACACTATGTGAAGGTATTGTCAAACCTCCATTATTTTTCCCTCTTAAAAACTTGTTATACATTAAATCAACATAAGTTCCAAAAAGGGAAAAACACATGTTGAATACATTACAACATTTTTCAAATGCTGCACAACATAGCCAGCTATGTACACTACAATATTTTCTGAATATTCTGTCAGGATGGAGGGTGACTGAGTACAGTCATGGTCTGGTATGTGAGACCAATTTTCGTTCAAGTTAGATACAAGGCCCATATCAATATCATTCATTCGACTTTTTGAAAATATAACAGGATCAAACCACATTTCTTGAAACATATCCTTTTTCCAAGACAATAATGGAGTTATAGATTGTGATGAACAGTTCCCAGTGCTTTTACATTTTATCTCATTCCTCACTAATAGTTACGTGTAAGCAGAACGGAACTGCAATACAGAAGGATTATGATTCTAACCAAACCTACCTCGTATCATGCAGAAAAACATCTCTATATGATCTTGGCTGAATTTATACGTTAACAAATATTTGAGGTAATCAGTCTCAACAAGATCAACAAACAGCCCCCGAATACTGTGGATGATGCATAAGAAACTATTATTGGCGTTTTACGCTGTGTCTTATAGATCTCTTTTCCAGTAATATCTATCAAACCCAATAAATAAGATTCTGCCTTTGATAGAAAAAGCTCGCAGTTGGGTTTGTTTGAGACCCGTAAAGCAGATTTGTAACCAACTGCTAATGGACTTTTGCAATTGCAAATGTCAAATAGCCTATCAAACATTTCACAAAAATCTGCTGTACCTTTAGCATCTTCAAAGATATCTATTTGTAGGTCTTCACTTAAGTACCTTAGGCTTGTACAAACTGAGGAACTAAACACTTGTACAGCTAATTTTACTTTCATCTTTTGTCTCTGAAATGTAACATGATTTCTTTTCAATCTGTTACCCAAAACTAGGCCCTCCTGACACTGTAATTTTTCTAACGCAACTATGTGCTCCCACTTGATGACATTTCCATGCACATCTATCATCGCTTTCATATCTGAAAATAAATTTCTTCCTCATTTTAACATATGACAGGCATCAAGCAATATAAATACTTTTTCGGCAGTACTGGGATGCAAAAAGTAAGGCTGCAAATGGTTAACATTTATAATTGCTCCTAGTTTTGAGGCAAGTGTCAAGTTAGTGTTTAGACCAACAAATGTGAGGCCCACACACTTCACATTAACTTCGTGCAAGAGTCTGAGTGCATTCTGCACCACACCAAACTTTTCTTCAGAGGACATGCTATTCACTAAAAAATATGCAGTTGGGATTTTCCAATTAGTGTTTACACCCACAACAAGAAACACTAATGCTTCTTTGGCTTCCACTAACTCTTCATTCTGAACCCCAAAACCTCTGTCAACATAACCAATGAACTGATTCCCATCCCAGTATAGTCTCTTTTTAATCGACATTTCATCAAATGTTAAACAAACGTAAACATCAGCATTTACCTGCTTTGCTCTTTCTGAAATTGCTGAAAATGATTCAGCAGTAAACCCTGGCTTCCCATCTACAGAGTTGTACCAACATCTTAGTGTATTTGGATGTGGCAAACCTAAGTCTAATGAATTACGCACGTATTCATATGCACATGGAGAATAAAAATACAAAGTTAATGAAAATGATTTCAGTTTTTCAGAGTATTCATTGTTCTTGCCAGAAAACATTCTCCTAAATAATTCTACAGAGACATCGGAAAAAGTCTCCTCAATTAGGCCAGCAGTTCTCTCACTGATTAAGTTTTTGGCTTGCAGATCAGTCACAAGCTCCTTTAAACATTTTATTTTCTCTTCTTGTCTTTCACACTTCACTTTCTTTGCATACAATTGTTTTCGTATGCTTCTAATCACACAATCCTTCTTTTGTATTATTTCACTACACTGTCTTTCGTATGTCCTTGGACTTTTTTGCAGTGAATAAATGTGATCGTTGTTAACACTACAAGTACTTGTTGTGGGTTCTGCTTCCATTTCTTGTTCAGCTGTGGCATTGGAACTAGCTGCTTTAGTAGAAGATTTCGAGGTACGTGGTGTATTTGTCTAAAACAGAAATATTTATCAACATTACTAAAATAGGAGAGTGAAGAACAAAACAGTCTTATGATAATTAGTTAGATGCTTGTTTCATGATTTGAACACAATAAAGATTATGATAAGCACAGTATAAGGGTTATACTACACATATGATAGTAACTTCAACTATGTGCTGAGTATTTACAGAAAAAAAGCACATTTCAAAGCACACACACACACACACACACACACACACACACACACACACACACACACACACACACACACACACACACTTACTCTTTTGTTCAGAACTATACTACAGAGACTTTAAAGTTATTACCAAATAGCTTACGAAGATAAGCTATTTGGTAATATATTTACTTGGAAGCACACTGTTACACTTAGTAGGCTATGGATCGTATTATACCCAACTATTTTACAGATTTCTCAGACAGTGAATTGATGATACTGTGCCTAAATTGTGTTTTCGGTATTGTGTTGAAATTCCATTTGTCCCAGAAAATGCATGAAAAAATAAAACTCAACAACTGTTCCATCGAGAGAAGTTGTGAAATCAGATTACAATTACACACATTCAGTTGCATTTTATAACGATAAAAAGCCTGCTAACTCAAATTTCGTGTTGCTTGCAACTCAACCTCTTTAAAACTTTTGTAATTAAAATAAAATATGGTTCACAATGAAAAATTTACCTTGTGCTGTACATGGTTTGGAAAATGAAAGATGGATGGAACAGCATCATCTTTCAGCTTTCTGCGATTTACGTAATTTGCAAGGAAACAACTTTCTTCAAAAATGATCGGAACATATAAAATGGTATTCTGTCGGTCGGAAATCTTGCCTCCTGACAGCGTGTAACCATTTTTGTAACAGCTGTGGTTTTGAGAAAGGAAACATGCAAATAGATGCACAGACATTATGCTAATACCGCGTTACAAAAACATTTATTAAGCAAGTGCACTGCCACACAAAACAACTTAAAATATCCACATACCTGTGAAATGTAATATTCGTTGCTTTCTCTAATGTATTCGTACATTTAATCGCTGCACAACTCTTCACCATTGTACTTCTTTTGATTGGAACGTACAGACATTAGAATTAGGAGTAACAAATCCTGTATGTACGCCCCAATAAATATAAAACTTTGAATCAGGGTCTTCACAAACAACAACACTAAACAACACATCAGACTACGACCACTATAATGGCGTCCAGCCGAGCGCATGTATATCAGTGCGGCAGTAGCCGTTGGTGCGTTCACACTAGCGCGCTGCGCGGCTCGCGCGCCGCCCGTGTGCATTGATTGAATTCTTCTTATTTGGACTGGGTGCGCGCGCTGCGCATGAGCGACGCATCGCGACCCATCTCCTGTCGGTTTTTCCAACGAGCACGTTCAACGGTCGCCAGTTTAGATTTGGACGGGAGCGCGAAAGGTTTGCCGTTTTTAGCGCGCATGTTAATATTGTTTTGTTAGATATTAATGAGAAAAGAGGGATTTTTTTAAGTTGAACTAAGATATTACATTTTAATTAATATTTTTAGATTATTGTCAGGCTTCAATAAAGGGACTTTGTGATTGATTTTCCAGAGATTAAATATGAGTGGTCAGGACTGACTTTAATTAAACTAATTGATGAATATAGAAAACAATCCATCTTTTCCGATCCTCAGCATAAGGACCATTAGAGGAAACACATGAAAGCAGATGCTTGGCCAGAAATATCTGCGGAGATGGATGTATCTGCGGACCAGTGCAGAAAAAAATAATATCCTTGTAGTCTTCATATCGACAAGAGAAGGGCAAATTGAAAAACAGCATGGCAACAGGAAAAGGTAAGTTGTGAATGTAATAAGATATTTGTACCTAAATCTCTTAATTATGATAATTAAATTAGTTGGGAAGTTTAGAGATGTGGCCGATCTCAACTGTCATTTATTATTATTCGAAGAATTTTGTATTCAGAAAAAATATATTAAGAAAATTAATGGTATTATAAAATAATAAGCTTCATTTTCATTTTTAAGTGATTTTTACATACATCATTCGAACTTTTAGAATAACAATCGTAAGTACTGTACAGTTTTGTATTTTTGTAAGCAGGGTTTTATTGCATTCTAAATTTCATTGTTTCAAGAGGAGACGATGTTTATGTAAGCAGGTGGTTTCCTTATGAAACTTTCAAGTTTCTGGAGGACAGGGACGTACCAAGAAAAGGACTTCCGACTGTAAGAAAATGTTGATATACTGAAGCATATTTGTATTTCCATTCCTGGAATCCTTCTTTCATACAATAATCTGCAATTTCATCCCTCATTTTTTGACAATAATTTGTGAATCGTCGGGGGACATGTCTCAGTAGTAACAAAGACGTCATATTATCTTTTTCCTGGACTCTCCATGACCCTTCAATTAAAACTCCATTATCTTCATGCTGAATGCCTGCAGGAGTGTTCAAATTTGGCGAATGGGTCCTTAGATAACGACACGACTTAATGTTTTTTAATAGGCTCGTATTTTTATGTTAGTCACGTGATTCCAGTAATACATAATTAATATTGGTTACTATTGATTATTACTTGTAATTTACAGGCAGGCCCCCACAACCGCACGAGTGGTCGACTGTGAAGAGCGGTCTAATTGAATACCTGGGCGGCGGCCATTAGAGTGGTACACTGACGCGCAGAGTTAGAATGTTTATACATCGCTTTTGGTTATAAAATGCCTTCCCTTGAGTTAGGTCACAAACATAATGCCTCATTTAAATACCTTACTACAATATACTTTTTAATTTATGAACAAACAGCAACTAGTCTCTGTTTATGAATTTAACTTACGTACTACATGGAATCTGCCGTAGCTAAAAGTTATGTACTGGACCCCTAGCATTTTTCGTAGTTCATTTACGATAGATGTACGCAAAATCCATCGAAATACTCGAAGATTTGCCCACTATATAGATATTTTCTGACTCTACCTTGCTTCAGATTTTATGACGAGAAGTGCGCTATATATGGCATAGTGCTTTGGCAACTCACGACCAAATTATTATGTTTCAACCTAGCCTAGACCATGAAAACACTACCGATCAGCCAACTTTCTTCAAAATGATGAGAATATATAAAATGGTATTCTGTCGGTCGGAAATCTTGCCTCCTGACAGCGTGTAACCATTTTTGTAACAGCTGTGGTTTTGAGAAAGGAAACCTTCAAATAGATGCACAGACATTATGCTAATACCGTGTTACAAAAACATTTATTAAGCAAGTGCGCTGACATACAAAACAACTTAAAATATCCACATACCTGTGAAATGTAATATTCGTCCCTTTCTCGAATTTATTTGAACAATTAATCGCTGCACAATTCTTCACCATTGTACTTCTTTTGATTGGAATGTACAGACAGTAGAATTACGAGTAACAAATACTGTATGTACGCCCCAACAAATATATAACGTAGAATCAGGGGTCTTCATAAACAACAATACTACACAACACATCAGACTACAACCACTATAATGGCGTCCAGCCGAAGGTCCAAATTATCCCGCGACTGCAGCGCCATCAGTGAGTCTAGTTATATTTTACAAGGTCTTTGTTTACAGGAGACAGATGAGATCATTAGAAATGAAGAAGACATTGAGTCAGGATTCAACATTTCTAAAGACAGTCAACAAGAGCCAACAAGGTCCGCATCTACTTCCAGACATACTAAACGTAACCGAACTGGTGCTAATGACTCAATGATGAGGAGTGCTTTTGACATTTTCCGAACTGCTGCAGAGAAATTGGAGAAAGAGCCGTATAATAAGTCTGACGAAATCGATGCCTTTTCTACGTACGTCGTTGCAAAAGTGAAGAAATATTCGTCTGAAACGCAGAAATCGGTACAGCATGCCGTGTCTGACGTACTTGTGAAAACTGATAAAGGGTTTTTTGATTGGGCTGTTCCAAATGCTCAGCATTCCAACAACTGGCAAATCACTCCAGGAAGTATATTTCACCCCACACATTCTCAACAATACTTTTTGCACACTTTGCAACCAGTACCTGCTCCCGTACAATCGCCATCTGATTCCTTGACACCTACCTCTTCTCAACCATCTCTTGCTGCATCAATAAATCAGGACAGTTTTCGGATTTTGTGTAACGTAACTTTAGTTTAGTGGATTTTGATGATTTTGTGTAAAATGCGTTTAATTTTGTACTTATAAAAATATTTAAAAAAATAAAACAACTTTCAAAATTAAAAGAGTTAAACAGCGGTGTTAATATGTTACCTTGATATATCCTTGTAACTCATGGATGAGAGCTGCACAGACTTGTGGTACTATTAGCGCAATAGATTGCTTAGAAATCCTGAAAGTATACTGCAGGCTAGTAAATGAATCTTCCGTGGCAAGAAATTGAAGTGTTACTGCTAACCTGGAAGAATTAATCATATTGATTTTATTTGCCTTTATTTAATGAAAAAGAAATATATATATATGTCATATATCTGTCAATTTTTTTATATCCACGCCCACCATTGCTTATTTGGTCAGGATCTTACGACAAATACACAGCGAATTATAAACAAGAAGTAAACAAATTATGTACAACAAATATTAATGCTCACCTGTCTTGAGAGGAAACTGCCGTGCGGAAATTAGCGTCCTTTTTCAAAATCTGAGAGTCAAATCTTCTGCAGCCGATTTTCAAAGTCAGAAAGTGACATTCGACAGAAATTTTTATATTGATCACTTATTTGTTGTGACTGTCCGCCCCAATAGCAGCCAGCACGGTAGCTCAGCGTGTTCGGTCGTAGGGATAGCTGGCCTCTGCAATAAAAAAAATTGAGTGTATGGATCATTGATGAACCTGAATGGGTGTCATGTGACATCCGCACCGAACAAATTCAACAAACAATATCGAGCAAAATGAGATTAAAAAAAAAAAAAAGCTGAATGGTCAGCGTGACGGACTGCCGTCGTTAGGGGCCCGGGTTCGATTCCCAGCTGGATCGGGGATTTTCTCGACTCAGGGACTGGGTGTTGTGTTCTCTTCATCATCATTTCATCCCCATCCGGCGCGCAAGTTGCCCAAAGTGGCGTCGAATGTAGTAAGACCTGCACCAAGGGGGCCGGACCTGCCCCGTAAGGGGCCAATGACGCCAAACGTTCATTTTTTTCTTTTCATTTTTTGTTGTGACTTCAAATCCATCATAAGTTCTGCATAAAAGTTTAGTATGCCACCAACGTCGACGCTTCGTTTTGTTTTTCGACAAACTTGCCATTAATAATGCCTCACCACTCATCGCCATAATCGCGAGATTTTCCCGTCCTGTAGACTTGGTTACAGCTTGGCTGCAAACTGAATACTTATATGTTCGTGGGTTTCCTGAGGATCACTGTAGGTTCGTTGAAACCCACAGTTCCAACGAACGAAAGGCGAGTGGCGCACGTGCGGTTCGCGCACCGCTCGGAGTTCGTGGTGCGCAAGTGTGGACGCGGCTTTAGATGAAATTGCAACACGGTGATCACAGTTTATATACAGTTCGTATGTGTATTGTATTACAATAATAAAAAAATAATCAAAAAGTTCAAAGAGTAGTACAAATGCATTATTAGTAAATGTTGTGCATGTACGAGTTTAGGCTATTCGGACTTCATCTCTTACATTTCAATTGTAGATGCAGGCAGCCGACTTCAAGGACACAAGGGCGTATCAAGAAAATTAAGAATATCCTCCCAACTTGGCTCCACTTCACTTCAATAAAAACACTTAATACTGTTGATAAGTCTTCTCTTATTCAGAGTCAAATATAATCATAACACTCGTATACCTCACAGGTTGAGCAATACGTCTTTACCATCCTTCTATAGGCGAGAGACTGTGAAAAAAATCATGTACAAAGAAAAGTGAATGTTATTTTTTTTCATTTGTCTTCGCCTTACCACGCTTTCATAATTAATGTCTTTGTCGATGCTTATGATCGATCGCTGTTACTTTTTTTTTTTAAATAAATCTTAACTCTACCATATCCAGGGGGTCTTTCACCTTGTACCAAGACCACCTACAATAAATCAGACCTTAAGGCAGATATCGATAGTTGACAATATGGCGGCAATCGTGGGGGAAACAAACCAGCGTGCTTGTGTTTCCATAACATGTGTGTGTAACATTGTATACATGACGTTCAAGAGAAGCGATAGCATTTATTACTACCTATTATTTATGTTATATGCTGTGAATGTCGTCACAAGTGCTACTCTAGCATTTATTTTCTAGATTCTGTAGTAAGTTCAGCATAATTTAAAGTGTAAACTGTTCTTGCGATGGATTGTAGCTGTTGTAGGCCTATACCAGGATGTAAATCCAATTACGGTAAAACATACGATACCATAACATTTAAGTTTCCCAAAGAAACATCATTGAGGAACAAATGGATTAAACTAATTCATAGAGATAATTTTGAAGTGAACGATAAAACTGTGGTATGCATTAAGCATTTTGAACCTAAGTTTGTGGTTAGGAAAGACATTTTTCCTGTGGAAAATAGTGAACCAATACGTGTGCCACGAAAAATACCAAAACTAACAAATGATGCAATTCCAACTATCTTTCCTAATCAACCTTCTTATCACATAGTACCAGTTCCTAAGGAAAAGACGCATTCTGAAGATCGTGATCAATTGCTACTGGAACTTGATGAATGTAGTTTCAGTAATTGGTGCAAAAATGACAATATGCCTGACTTTCAGCATTTCAAAAGCGAAGTGCAGAAGAGGAATGTTTGTCCACTTACACTTTTAGTAAAGGATGACTATGTATCTTTCATTAAATTATAGTATGATTCTTCAGTGATGTGCTTCAAGATATCAAGTTCCTTGGAAGTAGAAGTTGTTCACAAAAATGTGTGTTTCTTTACAGAAACCTTGATATGGATATTACAGTCTGGGGAGAAAGAGAACTTGAAATGTGACAAGTGGACGATATTTGACAATCTGGTGAGTCACCCAAATGGTTTCACAGATAAGTCTATTGGCACCATTGACAAGATTATAATTTTAGTCAATGTTCTCAAACAAGCACTGAAAGCTGGTAGCGATTTTGATGCTGAAATAGCACCTAAAATAGAATTTGTTTTGGTGCAATTACAACTTGCAATAACAAAGCAAAGTAGATATTCTCCTGAGCTTTTGATATGGGCGGCAACCATTTGCTTTTCATTTCCTGGTGCCCACCATCACTTTAGAAAAACAAATGTGTTAACATTACCTCATCCTGTCTATTTAAGGCAGTTTCTATGCAAAATAGATCCAAATAAACCTTGTATTGGTCCATCACAGGTAGCTTTTTTGAGGGAAAAAAATAAATTTTTTCAGGAAAGTGACAAGGTAATTTCAGTGATGCTAGATGAAGTTTATGTTCATTCAAAATTCTCTTATAAGGAAGGAAAGATACATGGTGTTGCTGAGAATACTTCAGATACTACAACAGCAGGTACAATGCAGGTTTTCATGGCATCATCTTTACATTCTGATAATATAGAAGTAATAGCTGTCTTTCCTGTAAACATTCCCATGATGGATGAAGATTTGGGAGTCTTGGTTTGTACTACTAGCTACACCAGCAAAACAGTGCTTGAAAAGCTGCGAAAAGGTGGAAAATGTTCAGTTTGTGAAGAAATGTTACAGAAAGAGGATGAAATTTTGTTGCAGTGTGAAACCAAAGAACTCCTTTCCTATTTCAACCAACTGAATCGTTGGGGACTAAAGTGTCCTGCTTCTATAATGATTTCCTTGCGTTGTAATCTATATTAACTTTCTCAGGTTCTGATTAGCAGCACATATGAATCAGAATTTCTCAAACTTGAAATTCAAAGAGTCGCAGTACTTGCCTTAGGAGCTGAATTTTGCAAAAATGCCATTAGTGCCGTCAGTGATGTGTATAAATGTGGCATTCCTTTAAAGACAATAATCAAGAAAAGTATTAAAGTGCTTTCAAATATTTTTATTAATAATTACACAATATTATTGAATGAAAAGTGTGTTTCAAAGGTAATTGCTCGAACACGAGTAAAACAAAAAAGAGGAACTCATGAAGATATTGCAGCAAAAATATCAAAATGCAAAGTGGCCAAGCTGAGCAGCAAATAAATCCAGCAGGTATTCAAAATCAAACCACTTCTAGCATATTACATAATGACAGTGACTAGAATTAACTGCATATTGTTTAATACAATTTTGAGCTTGAGTTACATGCTTCACTTATTGTTGCTATGTAGCTTCTATTTTACAAATTATTATTAGTGTCCAAAAATGCCATTTACATTCGTTGTGTAGTAATTGTTTGAATTTGATTTTGAGTTGCATCTCCAAATTTTACTTCGTCATAGTACTTATTACGTAATTTGTGACGTTAGTAACAACTTTTCATTTAAGATTGAATATAGAAAAATACATAACAATATGACATTTCTTACGCAATTTAGAATCTACTTTCCATTTATGAAGTTTGTAAATAATTCGTACTAGGGACCGCTGAAATACTTGGCCTAAGACTGCCGCCATCTTGGTTTCTGTGTTGTGGTCTGATGTATTGTAGGTGGTCTTGCTTGTACCTGCATAATTGCTCCACTCTGTAAGTTGACATGGTATGGAGACGTACAATGTTTTTGTATGTACATGTTTACATTTACATTTGCTGATAAGAGTCGATGCCCAATATCTGTCTTCATTATGGGTGCAATGAGTGTGTGCCTATTGTTCAAAATCCGACGCTGTGGCAGAAGATCTAAATTTTTATGGCCCGGGTGTCATATTACCCGTGGTACTCGCATTTTCAGCAGAGAGAACCCTGGCCAACAGCATCCATCGACGAGGTAAGTACCAGTTCAAACAACTATAGTGGATTTATTAATGTATACTATGTATTCAAAAGTATCCGGACACCTGACCTGAAAATTACTCACAAGTTCGTGGCGCCCTCTATCGGTAACGCTGGAATTCAGTATGGTGTTGGCCCACCCTTAGCCTTGATGACAGCTTCCACTCTCGCAGGGATACGTTCAATCAAGTGCTGGAAGATTACTTGGGGAATGGCAGCCCATTCTTCACGGAGTGCAGCACTGAGGAGTGGTATTGACGTCGGTCGGTGAGGTCTGGCACGAAGTTGGCTTTCCAAAACATCCGAAGGGTGTTCTATAGGATTCAGGTCAGGACTCTGTGCAGGCCAGTTCATGTTTTTGCCATGTTATTGTCATGTAAACACTCAGCCACAATCAGTGCATTATGAACAGGTGCTCGATCGTGTTGAAATATGCAATCGCCATCCTCGAACTGCTCTTCAACAGTGGGAAGCAAGAAGGTGCTTAAAGCATCAATGTAGACCTGTGCTGTGATAGTTCCACGCAAAACAACAAGGGGTGCAAGCCCCCTCCATGAAAAACACGACCACACCATAACACCAAAACCTCCGAATTTTACTGTTGGCACTACACAAGCTGGCAGATGACGTTCACCGGGCATTCGCCATACCCACACCCAGCCATCGGATCGCCACATTGTGTACCGTGATTCGTCACTCCACACAACGTTGTTCCACTGTTCAATCGTCCAATGTTTACGCTTCTTTAACCAAGCGAGGTATCGTTTGGCAATTACCGACGTGATGTGTGGCTTATGAGCAGTTCCTCGATCATGAAATCCAAATTTTCTTACCTCCAGCCTAGTTGTCATGGTACTTGCAGTGGATCCTGATGAAGTTCGGAATTCCAGTGTGATGGTCTGGATAGATGTCTGCCTATTACACATGTGCGTGTCCCTTCACATTTCCACTTCACTATCACATCGGAAACAGTGGACCTAGGGATGTTTAGGAGTGTGGAAATCTCGCGTACAGACGTATGACACAAGTGATACCCAATCATGTGACCACGTTCAAAGTCCATGAGTTCCGCGGAGCGCCCCTTTCTGCTCTCTCACAATATCTAATGACTACTGACGTCGCTGATAAGGTGTACGTAGCAGTAGGTCGCAGCACAATGCACCTTATACGAAAAACGTATGTTTTTAGGGGTGTCTGCATACTTTTGATCACATAGTGTATCAAGCGTTGTGAGCCACAAAACTCAGAAATTATTTCTTTGCACACGTATATTAATTACATTACACTTGCTCGTCCACTTGTTGAAAAACACGTATAGCTGTCTGAAACATTGTATAAATTGTTTGTCTTTGAAGTTCATTCCTTCACATGGAGTTTTGATTTTCCAATGAAAATTCATACGAGTATTGTGTTATAACAATGTACATAACATGAAAGCTTATACCTGTGGCTGACAATCCATCCATCGCTTGTAGTTCGAACTTAAATGTCTTAAGTTTTAAAATGTCATAAATTTTTCATTAACTGCATTCTGTTAGTACAGTTGTTTGTTAGTTTTTAACTTATCTTGGTTCACATCACCTATACAAATTAATTACATAACACATTACTATGGTACAATACAAGCATACAATACTTTTATACTTCATTTTATAGATAAGCTTTGATCACTTATGGGAGTTCATATCTTCCTTAGGTAGAGGAGGGAGAAAAACATCCGAAATAGGACTAAAACATTACGCATTGCTGCCCTAACCACACTTGGCGCCGCCTCCTTTGTTTGGGAGGGAAGAAAGGAAATACTCATCTATTGGTTCAAGCATTTATCAGGAAATGTTACTCGTGCAATCATGGATTAGTTGCTAACGAACTTTTATTTCATGAAAATGATGTGTACTGACTAATCATTCATGTACTATCATGTTGTTTCTTCACACACTAGTGCTGTTTACCTCAATTCACATGTAGCTTAGTGTTAAATATGAATAAGTTGCAACCATCATAGACTTATCTTTCCCAAAAACCCGGAAATATCATTATTTGTGCTTTCATGTGACACCATAAAAATTAATTGGTTTTTGTAAAATCACATGCTTAAATGTTTATGTGTACTCTGCAGTAAATGTCACGGAGATATACTGTGACAATGCATATTTTCGTTTTTTATTTGCCTTATGACCGTTGTATAAATAGCTATTACTAAATTGTTTGCTCGAGGTACAGCCCATTTCTTCATTTGGTACCTGCTACTCTCGAAGTAATTCTCTTCTTCTGCGCTGTGATGATGCACTGATAGCTGAAAAAAAAAAACTTAAAACTAACTTAAAACTAATTGCATTACGTAGCTCAGTGGCTACTGATACGTTTGCTCATTACATCCATCCGCAGATATTTCGATACTTTGTTTAAATTCATAGACATTCATTTATTCTGTTACCCATTGTGATCATATACAGTGCAAAGAAAATTATTTGACATTTCTTACGGTATTTTGTGGTTTCTCCTTGTCTTATATGTCTCCTATATTTTTTTCATAATGCTTCCTTTTGCTTGTAAATATGTTGCAAATAGCTTAGTATTTATTTAAATCTCTGTGTTCATAAATCAATAGTTTCTTTAGTTCTTAGACAGTGTATGTAATTGCTTAGTATTTCCGTTTAGTTTGTATTTAAATTAGGTACTTGTATGTATCACATTCATATTTGGTTACACCTTCTGCCGGTCTGTCACGCATGCGGACAGGTCAATGCCTCCTCTCCTACTGCTGAGGTTAGCATGTATTGTTGAGCGCCCACAGCTGACCCATAAGCTAATTTTGTTTATACTTTTGCTTCGTGTGAAGCTGTGTATTACTTCTCATTCCTGTTGATTTTATGTTTATGTGTACAAATCATAAGAATTACTTTTACACATGCATATTAATTTATCTTAAAATACCATACAGAAGAAAAAAATTACACTTAGAGTTATGTACACGATGTACAATTACCCTGTGATAGAAAGGAAAAAGATTCATCATTCTATAAAACCTTTTATATCTTTGTGAGGGTTGAGACCCTTGTCTCTCCCTGTTTTCCCATAGACCAATCTGTACATCCCAGGGTATGGTATTTTGGAAATTATATACGATCCTGAATAGAGTAATTGCCACTTCTTATTCAGTTTGCCAGATTTTGTCGATTTAGAGTGCGTCTGTAAGAGGACTAGTTGCCCTTCAAAAAATTGTGTGACACGTTTCAGTTTCTTATCATAAATTTTCTTTCTATACACTTCACTGTTTTCTAGTGTAAACATGGCTTGTTTGATTTTGCCTTGTAGTGTCATTTTTGTAGTGGGTACTTTTGGTATGGGCAACTCCCATTCATTCGTTTGTTTTGTCTGGGACATCAGTTCATTAGGTATGAAACCTGTTGAAGAATGTGGAAGGTGATTGACAACTTGCATGAAGGGAGTTACATATTCTTCCCATTGGGTGTGTTTGTAAGGGGTTTAGGTCCTAATAAACCGGTTAAATTATTTAAATACTCGTTCTACTGGGCTTGCTTCTGGGTGAAAAAAGCATACTAGTACATGTTTTATGCCCTATGAGGCCATAAATTGTTTCCACTTTTGCCCAACGAAATATGAAGCATTAACCGTCAGTAGTACTTTCGGTTTACGTATTCTTTTCAAATAGTCTTCCTCAATTCTTTTTCTAATATGTGTGACTGTTGCATTTTTAGTATCATACATTTTGATGTAATTCGAGAAAATATCTTATAGTGCTACTACGTATTTTCCTACTCCTTTATTTCTCGGATATGGACCAGCTATGTCAAGGGATGCAATATCTAGAGGGATTTCTTGTGAGTATTGGGTGTATCTAAGTATATTTTGACACATTGCACTGTTTTGATTTTTGACATATTACACACTTATTTGATACATGTAGGACTTGGCTTCTCAAATTTGGAATACAACAAAATTTTTTCAGTACATTAGCCTACTCCTCTATGTCCTCATACTTCATGTGTGTGTCTTATAAATTCGTCGATATAATCTTCATGAGTGCACATGCACCATTGATCTGCTTTTTTATTTTTTTTATCAAAAAAAGCACCCTTGTACTCCTGATAAAATTTACCTACCTTTTCACCTTCATCTTGCTTAAGGTTTTTCATGACTCTACTCCATCTGCGATCTTGCTGTTGTATAATTTTCAGTTGCTTACAAAACGTATGGTAATCAGACTGTTGTGTTGTGTCTTGCATTAATAACGTTTTCTGTTAATTCACTGAATTCCTCTAAATCTTGTGGTAACTTAGACAAGGCATCTACAATAACATTCCGACTTCTTTTAATATAAATGATTTTCGAAACCGAGTTCTTGTAAATAAATACACCACCTAGCTAATGTACGGTGCAATAGTTTACATGTTAAAGGAAATGACAGTGATTAACGGTCACAGTAAACTTTGGTATTCTTATCCCACAAAAAATATTCAAACTTTTTAAATACCCATATTACAGCTAAACTTTCCAATTTTGACACAGAGTGAGATGTTTCTGCTTCTGATAATGTTCAACTAGCAAAACTGATGAGTTTGGGTACTTCTTTACCTTCTTCTTATTTCATCTGGAACAAGAAGGCCCCCAGCCTCTCAGATAAGGCATCTGTGTATAGACAGAAATCCTTGGACATGTCAGGGTGGCTAAGAATGTTTGTATTGACTAATGCCTGCTTAACGTTATTAAAGTCCTCCTGACACTTATCATCCCATAACCAAGGCCTATTTTTTCGTAACAAGTTGAGTAATACATCACTGTTCATCAGTTGCTGATACGAATTTACAGGAGAAGAATACTAGTCCTAAATAAGTTTTTAGTTGTTTTTTATTCCTTGGAGCTGGTCAATTCCGTAAGGCATCAAGTTTTTTCAGATCAGGTAATATACCTTGTTCTGACACAACATGTCTAAGAAATTGGACTTCCTCCTTACCAAAACTAACTTTTTTAAATTGGCTGTTACTCCGTAATCTGCAAATCATTGAAGTACCTATTCAATCAGCCTGATATTTCTAACCAAGTGGGTGTGGCTATTAGCATGTTGTCTACATAAACAGTGACTTTGCTAAGCAAATTGGGTCTAAACACTTGCCCAGTGCAGATATAAATGCGCCTGCACTAATGATCAGGCCAAAACGTAGAACACGGAATTCGTAACTTCTGCCACCACAAACAAATGCTGTATATTTTCGACTTTCATTGTGGATCTTTATTTGCCAGTCGAACGCCTTGAGGTCGAGTATACTCAAGAATTTTTCACTGTAGAACTTTAAAAGCAAGTTGTCTGGTCTTATGCGTACTGGTACTAAAATCTTATTGATACCACTAGCGTCGAGAACTAATTTTACAGACCCATCTGGCTTACTATAATACTGGTAATATAAGACTACAATAGGGTGAAAATGAAGGTTGTATAATTCCCCATTTAACCATGTGAGTAATCTCTCCCCTTACTGCCTCTCGTTTTGCCCTGGAATGGGATATGAGATTACACAAAATGTTTCATGTGGATAGATGTCAAATTTATTTTCACAGGCTTTGATTATTCCTGGCTCCTTACTGAAATATTTTCATACTTAAGCAAGTTAGAAAGTTCTTGTCGTTACATATCATTTAGTATCTGTGATTCACTTAGTTTCTGGTCTACCATTTCGTAACTAATCTCAGTATTTGCTTCTTGTTCAGTATCAAATTTGTTTGTGAAATATACAGTTGGATAGGAACATTGTACTATTACATTTGACTCTGGTTTGTTTTTGTTACTTTCACCACGTGTTTTAACTAAATCAACAGAAAAAAATCGGATCCTTTACATAAAAGTGGCATTTACAATTACCTATGTCAATCGGTTTTGTGTGTTTTAAATGTGTCCGTGCAAATAAGACCATTAACTATAAGTTCGTCAATTATAAGAAAATTGCACTTCACTGTAAATTGTTCAGTTTGTAATGGAATAAGTGCCTGATGTCTAGCCAATTTAGTCTTACTGCCTGTAGCAGTTTACACTTTACAATTTTAGACAGGAAATGTTGGAAATTTGCTTCTCTTCTTCAATTCACATAAAAATGCGTCTGATATTAGGTTGGTAGTTGCACCTGTATCTAAAATTAACTACAGAGTTAATTTTAATATTAAATATTTTCACCTTAATGATTGCTTGTACTTGTTCTTCCTTGATATTATTTGTTGTAGCTAACTCATGCTGATGCATATCATCCTTGTTGCCACCTTGTTTGTCAAACCTTATGAAACATGTTTGCAATTTTGGTTTGACCCCCACTCCCTGAGAGGTCAATAGCCTGGGGCTTAACTACGATCGGTTGGTGTTTCCCATGGCGTAGTGTGACTTAATTCATTACCTGGAGTAATTTCAGTTAGTTGCACTGTGTGGGTACTTCGCCAATTTGTGTCGTTGGCTGCTGTGCTGTTATTTTGCTGCCAAAATATCAGCTGTAGCACAGCGTCGCCCACTGCTGCGGATGACTGTTTCTGTTTGTGTCCGGGCTATGGCCTTGTGGTGGTGGGTTGTAATTCACCCATACATTGAAATTATGCCTGTTGTTTTGAAATTTTCTTCTAAATCGTTTGTTTTTTCCATTCCCGATACCATACTCGTTATCTTTGGATGTGTAACTTTGCTGTTGTGTGTGCCATCCTTGCTGCGTGTTTAGATCACGTTTTACTGACTGATTTGCGTAACTATGTTGTTGTTGTTCCTGATTCGGTACAGGTGTTTCCTCATAGATTAAGTCGACAGAATTAAGCACTGACAGAAAGTATTCAGTATCATGCTCTGGCATTGTGACTAATTTTTCTCTAATGTGCGATGGTAAAAGACTTTTCAAAATTTTTAACACGTCTACCTGTGATATTGGGTTCGTCCAGTAGCGTGTGTTGTTCAGGTATTTTTCAAAGTATCCAAGCAGATTACCGTATTTGCCATTGAATGGTGCACTGCCTCAGACCAATATTTGTCAAGAGAAGCTCGTCCAAATTGGATATAAGTGCTGCAACGTTTGGCCACTTCAGTTGCCCATAAAAGAACCTCACCTTGCGTATATCCCACGACAAATTTCGTTTTCTGTGATTCCGTCCAGTTGCGTGGAAATACATGACGAAAAGCACTGATAAATACTTCTGAGTTCATTCTTTTACCTTTGGTAGTGACTGTAGGGAACTGTCAATGTCTCAGCAAACCTTTGTCTGCAAAAATTGTTGATAGACACGTGGCATTTTCTGTCGTATTTATGTTGTTATTGTAGTTACCTATAATTCCGGTTGGTAATTACTCAGGTATTGGAGTTGTGGGCATGCTTACATATTGCACTCTACAACTATCACTGGTACCTGCTGTAGGACTTATGACAATTTGTGAATAAATACCAACAGGTTGTGGTTTGCTCACTGTAGCCTGTGTATTATTTACGTGCATATTTCGAGAACCGGTAATATTTTCTACTAAAAGGTTGTAGATCCTATCTTTCGTCTGCCTGTAGGTTAATGTTTACCTTTTTCGCTATTTCATTTTCTTTTTTCTGAATAGGAGTTTGCACTACATCTGTGTATGACTAACAATTGGTTACCAACTTCTCTGCAAGTGTATTACTCTTATCTAATGTAGCTGCTTCAGTTTGACTAATGGTAGCACTTAGATTTTCATTGATCTTCTCTCTCTCCATCTTAACACTTCTAATGTTTCTACCCTTAAAGTAAGATCTTCTACAGCTAGAGGTTCACCCTCATAGTCTTTATTTAGTCGGTTAACGACATTAGTTACCTATCTTACTGTCGAACACAACTGATTTTGTGTGGCTTCCATATTTGTGCTCGCATCTGTGATTTTCTTTATATGTTGCTCTACTAGATCATGATGGTCATTAAAAGATTCTACCCTCTGTTTTAAATCTGTAATGTTACTGTAAACTTCATACCTTACTTGTTTTTTAATGTCATTCAATTTTTCGTCGATCTCAGTGCGAAAATTTTTGGCTAAGTCGTTGAAATTTTGTGAGACCATGTTTTGTAAATCCTTAAATACTTGTTTTTGTCCTTGTTTCATTATATTTAGATCTCGTGTGACGGTGTTCAGATCCTGTGCCAAACTATCAATTTTGGTATTCATATCTCGTTTCATATCACTGAATTTTGTGTTTATTCTATCTAATTCCATGTGTATGTTAGATAATAACTGCCATAGCAGTGTGTCAGTTGTACTACTGTGGTTGCTGTCAGCTGTTCTTTCCAGGTTAATGATTGTGTTGTGCCCAAGTGGTGTTTGTAACGTGTTGTCGAGATTCATATTTGTATCGCTCTCCAATGTTTCATTCATGAGCGGTGTGTCACTCTAGGAGATGCGTGACACTGTCTCGTCAATTGCAAACATTGTGTCATCAAGGTTATTCTGCTGTGGAGAGTCGCTATCATTTGTCACACCTGTGACACTCATCTCTGACCTACTTAAATCTTCTGCAGGAGGCATGGTTTACATCAATACAGATAATTATACATAAATAAATTACATTTTGGCTTTGTATGGAATACAAGTATGTACATAATCTTACAAACATTACAAATTTTTTAACCAAATTTTGCATTAGCGAATGATGTCACCTGAAATTGAAAAGATTAGACACAACATCTGGATACATCAGCAAACAAGCCCAAGTGCACATATACTAAAGGACAAACGTCTAAAGTAACACACTAAAAACAAACCTACAGACTTCTCACGTTACGAGTGTATGCAGTGTGTGTGTATGACCTTGGCTTCACATAAACACGTGTCATGCAGTTGGAAGTGCGTCTAACCCTTTCCTAGGTGATAGTGTTTGGTTGTCATGTGGTTTTGTGTACACAACAACCAGTCATGAATAGTCCTTGACCGACGTATCAGTAGTCAATTATGTTTTCTCAAAAATATTTTCATCACACTTGCGGAAATCTAATGATAACATTTGCGTTAAAATTAGGCTGATGTTGTTTATGCATGTTCAGCCAAGTAGAAATGTCTTCTTTCTTCTTCTGCTGCTGGCTGGACCAGCTGAAATAAAATTTCTTATGCTACCTAATTTCCTTTCAATAGTACTGTAAGGTACATGTGTTTTATAAATATGCAGTTTACTTACTCATTACTTATAGATATATGTTTACTGCTTAGAATGAAATGCTCTGAAGTCCTGATGAGCGGAAATCCCAATGATTATATTTGTTTCTGGGTTCTGCATCAGGTATGCACTGGTATGCGGTATGTTGACAATTACATATGGACTGTCGTGCAGCAGACGCCACTTCACATTGTCCCTCTTTAGTCCAGAGGATTTGTGGTGAGTATGCAATTGTACTTGCATGCCTACCTTGAATTCCTGCTTTCGCTTAATAGTATCAGAGTAGTATCTGTTTCTTGCATTAACATGCTGCATCAGAGTGGTTAGTACTTCTCTTACCTTTTCATTGCGCGATAGCTGCTGAAATGAAATCTTTGGCAACAGATTGCTCCACTCATTTGATTCTTTGCTGTCGAACATAAGCTCTTTAGTTGTATGGGTTGTGTCATGTATATTGAGGTTGTTGTGAACCTCTTCCAATAGTGACAAATAACTTAGACAATAGGAATGCTGTTTAGGTACATATGTCCTCATGAATCTGTTTAATTCTCTGAAAATTCGTGCAGTAGGATTAGATTGCGGGCTAAACTTCGAGCTAAAGAACCAGTACTTGTTGGATGTGGACCATTGATGTTCATACTTACAGTCTCCACAGGTTTAATGGGTAGAATGGAATGTAGATCTGTCTTTGAAGACAGGTTCTGAGGTTTAGATTTCTGACAAGATATGCATATTTTAAGCACGTTGTGAAGTTTTCGTCTCATATTAGCGGAATAACACTATGTACTAAGTTTTGCAAGGCATTTCTTCGTTCCAAAATGTCCTCAGACTAAGTGTGTGTTCCCAATTAAGTTGTGTTCAAAGTCCTTGGGAATATATACACACCAGTTAGAACCATCAGGATGACGATGATAGAATAACACATCATTATATATCAGATAATGGCTAGATAGTGAATGGTGAGGTTGATATATGACTAAAGGTCTTACCTTGTTCTGGATCAGACTTTAGTAAAGCTGCCATATTTCTACACAAATCAATGTAATATTGTTTATCCTGCATTATGAATATTCTAAAGTCGTTCACATTTTCAAGATCAGTGTTACAATCATTCATACCTTGTGGAAGACGACACAAAGCATCAGCAATGATGTTTTCTTTGCCTTTAATGTATACAATCTTAAATGAGTAATTCTGCAGAGATAAGCCCAGCGTGATAATCTAGGATGAACTAAATTAAATATTAACAAAAATGTCGGAGCTTGGTGGTCAGTATAAATTTTCGTGTGTTTACAATACAAACAGTAGTTAAACCTTTTAAGCCCAGAGAATAGAAAGAGTTTCAAGTTCAGTGGTTGAATTTGTATGTTCACATTCACTTAAAGTAGGGCTTGAAAATACAAAGATTTTTACCTGTTCCTCTACTCCATTCTTAACTACTTGAAATAGGCAACAACCCAAGTCAATGCATGATGCATCACACGTCATACAAAAATCTAAACTAAAGTCTGGATGGTCCAAAATGTTTGCATTCACCAGAGCATGCCTTATGTTATCAAAACCTGCTCAGACCAGATCCATACCTGATTCTTCTTAAGTAAATCTAGGAGATGCATACTGCTCAATAGTTATTGTGATGGGAAACGTCGAAAGAACGAACAAGAGTCCCAGAAATGACTTCAGTTGCTTTTAGTGCGAGGACTAGGAAAATTCCTAATGGCGTCCAAGTCATCTGGATCAGGTCATATACCTTGTGCATTAATTATATGTCCAAGACACCTAATCTCACTACAAGCAGATTTTTACTTCTTTACGTTAGCTCTTATACCAGCTTGTGCAAATTTATCCAGAATCTTTTAAAGTGTGTCAAGATGTTCATTCCAAGTCTTATAAGCTATCAAAAGAACATCGACATAATGTGTAACAGTCTAAACTAACTCGTCACCAAGCACAGTATCCAAAGCAGTAATAAATATCTGTACTGACGATCAGTCCGAAAGGGAGAACACAGAAATGATAAGTTCACCACCCGAATATGTAAGCAGTATATTTTCTGGAATTAGAAGTGATTGCTACTTGCCAAAACGAATTTGTCAAGGCGATCGTGGAAAAGAACTTAACATCTAAAAATTTCTGTAATTGTTCCTCTAAATTTTCTGGTTTAGTACGAATAGGTAGTATAATTTCATTTATGCCACGTGCATCCAACACCAGTGTAATATTTCTGTTAGGTTTTTTGACAACAATTAATGGATTATAGTAGGGAGATGTGGAAGGTTCCATGATCTTCCACTCTAACATCTGTTTAAGTTCTTGCCATACCGCTGGTCGTTGAGATGGTGGTATATTATAGATTTTGTGATAGAAAATTTGGTGAGGCTTGACTTCAATTTTATAAACATATGTCTTAATGATACCTGGTCGTTTAGTAAAGACATGTATATACTTAGATATTACTTGTTATAGCTCATTGTATTCATCATATGTAATAGCAGTGGTTTCACCAAACTTATGGCTAATCAATGTTTTAAAATCATCATATTCTGTATCAGGTGCGAGTATCTGTATGTTTGCTTCGTCGCGCTCTTGCAGAAATTGAATTTTGTACTCAGTACAATACTTGTCATGTCTGAGGGTCCTGGTACCCAAGTCAATCGTAATTTCAATGTCCTTATGTCTAAGGAAACATTCACGTTTCAAGAAGTCAGTAATGCTGTCCTTCCCACATAACATATATAAACCTATGATACAATTAGTAACTAGATTCTGGACCATAAGGAATTGCCATGTACTGTTCCATTACGTATCTTAATGGTCACAAAAACGTGTTTCGTAACTCTACAAGACCTATTACCTACGGCAGGTAATATCTTACACTTTTGAACAGGAAACTCTGGCACGGATTCAAATTCAGTCATTTTCTTATAGAAATTACACGACAAAACACCCAAAGCCGCTCCTGTGTCCAAGACAATACTGGTTGGAATACTTACTACTATACCAGTAGTTGTAGCTAAATCTATTTCATTGCTAGATGAACGACATTGTGTATTTACCTGCAATAGTTCATTAGGTAAGCTCTCATCATGATTGCAGTGGTAGTTACTTAAATCTGTTTGCTACATAATCATCGTATTGTTCATAAGTGGGTGTATCAAGCAATGATTTGCTACTGAAGTCGCCTCCCAAACCTTCTTCAGCCACGACCTGGGGCACAGTAATGACTGTCTTTAGTTTGATGTTGTCGTAACTGGTGCTGGTGATGATACTGGTGGAGATGGAGTTTCACTTGACACTTGTATTATGTTTACGTTAGGGAATTGCGTATTCCACTCTCCAATCTGTTGTGGCTTTTGTGTTTGAAGACCTTGACTTACCTGCTGATTGGTGGGTAAAGCCCAATTTTAATTTTGTACAGGCCGTGGCGCCATTTGCCACGGACCTGTGTTGATGTTGTACTGAGGTGGTGGACCAGAATTTTGGTACGCATTACTGCAGTTACTGTTTCAGTTTTGCTGTTGATTTTGTACAGGCTGATAATTGTTTCTGTTTTTGTTCGAGTTTTCGTTGTTTCCGTTTCTGTTATTTCCATTATTGTTGTTGTGGCACGTCTTGTGTTGGTTGTCGCTTGTTGTGTTACGATTATTGTTCATAATGAGGTGTGTCTGCTGATTCTGGTACTTGTATTCGTTTGCTGAAGGAAGCTGTTGATTCTGCTGCTGTATGTAACCGACAGCAGCCGGGGCGCTAGGATTAAGATGGCTGGCCTGCGCGTTTTGCATGCCACTATCGTAAACAATGTGGCAGCTGGTTTGCAGTGCGGAACGTTGATTTTCGCATAAC
This sequence comes from Schistocerca americana, assembly GCF_021461395.2. NCBI lineage: Eukaryota > Metazoa > Arthropoda > Insecta > Orthoptera > Acrididae > Schistocerca > Schistocerca americana. Next base: position 347,574,109 of record NC_060119.1, read on the forward strand.
ATATCAACAGAATCAAGCACAGTCAGAAAATATTCTGCATGAATGTCTGGAATGTGCAGTAACTTCTTTTTAATGTTAACCCTCAAACTGAGTTGTGGGGTCCTTTTTGATACCAGTCAAACTGTACACACGTGCCATTTACTCTGCTGGTCATTCTATTGTTGGTTGTTCTACATACCTTCCCAGCAGTTGATAGTGAACCTCCTGACGAACTAGCAACATTGTCGAATTGTTCTCTTTCTCAGTGCACAGTTGTAAAGTTTGGGTGGTGCCATTATTGACCCCACGACATAGTAAGTGTTTCTGTTTGCCCTAGGTCAAAAGTTTACTTATCAACGAAATGTCATTTTGTTTTTAGGCTTAGTCAGTGTTTTCACTGTTACTATGACTTCGAGCTGTGATTCACATATGTCAGTGCTCGATCCAAGTTTTCGAGACTTTGTGAGAAAAACGTTAGTAGAACTAGAAGGGGGAGAAGAGGGTAGTGATGCAAATGATCTGGACGATGAAAATGACCTTTCTTACAACAGTGAACATGATACTGCTTCAGAACAACTCTAGTGAATCAGATAAATTAGAGGGAAATAAACATAGAAGGGAATCATCTAGTTTCTTTGGCAGAAATAGGTATAAGTGGTCCACTCTAGAACCTCAAAGGAATGTGAGAATACCAGCCCACAACTTGATAATAAAAGTTCCTACACTGAAAGGCCGTGCAAGCCGATTGGGAGACTCATGCAGTCCATTGGAAGCGTGGGAGTGTTTGTTTACCAGAGATATGTTAGAAGAAATTGTGAGCCATGCCAATGTGAAAATTTATTCATATCGATCAAAATTTTCTGATCAGCAGCGCACAGAACTACGAGACATGAACGTCAATGAACTTAGGCCACTATTTTGATTATTATACTTCAGTGCCATTTTCAAATCTAATCATGAAATCTGGAGTCTATGTTTGCAACAGACGGCACTGGAAGAGATATTTTCCGCGCCACACTATCCATGAAGAGAGTGCTGATATTGCTTTACTGCCTAAGATTTGATGACATAACTAGCAGAGATGAGAGGAAGAAAAATGACAATGCAGCAGCGATTTCTTGGATTTTCGATAGAATGGTTCACAATTCTCAGGCATCTTATAACATATGTTCACATGCATGTGTGGATGAAATGCTGGTTGGTTTTCGTGGGAGATGCGCATTTAGGGTTTATACGGCTAGTAAACCAGCGAAATATGGGCTGAAAATAATGATTTTAGCTGATGCTCAAACAAATTACCTTCTGTATGCCTATTTATACACTGGAAAAGACAGTGATGGCGTTGGCTTGACACCAGAAGAAAAGAAATTTCAGAAACCTACTCAATCTGTCCTGAGACTAGCGAAGCTCATTTACGGTACAAACCTCAACATTACAGCTGACAACAACTTTGGCTCTATTGCATTAGTTTCGGAGTTGAAAAAAAGAAAGTTGACGTATGTTGGTACATTGAGGAACAACAAAAAGGAAATCCCACCCGAATTCCCGCTATCTAAGAGGCATGTGGAAGGTTCAACACTTTATGGCTTCACAAATGACAGAACATTGATTTTTATGTCCCTGTCATTTTGATTTCCAGTATGCATCATTCAAAAAGAACAGATCCAAAAACAGGAAAAGTAGAAATAATTTCCTTTTGCAATAGCACAAAAGGTGGCGTAGACTCTCCTGACCAGAAGTGTGCTACGTAAAGCACAGGCAGACGAACACGTGGATGGCCTCTTGCTGTAGTTTATGCAGTTCTGAACATACTCGGAGTTAACTCGTATGTAACACAAACTTCCTACAAGAAGTACATACCTATTTCCCGGTTTGAATTCATCAAGACACTTGCCAGGCAGCTTACTGAACCCTATCTCAATGAGAGGCTGATGAATGGCAGACTACCAAATGAACTAAGAGTAACAATCTCAGGACTTTTGAAGAACCTCTACCAAAATCACAAATATCCACTCTGGATTCAAAGAGGAACTGATGTGCTCTTTTTCCACATGCCAGTGAGAAAAAGACAAACCAGTACTGTATCTGCCACAGTCACCCAGTTTGCCAAACCTGTCGTTCAGTTGTCTGTGAAGAGTGTGGAGAGGAGAATGCGGGTGAAAAACTCGGTATCAATTCATATTTGATGTTCATTACATGCAGCTAATTTTTCAAACACTATATATTTATCTCACAGCAATCTATTACTGTTTCGTGTTTTTTTCTGATATAATAAACTAGTCTGAATTTTTATATTGCATTTCATTTCAATGTTAAGTAGTGTTGCATAAACTTGTTTTCCTTTTGTGATTTTTATACAGATTTTTTTTAGTTTAACTGAAGTTTTGTGTTGTAACATAGGCAATTAAGGAATTTATAAATAAATATTTCTAATGAAAGTAAAATAAATTAATTTTAATGGATAAAATTGAGTGGTATCCTTTTGTACCCCACAACACCATTTATGATACTAAGAAGTCACCACTTCATTTGAGGGTTAAAAGGCTACTGGCTTTCAGTGCACAGAGTATATCACACGTAGCTACAGGTTCACCAAGAAAGTGTCCCACATTCAAATACTTCTCAAAATATCGGCGCAAATTGCCATGTTTAGCATTGAAAGGCTGTGGTTCTACAACCTGTTCCCTTAGTGGGTGTTGTACCGACTGTGACCCAAATTTGGCCAAGAAAGCTCATTCAGGTTGCTCATATGTCTCCCATATGTCAGCTTCATTATATGCCCAGACAGCTGCGTCACCCTGGATGTAGTCTACAACAGAAATTCTATTTCAGTCACTCCTTGCTCCTGGGAACGATTTCTAAATGTTTTCAGAAAAATTACAGGATGTACAGTAACTTTTTATGGGATGAAAGGTCGAAATTGCCAATGTTTAATCAGACTTTCTTCTTCTTTGGCTCTGAAATGTCGTTTGCTTTCACTGTAATTATTGTAGTGATCGGCTGGTGAATAGAAAGGAATGTACTGCCCATAAACGCGGCAATTGTAATTAGGTGTCATGTGTGCAGGTGTGTACTGTTGGTGCTGTGAGGTGTGTGTTGTGTATGGAGGATACTTGTCATACAAGTATCTGTTTTCACTATCAAAGCGAGCATTTTGATTGTTAGCATTACTACACTCCAGTCATATGTCATCATTTAGTTGTTTCTGTTGTGCTGCGTTGGATTTAGCTGCATCAAATATGACATGTTTATTATTTTTGACAAATTCGGTTACTGTGTTGTGCACAACAGTTGGTAATTTTTCCTCTATACATTGGTCGAAATATTTGTTTTTCTGATCAATCCAGTCATGAAATTCTTTATTTATGTTGGCAAAATTGTTGTCAGTGTGTCATTGCAGTTTGTCTGTAAGTTGTTTATCCATAGTGTTAACTTTACCTTCAATTACAGTAATACGTGTTTTTGTTGAGTCATGACCAAATGGATAATATTTGACATGAGTGGCAACAGCTTTGCGTTTATATGTTTGACTTGAGTTGGAATATCTTTTACGTCATTTGTGGTTTTTTCCTGCTGTAAGTTCAATTCGGAAAATTTTGAGTCATGTTCGGACACTTGTCTGCTCAGTCTCGTTTTAATCTTGTCTACTCCTTCACACAAAGTGTCATTACAGCCTTAATATCGTGATGTCGCATTTTTAAAACTACATGTGTTCATCAATTTCTTTTTTGTTTTGAGTCATTTTATTTTGACTTCAGTTATCTGATTTTGTATTGATGTCATGTAATTTTTGTTTTCAGTCATCTGCTTGATAATAGCGCCAAACATGCTGGCAGTATTTATCAACTGACACTGCTCTGTCCCTGCCACGTCGTTTGACATGACTTCACGGACAAGAACGGGCTCTGAAATGGATTTAGCTATTTGACTAGTAGTTGGCCTATTTACGAAATTTCGGTCACTTGGCATGTTAACTGCTGATTAATAGTTACTATTGGCGTTCACTCTGGAGTCACTGTCAATGTTTTGTACAATGGTGAAATAATTAACATTAATGTCTGCTTGCCATTTTGTGTTGCATATGACACAATTCGGCCATTTTGTGGAATGGTATGAGTGTATTGTTGTAATAAACACCATGATAAAAATAATATGGAATATGTGATCTTGTGTAAAAATGACTGCTACAGTTATGGAAAACTTTGAAAAAGCTGAAAGCACTTGGACCAGTGTGCTAATGTAAAAATGCGTTGTCTTATCTTGAGTACAAGTATGCAGTGTAGATTCCAGGTTTCATCAACAATTCCAATGGTTCGTCTTTTTGTTTGGTCTTTCCAAATATTCAATGGCAGTGGCTCACCGGATAAGATCCCATTATACACACAACAAAAAAAAACAATGTTGCAAATACAATAAAATCTCCAGACATGAAGTCGCCAGTTTGAATTTACCATGGCTATTCCGGTCTGCTTTGAGGATATCAGAGAACAGACAAATAATAATAAGTAATGATAATAGTGTATGATCAGTTTGTATAAACTTTGGGCACTTGTAATGGCTTTTAGCATAAGGTTCGTTCATTGTAAATTTGACCATGAGTGATTTTTCTGGAAATATTTCTTTATTGGACTTCGGTGATTGAATAATTCCAAAGATTTGGTTTGTGCTGGACCGTTGACAATATTTGTTACATGGAACTTTAGCCATGTCAAGACGCCATTTAATTGGAACGGTACCTTGCAACAGAAATGAAACACAAGATTAAAAAATATCACTGTATTCACAAAATATTATAATAAACTAAATTACATAGACACATTAATTCTGTTCCTGTGTGCAACTATGAGTACGCCTAGTGAGACTGTATCTCAATAAGATAAAATTATGGCGGTGTACCAAATAATTGTCTGCAGCAATGACAGATATACATCCAATCTGGACAGCTCCAATAACAAAAGAAGTGCCATCTTCTCGGCAAGACAACTGAGCTGTGTAATTATTGTAATGTTTCAGCTGTTGCACGCCACTATCGATACAACCACTTATACTAATTAACATCTTAAGTAATTCTTTATTTATATTCTCAACTTATATCTACATTTTTGCAATATGTCCACGCCCATTCTGCAAATGTGCCTATAAAAATGTCAGATCTCTTAATTGGGCAGGTACATTTGAATATTTAAAAAGGGAAATGGGTAGGTTAAAGTTAGATATCATGGGAATCAGTGAAGTTCGGTGGCAGAAAGAACAGGACTTCTTGTTAAGTGAATACAGGAGTATAATTAAAACAGCAAATACTGGTATTGCAGGAGTAGGTTTAATAATGAATAAAAAAAATATGAACACAGATAAACTACTATGAACACCAGAGTAAATGCATTATTACAGTCAAGATAGACACAAACCCTATGCCTACCACAACAGTACAACTTCATATGCCAACTAGCTCCACAGACGATGAAGAGATTGAAGAAATGTATGATAAGATAAAAGAAATTATTCAGATAGTTAAAGGAGCAGAAAATTTAATAGCCATGGGGAACTGGAATTCAATAGTAAGAAAAGGAAGAGAAGGAAAAGTAGTAGGTGAATGTGGACTGGAGTAAGGGATGAAAGAGGAAGCCGCCTGGTAGAAGTTTGCATAGAGCACAACACAATCATAGCTAATACTTGGTTTACGAGTCATGAAAGAAGGTTGTATGTGTGAAAGAGGCCTGAAGACACTAGAAGGTTTCAGATAGATTATATAATAGTAAGACAGAGATTTAGGAACCATGTTTTAAATTGTAAGCCATCTCCAGAGGCAGATGTGGACTCTGACCACAATTTATTGGTTATGAACTGTAGATTAAAACTGAAGAAACTGCAAAAAGGTAGGAATTTAAGGAGATAAGACTTGGATAAACTGAAAGTACCACAGGTTGTAGAGAGTTCCATAGAGAGCGTTAGGGAACGATTGATAAGAACAGGGAAAGAAATACAAGGAAGTGCAAAATTGCTAAGCAGGGATGGCTAGAGGACAAATGTAAGGATGTAGAAGCATATATCACTAGGGGTAAGATAGATACAGCCTACTGGAAAATTAAAGAGACCTTTGGAAAAAAGGGAACCACCTGTCTGAATATTAAGAGCTAAGATGGAAAGCACATGTTGGCAGGTGTTAAAAATACCGAACTATCAGTTTAATAAGTCACAGTTGCAAAATATTAACCCAACTTCCTTAATGACAAATGGAAAAACTGGTAGAAGCTGGCCCCTGGGAAGATCAGTTTCGCTTTCATAGAATTGTTGGAGCAGGGGATGCAATAGTGACCCTATAACTTATCTTAGAAAATAGGTATGTAGCCTTAGAGAAAGATTTTTGACAATGTTGACTGGAATACTATCTTTAAAATTCTGTAGGTGGCAGGGGTCAAATACAGAGAGCGAACGGCTATTTACAATTTGTACAGAAACCAGATAGCAGTTAAAAGAGTTGAGGGACATTAAAGGGAAGCACTGATTGAGAAGGGAGTGAGACAGGGTTGTAGCCTATCCCCAGTGTTATTCAGTCTGTATATTGAGCAAGAAGTAAAGGAAAGAAAAGAAAAATTTGGAGTAGGAATTAAAATCCATGCATAAGAAAAAAATCTTTGAGCTTTGCTGATGACATTGTAATTCTGTCAGAGAGAGCAAAGGACCTGGAAGAGCAGTTGAATGGACTTGACAGAGTTGAAAGGAGGATATAAGATTATAAGATGAATGTCAACAAAAACAAAACGAGTATAATGGAATGTAGTCAAATTAAATCAGGTGATGCTGAGGGAATTAAATTATGGAATGAGACACTTAAAGTAGTGGATTAGTTTTGCTATCTGGGAAGCAATATAACTGATAGTGTAGAGAGGATATAAAATGGAGACTTGCTATGGCAAGGAAAGCGTTTCTGAAGAAGAGAAATTTGTTAAGTTCGATTATAGATTTAAGTGTCAGGAAGTCCTTCCTGAAAGTATTTGCATGGAGTGTAGCTATGTACAGAAGTGGAACATGAACAATGAATAGTATAGACAAGAAGAAAATAGTACCTTTCAAAATTTAGTGCTACAGGAGAATGCTGAAGATTAGATGGGTGAATCACGTAACTAATGAGGAGGTACTGAACAGAATTTTGGTGAAGAGGAATTTGTAGTACAATTTGACTAGTAGAATGGATCGGTTGGTAGGACACGTTCTGAGGCAACAAGGGATAACCAATTTAGTATTGGAGGAAGCGTTGAGGTTAAAAATCGTAGAGGGAGACCAAGAGATGAATAAACTAAGCAGATTCAGAAGGATGTAGGTTGTAGTAGTTACTTGGAGATAATGAGGCTTGCAGAGGATAGAGTAGCTTAGAGAGCTACATCAAACCAGCACATTTAAGTGACTACAAACTAAATACATGTATATAGAATTCAATCTTCGATGTTAATACTAACCTCTAACTGTTTGAAACATCTATTTTTTATTAATTTTACTATATTTACATTGATTTGCCTGAACCCTTCATTCATGGTGTTTTAGGCCAAATACGCTGTGATTTTTTCCACTGTGTACAAACTCCAGGGATTGCTTGATGAGAGGATATGGAAAAAAGGTCCAATGAACTTATACCTGGAAATGCATGGTTCCCATGCAAGAGACTATTAGTCAATCATACATTGTTACAGAGATAGCAGTCTAATATGTACTGTACCAAGCAGCCACAGTTACAGTGTGTGTTGAATATGGTTTCCACATGCACAGATACATGTGTGTACATGTCATAGCACTTTCTGCTTCAAATGTCCACATGAGCCAGCCTGAATCCAGACAGTGTCAAAGCCAGCATGAATACACAGCTCCAGTGTCCCGACATCTGGAATGGGCTCTGCATATGCTATACTTTTGAGATGGCTCCATAAGCAGAAATCGCACGGGTTGAAATCCGGTGAACAAGCAGGCCATGCAGTTGGACTCCCTCGTCCAATCCTTTGACCAGGGAAGACACGCTTGAGATGCATCCGGGTGAAGTGGGCTGGAGCACCATCATCTAGGAGTCACATTCCCTTTGAATCACCAGTGGCACTTCTTCCAGCAGGGGAAAAAAGCCACCTGCAAGAAACGCTGATAGTTCCAGCCTGTTAGGAGATATGGAAGGAAGACTGGTCCCAATATACAGTCATCAATTATCCTGGCTCTCTCATTCCTGCTGCACTGCTGCTGATGATTCACTGTCACCATACCATCAGCGTTCTGCATACTATCCCACAAATGACCGTTAAGAAAGTTGAAGGTACCACTCTGCGTAAAGATGGCCTCAACTATGAATAGAATAGGTGACACAAATCCCAGAATCATGGTTCCCTGGTGAAAATCAGTGGCAAAACTGCTCCAGATATGGAAAGTGTGTTGCTAGAAATTCTTGCACACGCTGTAAGTGATAAGGGTAGTAATAACTGTCATGGAGAATGTTTCACATAGTCGTCTGCCTTATCCTGTAGTGGAGGGCCAACTGGCTTGTACTGATACGGCAGTCACCTTCCACAGTGTTAATTACATTTTCCTTCAAGTCTGGTGTCAGAACATTTCGAGAACGTCCTTTACGATTTCCTGCATCCTGAAACAACCCTGTCTCAGACAAATGGCGAAGCACTGTTGCAAAGAATTGAATGCTGTGGTTGTGGCAACGTTATAGGTCTCCTGATAGAACCTTGCTGCCCATCGCCGATTGCCATTTACCTTTCTGTAACCAAAGAGCATATCAGGAAGCTCTTGATTCAAATACGAAACCATTGTTTACAACGCTGTATCTCATCCACTACAAGGTGAGTAAGCAAGAGAAGTGGATGTGACAGAATGTTATCAGTTACTACAGCAGGAGAAGGCGCTAGGGCATGACGTATCGGGAACAGTGCCACCCTCTTGGAGGAAACCGTGCACACTGTAACTGTGGCTGTATGGTACAGTGTGTATTAGACTGCAGTCTCTGTAGCAAAGTATGATTGAATGAATGATCTCTAGCTTGGAAAACATGCATTTCTCGGCAGAAGTTCATTAAACCTTTTTTGTTCCATATCCTAGAGTTTGTACACGGTGGAAAAAATTACCCTCTATATTCTGACACACAGGTGTCTGCCTGTTATTGGGTACTACAGACAGAATGCATTTACATTTGGTGTGTCCACTTTCTTAAATGGTCCATTATATACATATTCAAACTTCCTTTCATTGCTAATTTCGCTAGACTGTTAATGCGTTTTCACAAGTACCAGAGCCCTTACTATGAATTTTGACATCTTAATTTTTTCGTCATGATGAAGAATTCCTGTCTCAAGTCGCTTTTGCATCTTTTCTCTGAACAGTGTCTTTTTCATAATGATACCTAAGTCATCTCAATGAGGAAATTGCAGTAGCTCCTTTACCAAAACCTTAGATCATATTTCTTTCAACACCTCTCCCAGAGTGAAACCAGTGTTCTCTTTTATTAGCGAATTCATGATTTCTTTGAAATCACCGACATACATTCCTCACCGTTTCTGGTTCCTATTAGAACAGGACCCCACAGTCGTCTTATCTCCTCTGTGTACCATGCTGTGAGCTTCTTGATGGATGGTACTTGTTGCTTGGCCTGTCCTTCTCGCCATTGCTTTGAGCAAAATAGCGCTCAATTATCCGGGCATATCATCTTTGGTTTCCTCATATTGTGAAAATAGTGTCTAAGGATTTCTTTACATACCATCTTTGATGCAGCTTTACTCAACACACACAATTTTATATATTTGGAAAATATATCTTTGGCCACAAATAAATAAACACAACCTCCCATAGCCTTCGGTAGGAGACCGAAAACGTCCAAGGCCACGATTTCTGATACTTCTTTAGCTTTTACTGTCTGCACTGGCCCTCGAATCGTTGCATTTGCCACTTTAGATTTTTGGCAGAAGTCACATGATTTTACCCTTTGTGCAATCTGATGGACCATGTTGTAGGAAGTTAGACATTCAGGCATTTTTTCTATATTTTTCTTTGCCCCACAATGTCCCTATGCAATGTGATAATAATCAGTTATTGCCTTTATCTGCTGTGAGGGCCAAAGCACTGACCATATTTCTGAACTACTTCTCTTCTTCAAGTCTTATATTTCTTAATAAATAATTTATGAGGCTAAGTGATTCAGACAGAATGTCCAGCTACTTCCCTTCTGCATGACACAGTCTATCATAACCTTTAGTATTTTCAACTAGTTGCCATGTGGGATTAGCCGAGCGGTCTAAGCGCTGCAGTCATGGACTGTGCAGCTGGTCCCGGCGGAAGTTCGAGTCCTCCCTCGGGCGTGGGTGTGTGTGTCTGTCCTTAGGATAATTTAGGTTAAGTAGTGTGTAAGCTTAGGGACTGATGACCTTAGCAGTTAAGTCCCATAAGATTTCACACACACGTTTATTTTCAACTAGTTAATCCCTAGGGCGATTTTGACACTTAATTCTGATGAAACAAGAAATATATAATTAGAACAGCTGTCTTTGTGTCTTAAAATCTAACAACATTTGGTATGTTATAGGTTTGCTTCTCTTTCCTGTAACACCTATAACCTTAACACCCACCACCAGCATTATTTCAACTCCTGGCGTGTGCCTGAGAATTTCGAAACAGGTGTTCAAAATGGAGTTTATTTGCGCTTCTGTGTCCAAGAGAAAAAACATTTCCTGTCAATAAATTTTTATGTGGACAATGGTTTACATCCTAGTTTTCTCCTTCCACTCATGTTCTCATAATAAATCCTCTTCAATTGCAAGGTCTTGCCATGATGTCTGTCCCATCTTTATACCGAAAGTTTTATCTGGTGGCTTCTTCCTACACTTCAACCTTACATGCTGGTCTGCTTTCTCTCATAGCCCAACATCTATGTATTCTAATACTGCAGCATCCTTTTCTTTATGCCCCTTGCCTACAGTTTCGGAAAATTTCTCTTCTACTAAATCTGAAGTATTCTTTAGCTCGAACTGATACTAAGAATTCTGCTGTTAGACTGTATATTTCTTGCGCTTTTTCCTCTTCTTCTCTTAACAATCAATCCAAATCATATTTATAGCTTTTCTGAAGAATTAATTTCCTAAAGTTCTACAGGTTTTCTCAATGGACTTACCAATTTTGGAATCTGTTTTACAGTGCCATCATTTACAAAATTGAATGGTGCCTAAATTTCTCTTTTGCTGGAGCAACATACAAAATTTAAAAAGTAAGTCCTGTCATTTGTAGTTCTGATGCAACAGTTCTGTTTGGTTTCGTATTTTCTTCTCTGCTTTAACAGGACAATCAATTATTTTTTATCGATATTGTTGTTTGTTTCGGATTGGAAGGAAAATATTTTATTTGGATAAGGCACAAAATATGTGGTTAATCGAACTTTGTCATCGAAACACAAAATTGATTGAGAGTTGAATCCTAGGCAGAACATTGCCCTACTTTTCATACTCAGTTACACTTCTTACCTTACACACTCACCTGTGCATTTTGGATTCTAATCAGCGGTCATAACAGCAGGCAATCTCAGCCAGACCCGACGAGAGCATTTATCATTTATTGTGAATTATCCCCTGGAAAAAATTTAACTAATTTTGTTAATATCCATTGTCAGCTCTGAAGAAGCAAATTTTGTTATATTGATCAGAAGGAACTGTGAACACCTTGAAATTCTAACCTGAAACTGATTGTAGCAAACTTTAGATGAATTTACTCACTTGCTATCCTACCGAAAAGTTAGTTGTGTGAATGAAATTTTATTTCTTTGTGTATTCAGATGCAAGATGGAAACGTAAACTGAACTTTTATTACTCTTAGCGCACATGCTATTGATGTAATGTTATTGTTATGTACAGTGACCAGAATGCACTGAATTGGTGTTAACGTTCAATAATTCTTTTCAGCAGCTGTATCATTAAATGAACCATAATTTTTTTTTTTAGATTGGCCTATAAAATGTGGCTATATTGTCTTTTCGCTAACAGAGCTACTCTGAAGGAGCAAATAACATCGTAACATAAAGGTGTTTAGAATGAAAAGATTTCGTCTTTACGCCATGCTAATAATTCACTTTGATATCACCTACATACATTCCTCGCTGTTTGTGGTTCCTTTTAGAACAGGAACTCCACAGTCGTCTTATCTCCTGTGTGTACTATGCTGCTGGGTTGCTTTCGTTATAGACCACCTTTGATTTAGCCTTACTTGTCAGACACGACTTTATATATTTGGAAAATATATATACAGCCACAAATAGGTAATCAAAACTCTCCATTTTCTTGGGTTGTGGAGCAAAAATGTCCAAGGCCACGTTTTCTAATACTTTTTTAGCTTTTATTACCTGCACTGGCCCTCGAATCGTTGCATTTGTCACTTATGACATTAGGCAGAAGCCACATGATTTTACCCTTTGTGCAACCTGATGGACCATGTTTTGGATGTTAGACATTCAGATTTTTTTCTGTATTTTTCTTTGCCCCACAGTACCTATGTGCTAGGTGATAAAAATCAGACATTGTCTCCATCTGTTGTGAGGGCCAACGCACTCACCACATTTCTGGATTATTTCTCTTCATCAAGTATAATATACCTTAATAAATAATATGACAGAATGTCCACCGACTTCCTTTCTACATGATATGTGATAGCTTTTGGGTTGCTGTGTATTACAATCTTTCGTCTTTTCCATCAGTCATTCCCTAAGATGATTTTGGCACTTTTTCTGTTACCACGAGAAATACATAACTAAACAGCTCTCTTTGTATCTTAAAATCTAATAATACTTGGTACTTTATAGGTTTGGTATTCTTTGCTGTAGTTCCTAAAACCCTAACACCCACCACTGGTCTTATTTAATCTCCTGGTTTGTGCCAGATCATCTCTGAAAAAGCATTCAAAATTGCGCTTATTTTGACTCCTGTGTCCAAAAGCAAAAACATTTCCTGACCATAAACTTGGATGTGAATAACGGTTTACATGTAATGTTCTCCTCCCTGTCTTCTTCACGTTCACATGACAATCCTTTTCAACTGCAGGGTCTGGCCATGATATGTGCTCCATCTATATACTGCATATCTTATCTGGTGGCTTCTTCCTCCACTTCAACCTTACATCTTATTCTGCTGTGTCTCATTGCCCAGTGTCAACAAATTCTAAGACTGCAGCGTCCTGTAAAGTGTCCTTTTGGTTATGTTCCTTCGCTACAGTTTGGGAAACTTTCTTGTCTACTACATCATCTGCATTTTCCAGCAGGATTTCTGTTTTATTTTCTTTAGTTTGAAATCATGCTAAGAATTCTGCTGTTAGACTGTATATTTCTTGCTCTTCTTCTGTCAACAATCAATCCAAATCATACCCACCGTCCTCATCTTTAATGGTATTTTCTGATCACATAAATTTATAATCATCTACATACTTTTCTTTCCAAGTCTCTTCTCTGAAAAATTCACTTAGGCTCAAATCAGTTCCATCGATTTATTTGGTAGGAAAAATGATCCCATCATCGCATCTGCTCAACTATCCCTAATCTTCCTGTTTATGTTATAGTTTGTGTAGGATATCTACGAAAATAATGTAGGGTGCATAAATTTCTTCAATGTTGGGTACCTAATCTTCTGTGCTAGCATACTCCTCACTTTCTAGGTTATGCACGACTGCTGTCTCTACGAGTACATCTCTATTGAAATTGGCATGGCCGTCTGTTAATTGCATGTTGGGGACACAATTAATCCCTTCTACAGAAGTTGCCGGTTCCCTGGCAGACTGATACTCTCGTTGTTGAGTACATTGTTCGAAAAGAATAATCTCTAAATGTGTATGTGTCTCTGCATCATGTTTCCCTTTACTGCCTTCCTTTTCTCTTATGATTTCTCCTTGTCGCAATTCGTCGACATGTCGATCGATTTTTCTGTTTTCCTCAGTACCGCTCACTTCCTGTCCCCATCTGCAGTCTCTATTGACATCATGTGTGACAACATGCCCCATAACTTCTCACTCTAATTATGTGCACTGATCTCGAACTCTACTAGCTTTACTATGTTGTACACCAACTTCTGCATGACCAAGTGCTGTCTCCTGTCCTCTACTACTAATCGTTTCTCCTTCTCTCCATTCCGTCTTTATCCCAACATTACTTCTTATGCAGTTATGGTTTCGGAACTGTTCTTTAAGCGGACAATGTTTAATGCTTCCATCCCTAATCTCTCATCCTCAGTACATCTTATATCGCCTGCTAGCCAGTTTGGGTCTTCTGTTCCGTTCTGTACAGGTTCAGCACTCAACCTGCGCTGCTCTTAGTTTTCCAGTGCATCTTGCATGCTGTTACCAACGAAATTTTCGCATCCCCCGTGGGAATATCCTCCTCGACCTCCTCTACTTCTACCTCTTCATCATTATTATCTATATCTACATCTACATCTACATTTATACTCCGCAAGCCACCCAAAGGTGTGTGGCCCTGGGCATTTTACGTGCCACTGTCATTACCTCCCTTTCCTGTTCCAGTCGCGTATGGTTCGCGGGAAGAACGACTGTCTGAAAGCCTCCGTGCGCGCTCTAATCTCTCTAATTTCACATTCGTTATCTCCTCGGGAGGTATAAGTAGGGGGAAGCAATATATTCGATACCTCATCCAGAAACGCACCCTCTCGAAACCTGGCGAGCAATCTACACCGCGATGCAGAGCGCCTCTCTTGCAGAGTCTGCCACTTGAGTTTATTAAACATCTCTGTAACGCTATCACGGTTACCAAATAACCCTGTGACGAAACGCGCCGTTCTTCTTTGGATCTTCTCTATCTCCTCCGTCAAACCGATCTGGTACGGATCCCACACTGATGAGCAATACTCAAGCATAGGTCGAACGAGAGTTTTGTAAGCCACCTCCTTTGTTGATGGACTACATTCTCTAAGCACTCTCCCAATGAATCTCAACCTGGTACCCGCCTTACCAACAATTAATTTTATATGATCATTCCACTTCAAATCGTTCCGCACGCATACTCCCAGATATTTTACAGAAGTAACTGCTACCAGTGTTTGTTCCGCTATCATATAATCATACAATAAAGGATCCTTCTTTCTATGTATTCGCAATACATTACATTTGTCTATGTTAAGGGACAGTTCCACTCCCTGCACCAAGTGCCTATCCGCTGCAGATCTTCCTGCATTTCGCTACAATTTTCTAATGCTGCAACTTCTCTGTATACTACAGCATCATCCGCGAAAAGCCGCATGGAACTTCCGACACTATCTACTAGGTCATTTATATATATTGTGAAAAGCAATGGTCCCATAACACTCCCCTGTGGCACGCCAGAGGTTACTTTAACGTCTGTAGACGTCTCTCCATTGATAACAACATGCTGTGTTCTGTTTGCTAAAAACTCTTCAATCCAGCCACACAGCTGGTCTGATATTCCGTAGGCTCTTACTTTGTTTATCAGGCGACAGTGCGGAACTGTATCGAACGCCTTACGGAAGTCAAGAAAAATAGCATCTACCTGGGAGCCTGTATCTAATATTTTCTGGGTCTCATGAACAAATAAAGCGAGTTGGGTCTCACACGATCGCTGTTTCCGGAATCCATGTTGATTCCTACATAGTAGATTCTGGGTTTCCAGAAACGACATGATACTCGAGCAAAAAACATGTTCTAAAATTCTACAACAGATCGACGTCAGAGATATAGGTCTATAGTTTTGCGCAACTGCTCGACGACCCTTCTTGAAGACTGGGACTACCTGTGCTCTTTTCCAATCATTTGGAACCCTCCGTTCCTCTAGAGACTTGCGGTACACGGCTGTTAGAAGGGGGGCAAGTTCTTTCGCGTACTCTGTGTAGAAACGAATTGGTATCCCGTCAGGTCCAGTGGACTTTCCTCTATTGAGTGATTCCAGTTGCTTTTCTATTCCTTGGACACTTATTTCGATGTCAGCCATTTTTTCGTTTGTGCAAGGATTTAGAGAAGGAATTGCAGTGCGGTCTTCCTCTGTGAAACAGCTTTGGAAAAAGGTGTTTAGTATTTCAGCTTTACGCGTGTCATCCTCTGTTTCAATGCCATCATCATCCCGGAGTGTCTGGATATGCTGTTTCGAGCCACTTACTGATTTAACGTAAGACCAGAACTTCCTAGGATTTTCTGTCAAGTCGGTACATAGAATTTTACTTTCGAATTCACTGAACGCTTCACGCATAGCCCTCCTTACGCTAACTTTGACATCGTTTAGCTTCTGTTTGTCTGAGAGGTTTTGGCTGCGTTTAAACTTGGAGTGAAGCTCTCTTTGCTTTCGCAGTAGTTTCCTAACTTTGTTGTTGTACCACGGTGGGTTTTTCCCGTCCCCCACAGTTTTACTCGGCACGTACCTGTCTAAAACGCATTTTACGGTTGCCTTGAACTTTTTCCATAAACACTCAACATTGTCAGTGTCGGAACAGAAATTTTCGTTTTGATCTGTTAGGTAGTCTGAAATCTGCCTTCTATTACTCTTGCTAAACAGATAAACCTTTCTCCCTTTTTTTTATATTCCTATTAACTTCCATATTCAGGGATGCCTTGTGATCACTGATTCCCTGTTTTGCACTTACAGAGTCGAAAAGTTCGGGTCTGTTTGTTATCAGTAGGTCCAAGATGTTATCTCCACGAATCGGTTCTCTGTTTAATTGCTCGAGGTAATTTTCGGATAGTGCACTCAGTATAATGTCACTCGATGCTCTGTTCCTACCACCCGTCCTAAACACCTGAGTGTCCCAGTCTATATCTGGTAAATTGAAATCTCCACCTAAGATTATAACATGCTGAGAAAATTTATGTGAAATGTATTCCAAATTTTATCTCAGTTGTTCTGCCACTAATGCTGCTGAGTCGGGATGTCGGTAAAAGGAGCCAATTATTAACCTAGCTCGGTTGTTGAGTGTAGCCTCCACCCATAATAATTCACAGGAACTATCCACTTCTACTTCACTACAGGATAAACTACTACTAACAGCGACGAACACTCCACCACCGGTTGCATGCAGTCTATCCTTTCTAAACACCCCTTTGGCATCCCAAAACACCGTTGCCATCAGTTTTCTGGCAGAAAAATCTTGCAAGGCTTTTCTTGGTTTGGTAGGCGAATTTGAATGTGCCCACATCTTTGATTGTTCTTTTGTCTCAGGGTTCACGTACTTAATCCAGGTTTCGTCACCTGTCACGATTCTGTTTAACAATGGTTCTCCTTCGTCCTCATAACGTGACAGAAAGTCTAATGCAGAGGCCATTCTTTGAGTTTTGTGGTGGTCGGTAAGAATTTTGGGCACCCATCGTGCACAGAACTTACAGTAACCCAATCTTGCTGTCACTATCTCGTACAAGAGAGTCTTAGAAATCTGTGGAAAACCAGTAGACAACTCTGACATTGAGAAACGTCGATTTTCACGAACTTTTGCATCAACTGTCTGAACGAGTTCGTCAGTCACCAATGATGGTCTACCACTCCTCTCTTCATCATGAACGTTTTCTCGTCCACTTTTAAATAAACGTACCCATTCACGGACAACTCCTTCACTCATAACTCTTGGTCCATACACGGCACAAAGCTCATGATGAATAGCTGCTGCAGAATATCCTTTGGCTGTAAAAAACCTTATGACACCACGCACTTCACATTTGGCGGGGTTTTCTATTGCAGCACACATTTCAAACTGCCACAAAAACTAAACTAGCGCAAGTACGACGTTCACTCGACCACGGCTTGATGCCGACTGACCTGTTGAGTGCGTGAACGCACAGATGGCGTCGCTACTCCCCCCACAACCCACACTGTGACCAATCGGAGGTTACTTTCTGAACCGCCCTCGTACATCAGCTAACGAAAAATTATCTGTTTTCACTTTTGGGAACAACTGTCTTATAAATTATCATTCTGTCTTATATTATTTCCGCCATTTTTTGATCGATAGGCAACGTCCTGAATGGAATATCATGATCTGACGAGATCTTGTGGTGGTCTCGTTCGTATCTAACTAAAACATTCACACAATTGAGTATAAACAGCTTACATGTTTTGAACGATCAATTTCCTAAAGTTTTACAAGATTTCGCAATGCACTAACCAATGTTGGTATCTATTTTACAGTGCCATGATATACCGGGTGATCAAAAAGTCAGTATAAATTCGAAAACTTAATAAATCACGGAATAATGTAGATTGAGAGGTAAAAATTAATACACATGCTTGGAATGACATGGGGTTTTATCAGAACAAAAAAAAGTTCACAAAATGTCCGACAGATGCCACTGGACAGCAAAACGTCAGTGAGACAGTTCAGGAAGAAATGGAGACTGTAGCGGGTTCGTCAACACACGGGGAAGTCAGCACTCTTGCATTCCATACACTACAGTTTGGTTGGCACTTAGGCGTACCCTCCAATGCTATCCGTACAAAATCCATTGGCATCATGAACTGTTACCTGGCGATTTAGTGAAGCAGAGGGCATTTGCGGTGTGGTCGTTTCAAAAGATGGCGGAAGATGACGATTGGTTGAGTAACGTGTTGTGGACCGACGAAGTTCATTTCACGCTCCGAGGGTCTGTCAACGCCTACAACTTCAGAATTTGGGCTACTGAAAATCCTAGAACTGTCGTGGAAAGTCCATTGCACGACGAGAAAGTCACGGTATGGATTGGATTTACCACATCTACCGTTATCGAGCCTTTTCTCTTCGAGGAAATGCGTGATTCTGGTTTCGTAACTGCTACCGTGACAGGTGAGAGGTACGCCGATATGTTACAGAATCTCATCATCCCTAGCCTGGCTGATAAACACCTGCTGGAACATACGATGTTTATGCAGTATGGCGCTTGTAACACAATGGAATATTAAATCACAATGTCTATACAGTAATACATAAACAAGATAAAACATGTAAGCAGAAAGACAATATACCAATTAGCACATCAAACCGAAAATAACTAATCCTCACTGTGCACCAGAAGATCTCTGGTTTACTGGCATCCGTGAGCAGGGTAAGCCATGTGTAACTAACCTGTTTCTACGGGTTATTACGTTATTATTGGGAATTGAAATACTTATTGCTTGTGAAATTAATGTGAGAAGATTAGGGTCGCCACCGACTCTAACCACACAATTAATCAAATGTTTGGCCGAGCCGGAAAATAAATTAATTTGATCACAGACCAAAAACTCATAAAAATGCATACGTCGTGATGTCGCTCATAGGGGATGCGATGTAATTAATAGTATTGCCCGCGCACTGTTCACGAGAATCAAACATTTGAAATAAAATAGAAAATGCATGAACACTGCATAAGATCAGCTCCCAGCAACAAACCTGAAAATAAGACTTAATCTAAAGCATTTATTTTAAAATAAAAGGGGAAACTAGTCAGTGGACCTGTGCGTAAGGAAATGCGTTGGATGTGCTAACGGGAAATGGCTTAGGTGCAAAAACGTAATCTCGGAATACAAGAGAAAATGGTGAATAAAATCATTTATTCCTAAGACATGGATGTGAGGCATGTACACAATTCCTAAAACATTAAAGTAAAGTATCGATGCATTCACCGTTATAATCTACACCTAAAATCATTGGTGTGAATCATTCATACAACTGCTGTTGCCTGATAACTGATCGCAATAACTCGTGAAACGGTACACGTTTCACAGTACACCCACGTGCCCACGTGGTTTGTGGAGATGTAATTTCTAGGTATCGTGACTAAGTTGCAACAATATCACATCACACAATCACGAACAGTTAACATTCTTTAAAAAAAACATGAGATCGGACAGTTAGTGATGATGGTAGCCCAACAAACTCTAATGTTCAACCATGTGGTTGGCTCCCCACGGACGAAAGATACATAAAGCAACGAAAATTTACGAGAAGGCAAAGCTATTAATATTTAGAAAAATAAAAGCTTATACAGGCACAGCTGAAGGCAAAGAGACATTCATACAGGAGCGAGTGCTCACTTCTTATCGACACCTTTGTGTGGCGCTCTTCCGGCGGATCCTAAAAGAAATATCTGCCAAAGTTTTGCATTCCTTGCTGCGACAAGGCAAAGCAATCTTTCAGAGTTGAAAAGCGAGACCAAAAGCTAACAACTCTCCTCTCGCCAAGTAACAACGCGCCACACGGTCAGTCTAACTCACCCTTCTTCGACTGGAGCACAGCTTGGACGCTTCCCGTACCAGTGGCAGACTGCCCCCCTTTTTCTTCTCCAGCCTCTTCCGTGCTCCGCGTGGCCCGGGAAACCCAAACATGCCATTTCTGCCACCAACCTAATGCAGGTGGATTTCTCACAAGTAGCTCAAACCTCTTTGCCTACTTGACCACTACGAGAGTTGGCTATTCTGTACAACTGCTGCTGAATCTGTATGACTATCGCACACTTTCTGCAGCAGACTACGCCACCGTCTAGCAACGTGAGACACAACCACATCCATTCAATCACACAACTATGAGAGTTATAAGAAAAGAGAAGCAAGGAAAAGAAAGAGAAATGCTAGTGAAAATGAGCTACTGGACTAATAAAAGGTGGCTACAGGACACTTTCAATGGCCCCTGGCTTAGCTGAGAGACATACACGCCCATCCGCTACGGGGTCTCGAAGCTATCTGCTCTGTGGTTACAACGGCGATAATCTTACCTGTGCACACAAAGGACTGGGAGATCCACTTCTACATGTAGGTTACGAGATCTCCCGACATGGAGCAGACTATACTGGATGGTCTGACCTGCCGAGTTTGGAAGCTGCCACTAGATGGCAGTTGGAGAGAGTTCCAGAGTCCAGATGTACTCTAAAATGAGTCTTCTCATTTTACACAGAACCATAATTTTAACAATAAAAAATCCAATCCAATGAAAACAATAAAAATATAACTGGACACACTATCAGTGCACATAAAACAAGCATACACTAACATGTGGGATGCCCACACCACAAAAATGCCACTGACACACTGCATGTGAAACACAATGGATACTAACATGTAGGACTCAAAACAATAAAGTATTAATATCACACTACTTAAAGACATGAAAATCAGTACTGACTGCAGTCAGTCCACAAGAAAACATCCCTGAAGCTGATCTTATGAAGTAAGAGGTTGTTCATGTAAACGGTAATTTAGCAGTGGGCCTGTATCACGTACCGTTACACAGATCTGAGGGAAGACTTAACTCATTCACTGCTTAGGCTGGGGACACAATTTTGCTATAGGCCTCTTAATCTGCCCATTAGCAGTTTTCACCATTGCCACATGCACACACTTACCTGGACCGGGGACAGTTGGTCAATGACACTCAGCCTCCACACCAAGGGAAGCAAGCTATCCTCCTTGACCAGCACATGATCGCTGATCTGGGTTGGCCATGCTGCTTCTGATGTGTATTTCCTGCGTTGCTACGGATCATGTATGTATTCTGTGAACCACCTCTTCCAAAACGACTGATGCAACTGCTGTACAAGTTGCCATCTGTGCAACCTGTTGGCAGGAACCTCAAGGACAGAGGGTTAAGGATGAGCACAAAGGGGCTGTCCAATTAGGAAATGACCAGGAGTAAGAGCGGCAGGAGAATCTAGGTCATCAGAGAGAAGAGACAATGGCCTTGAATTCAAGCATGCTTCTATCTGAATTAACACAATAGTCAGTTTTTCAAATGTCAGTACCACATTGCTGATGACGAATTTGAGATGAGACTTCATATGTTTTATTCCTGCCTCCCAGAGTCCACCAAAGTGAGGGGCATGAGATGGACTGAACCTCCAACTTATTCCCTTTGAGGTCGAAAAATTCACCACACCTTCAACAGTAGCATCATTAGAGAAAAAACGTTTAAGTTCATTGTTTGCAACTACAAATGTGGTTCCATTGTCAGTGTACATGTGAGCTTCTCTTCTTCTTGCAATGAATCTCCTGAGGGTGACCAAAAATGAACTCGTTACCATGTCACTAACTAATTCTAAGTAGATGGCTTTGGTTGCCATGCAAATGAATAAAGCAATATAAGCCCTGGTGGTAACCTTACTCTATCTTCCACCATGCTTAGCAGCAATAGCGCCTGCATAACCTTCTCTACAGTGTTGGAATGGACAAGACTGGTTTACTCTAGCTGCAGGTAGCTGACCCATGAGAACTGCTGTCTTGGACTTAAGCCTAAAATATTTTAAACATTTCCTGATGACTGTGTTACTTCCATTGGGGATCCAAAACCTCCTATGCAACATAGCCAACAAAAGTTGTGACCCAGTGTGCAACAGATTTTCATTTCAATACATTATGAGAATTTTTGTAAAATGATGCTTAGGCGGTATGACAGGATGGCGCTCGACATATGGTACATAAGCATTCATTAATCTCCCTCCCACTCATAAAATACCTTAGACGTCAACAAATAGGTGCAAAGTCCTGAATTTGCTATTGTGTGGAATAGGGAAACTGACCTTCAACAAAGCGATTTCATTATCGTATTCAGTATGTTGAGTTGTGCCAAAGGCGCTTTTGATAGCATTTCGGCATTCCTGTTGAGTGAGTGGCCCAATGATCCTGTCTGATTGCTGAAGCCTAGTATTATTAGCAAACCTCAGTGCATAGGCCAAAACTCTGTAAGTTTTCTTGAATGATGAATATTTACACAGCAGTTCATCATCAAGTTTAATGAACGACACCAAGGATACTTGTATACACCATCTGTTGGGCACATCTTCTACACTAAGTGAAGTACAGATGTTGCAATCAAGGTCGCAAGTGGATAGCCATGATGGGCCAGACCACCACTGAACAAGTGAACTCAAAGCACCTGAATTACTACCACATGTTAAGTGATTAGCAGGACTATCCTCTGATTTGACATGTCTCCAGTTGGCAACTGAACTCAGTTCCTGAATTTCAGAGACTCTGTTGGCAACAAAAGTTTTCCAATCACCAGGACTATGCTCCAGCCGACAGATAACTATAGTGAAGTCCATCCACAAGTGAATGTCGCCACTATCTATGATGTCTAAGGTATTCGCCACCTTGTGAATGAGTCAAGCAAGAAGCAGAGCACCACATAATTCCAGTCGTGGAAGAGACTTGTTTTACAGGGGCAACTCGAGATTTGACTGCAGCCAATGAGACTAACACATTGTTGTTGGCAAGAACACATCTGACGTGTACACATGCATCATATGCCAAATGTGAAATATCACAAAAACCATGAATTTCTAATTTAACATACTGGAGGCAAGGAGTGATCTTCCTGCTAATCAAGATACCATTTAGGGAAGGCAGTTTGACGCAAATCAGTCACGTTGGATGGAAGAATTTCATCCCATTCAAAGCTTAGTTGCCACAAACGCTGAAGAACAGTTACATCATTTTATGAATGCTGGACCTAGAAGCCCCAGGAACCTTTGAGAGATGAAACGTTTCCTTCATTATAGATAATAGATAATGATGGACACATAAATTTAATTAAGTAAAACTGACACACACACATACACACACACACACACACACACACACAAGTGTGAACCATAGACCTTGCCGTTGGTGGGGAGGCTTGTGTGCCTCAGCGATACAGACAGCCCTACCATAGGTGCAACTGCAATGGAAGAGTATCTGTTGAGAGGCCAGACAAACGTGTGGTTCCTGAAGAGGGGCAACAGCCTTTTCAGTAGTTGCAGGGGCAACAGTCTGGATGACTGACTGATCTGGCCTTGTAACACTAACCAAAACAGCCTTGCTGTGCTAGCTAGTACTGCAAACGGCTGAAAGCAAGGGGAGGGCATGCAGCTTTACTGTATGGTTAAATGATGATGGCATCCTCTTGTGTAAAACATTCCAGAGGTAAAATAATGCCCCATTCGGATCTTTGGGCGGGGACTACTCAGGAGGACGTCGTTACCAGGAGAAAGAAAACTGGCGTTCTATGGATCGGAGCATGGAATGTCAGATCCCTTAATCAGGCAGGTAGGTTAGAAAATTTAAAACAGGGAATGCTGCCTGGTAGAATTTTGCACAGAGCATAACTTAATCATAGCTGGCACTTGGTTCAAGAATCATGAAAGAAGGTTGTACACATGGAAGAATCCTGGAGATACTAGAAGGTATCAGATAGATTATATAATGGTAAGACAGAAATTTAGGAACCAGGTTTTAAATTGTAAGACATTTCCAGGGGCAGATGTGGACTCTGACCACAATATATTGGTTATGAACTGTAGATTAAAACTGACGAAACTGCAAAAAGGTGGGAATTTAAGGAGATGGGACCTGGATAAACTGACTAAACCAGACGTTGTACAGAGTTTCAGGGAGAGCATAAGAGAACAATTGACAAGAAAGGGGGGAAGAAATATAGTCGAAGAAGAATGGGTAGCTTTGAGGGATGAAGTAGTGAAGGCAGCAAAGGATCAAGTAGGTATAAAGACGAGGACTAGTAGAAATCCTTGGGTAACAGAAGAAATATTGAATTTAATTGATGAAAGGAGAAAATATAAAAATGCAGTAAATGAAGCAAGCAAAAAGGAATACAAACGTCTCAAAAATGAGATCGACAAAAAATGCAAAATAGCTAAGCAGGGATGGCTAGAAGACAAATGTATGGATGTAGAGGCTTATCTCACTAAGGGTACAGATGTAGAGGCTTATCTCACTAGAGGTAAGGTAGATACTGCCTACAGGAAAATTACAGAGACCTTTGGAGAGAAGAGAACCACTTGTACGAATATCAAGAGCTCAGATGGAAACCCAGTTCTAAGCAAAGAAGGGAAAGCAGAAAGGTGGAAGGACTATATAGAGGGTCTATACAGGGGCGATGTTCTTGAGGACAATATTATGGAAATGGAAGAGGATGTAGATGAAGATGAAATGGGAGATATGATACTGCGTCAAGAGTTCGACAGAGCACTGAAAGACCTGAGTCGAAACAAGGCCCCGGGAGTAGACAACATTCCATTAAAACTACTGATAGCCTTGGGAGAGCCGGTCCTGAGAAAACTCTACCATCTGGTGAGCAATATGTATGAGACAAGCGAAATACCCTCAGACTTCAAGAAGAATATAGTAAGTCCAATCACAAAGAAAGCAGGTGTGGACAGATGTGAAAATTACCGAACTATCAGTTTAATAAGTCACAGCTGCAAAATACTAACACGAATTCTTTACAGATGAATGGTAAAACTGGTAGAAGCCGACCTCGGGGAAGATCAGTTTGGATTCCGTAGAAATGTTGGAACACGTGAGGTAATACTGACCCTAAGACTTATCTTAGAAGCTAGATTAAGGAAAGGCAAAACTACGTTTTGAGCATTTGTAGACTTAGAGAAAGCTTTTGACAATGTTGACTGGAATACTCTCTTTCAAATTCTGAAGGTGGGAGGGGTAAAATACAGGGAGCGAAAGGCTATTTACAATTTGTACAGAAAGCAGATGGCAGTTATAAGAGTCGGGGGGTATGAAAGGGAAGCAGTGGTTGGGAAGGGAGTGAGACAGGGTTGTAGCCTCTCCCCCATTGTTATTCAATCTGTATATTGAGCAAGCAGTAAAGGAAACTAAAGAAAAATTCGGAGTAGGTATTAAAATCCATGGAGAAGAAATAAAAACTTCATCGATGACACTGTCATTCTGTCAGAGACAGCGCAGGACTTGGAAGAGCAGTTGAACGGAATGGACAGTGTCTTGAAAGGAGGATATAAGATGAACATTAACAAAAGCAAAACGAGGATAATGGAATGTAGTCGAATTAAGTCGGGTGATGTTGAGGGAATTAGATTAGAAAATGAGACACTTAAAGTAATAAAGGAGTTTTGCTATTTGGGGAGCAAAGTAACTGATGATGGTCGAAGTAGAGAGGATGTAAAATGTAGACTGGCAATGTCAAGGAAAGCATTTCTGAAGAAGAGAAATTTGTTAACATCGAGTATAGATTTAAGTGTCAGGAAGTCGTTTCTGAATGTATTTGTATGGAGTGTAGCCATGTATGGAAGTGAAACATGGACAATAAATAGTTTGGACCAGAAGAGAACAGAAGCTTTCGAAATGTGGTGCTACAGAAGAGTGCTGAAGATTAGATGGGTAGATCACGTAACTAATGAGGAGGTATTGAATAGAATTGGGGAGAAGAGTAGTCTGTGGCACAACTTGACTAGAAGAAGGGATCGGTTGCTAGGACATGTTCTCAGGCATCAAAGGATCACCAATTTAGTATTGGAGGGCAGTGTGGAGGGTAAAAACTGTAGAGGGAGACCAAGAGATGAATACACTAAGCAGATTCAGAAGGATGTAGGCTACAGTACGTACTGGGAGATGAAGCAGCTTTCACAGGATAGAGTAGCATGGAGAGCTGCATCAAACCAGTCTCAGGACTGAAGACTACAACAACAATAACATCATTATCTATTATGTATAATGAAGGAAACGTTTCTTGTAATCTGTTAACGTTATTTTGATATTCAGAGCGTTCACTTGATTTTAGAGACGAAAAGTTAAGCCGCATTTACATATTTGAAGCGCCATCATGATAACTGTTGTTCACAAGTTTTGATCTCTTGTAATTTTTGGCAGAAGGTAGTCTAATTTTCGGCAATCTTTCTCTCTACCTGAAGAAGAGGGCATCTGAGAAGGACACCATTAGATGAACCTTCCTCTCCACTTTCATAGTTTGGTATGTTACTACATTCCACTTGATGCAAATGTTTGGGGTTTGGAGCATGACATGTTAATAGATGCATCATAAATCAAGTAAGGGAAATGTTGCATAGTTTGAGCCTGTCCCTTGCAACAAACGAGATACATTACTAACCCTAACCCTTGTGTTGGAGTTATGTGAACATGCCTTCTGCCCTCATTCAAAAGGTGACAAATAAGGATATCTGCACTCAGGGTCTCAACAGAGCTGGCCTACCCTCTTGATATGCCAGAGAGTGCTAGGCCAAGCCAAATGTTTTGCTTGTCTTACATTATGTCCTACATATTAGTCCACTGATTTGTGCCTGCATAGACATGAGCACATTTTCTCTAAGGCTTTCCAGAAACCAGACTTTCCTAAACCAGGAAACACTTCGTTCCTACCATCACAACATAGACATGTGAGTGCCCTTTCCAGTGCTTGGGGCTGGCAAATATGGTATTCATCATATCAATACAAATCTGATATGGAAATACAATCATGAACCTGTTTGCCACTGTTGATACATTCTCATCATTTGGAACCCTAAATAACCAGGCAGTTACACAACCCCATCCTGAATCTGGCTGCAACAGAATCAAGAAGATAATCTTACTTCATGTTTCTTACTGTTCCATTTCAGTCCCATAAGATCTGTCATTTTTTTATCTTCACAGGATATGCTCTCACTGTTGATACTGTAGGTCAGAAATCAAACCCACATATACTTAGAGACATTTATTTTACTTAGATTGTCAGTAGTACAACTGTAAATAAAAAACGAAATACAAAGAATAAACGTCGCCGGCAGATGTGGCCGAGCGGTTCTAGGCGCTTCAGTCTGGAACCGCGCGACCGGTACGCTCGCAGGTTCGAATCCTGCCTCGGGCATGGATGTGTGCGATGTACTTGGTTAGGTTTAAGTAGTTCATAGTTCTATGAGACTGATGACCTCGGGTGTTAAGTCCCATAGTGCTCAGAGCCATTTGATCCATTGTTTTGAATAAACATCAAACCAGAGAAATTAGCTGTTCGTCCAAAGAACAAACAATGCACTTCACTGGTCCGTCTATTGTTTCCACCCAGCCCCCCCCCCCCCCCCCCGTTAAAGTGTGAAGCACCTGGGATGTATGGGTGCTTCAATTTCCTTCTCGTCCAGCTCTTGGACGGATGACCGGTTGATGTGTTGATGTGTTGGTGTGAGCACAGATATGACTAGTTCTTCTATAGTCCTTTGGCATCTTGGCATTGTCTCTTCAGTCTGACTGGGTATAGGCTCGCCTGACCCTCGATCATCCTGAAGTGGAGGAGTGCTTTCGTGCTTTGGTGATGGTATGGTCCAGGCTGGTTTTACTCTTTCAATGGACACACTAACAAACTTTCCGTTTTGCGAAATGACTATAGTCTGAGCATTACGTCACAGTACTTGGTAGGTTCTGGTATAAGGAGGTTGTAGGGGAGCCCATATGGCGTCTGTGTGCAATGTGACGTGTGAGCAGTGCACCAAAGTTTTGTATACCAAGACCAGATGTTCACCATGGCGCGATGCCAGTAGCCCTCTCATCGTTGCTACATGGTCACGAAAGCACTGTACCAGCAGTGGTAGCTCCGTTTGTGGTTGTAGTGGTGCCGCTGCAGGAATTCTCAATGGTTCTCCATAAACTATCTCTGCCACTGATGCACCTATATCTGCCTTATTCACAGTCCATAAACCTAGAAGCACTAGTGGTCGTTGAGTACACCATCGCAGGGGCTCCTGTCTGTGATGCAGCATCAAGGGTAACCACAGCCATGGTCTCCGAGCCGATAGTCCATGCTGCTGCAAACGTCGTCGAACTGGTCGTGCAGATGGTTGTTGTCTTGCAAACGTCCCCATCTCAAGACTCAGGGATCGAGACGTGGCTGCACCATCCGTTACAGCCATGCGGATGAGATGCCCGTCATCTCGGCTGCTAGTGATACGAGGCCGTTGGGATCCAGACGGCGTTCCGTATTACCCTCTTGAACCCACCGATTCCACATTCTGCTAACAGTCATTGGATCTCGACCAACGCGAGCAGCAATGTCGCGGTACGATAAACCGCAATCGCGATAGACTTCAATCCGACCTTTATCAAAGTCGGAAACGTGATGGTACGCATTTCTCCTCCTCACAACAACGTTTCACCAGGCAACGCCGGTCAACTGCTGTTTGCGTTTGAGAAATCGGTTGGAAACGTTCCTCATGTCAGCACATTGTAGGTGTCGCCACCGGCGCCAACCTTGTGTGAATGCTCTGAAAAGCTAATCATTTGCATATCACAGCATCTTCTTCCTGTCGTTTAAATTTCGCGTCTGTATCGTGTCATCTTCGTGGTGTAACAATTTTAATGGCCAGTAGTGTATCTGGGGCTGTTCTTGCGTTCAGCCTACGGTAATCGCCGCAGGGGCGCCATCTGCCGTCCTTTTTGCGCACTAGGTGTAACGGGGCTGCCCATGGGCTGTCTGACCTTTGTATAACACCAGCACAGAACATTTCCTTAAATATCGCCTTAGTCTCAACCAACTGTTCTGGAGCTATTCTATGGACGCGTTGTGAAACTGGTGGACCTGATGTCATGTGTATATGATGCACTGTATTATACTTAAGGGGAGTTGGAATGCCCTATCGCGAGAAATGTTAAGTTTAGTGACTTGGCTTCCCTGTATTTCAGGAACCACTGTAGCCATTGACATGAAACTTTTACAGGACATTAAACTGTATGTTCTGAGTCTACTGATCTACAATATTTGCACTTCAACCACTGCCTTCGGAAATACAATTTTTAAATTACACAGTTAAAATTTTGTGTACTTTTTTGTACGTTCTCCTAAATAATTTTCATTATACATTACATTATGTTCTTCTTTAGTTCAGTAGACTCAGGATATGTATGTTATTACTTCCTGAAAATTTGAATTCTCTACTCGAAGTGGTTTCTGAGATTTATGGAAAAATGCAACAGAAAAAGCAAATTTTCAGGAATGGCATCTGAAGTTTCAAAAGATTGTAACTCGCTTAATATATGCTTCTTTTTTATTTTTAGTCACTCAGAAGTACCCTGCACTATACTGTATGTCACCCTCTTGAGCTTTTTCCAAGTTTTTTCTTCTCTTCTTCTTTCTGGACTCCTTAGTAGCCAACTGTGCTGCATACTCTGCTATATCAATGCGAACTGTGTCCATCTGTTCAAATTCTCTGATGCAGTTTGCTCCAGGATTAATTCCCATATGCTGTAGCACTTTCACTCTACCAAAGTTGCCATCATTAAAAGCAATAACAGCATCACTGATTCCCCCCCACCAACTTTAGTGTTTTCATTCCTACAAAAACAGTCCATATAAGATTATTGAATGACTCATTGGGATTTTGAGTCTGACCATGCAGACACTTCTTGCCAGGTCTCTGTAATGATATCCATGAATACTGCTGGGATGGAATGTTTACAGCTGTATGAACTGTTTGAGTACTGGGTATTGAAACAGGTCCACGAGGGGAAAGGTGGTGTACTGGTTTTTCATCAGTTGACAGTCTGCAGCAGAAGGTAGCCCATATTGCATGCTTTATTTTCAACAAATCCTCAGTATTATTTCTAATGGACATCCCATAATCGTGCTGTAGTTCATCAATCATTTTGTCTGTCAGCCTGCCTCTTATGGTTTTACCATCAGAAACTTTCTTGTCTCTCAAACTTTGTTTCAACTTCATCAACCTGGTACCCATCCTCTTCTGGACATGACCTTCGTAATACAGCAATCCACAGCCTTCTATATAAAAAATTATCAATTTTATTAGATTTTGAAGTAATATGCACATAAAAATTTTAACATTTTCAACCAGTGTAGATTATATTTAAAAATTATATATATATATATATATATATATATATATATATATATATATATATGACTATTTCCTTGCATCATTAATTACTCCTGTTATATTGTCCACATAATTTCTCTGAATTCTGAATTATCTTTACCCTGTCACATTGTGTCCCAGCACCTAATATGGGTTGCGTAATGTCTGCCACCACAAAACTTCAATTGTATGGAGTAGGAAAATCAATGTCTATCATCATATATTTTCGCCCATACATTTTGTTGCTGGAGTTGTTCACGGCTAACAACTGTAAGGGATCCTACATTGTCATCTTAACTGTGCCTGTGGCTGGAAGGATGCTGATTTCTGAACTATTAAAAATCTTAAGCCTCAAAATCTTATCAATCACGTGCAACCGACGCGATGTCATACCACAACTCACTGGAAAAGTAGTAAGCATGCTATCTTGATCTTTACCTTTGCCGTAAGTCCACCTGTGCGTTGCTGCAATTAGACTCTTCTTACGTCGGTGGCGCCGTTTGTGAGTGCCGCAGTCCGTGGCGCCTAATTCGAACTGCCCTTGCCGTTTGGGTATTTTCATGGTTTTGTGCACTTTGTAGCACAGGTGCTGGACTGTCTGTGATACCAGCAGATATCATCGACAGTAGATTGACCTTGAGTGGTGTCTGATGGCTGTAGATCAGTGAATGAGGCGACCGCGTCCTCTTATCGGCGTCTGTCGGTAATTCCAAGTTCTTTAACTGCGTGACAATTCGTCCCATTGTGGTCCTTAACTCTCGAAGTTCCCTAGCAATGTCCAATGATTGTCGACAAGATGCAGCGGCACAATTCAGCATCGGCTCCACCAAAAATTGCGATGCGTGTTTGTCACCTGCTGTTGTGACGATCGTATTTGTCGCTGCTACGCAAGTCACAGTGACTGATTTCAATGTGGCATATGCTCTAATAGCTACTTGCAGGAATTTATCCAGTGGTTGTCCTTCATACATTATTAATGTGAACTGTACTTGAGATGGACGCTGTTGTCGCCAGATATGTAGCAGCAACTCATTATATATTATGCTACAGTCCACTATTGTTCTCAAAATTCCGACAGGTTTCTGTCCCCACGTTTCTCCTGTCAAAGCACTTATGAAAGCCCCTGTTTGGGCAGCTTCATGCAGCGACTGATTAGGGGAGTCTTCAGGGCGAGGTATGCTTGTTGATAGGGTGGGTGTAGAATCTCATCGGAAACTATTGTCGTCGCTCTCTAGTCCAAACTGCTAACTGCCAGCATAAATTGTTGACGGTCTTCTGTGATCAGTTGTAGTGCAAAATTGCTTTCCAAAATCGCGAACCATATGTCCGCATGTGAGGGCATAAATGGAGGTGCCTACAACTGTAGGCGCGGCGCAATTGGCACGAACGAAACTGCATACAGAAAATTTTCGGCGTGTCTTGCCGTCGTCTCTGAGCATCACCTGTTCTAAAACTTCAGTTTCTTTTTGCAGCTGCAGGAAAAAAATTACTTGCGCCTTTCGTGTTTAACTGATGTAATCCGAAAAAAATGTTGTTGCAACTTAAACCGGTCTTGTTTTCGGGGTCACCAATTATGTAGGTCAGAAATCAAACCCACATATACTTAGAGACAATTATTTTAGTTGGATTGACGTCGGAAGTACAGCTGTAAACAAAAAAACGAAAAACAAAGTTTAAACATCAAACCAGAGAAAACAGCTGCTTGTCCAAAGAACAAACAATTCACCTCGCTGCTCCGCCCCTTGTTGCCACAATACCACTCAAATATTGAGGCCACTTAGCCCATTTAGCACTATTACCACTCGAAGCTCTAAGCTCTAAGCTTTATTGAACACTTGAGCGGGCGCGCTGTTGTGAAAAGTACAACAGCAGCAATTTTTATGCCTGATCGATGCCTTAACCTTGAGTTTTTGCACCATTGCTGCCATATATTCCATTGTCGATGTTTCCTCGACAATGGTAAAGTGTCTTCAG
Source organism: Schistocerca americana (assembly GCF_021461395.2). NCBI lineage: Eukaryota > Metazoa > Arthropoda > Insecta > Orthoptera > Acrididae > Schistocerca > Schistocerca americana. The sequence continues at coordinate 347,606,623 of NC_060119.1, forward strand.
TTCATTTGGTTAGTTTTTTTCAGTTTGTTTTCTGACTTGTAAGCAACGACGTGTCGAATGTTGTAAAAAGTACAACGCGCGCCTGTTGGTGTGACAGTTGGAAGCTTTGTTCAAGCTGTCAGTGTCCAGAGGAAAGTGTACTAAAAAGTTAACTATACTTGCTTGTTATTTTTTTAGTTTTTATAGATGCATGTTATACGTTACTTTGGTTTAACGGACATCTGAATGTATTTATTCATTTCACTTCTTTTATGTTTTGTTCCAATTCAAAGGTTGTATCAGACAAAGAAATTCGCAAACTGCTCAAAGAAGATGATGATAAAGTCTATCCAGACTTTTCAGACTTGAAGGAAAGTAAAGTAGATTTCAGTGGTGGAAACACTGAATAGGACCAAGGTAGTGAATGTGAACTTGAAGGTGAGGATAGTGATGATCCCAAAAAGACAAAGTTTCACATTGGTGTAAAAGCGAGTGTGCTAAAACATCAAACACCAACAGAAAAAAAACATTGTGCAAATTCCACCCGATCGAAGAGAAATGTAATGCGTATAACTGCTGAAGTCGGTGCTTTTTTTGAAAGTAACTGAACTTGACTTTATTGATGAAATCGTAAACTATATAAATACCTATATAAATGAACTGTGAGGTACACATCAATTCTCGCACAAAAGTAATAAAGTGACGAATTAATGGTTGTGTTTGGGATTTTTTTTAAGAAGTAGACAAATCCATCTTGCTAATGTACTGGAACTCTGGGCAGCAGATGGAACAGGAATGCTACTGCTTAGGATTGCAGTGAGTTAAAATAGATTTCTGTTTTTCCTAAGCTGTATGCAGTTTTTTGTTATGAGAACTAGGAATGACAGGAGAAAAAGTGATAAGTTGGTTGCAATTGTACAGTATTGGATCTTCTTGCTGCTAATTTAGAGCCTGGTGAATTCACCACAATAGATGAAATGCTTCACCCCTATGGAGACCGCTGTAGATGTATTCAGTACATACCCAGCCAACCAGCTAAATATAGGGCAAAAATATTTTGTCTGTGTGATGCAAAAACATTTTATTCCAGTAATCTGGAGGTTTATTGTGGATTGCTTCCAAAGGACAATATCCGGTTGAGAGGTTCCATGCCCTCTTTTGCATGTCATCTCCCATTTTCATCAATTTTATTAATGTTTTATGTCACTGCACAGTGGTAACAGGCTGAATAAGGTTATTCTAATGAGAGTATTTGTACTGAGAGCTCAAAATACTTTTCACTTGATTGCTGTGCATGTTGGGAACTGTATGTGGTTTTGCTTTTAGTTTCCTCTGTTACTTCCCTGGGTGGCTTGTGCGAGGTGAGCACCGGAGGATGCGGCACACAGCATTTCCGCTGGGGGGGATGAACTTCCTTGAATACTGAGAGGGTCGTACATCAATGGGCTTGAGTGACTGGTAAGACGTTTGACGTTGGTCGAGTTTCACCTATTGTAGGCAGGGCGAAACGACATGCAAACTGTCTCAGTGTCGCTGCAGTTTATGTGTTTACCGTTCCGGCGCATCTGGAATGAAGACTGCTGGCGCCGACTAACTGCATTGTTCTCATGATTCTGAGAATACTTATGGCTTCTGGGCACAACTGTCTAGCGCCGGATGGCTGGTGGTCTAGGCATGTTGTTTTTGTAGCCAGTCAAACGGCAAGTTCAGTGCCCTGGGCTAAACAGTGGAGGCATGATTGGTCAACTTCAACTGAGGCCAGTTGAACCCAAAAGCCCTGCTCGAAATTGTAGGGAATGGTCGCTATTGGCACAAATGGTGTTCTGATATAGTGTGGGGGAATTTTGGAATCAACACTGAATGCTGATTCGCAGTTTTCGGGGGTAGTGGGGAGTTGAGTAATGTTGGCTTCGCTCTTGCACTGCACGGGCTCAGGACATTTCAGGATCTGATCTTCGTCTGAGTTGGACGGTCTTGCGAGTTAGTCGCACTTTCTCGGCAGAACTTAAAATTCTCGGGCAGCCTTCGAGGCCAAGGGTTGAAACAGAGCTGCTGCATAGCCGAAGTCGGCGCCTACATCATCAGAACGCTTCCTACCGACGACGTACTGCAGGTTTCACGACTGGTAAAGTATTTTGCGGCTCCGGCATTGTAAGACCTATCATTTTTATACTGAAGTCCTCAGCAGCATGTGCACTCGCTTTGCTACAAGTCTACCTTGCTTGTTTCTCCATGTGATCCCATTTGAGCTCTCACTACTAATCGCTATACTGCATTGTAGTTGGGGAGAGTAATATTTGATTCATTGGAACCTCCAATCATTATCGTCAATCTATTGCATCACAGTGAGTAGGAGGCCTTTGTTCTCGAGCCAACTCTTATTCTCATAATAGTTCAGTATAACCTATCCTTTAGCATACTGTTTGTATTGACAATCAAGCGTCTTAGTGTTCTGATTTATAATAAATCACATTGTAATATTTAATCTGCATATCGTTTCATAGATAGATGCAGAATCCCATTTCCTGTCGTTTATTATGATAAAATTCCCTTTTTCTTTACTGAATAGGTAATGATTTTTATTAAATTATTGTGAGTGTACACTCCTTATTTTACCAACTTGCAGGGTCCACCATCAATTCCTTTCGTTACCGTTGTGCGCATAATCAATAAGGTGGTAAGTAAGGAAGGGGTCGAGTGTATGTCCAGTTCTCATGTAGAATTCGCCAGAATTAAAGTGGTACAAATACTTTCCACTCCGGTTCCTCGCATAATATATAATATCCCTGAGGACATAGTGATAAGATATGTAGTGCCTATAGAAAATTCTAACAGGAACTGTACAACTGACAATTGGTACACAACCTACCTCCTTTCTGGATATTTGCTGCAGAAGACTATCACTTGCATTGGTACAAGAACAGACATGAAATTCTTCCAGAATTTCTTCGAAACAAAGGAAAAGAAACTGGAAGTGCAATGTTTGGATTTCAGTAGGATAAGACCTTAGTTTCACATCTTCCTTATAAAAACTGTGCTATCACACTTTTGTCTGCTGTGCCTGACATGGGGACAGTGGATGAAGAACCAGAGAAACCTGAAAACATAATTGAATACAACATGACAAAAGGTGGAGTTGACGTTGTAGCTAACATGTTTGCCTGATACTCCAGTTCAATAATTATAAGAAGATAGCCATTGGCTACTTTTTCATTTTTCTGAACATTGCTGTAATTACATCGCAAACAAATTGTCTGTAAAAGGTGTTATGAAAGAGAACATATGTCAGAAAAACTGGCTAAAATGCTATTTAAAGGACTAAAAGAGCAAAAGATTTTGTTATAAATGTTGAAGATAGTGAATATGAGCTCCTTTCTTCAGTAAATATTATTGTTTGTTTAAGAGAAGTTAGTTTTTACTGACAGATGACCATGTTGTAAATTTTACAACGAGCGCTTGCCCATGTGACAACAGTAGCTGTGCCTTCCATAAGGTTAACAATTCCTCCCAAGGAACTGTTCTGAGGATTCTGTTGTCTACCGCTCCCAATGGTAAGGCTATCAACGTGATGTTCTTTGAAACTTCCTGGCAGATTAAAACTGTGTTCGAGTCTCGGCCCAGCACACAGTTTTAATCTGCCAGGAAGTTTCATATCAGCGCACACTCTGCTGCAGAGTGAAAATCTCACTCTGGTGATGTTCTTTGTAGTCACGTTATGGATATGTTCTCTATACTCATTTCAGCCGCATCTGGTAAATACCGGCGGAAATGGTATTGCTAATATTTAGTCCCTGAGTGGACAAGATGTAAAACAGATTCTACAACCATGCCTACTATCACTGGGTGCCACCCTGCTTCTCTTACACTGCACTCTGTGTATCACACACACTGTTGATGGAACACTAATTGCTACAGCCTTAACACCTGTTTGAATCTTATTTGTACTGCTAGAACAAGGTACCTGGATACACACTTTCTCAGGTTCACTTCTTGGACTGCTGTCCAATATACTAGTCCAACACTGCTTTGCAGTTTCCCCTGTTCAATGGCGCTCTACCCATCAGTAATTTGATTCTTCCCTATGTTGACCACATTCATTTGCACAGAGACTAAATGATACGATATGGTACGCCTCTTTGCATAGAAGATCCAGGTGTAATGATTCCCAACTTCGATACTGAGTACAAACCTCAGAGGGTTTACATGTCGAGGGCGACTGTACTTTCAGGTTTCATTCAAGTGATTGGCACTAATCACACTACCTCCTGAAAGAGATGCCAGGAACATTGGTCTCCGGGCATTTTTTCTTGCATATTGTTTATAATTCCCCTGTGGTAAGTAAGCAAATTGCATTTGGGTTGCTATGAAAAGCACTCTCGCATAGTAGGGACAAAACTGATCTCAGTAAGCTCTCATCTGCCACACCCATGACTTTGGTTCTCCAAACTGTTATAGCTAAGAAAAATGATTTCTTAAAACATTTCAGCATGATAACATTAAGTACCAATACACTTGACCTTCCTCCGTGGCAGAAGTTAAACAAAACGGAGAGCAAACAATACGAAAAATGTTTTCTCACAGAGGAGATAATTTACTGTCACAGTGCTGAACTCGAAGTACTAAAAGAATAGACACGGGCCAGTACGTCATGTCATGTCTATTGCCTTAAGCCTTGTAACACTTGGACACTACCCATAACAGAAAAAGTCAGAGTGTAGTATCTGAATATGGGAACTAACAATGATAAAGTTTATTAATAGCCAAATCCAACTTCATAATGTACGTATGTTCTTGATTAGTTTTGTGTGGTAAAGCGCTGAGAAGTGAATCAATATTTCAAAACATCGTTATTTATGTGCTAGCGAGGTTGTATAGATACTAACAAAATAACAATGTTGGTAGGAAATAAATAGAACCCTTTTACCTTATAAACTATGTTTTTTCTTATGTAACTTATAACGACGTTAACAAATTTATTTTCTCCTACATTAGTGCTGACTTCTTCATATGAAAATGTTATTTAATGAAAATTGCTTCATCAACTTATCATTTGTATGCCGTGTAGGTGTCAGCTCTGTTAGGTTAGTGAAAACCCCAAATCACTTTAAACTTCCACGTATCTGACGTTACTTTTGGAGAGATGCTCAATGGGAAAAATATTCAAGTCGCACTACAATATTAAAATTAGTATTTTTTCACGCATACAAAGTAAATCAGTAAAATAAACATAAAGAAGACTCAACAGAATGATATACACTACTATAAAATAGGTGAGAATGTCGAAAAATGGTTAACTTACAATGATAGCAGACAACGATACCATCAAAACTTTTTCCCCGAGAAAGCTTGACATAACGTGACCTGACGACCCGTTGACGACCAGTTTAAACGTCTTGATTTGAAGTGGGTTGTGGAATGTTTTTAAGTGATATAACGGCCAGAGTGAATGAAACATCGTAATTCTTTTCATCTTTGGTACCACCCATTTGGATCGTAACTCCGTTATCTCTGACCTCTACATTAGTTCATTTGGCCGTAGGACGCGTGGCTGTAAGGGGTAAGATATGTTTGTAATCGTTTTGCATCCGTTGTTGTGTATTATTAAAAAATGAAAGAAATGTTGTGGTCAGTGCCCCTATTGTAGTTTTAGCTATAGTGATAAAAAGTAACCTTTTTCTGTGTTTTTCAGACCAAGATGGGTCGGCGGCCAGCGAGATGGTGAGTGCTTAAGATATGGTCATTATTACTGTAGTCTTGTGTTGGATTAGTATTTGTATCTTAATATCACCGTAAAGGTTCTAATTTTTTAGTGACCGTTTAGGAAATAACTACTGATTTACCAAATTTATTGTCCGATGATGTTTTAACCTTAGTCCATGGCATGTTGCACAATAAAGCGTAACCACACATTAATTATTTATCATTGCGTCATTTGAAGATAATTTAGCCTGCCTTGCGAGGGTGCCAAATTATTATTAAGTTTCGTTACCTTATGTATATCTGTTGTAATCGTAGTGTGGCCCTTTATATGGAACTTCCCAAACTGTCAGTGATAAGTAGCCTGCTGTTGAGTTATTGCGATGGAAGTGTTGTTAGTTTGGCACATAAACGTAGTCAGTGCTAAAATACATAGTTCTGTTTGCATTGAGCTGGCACAGTTTATTAGCTAAACATGTGGATAGATAATGTTTGCTTCGTTTTTACACTGAAGTCCTTCTGTGTGTTCAGCAGTGGCCTCTTTTTTGCAGGTTTTAAACAAGAGTGCAGGGCTTTCAGTAACAGCATGAATACCTTCATTGTTCAAATTTTACTTGTTACGTATCAATGTGCAGCTCTTTTGTTAGTGTTTTGTAATTTGCTTAGTAGTGGGTGTGAGATAAGCTTTCAGATAGGAACTTTATCATTACGGAACTTGATATCTTTACGGATTGTTGGACTATGCTGTTGAATGACGTGTGTTAAGCCACCTTGGTATACAATGCAGATTTATAGTGCCAGGCAAATTAATCTACTTATGGTTGTTAAGTCACTGATTTTTGTTTAGGTAGGCTACACAGAGCACAGAAATGTGGTAGCTGTCCTCCCCATAAGTTTTTGTTCTTGCAGGATTTACTCGTGGTGTCACAGGTCTGTTCCTGGGTTTGTAACACCATATTAATTGGTTGTTTTGATTGACTGTTACCCAGTGGGGTGTACGAGATGTAGCTGTACAGTTCCATGGTAGAAGCTACGTATTGGACAACCCTCCAGCCCTGTATTCTTTCATGATTTATGCACAGTAGCCCTATATGCATCAAAATACATGTTGAAGGCTTGTCCATTTTATGTATAGTTCCTGAATTTAACTTATGGATTGTTTTTATAATTGTGTTAAATGTATATATGTCAACCACAGCTATTGATACCAAAAAACCAAGACCTGCAACTATGAGAAATAAAACCAATACAGCTCAAAAATCAAACATCACTACATAAATTAAAGCAGATTCAATACACCATAAATACACAAAACATCACAACTCGGATGTAAAGCCAGAAAAAAGATGGAACTCTGCTTAACATCATGTTGCCACAAGTGCTACACTTCAGTCTCAATGATCAGTCCAGATAACTGGAGGATTTTAATGACAGGCATGCCCTGCCCTATCTCCTACTACAACACTGCACTGTTATATTCCATTGTCATATCCATACAGCAAAAGCCACACAACAAACTGTCTTACTGCGCTATAGACAGAAAACCAAAAACATCTAATGAAAACTCGAAGCACATAAACAAAAAATAATTGATAACTCACTGAAAACACTTCTAAACCTTACATCCTGAACTACTTCACGCATCCAAGCTCAGATGAACCCAATACAACTTGACATTCAGCAAGTGCACGCCCGTGTGTGCGCGCGCGCGCGCGCGCACACACACACACACACACACACACACACACACACACACACACACACACACACACACACACAAAAAAAACCAACTCATAAACTCCACAGTGCAGTGATGTCATATGCATCGCTACCACTACACCTCGGGTCATATTGGATGGGTGGAATTGGATAATTCCTTTGGCCACTGTAGTGTTTCCAGAGTTGTGGGTGCATTGTTTCCATCGTTTTGTCTGTATTTGTCAGTGTTATAATTGTTAAGTTATTCAAAATTAAAATGTAATGTTGAAGTAGTTACATGAAAACAATTCATGGTGTAAGAGAAGTTACTGTAGTTTACACAGATTATTTACTTTCTTGTACAATCAAGTGTTGCTTGTCGTTCAGGCAATTGTCAGAGTAAGTAAAGTTTGTGAATTTTGTTTAGCCTATTTGGGAGGGAGATAGCGTTTTGAAAATGGCAGTGGTAAGCCAGATTCCTCATTTTTTTCCCCAAAATTAGTGTAATTTCCAATACAAGTTACATAGAGGACCCAACCCCCTTTTCCCTTCCATCTACTTCTTGGTTCTTAGCCTGGTGCCAGAGTAGCTGAATTAATTGAAGATGGCCTGTTTTGAGTGTAACTTCAGTACATTCTCCATGGTTCTGGTGGGCAGAACATGATTCAGTGTGCCTACATACTCACAAACAAAACATATTTAACAAGCAGAGTGAAAGATTGTGTGATGAACTTGGAAATTGTTCACTACATATACTTTGCTTTGTTTTGATAGCAATAGGAAATGAGTAAATGCCTTTTTAAAATCAGGAATAGTTCCTTGTGCCAGCTATCTGAGAGTCTAGTTTGAAAGAAAGATTAATGCTAGCAACTCTACCTTCCTCATTCTTGGCTATCATTCTGCCTGGAGGTACATGTGTCCATTAGTGATGTAATACAGTTACAGATACATGATAATGAATTTTCTTTGGTACTTTTAATGATGCAAATAATTTGACTTTATTACAGCTATCGCTACTGCAAAAATAAACCGTATCCAAAGTCAAGGTTTTGCAGAGGTGTTCCTGATCCCAAGATTAGAATATTTGACTTGGGAAGGAAAAAAGCAAGAGTTGAAGACTTCCCACTGTGTGTGCATCTTGTGTCAGATGAATATGAGCAACTGTCCTCGGAGGCACTTGAAGCTGGTAGAATCTGTGCAAATAAGGTTTGCTGAATTAATTTTACAACGGGGCTTCAATTCAACTAAATTTACAGAAATGCCTAGTGGTTAACTTACAACTTTGTTTTGCAGTACATGGTGAAAAACTGTGGTAAAGACCAGTTTCACATCAGAATGCGGCTTCACCCCTTCCATGTAATTCGTATAAACAAAATGTTGTCATGTGCTGGAGCTGACAGGTAAGTTCACTAGTGTTGTGGTGTTAATATTGGTAATGTCTGGTGAATGATTACTTCTGCTTTGCAACTTAAATAGGCAGGCTATCTAGTTTTTACTTGAACTAGCCATTGTGGGTTCTTCAGTATGGAAGATACTATGAGCTTCCATTTTAAGTTTGTAGAAAATGTACCTAAGGAATCTGCATGAATGACTGCCAGCATTCAGCACTGTCTGTAGCTTGGTGTAGGTACTAGTCATTTTAATTAGGGTGAGTGTCTACAACATTGGAAACACAAAATAAGTTTGATATTTTATAAGCCCACATAATGCAACTATTATCCTTCAGCTTACTGTCATAACTTTTGGTGCAGAATACAGAAATATCATAAATGAAGATCAAGAAGCAATGTCCAAGCCACATTGTACTTTCAAACTTACTGAAAATTTTTGTCTTGACAGATTTTCTCCATCTCTTAACAAGGAATAGGTTGTGAGTAAACAGCACTGTATGTGCATTGTCTGTTGAATATTTGGTGTAACATGCATTTCCTTACATATATATTCATTGTTATCAGCGTGGGAACTTGGCAGAAATGCTATACTTTTTTGGCTCTTTAACAATATGTATCATAACATTGCAAGCACTCTTTATAATTAACCACTGAGGAGCCATTTATGTCCATTAGAAATACTTACCATTGTAATGTTACTTGTTAAGGTCCACAGCTCATGGCTAGTGTTGCTGTCCCTGGATCATAGGGTCTCTGTTTCAATTCCTGCCCGGGGACTGGGTGTTTGTGTTGTCCTCATCATTTCATCATTCGTGACAGGCTGGATTGGACTATGTAAAAATTGGGGCTTCGTACAGGCGCTGATGACCATGCAGTTGAAATGCCCCACAAACCAAACATCACCACCACCACCACTTCGGTTAACATGCTCGAATAAAAAATCTGAAATTCAGTATTTTTTTTGGAGTATGGTTTTAGTCTTGCCACTTTCATGTGAAATTTCCATACCAAATTAGGCACTGTACGTCAATTAAACATGCCACACGCAGTGCAAAGAACAAAAACAGACTATTAAGTTACTAGTTACAGGCATTGTCTGTAATTGGCTTTGGCAACAGTTTACAATGAGCTATACACACACACACACACAGATATAAAGAATCAATAGTGGACTGTTGTGTTCACATTTGCTACACAAATGTACCTGTTTGGGTCAATATGATCCGACATAATAAAATGCTGAAAAAAGCTTCTACTCAGACGTATTTTTCGTGCAGTTGTAATCGATGAACATTGTTATTACAGTTGGTTGTTAATGATTGTAGTGATAATAATAACGATAGCAAAAGTAATGATAATAATACACAGAAGTTCACTAAAGAAAATTTATTATTTTACTATTCAAGCAGGTTATATTAGGAACAAACATTTCCACCAAAAGTCTTTCTCAACCATCTAACAACCCATATTAACTTTCCTTTCTTCTTACTGACTGCAGTTTGGACACAAGTGGTGATGTGTTTTACATACACATTTATTACACTTTCGACAAAAGTTTTATTGTCATTGCTTGAAGGAGAGACCTTCTAGCATGCGCACATTTAGTGGTTTGTAGTTACTGATTTAGCCACACCTGTCACTCCTTCAGGGCCTTGGACGCTCCTGATCATTCTCGAGAATCTTCTGTTCTTGGAAAATGCTTCCTTGATGCAATGTGCTTTGCAGCCAGTGACTTTCCAAGTTCCTCCAAAAATGTTCTCCATCTAGTCAATTTTCTTTCATTCCACTTGGGTCAGTCGAAGTCCACGAGACGTATGCATTATAAGCAGCAATATCAAGAATAGTGTAGAAAACTATCATGGACCAACTAGTGGTTTTTTGTTTGCACGTATATGATGTACCTGTTAGTTGATGGTGTCTACAGCCTCTTTGGTTGAATTATAATCTAAAATCATTTTTTACTTCTCATCAGCCATGTCACCTATTCCCCCACCATGGTGGAGAGTGCTCATTAGTACAACATTCTTATTTCTCTTAGGAATATAATTGACAAGTGTAGTGTCATTTGCGAAGTAAAACGAAGAGCTGTGAACCTCCTTGTTGGTCATATTTTGTGGAAGCTCTGGCTTATTTTAACATGTGGTTCCTAACATTGTCAGTTTCCTTTTATGAAGCAGCTGTCACAAATTGAATGATGTAAAGAAATTCACATGTTACATTCTGACCCCAAAAATCAGAGGTAAGATCAGCAACTACTCTCCTTCCCTAATGTTTTCCAGTGCCAATCCACTCTCATTTCCTGTATAAATTTGGGCTTTGTGATTTGCTGTCACACACAATCTGTATCTTGAGCCCATATTTTGCTGTTTGCTTGGGATGTACTGTTTGAATGGACAGCAGCCTCTAAATGATACCAGCGGCTTGTCGATTCCCCCCTAGAACAACTTCTAACTACTTCTAACCACTGGAAAATCTTGTTTTTGGCTCATTAGATTGAAATGATTTGTTTACTGAGATGTCATGAATCGTCACTGGCTGGATGCAGCTGAGTATGTGAGCTGCTTCCCTGCTCCCTCATTCATACTGCTTCTTCCCTTTCTGTACCACTCCTCTTTGCTTGCAGTCAGTGCTGCTAGCCTAACAGCTGCTGATGAGAGGCAGGGAGGTGTGAGGAGTGGTTTGTTTGTATCTGATTCTCAGAGACTTGACTCAGCGGCCGGAGACAACTCTCGTGTGCATGAGTTGCTTGTGAATAGTGTGTGCTCTTGTTTTCTTACAAAGGCCATGGCCAAAAATTTAGTTGGGAGAGTGTGATTGTCTTTTATGTGCCTGTCTGCAGCTCAGTGATCATCTTCATGGTGAGTTGCTACCTATCCTCATTAGTATTGATTTTCAAAGTATTGAAGCAAGTTATCTTTTGCATGGATTGATCACTGCAGCCTCATTTCATCAACATGCTGTCTGTGACATGTAGATGGCTAGCCACACCAGTGGGCTTTCGTGATGGGCCAAAACTGCAGGCCATGTATCTGACAGTTTGGGACTGCCAGTCTGAAGCCCAACATTCCCGACTAATGTGCAGGCCCTGCCCATTGCATGTAGTCTCAATGATCTGCCTGCAGGCCAGGTCTGTGTGTGGTGTAAATGAGGCAGATTTTCGTGGTTTATCCATGGACTTGCGGGACTGCAGTGCTGCTTGGCAGGCCAGAGGCCACTGGCAATGGATTTCAGGAATTCTGACTGACTTACAGCAAGAACGTTGTACAGTGCGGTGTTTTATAGACATTTTATTTATTCTAGTACATTTTGGCACTTTGTAAGTAGATTGTTTATTAGAAATGGAGGATGATAAGATGAAGAAAATTTTGGTAGTCATTGGCAGTTTGTACACTATGTACTCACATATTTTGTGAAGAAGAAACAAGCATACCTCAGTGGGTAATAACTGATAATAATGAACATAATAGAAACAATATTTTATTGGCAGTCACCTATAGTGTTGGGTTACACAACTTCTCTACCTTACACACTTCTTTGAAGTGGCCGACTTTTTTCTAAGGTTGTTTCTGAAATAAATAAGGTATTTTAAATTTGTTTTGCGGCTCCAATGAAATACGTATTTTTGTCATCAAATGTTTCATTTTATTGAAATAAAATAACATGGGTGATCTTTATGAAACATATCATTTGGCTTGCTTTCTCCGTCTAAAAACAGTTCATGGCAAAAGATATTGATGTTAGTACTCAAGATTTTTGCTCACATGTTTAGAACCACAGAAGTCCTTGCATTTTTGTCAATGTATGTCTTTATTTGTGCTTGAGATCTCAAAATTTGCCCCTCCAGGGGCCCAACAGCTCTTTTATGGGTATGTGTGTGGTGTGCTTGGGTCCCTGAGCTATTGCAGCCTTTATTCTTTTCCAGGCTGCTTTCCTTTGCCCTTCTTTTTCCTTCCTTGTCCTCCTTTCTTTCACTTGTCCCCCTCCCTTTCCTTATCTTGGCGTCCTTTGTCGGCCTAGCTATCCTCATGGCTTCACTTCATCTTGCAGTTTTGGTTGGTTGCTTTTCCTCTTCATTTTTGGCTTTTCTTTTTTGCTCCTCGTCAGGTTTGACCTCCATCTCCAAGTTTGAAGTTTGCTGTGTGAGCCAGATGGAGAACGGCCCCCTCCTTAGTGTCTGCTGTGGGTTCCTTTCCTCTCATCCCGCCAAAGCCCTTTTGCCTCCTTGTTAGGTCACCAGCTCGGTAGCCAGTCCGTGTGGTGGGGCTCTTATGTACCCATGTGGCTGAGTCCCCTGATACCACAGGAATCACACAGCTGGTACCTGTGCTGTGAATGCTTTGTGCAAGCATAGAAGGGGTTGCCCATTTTTTCGAGGCAACAGAACTGGCTATGACTGTCCTGCTAGCCAGCCATTGCTGTGGCTGGGTGGTGCCACAAGACAAGCCCCTGTTCAGAGTGGATGGTACCAGGGCAGAAGTTTGTCACAGTAAATGTGTTAAACTCTGGCCACTCATATGCAGCTGCATCTTGTCCTTAAAGTAGTTCTGTCTCGATTCCTGTTTCTGCCTTTCCAGCCTTACCATCCTGGGATACACCCTGGGAGGAGGGACAGATATGCCGGCTTGGGACGAAACCCTTTCTGCGGTTCCTCGTCTGTGCGAGGATCGGCAGGGGGACTTTTGCCATCACCAAACCCCGTTTCTTTGTGGAACATACCGAGGACAAGTTCGGTGAAGCTGAATCATTAAGATGAGATGTGGCTCTCTCCTTATAAAGACAACTTCAGCCAGCCTACCTCTGTGCCTGCAGCTATCGCTCCTCACAAGTCACTAAGTATGACACAGTATGTAATTTTCAATGGGGACTCCTCCTCGAGTTCGATGATGAACATAAGGCTAATTGGAATGATGCGGTGTTCATTTCGTCTGGAGTGTCCATAAAGGCCCTAAGGACCATTGTGTAGACACTGGCACTTTCTTCATATCTGAGGGATACCTTGCCTGAGATGGTAAACGTAATAGTGTACAAATGCGATGTGAAGCCATACATTCCACTCCCTTTGCGTTGCTTCCATTGCCTCAAGTTCGGCCACATGTCCTCACGATGCGATGCCTTTCCCATCTGTGGGGACTGGTTGCTGCCAATCTCCCCACTAACCACTGTGTCCAGTGTGCATGAAGGAAAAAATTTCAGCAAATAAAGAACCTTGACCATCTCAGCTACTTCGAGGCCTGGAAGAAATTTGACAAACCTCATACCCTGTAAATCTCGCCTCTACCTTTGCCTCAGTTACACTTCCCCTCCTCATCCCCTTCCCTCCTTCCTACTGCCCTTCCCTTTTCTCACCCTTGGTGGCTCCTGTCCTTCCACCTCCAGTAACCGCTTCTTCTCCTCCTCCTCCTCCTCCTCCTCCTCCTCCTCCTCCTCCTCCTCCTCCTCAGCATTCTTGGGACAGGAAGTTTGCACCCTTGGGCTGGAGGGGAGACCCGCACTCAGGGCCCCAAATCAAACTTGCTCTCTGTCCGATCTTGACATCATTGCAATCTTTTCCCTTACTGATAATGCCTCCTCCCTCCCTCTGAGGGAGAAGGAGAAGCAGCAGCAGCACAAGTCAAAGGATGAGGCTTCTCATAGGGCTTTGCCCCTTCCAACTCATCCTGAATCACTCAGTTTTTATGGATTTCACCACATCCTCATTGGTGACTACCACTGTCCAAGGGAGGTGACCTCCCTTTGGCTTCTTTCTCACCTGGACTCTCACCACATGATAATCCTGTAGAATTGCAACGGATATTATCGCCGCCACCTGGAAATAACAACGGAAAGTTTCCTCCTACTCTTTATTCTGTCCTGCTCTTTAAGAAACTCTTTCGTGATGACCACTCTCTTAACATTTCATGTTGTTGGGCATTCTGTTCGAACTGTGCTGGCTGGGGTAGTGTCTGGAGGGGTTTGCACTTGGTTCACACCAGTTTCACTAGTGACTGTATCCCCCTTCATACCAACTGGGAAGTAATAGTGGTTAGTGTGTAGACGACTCGGGCAATCACGGTTTTCAGTGTCTACCTCCCTCTAATAGGCATTTCCTCATATTGAACTGTTTACCTTAATACAGCAACTCCCACCTTTATATCTCCTCCTTGGGGACTTAAGTGCATACCACCCCATGAGTGCCACTTTGTCGGGTAGGTTGTCTTCTACTTGACCAACTTGCTACAGACTTTGATTTGTCTCCTCAATGACAGTTCCCGTGCCCACTTCAGTGCCACTCATGGCACCTTTACTACTATCGACCTCACAATCTCCTCCCTTTCTTTCGTGGCTTGCCTACATTGGTCACCTTGTGACAATAATTCCATTGATGCGGTCCTGCAGGGCATCTCTGCCATTATTCTTCATGCTGCTGACACTGCTGCCCCCATTCACAGGTCTCCATCGACCAGTACCACAGTGGACCAAGGACTGCCGACGGGCACTGCAGTGATTTAAACAACACCCTTCAAGACCAACTTCCTCCCTTTAATCATCTCCAGGCCAAGGTTCGTTACCTTGTAGAGTTGAGTAGAAGTGAGTGCTGGGAGAGCTATTTTTCCTTCCTGGGGACGTATGGCTCTTCATTGTAGGTTTGGTCCAAGCTCTGTAGCCTTCTGGGCCATCA
Source organism: Schistocerca americana (assembly GCF_021461395.2). NCBI lineage: Eukaryota > Metazoa > Arthropoda > Insecta > Orthoptera > Acrididae > Schistocerca > Schistocerca americana. The sequence continues at coordinate 347,622,046 of NC_060119.1, forward strand.
GCAACAGTCAACTGTCAAGAATCTTATCCTCCAAGGTGCTCTGTCTACTGATCCATTGATCCTTGCGGAACACCTCGTGACACTTTGCGGCAGCATCAGTGTCCTCTTCGTATACTGCCATCTTTCTCCAACAGAAACAGAGTTGAACAGGCCCTCCTGTTTCAACCATCATCAAGCTGAATCCTATAACAAACCCTTCACTGAATGGGAAATCTTGGAGGCTCTTACTTCTTCAGATGACACAGCCCCAGGCCAAGATTCTGTCCACAACCAGATTTAACACTTGTACATTACACATAGGCAATATCTATGCAGGGTCTTCAACCACATTTGACTCACGGGTGCCTTCCCCTCACAATAATGAGACACTGTAGTTACCCTGTCCTTATGCCTGGGAAGAACCCAATGTCTCAAGTGCTACTACCGAATTAGCACGATGAATTTACTTGGTAAACTGCTCGAGATGATGGCTAGCTTCAGATTTTGTTGGGTTCTTGAATCTCGGGGCCTTTTGTCACCATATCAGTGTGGCTTCAGGGAAGGACGATCGCCAACTCACCATTTACTCAGATTTGAAACTGCAGTCTGACAGGCTTTTACTGTCAGCACCTTGTAACAGTCTCCTTTGCCCTATGTAAGGCATATGACATGGCTTGGCACCATCGCATATTAGTTATCCTCCATGTCTGGGGCTTTTGTGGGCCCATTCAAATTTTTATTCACGAATTTTTATCCCATCGACTCTTCAGAGTGCAGTTGGCATTTACTTAGCATACCTCGGATTCAGGAGAACAGTATCCCACAGGGTTCCGTATTAAGTGTCCCACACTTCCTCATATTCATCAATGGGCTTGTAACCTCTGTTGGCCCTCAGGTTACCCCGGAATTCTCATTCATCAGTGGGCTTGTAACCTCTGTTGGCCCTCAGGTTACCCCGGAATTCTCATGTTCATCAATGGGCTTGTAACCTCTGTTGGCCCTCAGTTTACCCCGGAATTGTATGTCTAAAATTTTTGCATATGCTGCATCTCCCATTCGGTAGCGTCTGCTGAGTGCTGGCTCCAAGCTGCCATCCGGCAGACTTCTGCGTGGGCTGTCTCTCCAGGCTTTCAATTTTCTCCTTCCAAAACACAGGTTTTGCATTTTGTCGTCAATTCATATTATACTCTGATCCAGAATTTTATTTAGGCAACCTGCTCCTAGACGTTGCAGCACAGTCCTGTTTTTTTGGGCCTTTTTTTTATGAAAAGCTGACATGGCTGCCCCATATTCACCACCTGAGGACAACATGCATGCAGAAGCTTAGTGCTCTCCACTTCCTGGCCCACACATCTTGGAGTGCAGACTATGCTACTCTTCTCCGTCTTCAGCAGGCTTTGGTCTTGTCCAGACTAGATTATGGAAGTCAGATTTATGGCTCAGCAGCTCCTTCCACTCTGAAAATACTTGATCCTATTCACCATTTTGGGGTACATCTGGCTATTGGTGCCTTTCGCACCAATCCCCTTGACAATCTCCTCATGGAAGTGGGGATTCCCCCTCTACAAATACGATGAAGCCAACTCCTGGTTTCTTAGGCAATTGACATTCAGATTCCCTGACCACCCCGTGTTCTCTGTCCTCTTAGCAAGTGAGGGACATCTCCCTCCTGATCACTGCCCGCAGGTGGGATTGTCAGTTGGAATGTCTCACTTCCCCCCGTCAGGATCTCCATTTGTTCACTGAAATTTGCCCCATGTAGTTCCTCACACATCCCCCCTTGGATGGTGCCTAGACCACGGATTAGGAGTCACCTCTTCTTGGGACCTAAGGTCTGTTGCACCTATGGTCTTCCAGCATCTTGTACATCCCATCCATCCTTTGAGTGAGTGCTACTATCTGATGGTTCTAAGAAAATAAAGTGGAATATGCTTCCACACCTTCTGGCTTAGAACACCATTTATTGCCACAATCATGTAGTGTGTTTACAGTAGAACTGCTAGCTGTTACCAGGGTCCTCCATTTTGTTACTCAGGTGTCCCTTCACATTTAATGTGTACTGACCCATTGAGTAGCCTGTTACTCTTTTCATTCTTTGGTTTCTGCTATCCATGACCTTATCTCTTCCTTTGGCCGTACTGCCTGCTTAGTTGTCTTTCTCTGGGTCCTAACTGATGTGGGTATCAGGGAATAAACTGGCTGGCTACTGCTCTCAGTAATAAACTCCACACAATGCAGGAGACTATTACAATTTGGTGCTCTTCCTTCTAATTTTGGGAGGAGTGCACTGCTTTATGCCATCTATGCATTGGTCATACCAGGCTCACCCATTGTTTCCCCTGCTGTGCAACAAACCACCCCCACAATATGCTTGTGTAGCTAGACTGATTGTACCCTACATCGGTGGAATGTTCCCTTCTTCTGACCCTTCGTCCTATGTATAGTCCTTCTTAAATAGTAGCTGACAATTCATGGACGGTTGAACTGGTCCTCAGTTTCTTCCATGAAAGTGGTTAATTCCAGGTATAAGGTTTTGCTGTACTCCTGGAGCAGGGGTAATTTGGTTGTGGTTGGAGCCTCTTCACGTTTTCTCAGTTTGCGACCCCATGACCACTCGTCCATGGAAAGCTCTTTTTTCCAGTTTTTAGATTTGGTCTAACATTTTATGCTTTTTACCGTGTGAGTTTTTACTTGCTTTATAGTTTGACTCCCCTGACTGGATCCATCTACTTTTAGCAGACCCTCTTTCTTCTGTGAGTAACTATGGAATCATGGGACTGATCATCTTGGTCCCATAAACCCTCTCAATCAATCACTGTCAAAATTTGTCAGGGAAATATGCTAAAACTTGTCTGAAAATCAGGGAATTTCAGATGGTTAAACTTGTGGAATCCCTATCATCATGCCCTGAAATGAGGGACATTCCATCAAATATCCTTCCCACCCCTCATAAACTAGTGCTCCATCACCCACCTACATATTGTTAGTCCATTTGTTTGCCGCTCCCAACCCCAGACCAATATGCAAGACCTGTCCAGTACCCCGTGCAGGTCTGGAGGTTAGAATAGGCCTGAGGAGTCTCTCACTTTTCGGCCCTATGAGTTCAGGTCCCGTTCAATGGTTTGACCTACCACTCGAAATTCTACAGAAGTGGGGGCCATATGCGGAAGGATGCCTTACATGGTGCACGAGTTATCCAGTGTCCTTGGATTTGATCTCCTAAATCTCTTTGTCATGTCTTTGCATCACCACCTGCGATTCAACTGTTTGGGCGAGGACACTTTTCGGGGTAACTTATCTTCTTCCATTGTCTCCTGTCCTCTTTTGCCCCCATGACAATATTGGATTTCTGTATGCCCAATATCCAACACGATAGCCAGTACGTTGTGGTGGGGCCGACACATATCTATGGTAGCCCCCTGATAACACAGGGATCGCACTGCTGATGCCTGAGCTGTAAACTCCCCAGTGTTGCTACTAGTGCCTTCATCTTGGCCTTTGAGGGTGATTCATTACCTGAAAAGGTCAAGGTGACGGTTTACCGCTGTGATGTCAAACCATACATCCCTATGCCGAGCTTTACGTGCTGGATGTTTGGGCACGTCTTCCCACTGCACTTCCAGCGCCGCATGTCGAGACTGCAGGCGTCCACTGCACCCAAGTACTCTGTGCGCCTCCTCCCACTTGCATCAACTGTGGAGAGCACTCCCCCTGCACGCCAGACTGCTCAGTCTCCAAAAGGAGCAGAAAATCATGGAGTAAAAGACCCTGGACTGGTTGATTTATACAGACGCTAAAGGTAAATTCGGAAGATTATACCCCATTTGGTTGATGCCGACATAGGCTGCAGCCAATTCACCAACGCTGTCCCAAGTGCCAATGGTTCCTCATTCTGTGCCACGAACAGTGAGCCCACTGGGCCACAAGAAGACTCCCCCATCCCAGGGTCCCCATTAATGCCATGGCGGACATTCGCCAGTGGCTAAAGGAGCCAAAAGCTGCTGGATGAAGAGCTTCATGGTCTTCCTTCATGCTTGAAGCTGCTTCGAAGAAATCTTCCCAGTAAGCCCCTAAATAAGTGAGAGAGCAAGCAAACTAAGAAGCAGTCTGCTAAGAAACAGGACCTCTGGTGGCCCCAAACACAACCACTCCCTATCACTCTGCAATTGAGGATGCGGTGGAGATCTTAGTGTCCCCTGCGGACCTGATTCTCACTGATACCTCATCCACCATAGAAATGGCTACAAATACTCAATCGGTGGCAGCAGGTGACCCTGAGGCATAATCTGCCTCCTTGCATGCTTCATGCCTTCCCAGCCTCACGATAATGTCATCCTCCAGTGGAATTGCGGCAGTTTTTTCCACGACCTGGTTGAGCTATGACAACTCTTAAACTTTGCACCTGCTTTCTGCATTGCCCTTCAGGAAACCTGGTTCCTGGAAATGTGGATCCCTGCCCTCCACGGTTATAGGGGATATTACAAGAACCGTAGTGACTGTAATAGTGTCAGGTCGAGTTTGTGTCTGTGCTGAACACAGTATACAGTGAACCTGTGTCCCTTCAAATCCCTCTTGAAGCTGTGGCTGTCAGGATAAGGACGATGCAGGAAATAAATGTATGCAACGTATATCTTCCTTCTGATGGTGCAGTAACCCTGAGGGCGTTGGCTGCACTGATTGATCAACTCCCTAAACCTTTCCTACTTTTGGGAGATTTTAACACTGTTGACCCCTTGTGGCGTGGCACGGTGCTTACTTTCAGAGGCAGTAATGTCAGATTTACTGTTCCAACTCTACCTCTGCCTCTTAAATACAGCTGCCCCCACACATTTCAGTGTGGCACATGGCACATATTTGGCCATTGATCTCTGTTTGTAGTCCTCGTCTTAACCCATATATCCACTAGTGAGCACATGACGATCTGTATCCACTGGTGAGCACATGACGATCTGTGTGGTAGTGACCACTTCCTCATCTTCCTGTCACTGCCCCGGTGTCAGGCCCACAGATACATGCCCAGATGAGCTTTAAACAAAGCAGACTGGGTTGCTTTCACCTCTACTGTCACCGTTGAATCTCCCCTATGTGGTAACATCAATGTGGTGGTTGAGCGGGTAACTACAATGATCATTTCGGCAATGGAAAACGCTATCCCTCGTTCTTTGGGGTGTCCTGGCCTGAGACAGTCCCTTGGTGGTTGCTGGAAGTCGCTGAGACAATTCAGGAGTGTCGGCGAGCTCTACAGTGGCATAAGCAACACACTTCTCTGGAGCACCTCGTAGCCTTTAAACAGCTGTGTGCCGGTGTTCACCAGATTAACAAAAGACGGAAACAGGAGTGTTGGGAGAGACCATCACGTGCCATGAGTCACCTTCACAGGTCTGGGCATAGATCAAATGTCTTTTTGGGTACCAGTCCCCAACAGGTGCCCCCCGTGTTACCATAAATGGCGTGTTATCTACCGCCCCAAATGTGACTGCTGAGCTGGAAAGGAAAGTCCTTTCGTTCACTACACGCCACAGTGAACCCTGTAACACCCTATTTACAGATTGGGAACTCCTCAGTGCTATTGCACATTGCCACGATACAGCTCCTGGGCCAGATCAGATCCAGTCAGATGATTGAACACCTCTCATCTGACTAAAAGCGACATCTCCTCGTGATCTTTGACTGGATTTGGTGTGATGGCATCTTTCCATCGCACTGATAATCTTGCGTCCCTCGAGTCTGCCATCCGAACAGCCTTTTCAGGACAGCAACACCTTGTTGCTTTCTTTTTTGATTACGAAAAGCGTATGACCCACCTGGCGACATCATACCCTTGCCACATTATACTAGTGGGGTCTCTGAGGCCCACTCCTGATTTTTATCGAGAATTTCCTGTCGCTTCGTAGTTTCCGTGTCTTAAGTTGGTGCCTCCCATAGGTCGCCTCATATCCAGGAGAATGGGTTCCTGCAGGGCTGTGTATTGAGTGTATCTCTATTTTTAGTGGCCATTAATGGTCTAGCAGCAGCTGTAGGGCTCTGTCTCACCCTCTCTGTATGCAGACGACTTCTGCATTTCGTACTGCTCCACCAGTACTGGTGTTGCTTAGTGGCATGTACATGGAGCCATCCACAAGGCGCAGACTCTAGCCGACGGCTTCCCGTTTTGGGCACTTGTACTGTTCCTCCGGAACCAGAACTACCTTACTGACGATCTCCTCACCGTAGTAGAGACATATCGATTCTTAGAACTGGTTTTCGACGCCTTATTGACTTGGCTTCCCCACCTGTCAGCTTAAGCAGAAGTGCTGGCAGCACCTCAATGCCTCTGCTGCCTGAGCAACATCAAGTGGAGCAGATTGCTCTATGCTGCTGCAGCTCTGCAGAGCCCTTCATCAATCCCACCTTGACTATGGGAGTGTGGTTTATGGTTTGGTTGCACCACTGTGGTGTTCGACTAGCGGCGGGAGCTTTTAGGAGGAGTCCCTCCACTGCAGGTCAGGTGTGCGCAACTGTTCACCAGTCATGTTGCACACGTTTGTAGTGCACCTGTGCGTCCAAATTACTGTCTCCTTTTCCCATCCACAGCAGTTCATCTCCCACATAAGCAACCCAGGTCAGGGCTTACAATTGCAGTTTTTGTCCGATCCCTACTATCTGAACTGGTGTCCTTGCCTTTACTACCTATACTTGAGGTCCATTCATGTATGCTTAGGCTGGGCTTTGCCTGGACCTTTCACATGGCCCAAAGGACTCAATTCACCCCGCAGCTCTCCACTGTAACTTCCTCTTGATTCTTGACACGTACCAAGGCCATGAAGTGGTTTACACAGACAGCTCAATGGCTGATGGTCACGTCAACTTCATGTATGTCCATGGAGGACATATTGAACAGCATTCCTTGCCCAGTGGCTGCAGTGTTTTCACTGCAGTGCTGGTGGCTGTATCTTGTGCTTTTGAGCACATCCATTCATGCTCTGGGGAGTCATTTCTTCTGTGTACTGACTCCTTGAGCAGCTTACAAACTATCAACCAGTGCTACCCTCGTCCTTTGGTAACAACCATCCAGAAATTCATCTATGCCCTGGAGCAGTCAGGTCATTCAGTGGTGTTCGTGTGGACCCCAGGACGTGTCGGAATCCCAGGCAACGAACTTGCTGACGGGCTGGCCAAACAGGCTACATGGAAACTGCTTATTGAGATTGGCATTCCAGCAACTGAGATGCGTTCGTTTTTACACTGCCAGGTTTTTTAACTTTGGTGACGGAATGGCATAGTCTCAGTATGCACAACAAACTGTGCCATTAAGGAGACTATGAATGTGTGGCAGTCCACCATGTGGGTCTCTCACAGGAACTGTGGTTCTCTGTCGGCTCTGTATTGGCCACACTTGGGTGACCCACGGCTATCTCTTGTGCTGTGAAGACCCGCCTCAGTGTTGATGTGGCGACCAGTTGACAGTGGCCCATATTCTGGTGCACTGTCTGACTCTGACTGCCCTGCGACGAAATCTTCGGTTACCAGACTCGTTGCCGTTAATTTTATCTGACATCACCTAATGACAGTGGCCCATATTCTGGTGCACTGTCTGACTTTGACAGCCCTGCGATGAAATCTTCGGTTACCAGACTTGTTGCCGCTAATTTTTATCTGACATCAGCAGATTTAGTTTTATGTTTTATTTGAGAGGGTGGGTTTTATCATTTGATCTAAACTGATTCACAAACAGCTATTGCTAGCTATGTAAATGAAGTGTCAAAAAGTTCGTCTCTTCAGGGCCTCACTATTTTGGGCATCAAATATACCTGTCAGTCTTCCTTTGAATTAACACTTACATTTAGGACATTTCAAGAATGGAAGATTCTAGGAAGACAAGTGAGGTCAGTAAAATCATAGTATTTGAATAAAACTAGAAAATAAAAAATGAGAGATTGGTCAAATATTTTGTGAAATAACTTGTCAAAAAGAGAGAGAGAGAGAGAGAGAAACATTTTGTCTCTTGAATGATGCTTGAAATCGTGTAGATCAAATAAGGTGCATCAAATGTTTCTTTAATCAGTTTTATTTCGCACTTTTGGAGAAATGATTTAAGAACAAGATTGGTCTTTTTTTTTTTTTAAAAAAAAAATGTCTTATTTATGCTGACCATTTAGATTAGTTGAAACACTTGGCATGAACATTGACTGGTGATGAATTACATTCCCAACAATCAGTAAAATTTCATGGTTGTTCAGTGTGATTTATTAGAAATTTGATGTGTGAATACTGTGTAGCATATACACTAAAAATATACTTTAAGATGCCGTGTAAAGGGTATTGGGAAAACATAGTACACAAAACAAATGATTGTACTTGTCACTTAAAATTTAAGGAGCTGGGCTAAACTTGGGACCTAAAATTCAAATTAAACGCCAGTCATGCCTCCACGCCATGAACAACCTGTGGCAAAAGTGACTTGTTTTATGTATTTACATTATTCATTTTCTGCATTTATGTTGAAAGTTCTTGATCACTTATTTTTAATTCTTTGATGAGATAGTCAAACATATCTCCCCTCATATGTGTATGTTTGAAGTACTTTACTGGTAGCCTTTGTAGTTCGATATATTTATGTTCCCAATGAAGAATCCTCCTAAATTTCTTGTACAGTGCTCCTTTATCACCTTATTTTCCAAAGTAAAGTTTATTTTGTTGCTTAACTGCTGAGTTACAATATTCCACAATTTATAGGTGCTGACTAGTAAAACTGGATGGCTCTGGTAGCTGTCATTTAGTGGGAGTTCGTGTTTTGCACGTAGGGGACAATGCATATTGCTCGATGCTGCTGCTTGTAGCTGGAAGTTTGCATGTCCATGCTTGTAGCTGGAAGTTTGCATGTCCAGTTGTTGAGCACTGTCACTTAACATATGATGTGGCCATACAGCATTTCCTATGCTCCCATAATCATCCTGACCTCAGTCTCAGGTAACCCACTGTCCCTGCACCCTCCATGCAAGTTCCCCCCTTCCCCCCACCCTGTCATCCCCTCCCAATTCACATCAGATTCATTTGAGTAAGGCTATCGCAACCAATTGTTTTTCTACAAATTTTGAGAGATTGTGGCATTAGCAAAGCTTCATCTCAATTGGTTTTTGTGTTCTACACCAAAAACTAAGTGCAAAGCTGGATCAAATTAGGTCAGGAGTAGCAGCTTGCTGAACTTATTTTTCACTCTCACCTGCCCTTGCATGAGCTTTGTTCCACTTACATTTATTAGCTGTATGTTATTTTCCAACATTGAATAGACTTTGAGTTAAATGATTTCAGGGTGGCTGTATTTATCTGAACTGAATCACACAATTGCTCAGTTTGTCTAACCTGAAACTACCTCCTAGTCTCAAATGTAAGAGGTGCAAAGTCTCAGTATTTGCTGCACTGTGTTACTTTATTAAAATAAAAGAACCTTTTGAAACAAATATTGATATGGAAGTGTGCAATGGAATGGGCAAAGGGAAAATCAACTGAACACTCTAGTGTACATAATTAAGAAAACTATTCCACAAATTAGAATAAATGTGTGGAACACACATTTGAATGCTATTGATTTTCCGAGCTCTAATGCTTTAACCGTAATAAGACATTTATCTAGCAAGTGTATGCAGGTATCAGTTTTAATGCTGAAATTGTGTGGAGAGAATTGAGACCTATGGGAGAGAATCTGTTTTGATATGTTCTCTTCGATGAGGAGAGTGGTTTAATTACATAGTCAAATTTTTGTGACAGTAGTTCTAATGGGGCAGGACGTGTGTAATAATAGGGCAAAAACAATGTAACATCAAGTAATGAGACATACTGGATTAAATGTGGTAGCTGGATGTAGGCTGCAATCAATGCTACTAAATTGACAAGTGGTAGCAAGCTGAGACTCTCATGTGAGCAGGTACATACTCTTGAAGTGGGACGTATTTTTTAATATTTATATATTGTTTGGCAACTTTAGTGAGTATTGTGTGGTTATATTTCTCACTGATGCATTTTTGGGAAACCTAAGAAAGTTATCCATAGAGTGGTACGTGCTGTGAAATATTATTTACAAGTACTGTGAAATTTTAAAGCATTACTGTGACGTTAGTAATCTCATTTTGGAAGTAGTGTAAGAAATTGTGAAAAATGAATGTATTAAAAGAGCTTGGAAATCACAATAATAGCTTTACTCCCCTGGAGTCTTACAAAATAGCTGTTTCTGCCAGTCCTGAATTCATACTTCAAAATGGACTTTACAAGAAGTTGTGTGAATGAGGCAACTACAGTTCGTACTTGCAGGGTGGCAATAACATTTTGCAGTCTCTTATATTTTACTGCACTGTTTGGGTTGTAGAAGGCTCTAAATGTGCTAACTATTGAACAACTGTATTTAGGCTCCAGACTGGAATGCGTGGTGCATTTGGAAAACCTCAGGGCACAGTGGCTCGTGTAAGAATTGGTCAGCCCATAATGAGTGTGAGGACAAGTGATCGTCACAGAGCTGCCGTGATTGAGGCACTCCGCCGTGCCAAATTTAAATTCCCTGGTCGCCAGAAGGTAAACAAAACAACTTGAATGATACGTTGACATTTTGTTAATACCATAATCTGTGTTTCTTGTTCTAAATGCCTTTTAACTTTGCAGATCTATGTTTCCAAGAAATGGGGTTTCACTAAATATGAGCGTGAAGTCTATGAGAAACTTAGAGATGCAGGAAGGCTTGCCAGTGATGGATGTAATGTGAAATACCGCCCGGAACATGGTCCACTTGATGCTTGGAAGAAAGTTCAAGTAGAATTGGCACAGATGGCTTAACTCAAATTATATGATTCTTGAATGATTAAAATCTTTGGAAACCTGAAATGTTTTGTTTGTTTGCAATCTTTTATTTGTATCTGAGTACAAACACTAAGGTTATTGTTCAAATTTATTGTGATGGTTATGGGGATTTAATAGAATACATATAATTAAAAAGTGGAATATGATGAGTTGTTGGTGTCAAATTAAACCTTTAAGTTTGGAAAAGTACCATGCATCACTTTTGTTCAGAAGTGGTATTATCTTCCCGATGTCCACTATTTCTGGGAGGACGACGGTTCAATCCTGTCTCCGGCCATCCTGATTTAGGTTTTCCGTGATTTCCCTAAATCGCTTCAGGCGAATGCCGGGATGGTTCCTTTGAAAGGGCGGCCGATTTCCTTCCCCATCCTTCCCTCACCCGAGCTTGCGCTCAGTCTCTAATGTCCTCGTTGTCGACGGGACATTAAACACTGATATCCTCCTCCTCCACTATTTCTACTTTTATGCTAAGATAAATTTATGGGGACTTATGCAAACCACCACATCACTTTTTAAAGTTATAAGCAGACTTTTCAAAAAATCAAAGGTGAAAAATTTTAGAAAAACTGTTTTTGTTGATGTATTCAAATAATAAGGCATGCTCATTTACTTGAGCAGTCTCCTAAAAAAATATTAAATTCTGTTGCAGTGTCAGCTTCTGGCTTTTGAGTTGTGAATTGAGGACATCTACATCTATACTCTGCCAACCACCGTGAGTGCAAGGCAGGGGGTACATCTGATTGTACCAGTTATTAGAGATCCTTTCTGTTTTTTTCACATGTGGAGTTCAAGAAGAATGGTTGAATACCTTTGTGTGTGTGCAGTAATTAATCTTCATGAGCCCTATGTCAATGATAAGTAAGGGAGGCATAAACTATCTTAAAGAATCTTTCAGTTCACTTCCTTCAGTATCTCTGAAACTCTCCCATGGAGTAAATAAAACCTTCTCTATGTATGTTCAGTATCCCCTGTTAGTCCTATGTGGTACAGGTCCCACACACTTGAGCAATATTCTAGAACTGTGCACATGAGTGATTTGTAAGCAAAAATACCTTTGTGTACACTGATGACTGACCATGGTGTCGGGTGTGCCTTCGTCATTGGCACCGACTATTTTTGCGGTCTGCTTCTGAAACACTGCTCAGTATTAGCAGCAGAGCTCTTAGCCCAGTATCAGATCACGCAGTACATTTGTTCAGATTCTCTGCTCTGCAGAGCCTGTGTGTGGTGTACACAGTCTATCCCTTAGTGCAGTGGATCCATTTCCTCACTCTTCAGGAAGCCACTGTGATTATTTGGGTCCCTGGTCATGTCAGTCTGATGGGAAACAAGGACATTGATGCTGCTGCCGTCAAGGCTGCAGTCATCCTACATCGACTCACTAGTTCGTCTCCTTCAGCTGGCATTGGTCTTCCTTCGTGGGAGCAAGCTGTGGGGAATTAAACCTCTCCCAATTGGTTGGCCCACCACCCCTTGCTGAGAGATCATTTTAATTCGGTTGTGTATTGGGCACTGTCGTTTTAGCCATTGCCATGTAAGTGGTGATCCCTCCCCACTTTGTGCTTATTGTCATCAATCTTGGTGGTTCACCATTTCCTGGTGGCATTCTTATACATGTTTGTTATCTTAAGTTATTGGCTGATCCATGGGCTGTTTACTATGTTTTATTTTTCCTATTGTAGCAATATGACGGACATCTAACCTTTAGTTCAGGATCTCCGTTGTCTCTACGGCATATCTTGTGGACCTCTCTCTGCAAAGAAGTCCTTGTTTTTAGCTGTATTTCCTTCTGTCGATTGGGCTTATAGGTGTAGTAGTAGGCGTAAAGGTGTAGTTGTTTTAACTTTTTTTGTCTTGGTGTTCTAAGGTTCTGACATGGTGCGTATGACCCTAGTTGGTTTTGTGCCCTAAAACAACACAGATCAAGAGTAAAAAATAGAAAGACTGAAACTTCCTGCAACTGTTGCTGAGTAATTTCCTGCTGTCATAACAAAGCAGTAGGAGATTCTTTAAAAAATGTGTGAACATCGTGACTTGATTTCGCAGAAGTAGCACTTACGTATCTGTGGATGGGTCAGTTGTAGCGGTAGTGTTTAAGGTTCACTGTGTTGAGTTATTAATAAAAATAGAACGTTTTCGTAACAGAATCACTTTCATGTAATAAAATAATTGACACGCATGACCAGAACTCAGGAGGCACAACTGTTACCTGCTCCATATTTCATTGTAAAAAAAGAAAGCAAAACTACATTCGTTGCTGAAGTAGCTTCCAATAAAACATTTTACTTTTTGCATAAGAAATCAAAAACCATGTTTTTGACTGGTTATTTTGCTACAAACTGTTCTCAAACTGTTTGGTAAAAACGTTATATTCCTTTGTGTTTTAAAGTCTTCCATCACATGTGGTTATCTTCTTGTTATTAATTACAATACTTCAAAGTTAAAAAAACTAAAAATTTGCAGTGAACTGGGGATATGAACTGTGATCTCTGATCTGAGGGAAGAAAAAACTGGCAATGTTCAGTGGTCTTGCGTCCTTCATATAGCACAAAAGTGTACAGGCCGATAGACCACCGACTGTTGAAAAGGGTCATAATGTGTAATAGGCAGACATCTCTCCAGTCAGTCACCGGAATTCCAGACTGCACCAGGATCCACTGAAAGTACTATGCCAGTTAGGCGGGAGGCGAGAAAAGATTTGATTTCATGGTCAAGCAGCTGCTTATAAGCTAAACATCATGTTGCTAAATGCCAAACAATGCCTCACTGGTGTAAGGAGCATAAACATTGGACAGTTGAACAGTGGCGTAACATTTTGTGGAGTGACTAATCACAGTACACAATGTGGCGATCAAATGGCAGGGTGTCGGTATGGCGAATTCCTACTGAACGTCATCGGTTAGCGTGTGTAGCGCCAATAGCAAAATTCAGAGAAGGTGGTGTTATGGTGTGGTCGTGTTTCTCACGAAGGAGCTTGCACCCCCTTGCATGGCACATTCACTGCTAGAGGGCAACGACATTGTTTTCAGTGGCAGAAGATTTCAGTTATCCGTGTTTGGCCAATGTGCACGAAATACTCGTGGATCAGTTTATTAAGGTAAAAAACATTAAAATCCCTACAGTATTTCTTGAGGTTAGCCTGATCATACTAAAGAACCACAGTAGGAGACTTCAATTTGTATATACATGTTCTACCAGAAATGAAGATAATGCTAATTAAATTTATGGTAAGTTTTGTTAATTTCCATTGCTAAGGTGCACAAGTAATGACATGAAATTTAAAAAATTGAATGATCTTCCCATTGAAAATTTCGGAACTCCCATGTTTGTTAAGGGTTGCATTGCCATTGGTTGAGCTAGTGTTAAACATATCGGCTTAATATAGGGGAACAAAACTTGCTGAAAAGTAAGGGCTACCCTAATGTGGATAGCATTTTTCACACATGCAGTATGTCCATCACTATTTCTGGTGCCTGTAGTTAATTTTTGTTCGGAGCACCACAATACGAAGTGGGTTCCTGAGGCAGCTGCCCCCATTTTCTAACCTTCCCATTTCCTTTGGAAGGAAATTGCAAGCTTTGTTCTACCTGTGAATGTGTGGCCTGGTAGTTTTCACATCCTATAGGTGAGTACTGGATAGCCGTTCTGTTTGTTCTAATTTTAGTTTTCTCTTTGATAAGTCTGTAAGATTAACTAGGCTGTTGCTGTTAACTGTTTGTATCCATGTTGTATTATTATACTGATTGTGTTTGGACCCTTAACCAAAAGCTTTTATTTATAAATCTATACAAATGTCAATTTTTGAGTGGGTCTGAAAATGTCATGGGTAAACTTGCCAAGTATTTAATTGTATGGAACTCCATACTTGTTTTCTCACTTTGAATTTAGTTTTATTCCTGTGATATTTGTTAATGAGGTTCTGAGATGGTGTAATGTTTTAAATTTCTGCAGCAGTATTTAATGATGTATGCAGTCAGGTGGCAAATTCTCAGAAAAATTGTAACAATATAATTTTAAGTGTTCAGTACTCTCAGATCTGCATTAGGAAGATCATTTACTGCTTCCTCTGTAGAGTACCCTTTGTAGCTACGAAACTAAGCAGGTGTAAGAGAATTTCAAAATGGAGGGTCATTATTCTGTTGAGCTACCATGTAAACAAATAGAGAACACTGGAAAAGGTGGATTTATAATTAGATGCCATTTACTTATCAGTAGGTGTCCACAGGAGGGAGCACTTGCCCCTTTGGAGTCTGGTGGAAGTTTTTTTCATCACATAAGTCTCATACACTTCTAGACATGATTTCCCATAATTCTGCTAAACATCTTGTTTAGCCAAGTGGCCGATCACAGAGCAAAATATTTGCATTTCCAGTAATTCTGAATAAACATTTTGTTGCAGAATTCGTGTGTATATGCCTATTACAAACTGGGGATCTTTAGAATTCTGAGAATTTTTGTTTTGGTTTACAGATCAATTTTTGTAATTTTGAGCAAGAACTGATACTCTAATGAAGAATTTCACTTCTCACTGCTGCAGAATAATACTGGAGCAATAAAACAAATGAGAGTATAACACCCAAAATAAAATTATTGCAAAAAATGCGCTGTTGTCTAATAGATTGCAGGAAAATATTGTGAATGGTGGTATATGTGTTAATTTTACAGTAAATCCCTTTTATTCAAAGTAAATTGTTACACGTGACAAGACGCAGTGAATTTCTTAAATAATGGAGTGTTTGACTCTCATTCAAAACATACTTTGTGGAATAGCCACTCAGAAAAATTGAGCCCAGAAGACCAGCCATATCCCATTATTTAAAATTTTTCTGGCACATTTGTTTGATATACCTTACAGGATAACACATAGCTAAATAAGACCATGCTTAAAGGTTAGTTTCCATATTTATTTTAGTTCTATCATAGATTATAAATTACACAATAATGATGGAAAAAGTTTAATTATCCCTCAAACAGTAAGTGTGAGGTGAGATCTTCAGCAATTTCAGATGTAATTGGCTTTTCTATGTATTCCCCAGGTAACTCGTGAAATGTTCAGTGCGCAACAGTGATATTTGTAATCATACTTGTAAGAAACATTCATCTGCTGCAATTCAGGCTGTCCACATAGGATCCTACCTAATCGCTCACACCCCCAGAAAAAATCATAAAATTTTTATTACCAGTATTATATGTGAAAGCTTAGCTTTTCTTGTAGCTTTTTCCATTTGTGTGTTTGCACTACTTAGGTGATACAGCTATTGGCTGACATGTCCTATGCTCTGAATATCTGCTGTCATCAGGTTGTGAGATCATGTGACATGAGGTGTGATTGGCTTACAAAATTGCATGAGTTTACATTTTCAGTGCTTTGGAAGTCAGAAGCTGCTGTGTTGTATTTAGTTGAATTTGTATGTATACTTTCATAATACAAAAATAAACAGTTCGTACATAGCCATGCATCAAATATCTTTCCAAAACATTGTTTTTTTTACTTGTTCGTTTCCTAAAGTGCAGGGAAGCTGGTGTATAAGACCTTGACCATTCAAAGAATTGGTAGGATTTACAGCTTCAAGGGAAAATGTCACTTAACATGGAAAAAATGTACTTTCTCTTGGAAAAAGTGTTTGTAACTGGGAACCTTTGAGATTGTCTTGTCTGTGCATACATTTATTACATAAATGGCACCCAGAGATCATTTGATGTACGAATGACTTAGTAAAACAGTGCATCTATGCATGAATGACATGACATGTCGATGTGCAGGTAAGTTACACTTTGGCTCCACACCAAATAGTGGGTGACAGAAAGGTCTGTAAATACATGCCACATATTGCAACATAACTCATCTTAGGAAAAACACATTTGTCTGCTGGCTAGTTGCCATTATGCAAAATTGTGGACACTATATAATGTAACAATTTTAGGGGATGGTTGGAAATGGGCCTGAACCAACAATGTTGCAAAATAAGCAGGCAACTGCACTTTTGGTGTTATAGAATGTTATCCATGATGATTTGCTTTGTTTTTTCTCATCTTATTTTGAAAAAAGCAAACAGACTAAACTGGTCTTTCATTGGGTTAAGTATAACTCTCTAGACACCAGAAGGGATCTGTGTTCCTTGTCAATTCATAATTCACAGAACATGGGTGCAGGCTGGCTGACCTGTGAGAGACGATGGGTTTGTTCCCCCTGCACCACTTAGTCCAGTCAAATGGTAATGAGAAAGGTAAAATAACAAAGTTTTCTAGGGTGTCGACTGAATTTTCAGTGCCCGACCAAAATTTCAGCTGGGAAAGGGGTCAAAAAGAAATGCATGAAAAATGGGACTATAACTCTGAAACAACGCAATTTTTGGCACAGTTGACTATCTGTAAGGGTAAAGAGGATAAAATTTCCTTCAAATTGTATCTCTGAGTTTTTTACCAGACTAACTGGATAATCTTCTGTGCCATCAGTTGTGTTCACCCCCAGATTTGCTTAGACTGTAAATTCATTTTAAATGTATCAAATAGTCCCACAATGAGTTCAAGTGAGAAGTGTGTGATGGTGTACTGGACATTGGGAGTCTAATCAGTTAGTCCTGGAGTGGGCTTCAAGAATGTTCTTGAAAGTAGTGAAGGATAAAACCATGGTTAAGTTCATGAACTGTGTCAAAGTACATGAACAAAAAAGTTATGGGGGGAGAGGGGAGTGAAGATCCCAGAAGAAACAGCTCTGTGGAAATAAAATAACAATGATGTGATGCTCAGGAGAAATTACTCTCTAATTCAAAGAGCAAGGACTGCTTGATATTGGTTTTGCTGCACAAATTTGCCAAACCAGACATTCCAGGCAAGGTGTGGAAGTTGCTGGTAGCTTAACTGTCAGCATGGCACCATTTTTTCCCCCCCACACCAAACAGATCTCGACCAACAAAGTAATGCATTAGGAGGCCTATTGATGAAATGATGGAGAGGGAAAATCAGTTTTTATTCTCATCAGGGCCACCCTGCTCAAGAAAGTGGCCTGTCTTTGCGTGCTGTGGATGGCTATGAAGCTGCTGCTACTACTACTGCTGTTTACAATCGAGGCAAAGTGACACACATCACTATGCTGAAGAAAAACTGAATTGCAACTGAAGATACAAATATTTAAAACTTCATAAGTGGTCAAAGAGGTAGTAGTGAATTTGGTAAGATCCTTAATGCTGTACAGTGAACTAAGTGGAGAATATCTGAACCACATCCAGTACAGAAGCTACATCAAATCAACATTCAGAACTGCCAACATTGCTTCTCTGTGCCACCAACTGAAGATGCTACTTGCCAGCAGTCTTGTGTATCACCCAGTACAATAGTGGCTGGGCGAAAATAAAATCCTGAGGAATGGAGTTGCTGAGGTCCAAAAATCACCTGGTTCCAGCCACTATGCTTCAGCTGCCAGCACACTGTGTTAATTCTGAACTGGCTCACATGCAGATGCAAAACTGGTTGTCATGGCTATTCTTGTTGCAGGGTGTATAGGATTCAGGAAAAACCTGCGAATTTTTTCATACTCGGGAAAACCCGCACGGTTTTTAGAATTCTGGGAATTTTTCAGTGTTCAGTTAAATTTTTTTGTAATTTTGACTGGTAAGAACTGATACTCTATAACAAAAAGGATACTTACAGTATTCCGCTACTGCAGAATAATACTGCAGCAATAAAACATGGATGGGAGACAACGAAAATAAGTGAACTGCAAATAAAGTTTTTAATATGGGTGTAGACTACTCATCTTCCAGATATACTATTCACTGACTTTTTATTGTAGGATATGCAATCAAAAGTATCTGGACACCTGACTGACGACGACTTAAATTCGTGGCGCCATCCATCGGTAATGCTGGAATTCAATATGGTGTTGGCCCATCCTTAGCCTTTGACAGCTTCCACTCTCGCAGGGACATGTTCAGTCAGGTGCTGGAAGGTTTCTTGGGGAATGGCAGCCCATTCTTCACGAAGTGCTGCACTGAGTAGAGGTATCGTGTCTGTCCCTGGAGTCTGGCACGAAGTCGGCGTTCCAAAACATCCTTAAGGTGTTCTATAGGATTCAGGTCAGGACTCTGTGTATGCCAGTCCATTACAGGGACGTTATTGTCGTGTAAATACTCAGTCACACTTCATTATGAACAGGTGCTGGATCGTGTTGAAAGATGCTCTTCAACAGTGAGAAGCAAGAAGGTGCTTAAAACATCAATGTAGGTCTGTGCTGTGATAGTGCCATGCAAAACGAGGGGTGCAAACCCCTTCTTGGAAAAAACACGGATCACACCATATCATCAGCGTCTCCCAATTTTACTATTGGCGCTACACACGCTGGCAGATGACGTCCAGCGGGCATTCGTCGTACTGACACCCTGCCAAGATCGCCACATGTGTACTGTTATTCGTCACTCCACACAACGTTTTGCCACTGTTCAATCGTCCAATGTTTATGCTCCTTATACAAAACGAGGCACGTTTGGCATTTACTGGCATGATGTGTAGCTTATGAGCAGCAGCTCAACCAAGAAATCAGTTTTCTCACCCCCCCCCCCCCCCCGCCTAAGCGGCATAGTACTTGCAGTGGATCCTGATGCAGTCTGGAATTCCGATGCGATGGTCTGGAGAAATGTCTGCCTATTACACATTATGACCCTCTTCCACTGCCGGCAGTCGGTCAGCCTTACACTTTTCTGCTGTACGTGTCCCTTCACATTTCCACTTCACAATCACATCGGAAACAGTCGACCTAGGTATGTTAAGGAGTGTGGATATCTGGTATACAGACGTATGACACAAGTGACACCCAACCACCTGACCGTGAGTTCCGGAGTGCCCATTTTGCTCTCACAAGATCTAATGATTACTGATGTCACTGATGTGGAGAACCTGGCAGTAGGTAGCAGCACAATGCACCTAATATGCAAAACGTATGTTTTTGGGGATGTCCAGATACTTTTGATGAAATAGTGTAACTGGATAAAATATTTGCCACAGTGGGGTCAGAAAGTACCTTAGGTAAATAATATGTAATTTGCAGAGTTTTGTAACGAAACTAAATCTTGGCGACAATGCACCTTATAAACCGACATTCATTTGTACATTGTTGTAAACTATGAATAGAAAATACACTCCTGGAAATGGAAAAAAGAACACATTGACACCGGTGTGTCAGACCCACCATACTTGCTCCGGACGCTGCGAGAGGGCTGTACAAGCAATGATCACACGCACGGCACAGCGGACACACCAGGAACTGCGGTGTTGGCCGTCGAATGGCGCTAGCTGCGCAGCATTTGTGCACCGCCGCCGTCAGTGTCAGCCAGTTTGCCGTGGCATACGGAGCTCCATCGCAGTCTTTAACACTGGTAGCATGCCGCGACAGCGTGGACGTGAACCGTATGTGCAGTTGACGGACTTTGAGCGAGGGCGTATAGTGGGCATGCGGGAGGCCGGGTGGACGTACCGCCGAATTGCTCAACACGTGGGGCGTGAGGTCTCCACAGTACATCGATGTTGTCGCCAGTGGTCGGCGGAAGGTGCACGTGCCCGTCGACCTGGGACCGGACCGCAGTGACGCACGGATGCACGCCAAGACCGTAGGATCATACGCAGTGCCGTAGGGGACCGCACCGCCACTTCCCAGCAAATTAGGGACACTGTTGCTCCTGGGGTATCGGCGAGGACCATTCGCAACCGTCTCCATGAAGCTGGGCTACGGTCCCGCACACCGTTAGGCCGTCTTCCGCTCACGCCCCAACATCGTGCAGTCCGCCTCCAGTGGTGTCGCGACAGGCGTGAATGGAGGGACGAATGGAGACGTGTCGTCTTCAGCGATGAGAGTCGCTTCTGCCTTGGTGCCAATGATGGTCGTATGCGTGTTTGGCGCCGTGCAGGTGAGCGCCACAATCAGGACTGCATACGACCGAGGCACACAGGGCCAACACCCGGCATCATGGTGTGGGGAGCGATCTCCTACACTGGCCGTACACCACTGGTGATCGTCGAGGGGACACTGAATAGTGCACGGTACATCCAAACCGTCATCGAACCCATCGTTCTACCATTCCTAGACCGGCAAGGGAACTTGCTGTTCCAACAGGACAATGCACGTCCGCATGTATCCCGTGCCACCCAACGTGCTCTAGAAGGTGTAAGTCAACTACCCTGGCCAGCAAGATCTCCGGATCTGTCCCCCATTGAGCATGTTTGGGACTGGATGAAGCGTCGTCTCACGCGGTCTGCACGTCCAGCACGAACGCTGGTCCAACTGAGGTGCCAGGTGGAAATGGCATGGCAAGCCGTTCCACAGGACTACATCCAGCATCTCTACGATCGTCTCCATGGGAGAATAGCAGCCTGCATTGCTGCGAAAGGTGGATATACACTGTACTAGTGCCGACATTGTGCATGCTCTGTTGCCTGTATCTATGTGCCTGTGGTTCTGTCAGTGTGATCATGTGATGTATCTGACCCCAGGAATGTGTCAATAAAGTTTCCCCTTCCTGGGACAATGAATTCACGGTGTTCTTATTTCAATTTCCAGGAGTGTACATTCATGTGCATTTTACGACAAATTCAGTTTGGAATTGAGTTTTGTGAAAGAAAGTCTTTGTGTAATAGTTTATTCGTCATGGATGGTGATATACGTCATGTAAGGGGGCTACAGCCTCGAGCAGGCTTTGCCAACTTTACAGAAGAGTGATAGTGAATTTTTGGAAAACGAGAATGACAGTGATACTGATGGAGATATGACAGAGGAAGATATACACGTCGGAGATGAAGTGGATATGAGTGATTGTGACAAAGAAAATGGTGTTCAAGCAAGGAGTGCACCTACTTTTGTGTCTAGAAGTGGACAGATAACATATAACACAGTACCACCTGATGTGCACAAGCAGGTTTCAAGGAATGTAATAAATGAAACTAGACATATTCCACGTCGCCTGTGACCACAATTACAGACGAGCAGATTGTTTCAGGCTTTTTATCACCAGTCACATGCAGAGTGCAATAGTAATGCATACCAATAATCTGTACCCAAGTCTAGAACGCTGGATTGAACTTGATTCTACAGAGCTGCAGGCATTCTTTGGTCTATGGCTAGTAGCTGGCTTGCATAAAGCATTTGGGAAGGCTTTGAGTTAATTTTGGTCAGAAGAGTATGGCTTACCTGTTTTTCGAGCCACAATGAGCTTTCCAAGATTTTGTGATATTTTGATGTGCCTCGGTTTCGATGATAAAACTTACAAGGGAAGAAAGAAAACCTGCTTCTGTATCAAAAGCCCTTAGAGGGCTGTGTTAGAAATGATCGTTGATGCATGCATTTCGTCTTATATCCATGGACATTACATTAAAGTTGATGAGCATCTGTTACTTTCAGGGGATGGTGTCCATTGAAGGTGTTCCTTCAAAACCAACTGAAAAGAGATAACACTCGAAATGTTGCCATCAAAACAGAAGCATCCATTATCGACCACTTTTGGCTATGCACAGAATGTTTGTTTCGTATGTTCCTGCACAAAATAAATCATTTTGTTGTCCACTCTACACCAAGCGTTTGATGTAAATAGGCATGAGTACAAAAAAGTTGAAATAATGTTCTACAACAAAGCCAGGGGTTGATGAGATGGCTAAACATTATTCAGTGAAACGTGGAACAAGGTGGCAACTCGCTATATTTTTTGATATACGAGCTTTAGCTTGTCCCAGTGCTTACGTTCTGTAGTGTAAATTTTTCCATATGAGAAGTAAAAACGCAAGAAGAGAATTCCTCACAGAACAAGGAAAGAACTAGTCAAACCTCACATTGAATGACGAATCCTCTCGCCCCAGTGCAGAACGCAACGCATTCGTTCAGCAATATCATCTTCAGGCTTCAAGGATCTTCTAAAGGAAAAACAACACGATAACCAGGAAGTCGATGTTCCAAATCTGAAAGAAGTCAGAGTGACTCCTGCCCAAGGACAAGGAAGTGAATCAAGGATGTGATGGGTGTCACAAATTTGTCTAAAGAACATGCTACGATAAGTGTTTTGTGTAATGACTGCTCGTCATATGACAGAGAGCGAGTAGGTGTGTATTTCTAATAAAATTTCATGTAAGTGATTACACATAACATTAAAGTGGGTCAAAATCATCTATTCATTCTCTCAGCGACCACACCGGCACCTAAACGGAAGATAACAGAGAGAAGGTCGAAATACTGAATTCGGTCTTCCGAAGTCGTTTCACCGCGGAAGATAGTAACACTGTCCCTCCTTTCGATCATAGTACCAACATCGAAATGGCAGATATTGAGATAACCGATAGCGGAACTGAAAAGCAGCTACAATCGCTTAGTAGTGGAAAGGTTTCAGGACCAGACGAGATACCTATAAGATTCTATAGATTATACGAAAGAATTTGCTCCCCTTCTAGCAGTAATTTATCGTAGATCTCTTGAGCAACGAAAGGTACCTGACGACTGGAAAAAAATCGCAGATAATTTCCGTTTTTAAGAACGGCCGTAAGATAGACCCGCACAGTTATAGACATACATCGTTGACCTCAATCTGTTTTAGAATTGTGGAAATGGTTGTTCAAAAATTATGACGCTTTTGGAAAATGAACATCTCCTCTATAAAAATCAACACGGATTCCGCAAACAGAGATCCTGCGAAACTCGGTCTGCTCTGTTCCCCCATGGGATCCACAGTGCAGTGGACAACGGCGCTCAGGTTGATGACGTGTTCCTTGATTTCAGTAAGGCATTTGACACCGTCCTGCATTGCCGTTTAATGGAGAAAAAAATACGAGCTTACGGAGTATCGGAGCAGATCTGCGATTGGATTCAAGACTTTCTTCCAGATCGAACTCAACACGTCGCTCTTAATGGAACTAAATCGACAGATGTAAAGGCAATTTCCGGAGTACCACAGGGAAGTGTGATAGGATCGCTGCTGCTTACAAAATATATAAATGATCTAGCAGAAAGTGTCGGATGCTCTTTAAGGCTATACGCAGATGACGCAGTTGGCTATACCAAAGCAGCAACGCCAGAAGATAGCAAGAATTTGCATAACGACCTACAGAGAATTGATGAATGGTGCAGACTCCGGCAGTTGACCTTGAACGTAAATAAATGTTACACATTGCGAATACATAGCAAAAGAAATCCACTACTGTACAGCTATACTATTGATGTCAAACAGCTGGATACAACGTCTGGCATAAAATATCTAAACGTAAACTATCCAGAGCAACCTTAAGTGGAATGACCATATGAAACAGATAGTGGGAAAAACAGACACCAGATTCAGATTCATCGGAAAAATCTGAAGGAAATGCAACTCATCCACGAAAGAAGTGGCTAATAAGGCACTCGTTCGCCCCCGATTCTTGAGTGTTGTTCACCTGTCTGGGATCCCTATCAGGTAGGACTGACAGAGGAGATAGAGAAGATGCAACGAAGAGCGCCGTGTTTCGTCACAGGATCGTTTACCTGGCAAGAGAGCGTTACGGAGATGCTAAACAAACTCCATTGACAGACGGTACAAGAGAGGTGTTGTGCATCACGGAGACATTTACTATTGAAATTTCGGGACAGCACTTTTCAGGAGGAGTGAGACAACACATCACTTCCCCCATATACATCTCACGTATTGACCAGGAGGAGAAAATTCGAGAGATTAGAGCCAATAGAGAGGTTTATCGATGCTCAGTCTTCCCACGCTCTATTCACAAGTGGAACAGGGTTGGAGGGATCAGATAGTGGTACCGAAAGTACCCTCCGCCTCACACCATTAGATGGCTTGCGGAGTATGATGTAGATTTGTGGGTTATGAATATTTTGTGTTAACCCTTTCGTGGTTGATGGGTCATATATGTCCCACTAACTTTGAGCGCCAGTTCGAGTGTTGGGATATATGTTACCCAGCTCTGGACGGTGCTGACATCTAGGGACGACTGTACTGAACCTGAGAAAAAAATCGGGACTGCACTGCAAAGGCAGGAGTGCTAGTTCTGCAAGGTTCGCAGAAGAGCTTCTGTAAAGATTGAAAGGTAGGAGACGAGATACTGGCAGAAGTAACGCTGTGGGGATGGGGCGTGAGTCCTGCTTGGGTAGCTCAGTTGGTAGAGCACTTGCCCGCGAAAGGCAAAGGTCCCGAGTTCGAGTCTCGGTCGGGCACACAGTTTTAATCTGCCAGGAAGTTTCATATCAGCGCACACTCCGCTGCAGAGTGAAAATCTCATTCTGAGAACAAAAGTTGTTTGCACTGCTTGTGGTGTACCACTTTGTGCCACACCATGTTTTTCCTTGTTTCATGGAATGTAAAGTTTTGTAAGTATTGGTCATGTATCATGAAAACTGAAATGTAATGAATATTTTTTATACTGGCTCTACACAAATAAAAAGATTACATGCATGTATAATTTGTAGGTATTTTATTCTCCACAAAATCCACTTTATGGCTAAAAAAAAAAAAAAATAAATAAATAAAATAAAAAAAAAATTACAAAATCAGTCAGCAGAAAAGGTATCTCGCGTTGGTTCATGGGACATGTGTCCCACTTGCTGTTGTGAAAAAATGGAGAAGTAAAAAATATTTTGGTGGTGAAAATATAATAATGGGACTGAAAAGAAAACGTCATCACCTTAATATTTTAAAAATCATGTAAAAAATGAATTTTATCCATGAAAGGGTTAAAATAATTTTTGGAACGAAACAAACTAAATGAAATGTTTTCATATTCCAAACAAATGTAGTTAATAATTACAACCTATGTATGTATCTCAATTATATTAAGAAACTAAATATCAACATTGTGCGTATTTTTCTCAATAAATTATAATTACTTTTGTGGATGTATTTCAAATTTTATTGCCATAAAGTTGCTAAAATCACTTTGGGGTTGAAAGGGACTCAGGCACACAATATGTTTTTCCAGAGCTGATACCATGCAAGGGTTAAGTTGCAAAAAACTGCACCACATACAACAACAACAAAACACAGTGCTCATACAAGCGTCTGCCAATTGTAAAATATGTCAAAGGCTTTAGGAAGACTATACAATGCTTCATAACAACAAATTGCCTCTGATGAGCAAGAAGTCACAACTGTTGACATTAGATTCGTTCTAGCAGTTGCGAGCGAAGTTGAGTCGTGTATGAGTAGTACCTTCTCCCGCCGTTGACTACAGAAGTCTACGTTCACATATTAGTGTAAGCAATTAAGGGTTTTGATTTTAGACACACCACGAATTATTATGTTTCTAAATAAATTAGACGTAATTTATTTCAATTGATTTTAAATAAGAAGGTGCTTGTTTATTCTTTAATGCATGCTGGTGAGTGCTACAATTTCATAAGAATTACATGTAATTTACTTACTCAATATGCTTGTTATACTTCGCTTATCTTAATTGTATTCTCACCTGCACCACTGCACCAGCTGTCCTGCAAGGGTAAGACTACTCTGTAACACTGGATCTTCTGTGTATGACTGACTGTATGTGCTTTTCCCTAAATTTCCAAGGATTAGTGAAAATGACCACCTCTTATTTTTATTGCCTTGTGTTGATGTTTTCTCCAGTTTATAGTTGTTTCTTAAACTTGAGTGCTATTTTCGTTTACAGCCGAAGGATCCACACGTTGTCAGACGACAATACGGTATTTCAGTTCAACAATGTTATTCCATCCTGGAGTTTCCGTTGTTTGAGTATTTCAGTTTTATCACTACTGTGGTCTCCAGTAGTGGGAACATTGTGACTGCTACACCAATATTTTCTATTATAGTGTTCCCCCCCGCCCCTCCCCACCCCCTTGCTGTGGCTAAGTTCATCATACGGAGTGGTTGTGCTCGTGGCCATGGTCCTCGTGCAAGTAGTGGAACCATTAATCCCAAGAAGAAAAGCAAAGAAAAAAGAAAGTAGTTCAAAGACAATGTAGTGATAATTGTTTATCTTATGGGTCTTTAGACGTGACAACATTCCCAGTCCTCCTGAGTGTGTTGTGAAAAACATGGTAATACTGCTATGCTTCCCAGTAAATTGAAATGAAATTTGTCAACAAAACATACCTCTCCATTTACTAAAAATGTGAATTATTTTCATCAGTTGTTGCAACTAAATAAAAAAGAGTTATGTTCATGACTACATCAATACGTGTTTCACAAAAAAGAAGCTAGCTGTATGATAGCTGAACTTATCGTAAAGGCCAAAAAACCACACACAATAGCAGAATCGTTAATGTCCACATGTAAAGAAGTGGTAGAAATAGTGCTTGGTTCAGAAGCTGCTCCAAAAATTTCAAAAACTCCCTGTTGACACAATCAGCTCGAAGTTAATGCTATCGAAGACATTTTGAAGAAGAACATAAAGAGCAGTTGTAAGTTCTCACTTATATCGACGAGCCTACTGATAGTGCCAGTCATGCACAACTTCTTTCCTTCATAAAATGTGTTAGTGGGGATGTAATTGCAAGTAATTTATTTTCTTTCGACGAATTATCACAACCAATAACTTGCGAAAAAAATATTTCGTGCAACTAATGAATATTTGGTCCGTAATTAATTAACGTGGAAGGATTGTGTCAGTGGTGGTACAGACAGAGCCTCTTCTATGACAGGCAGAGTGAAAGGATTTGTGGGTAAAGTATGTGAAGTAAACCCTAACTTATGAACTGAACATCGTCTCAGTAACTGCGTAGCCATTGTTGCTAAGTCTTTACCATAAACAGCAAAAGCCACAATCTTCCTCAAATCACAGCCTCTAAATACACTACTGGCCATTAAAATTGCTACACCACGAGGATGACGTGCTACAGACGCGAAATTTAACCTACGGGAAGAAGATGCTGTGATATGCAAATGATTAGCTTTTCAGAGCATTCACAAGGTTGGCGCCGGTGGTGACACCTACAATGTGCTGATATGAGGAAAGTTTCCAACCAATTTGTCATATACAAACAGCAGTTGACGGGCGTTGCCTGGTGAAACGTTGTTGTGATGCCTCGTGTAAGGAGGATAAATGCGTACCATCACGTTTCCAACTTTGATAAAGGTCAGATTGCAGGCTATCATGATTGCGGGTTATCGTATCGCGACGTTGCTGCTTGTGTTGGTTGAGATCCAATGACTATTAGCAGAATATGGAATCGGTGGGTTCAGGAGGGTAATATGGAACGCCGTGCTGGATCCCAATGGCCTCGTATCACAAGCAGTCGAGATGACAGGCATCTTATCCGCATGGCTGTAACGGATCGTGCAGCCACGTCTCGATCCCTGAGTCAACAGACGGGGACGTTTGCAAGACAACAACCATCTGTACGAACAGTTCGACGACGTTTGCAGCAGCATGGACTATCAGCTCGGAGACCATGGCTGTGGATACCCTTGATGCAGCATCACAGAAGGAGCCCCAGTGATGGTGTACTCAACGACAAACCTGGGTGCCCGAATGGCAAAACGTCATTTTTTCGGATGAATCCAGTTTCTGTTTACAGCGTCATGATGGTCACATCCGTGTTTGGCGACATCGTAGTGAATGAACATTGGAAGCGTGTATTCGTCATCGCCATACTGGCGTATCACCCGGCATGATGGTATGGGGTGCCATTGATTACACGTCTGGGTCACCTCTTGTTTGCATTGACGGCACTTTGAACAGTGGATGTTACATTTCAGATGTGTTACAAACCGTGGCTCTACCCTTCATTCGATCCCTGCGAAATCGTACATTTCAGCAGGATAATGCATGACCGCAGGTTGCAGGTCATGTACGGGCCTTTCTGGATACAGAAAATGTTCGACTGCTGCCCTGGCCAGCACATTCTTCAGATCTCTCACCAATTGAAAACATCTGGTCAATGGTGGCCGAGCAACTGGCTCGTCACAATACGCCAGTCACTACTCTTGATGAACTGTGGTATCATGTTGAAGCTGCATGGGCAGCTGTACCTGTACACGCCATCCAAGCTCTGTTTGGCTCAATGACCAGGCGTATCAAGACTGTTATTACGGCCAGAGGTGGTTGTTCTGGGTACTGATTTCTCATGTTCTATGCACCCAAATTGTGTGCAAATGTAATCACATGTCAGTTCTAGTATAATATATTTGTCCAATGAATACCCGTTTATCATCTGCATTTCTTCTTGGTGTAGCAATTTTAATGGCAAGTAGTGTATGTTATGGCTTTATAACGTTCTATGTGAAGAAATGGGATCAGAAAACGGTACACTTCTGCTACATACAGACGTGGGATGGTTATTCGGAAGTGTTAATGTGAATGTTTGAAGTTAAAGATGAGGTACTTAAATATGTAAGTACAGTCGTGGCTATGTGAATTTATTTGCTGATGATGATGTGACATATCTTTCTCATTAGAAACAAAAATATTCTGACTAGTATTAATAATATTCAAGGGTTTATTAATAAGTTAAATTTGTGGATAAAGACAATTAAAAATGGATCAAGTTAGATGTTCCCAATGGTATGGCCCCTTACTGATAATAATAATGAGTTGATGGACTTAAAGGTCATTTATTACTCTTGTGGCAAAAAAAAAAAAAAAAAAAAAAAAAAAAAAAAAAAAAAAAAAGATATTTTGAGGAAATGTTGAAGATTTGGACTGGATTCGTGACCCACTCGTGGATTCAAAAAATATTCCAATTAATTTAGATTTAGGCTTACAAATAGAACTGACAGATTTGAAAGCAGACAGAGCATTGGAATCAACATTTTCGAAGTTCCTGTGGATTTGGTTGTCAATAGGCTGTGAATACTCAGCTATATCTGAGAAAGCACTTAATGTGTTACCAGCATTTTCAACTACATATTTGTGTGAACTGAGCTTCTCAATGTTGCCTGAAATTAAAACATCAGAGAGAGAGAGAGAGAGATTTAAATCCATCAGTGATGAAATGGAAGATTTCACCACAAATCAGTTGTCAATGTGCAGCTAAGTAGGTTCAGATATCACATTGACAGTGTGGATACAGATATTTAGTTTAATATTCGCATTAGAAATGACTATTTTCTACAGTGAATTAAAATTAACAAGTGTTATTAAATGCATAACTAGTAATTATCCAGGAGGTGGCTATAGAGATAAAGGGCTGTGTGGCATGGACAAAGCAGGTTTTTAGGTTAGAGGACCTGGGGAACACAAAAGGGGGCTTCAGTCTCAAAGAGTTCAGGTTGAACTCAGGAAAAACGTAGATCTAGAAACCATCAGTACAGGAGTTGTAAACCATCAGAGCTGTGTTGGGAAAGTACCAGAGCTTCAAGTGCTAATAGGAAGTACTCATGTTCAAATCGTTGGCACTGGCTAAAGCTGGAGGTAAGTTCAGCTGACATTTTTGTGAAGGCCCTAACAATGTTAAGAAAGGATAGGCCACAAGAAGTTTATTTTGTAGCAAAATTGGAGTAGATAGTTCCTGTGAGTTAGTGAGAGTAGAGGTCATTCTTACCAACAATCTTACCAACAATTGGATACTTTTACTGTCCTCGCAACTCAGACGATCCTCTTGCTGAAAGGTTCAAAGAAAACTTGAGTCTAATTTCAAACAATTATATATAGTCGGTGGTGACTTCAATTTACCCTTGACACATTGGCGAGAATACATGTTTAAATCCATTTATAGTAGGTGGTGGCTTCAATTTATCCTTGACACATTGGTGAAAATACACGTTTAAATCTGGAAGTACACATAGAACATAATCCAAAATTGTGCTAAATACATTCTCTGAAATAATAAAATTATTTCGAGCAGTGCATGAGCCCCCATGAATAGTAAACAGTTGCAAAAACACACTTGATATCTTAGCAACAAGTAATCATGAGCTAATAACGAGCATCGAAACTGATACAGGGATTATGAAACTTTGTATCGAAAATGAGCAGAAAGTACAAAGAGATTCTAGTCTTACAGAAAGTATGCTAGCAGCAAGACACAGTCGATGCCTTGTCTGTGGGATGGCAACTATCTATGACAGGCCGCAAAAGCAGAGTTACTGAACACAGCTTTACAAAATTCCTTCACCATAGGCAACGAACTAAATATTCCAGATTTTGAATGAAGAACATCTGCCAACATCAGTAACTTAGAAGTAAATGACATCGGAGTAGTGAAGCAACTTAAATCACTCAATAAAAGCAAGTATTTCGGTCCAGACTGTACACCAATTGATTCCTTTCAGAGTATGCTGATGCAATTGCTCCATACTTAACAATCGTATACAACTGCTTGCTCAACAAAAGATGCGTACCCAAAGACTGGAAAGTTGCACAGGTAACACCAGTATTCAAGAAAGGCAATGGGAGTAATCCACTAAATTATAAGCCCATATTATTAATATTGACATGCAGCAGAATTTTGGATCATATATTGTGTTCAAACCTTGTGAGTTACCTAGAAGAGAATGATCTACTGACACACAGTCAACATGGATTTAGAAAACATCATTCTTGTGGAATATAACTAGTGCTTTACTCACACAGTATGTCAAGTGCTATTCAAAAAGAATTTCAAATTGTTTTTATTTTTAGATTTCGAAAAGGCTTTTGACACTACACCTCGCAAGCAGGGTGTAATCAAATTGTGTGCTTATGGAATATTGTCTCAGTTATGCCACTGGATTTGTGATTTTCTGTCAGATAGGTCAGAGTTTGTACTAATTGATGAAAAGGCATTGAGTAAAACAGAAGTGATTTTTGTCATTCCCCAAGGTAGCGTTATAGGCCTTTTGCTGTTCCTTATGTATATAACAATTTAGGAGACAACTTGAGCAGTCGTCTTAGGTGGTTTGTAGACGATGCTGTCGTTTATTACCTAGTAAAGTCCTCAGAAGACCAAAACGAATTGCTAAACAGATTTAGAAAAGATATCTGTATGTACAAAAATTGGTAATTGCCCTTAAATAATGAAAAGTATGAGGTCATCCAAGAGTGCTAAAAGGAATTCATTAAACTTCAGGTACACGATAAATCACTCAAATCTAAAGGTCACAAATTCACCTAAATACTTAAGAATTACAATTATGAACAACTTGAACTGGAAAGAACACCGAAAATGTTGACAGGAAGGTTAACCAAAGACTGTGATTTACAGGCAGAACACTTTGAAGATGCAACAGCTCTACTAAAGAGATGGCCTACACTATGATTGTCTGCCCTCTTTTGGAGTACTCTTGTGTGGTGCGGGATCCTTACCAGGCAAAATTAATGAAGTACATTGAGAAAATTCAAAGAAGAGCAGCATATTTTGTATTATCGAGAAATAGGGGAGAAAGTGTCATGGACCTGATACGGGATTTGGGGTGAACATAATTAAAACAAATGTGTTTCTCACTGCAGGGATCTTCTCATGAAATTTCAATCACCAAATTTCTCCTCCGGATACGAAAATATTTTGTTGATGCCGACCTACATACAGAGAAATGATCATCATAATAAAATAATAAGGGAAAGAAAGATATAGGTGTTTGCTTTTTCCGTGCACTGTTTGAGAGTGGAATAATACAGAATTATTGAGAAAGTGATTTGATGAATCATGTAAGTGTGATTTGCAGAGTATCAATCTAGATGTAATGAATGAATGAATGAATTGTATAATGACATAATAATTCAAAATTATATTAAGATTCATACAATATTGAGGGGTTAACCATGTTGGTTGTTGCTTAGCTTGCTCTATGCACCTCAGTTGTGCTACTACTATTTTACTGATGTCCTGGCTGTGTCGGTTGTAGAGAGTGTATTTTTAAGATAATCTTTTATTGTGAAGAGATCAGTGCTGGTGGTGAATATCTTATGATGCAGTATACTTTCCAAAAAATAACTGTAACAAATCTACAAGTATGCATAAGACTACAGCTGACAAAAAACAGTGTCTTTGCTAACCTTTAGATACACTTACATACGCCATCAAGTGTGGCGCCTGAATTGTAAATCATGCTTTTCTACTTACAAATCTTAATTCAGTATTACAGTAATTTGGGTCCCTAGTACTTTCTGGTTTTTCTAGTTATCTCTCATTCTAGTACTTTATATAACTGACATTTATTATTAATGAAAATGTGCACAATATTAGTAAGAAGAAGACAATAGCTGGTCAGTACTTACCTTCAAGAGTGCCAGTTCTGCCAACAAAACACTTAAAAATAGAAACATGAGTCCTATCTTTAGGAAAATATATTTGCTCATCAGGGAGGAAAGAGGGATATGTTGGTGAGGGCTGGAAAGAAGGACAAGTCGATTAGATCCCAGATTCAGAAAGACCAATCCTTTGTAAGTGAGGACAGGAAGAGTATAGCTTAACGTACAACTGACAATGAGCTCATTAGACACAGAGCACAAGCTTCTGTTTGGGAAGTCTTTAGCTTACATGATTAACAGGAACAACACAAAACCTAAATGTGGATCATCAGACTGGGATTTAACTGCTGTCCTCCCAAACGGCACCGACAGTTGGGTGAAAACATACCAGATTTTTATTGTTTTCATGACATTCTTTCACTTATTTCATCATTCGTGTTTTCTAATTTTACCCTCACCATATTCAATGAATTACTGTTCATGATTGTTCCCTATCTCATTATGTAGTCTGCATTTACAAAACCAATAGGTTCGAACAACAACTTGCTTTGACTCTCATAACAGTTTTTAATAGAGCAATTTGCAGTACCTAAATCCAGTTTACTATAACATTAGAATATTAACTATTATACAGTAGGCATTTAATTTTAATTGAAAATGTAAAGTTGCTCCTCAGCATTGCTATATTAAAATCATGTATTTTAACCAATCTGCAAGGATTAGTTATCAAAACAATGAATGAAGTAGTACACAGTACCCTACTCCATCTTAAAACTGCTTTAGTATTATCATAGCCAAGATAGAGAGACAGCCAACATCCACCCCAGTGGTACATGTTTATATGCCTACTAGCACGACAGATGGTGAAGAAACTGAAAGAATATATGACAAGAAAATTATTCAGATAGTTAAGGGAAGAAAAAATTTAATGGTGATGAGAAACTGGATTTCAGTGCTAATAGAACCTGGACCCAGGGAAAGGAATGAAAGGGGAAGCCAACTGGCAGTATTTTGCACAGAGCATAATTGAATCATTGCTAACTCTTGGTTTAAAAATCATGAAAGAAGGTTGTATACATGGAATAGATCTGGAGGAGAAACTAGAAGGTTTCTGATGCTTTATGTAATGGTAAGATAAAGGTTTTTGAAAGCAGATTTTAAACAGTAAAACATTTCCAAGGGCAGATGTAGACTAATGATAATTTATCGGTTATGAACTGCAGATTGCAAGTAAGCAGATAGCAAAAAGGAAGAAAATTGGATTAAGTGAAGACACGGAGGTCATCAAGAATCTCAAAGGCCATCATTACATGATGACTGACTGAAACAGAGGAAAGTAATTGCTGCAAGACGAATTGATAGCTTTGAGAGGTGAAATAGAAGGCACCAGAGAGTGAAAGTGGGGAAAAAGGTAGAAATCTTTGGATAACACATGAGATATTGAATGTAACTGACAGGAGGAAATATAGAAAAGGCAGCAAATGAAGGAGGCAAAAGGCAGATGGCAGCTGTACATCTATTTGGACCCATTCCAAGAACTACTAGACG
This sequence comes from Schistocerca americana, assembly GCF_021461395.2. Taxonomy (NCBI): domain Eukaryota; kingdom Metazoa; phylum Arthropoda; class Insecta; order Orthoptera; family Acrididae; genus Schistocerca; species Schistocerca americana. The sequence continues at coordinate 347,656,480 of NC_060119.1, forward strand.
ATTCTGTTACATATTCATTGCTGTAGAACTAATTTCGGAATTTGTATCTTTCACTCCGATACGAAAAGCCACTGCTACAACTGTTTCTAACGCTTTTACTAAACATTTTTTGCCTCATGTTGGACATGTTCAGAAAGTAATCTCCGACAATGGACTGCAATTTCGATCAGTAACATGGAACCGCACATTGCAAGCTAGAAATATTATAGCATTTTTATCTCCAGATACCATGCTTCTTCCAGCCCATCAGAGCACATCATGAAAGAGATTGGAAAACTTTGTTGTACCTACTGTCAGAAATACGTATCGATTGGGACAAGCACATTTCAGATTTTCTGGACATCATCAGTTCAATAGCAAACGACTCCACCATGCTCTTGCCGCATCTTGTGTTGAAAAATATACGTCCACCTAATAACATTCATGACATTGTTTCTTTTCCTACTACAAGAAGATTACATCACCATGAAATTATAGACATCACAGATAACAATATAAAGCATGCAGCACAGCGCCGCAAAAGTCAACAAAAACAGGAGAGTAACCTCCAGAAATTTTGCATAGGACAAAAAGTATTGGTACACACTCACTACTTATCCAACAGAGGAAAGTGTCATGCAGTAAATTTGAACTTTTGCATTCTGGACCTTGTAGGATACGTAATCTTCCCCATCCCAGTGTGGTTCACATTAAAACTTTACGAACGAGAAAATCGCGAGGCAATCATCACATTAGCAACATCAAATACTTATAAAATAACTTTTGTTTAGGTTTATTTCAAGTAGCTAGAAGGAATTTTGATGATTACATACCACAACTATTTATTTTTTCGCCTTGTAGCTTTGCATAAACATTTTTTCCTATTTTTCAGCAACTCTGCTAACTACCAAATTTTTTACAGATGTGCGTATTTATATTGCTAGCTTTTATATCCCCCCCACAAACCATGGACCTTGCCGTTGGTGGGGAGGCTTGCGTGCCTCAACGATACAGATGGCCGTACCATAGATGCAACCACAATGGAGGAGTATCTGTTGAGAGGCCAGACAAACGTGTGGTTCCTAAGAGGGGTAACAGCCTTTTCAGTAGTTGCAGGGGCAACTGTCTGGATGATTGACTGATCTGGCCTTGCAACACTAACCAAAATGGCCTTGCTGTTGTGGCAATGCGAACGGCTGAAAGCAAGGGGAAACTACAGCTGTCATTTTTCCCGAGGGCATGCAGCTTTACTGTATGATTAAATGATGATGGCGTCCTCTTGGGTAAAATATTCTGGAGGTAAAATAGTCCCCCATTCGGATCTCCGTGCGGGGACTACTCAACAGTAGCTTTAATAATGAATAGGAAAATAGAAGTGCGGGTGAGCTACCATAAACAGCATAGTGAACGCATTATTGTGGCCAAGATAGACACGAAGCCCATACCTGCCACAATAGTACAAGTGTATATCCCAACCAGCTCTGCAGATGACGAAGAAATTGAAGAAATGTATGATGAAATAAAAGAAATTGTTCAGATAGTGAAGGGAGACGAAAATTTAATAGTCATGGGTGACTGGAATTCGACAGTAGGAAAGGAAGAGAAGGAAACATAGTAGGTGAATATGGATTGAGGCTAAGAAATGAAAGAGGAAGCCGTCTGGTAGAATTTTGCACAGAGCATAACTTAATCATAGCTAACACTTGGTTCAAGAATCATGAAAGAAGGTTGTACACATGGAAGAGCCCTGGAGATACTAGAAGGTTTCAGGCAGATTATATAATGGTAAGGCAGAGATTTAGGAACCAGGTTTTAAATTGTAAGACATTTCCAGGGGCAGATGTGGACTCTGACCACAATCTATTGGTTATGAACTGTAGATTAAAACCGAAGAAACTGCAAAAAGGTGGGAATTTGAGGAGATAGGACCTGGATAAACTGAAAGAACCAGAGGTTGTACAGAGTTTCAGGGAGAGCATAAGGGAACAATTGACAGGAATGGGGGAAAGAAATACAGTAGAAGAAGAATGGGTAGCTTTGAGGGATGAAATAGTGAAGGCAGCAAAGGATCAAGTAGGTAAAAAGACGAGGACTAGTAGAAATCCTTGGGTAACAGAAGAGATACTGAAATTAATTGATGAAAGGAGAAAAAACAAAAATGCAGTAAATGAAGCAGGCAAAAAGGAATACAAACGTCTCAAATATGAGATCGACAGGAAGTGCAAAATGGCTAAGCAGGGATGGCTAGAGGGCAAATGTAAGGATGTAGAGGCTTATCTCATGAGGGGTAAGATAGATACTGCCTACAGGAAAATTAAAGAGACCTTTGGAGAAAAGAGAACCACTTGCATGAATATCAAGAACTCAGATGGAAACCCATTTCTAAGCAAAGAAGGGAAAGCAGAAAGGTGGAAGGACTATATAGAGGGTCTATACAGGGGCGATGTTCTTGAGGACAATATTATGGAAATGGAAGAGGATGTAGATGAAGATGAAATGGGAGATATGATACTGCGTCAAGAGTTCGACAGAGCACTGAAAGACCTGAGTCGAAACAAGGCCCCGGGAGTAGACAACATTCCATTAGAACTACTGATAGCCTTGGGAGAGCCGGTCCTGAGAAAACTCTACCATCTGGTGAGCAAGATGTATGAGACAAGCGAAATAACCTCAGACTTCAAGAAGAATATAGTAAGTCCAATCACAAAGAAAGCAGGTGTGGACAGATGTGAAAATTACCGAACTATCAGTTTAATAAGTCACAGCTGCAAAATACTAACACGAATTCTTTACAGATGAATGGAAAAACTGGTAGAAGCCGACCTCGGGGAAGATCAGTTTGGATTCCGTAGAAATGTTGGAACACGTGAGGTAATACTGACCCTAAGACTTATCTTAGAAGCTAGATTAAGGAAAGGCAAAACTACGTTTTGAGCATTTGTAGACTTAGAGAAAGCTTTTGACAATGTTGACTGGAATACTCTCTTTCAAATTCTGAAGGTGGCAGGGGTAAAATACAGGGAGCGAAAGGCTATTTACAATTTGTACAGAAAGCAGATGGCAGTTATAAGAGTCGGGGGGTATGAAAGGGAAGCAGTGGTTGGGAAGGGAGTGAGACAGGGTTGTAGCCTCACCCTGATGCTATTCAATCTGTATATTGAGCAAGCAGTAAAGGAAACAAAAGAAAAATTCGGAGTAGGTATTAAAATCCATGGAGAAGAAATAAAAGCTTTGAGGTTTGCTGATGACATTGTAATTCTGTCAGAGACAGCAAAGGACTTGGAAGAGCAGTTGAATGGAATGGACAGTGTCTTGAAAGGAGGGTATAAGATGAACATCAACAAAAGCAAAATGAGGATAATGGAATGTAGTCGAATTAAGTCGGGTGATGCTGAGGGAATTAGATTAGGAAATAAGACACTTAAAGTAGTAAAGGAGTTTTGCTATTTGGGGAGCAAACTATCTGATGATGGCCGAAGTAGAGAGGATATAAAATGTAGACTGGCAATGGCAAGGAAAGCGTTTCTGAAGAAGAGAAATTTGTTAACATCGAGTATAGATTTAAGTGTCAGGAAGTCGTTTCTGAAAGTATTTGTATGGAGTGTAGCCATGTATGGAAGTGAAAAGTGTACGATAAATAGTTTAGACAAGAAGAGGATAGAAGCTTTCGAAATGTGGTGCTACAGAAGAATGCTGAAGATTCGATGGGTAGATCACTTAACTAATGAGGAGCTATTGAATAGAATTGGGGAGGAGTTTGTGGCACAACTTGACTAGAAGAAGGGATCAGTTGGTAGGACATGTTCTGTGGCATCAAGGGATCACCAATTTAGTACTGGAGGGCAGCGTGGAGGTTAAAAATCGTAGAGGGAGACCAAGAGATGAATACACTAAGCAGATTTAGAAGGATGTAGGCTGTAATAGGTACTGGGAGATGAAGAAGCTTGCACAGGATAGAGTAGCATGGAGAGCTGCATCAAACCAGTCTCAGGACTGAAGACCATAACAACAGATTTTATATATGCTTATTCTGATTTATATATTTATAATATGATGCAACACAGATCTTTTTACCTGATACATTTTCCATGTTCATCGTACAAATTCTATTGGTACCTAGTTTTCACGTTTCCTCGATTATTCGGCATTTCATTAGGTGGCGATGTGCCTGGCAGGAAGAATCTTGCAGGTCGGTTTTCTTACTGTAAGCTTAGGCCTTGCACATTTTTCTGTTTCCATACGGGTGTACATGAAAACAACAACTGAAAGAGACAACTTTTATTTTGACATGTGTCCAGCATATCCCATTCCTTGGATGGTCTGACCACTGCAAACTGTAACTCATACATTTTTTTATATAATAAGAATTTGTGTTCTTTTTGTATATAGCCTCTATATGTCTTATGTTCATTTATTTCTGATGCTATTGTCTAATGAATTATCATTACATTTTTAGTTAGGTTAATCACTCTTTGCACTTTATAATTTTGCCATGTATCATTTATCCTCAGTCTTGTGCCCTAATTTGCTATATCTCTTTTACTTGATGATGTCACTAGTTTACTTGCTTTCACCTATGTAGATTTAAGAAATCAATGTTCCCTGTAAGACATGTCAAAAATGCACTCATCCATTTTGTATATTTTGCAGAACCAATGTACCAAAGTCTCATTGTATTCAAACAAGACATTATGCTCATAAACAGAAGCACATGAAAGTGCAGGAAATGCAGTACACAGAAAGCAAGACATAAGCAACTTATATGGAATTCTAAACACCTCTGACACTTCTCACACTCTTTCCTAGCACACCTTTTATAGACGCTTTCTCTTAGTGTACTAGGTAAATTAGGCAGATTGCCTATAAAGATTTAGGATTAAGGATATTTGTTCCCCTGCATTTTGTCTTAGATGTAAGAGTATTATTGAAATATTTAATGAGTGTTTACGCTCTGAGCAGCACCAATTTTTTTTTTTTTTTTTTTAAATAGTGATGGAACATTGATGTTTAATAAGTGTTCATGCCTTGAGCTGCACTTCCATAATGAGGATTATATTCATATATTGATGATTATTCTTAATGGTATTCTATGATGTTAATATACAGGGTGTCCCAGCTATCTTGTCTACCCAAAATATCTCTGGAACAATAACAGCTATTGGAAAATGACTTTCACCGGTATCAATGTAGGGCTGGGGCCCATGAATGTACATATTTGGAAACATTCTAAAACGAAAGCATATGTGTTTTTTAACACAAACTTATGTTTTTTTAAATGGACCTCGTATATTTTTTCTTCAGCAATCCATAGCATGACAAAGCACATACACAATGGCGTTGATTGCATCGCAATATTCCCATTACATCCCGAGATATTGAGACGCAAAGTTGACGCTTGAAACACCCGACATGCGCTGCTATCGCACGTCCTGAGGCTCAGGCGTGAACCCCATGCTACCCGTAATCGCGATGTGATTGACATGTGTAATCACACCTCCATACTTATCAAGAGGTCCGAAACGAATAATACGGTCTGCTGCCATCAACTCTCATAAGCACATAATGGTTTCCCTCTTGCACGTTTTACGTATCTACGTACACAATATGAACCAGTACCGATTGGTGTACACCCGTCACGTTGCCTTATTTATCCTGCACACCCAAAATAAGGTTTATCTAATGCGTTATATGACCCATTGTGCCTGTCGCGTAGGGCCTGGCTCTACCTAGTCAAGTGTCCAACGTAGTTCCCACTACTACCACAGTTACCACTTCGCCTTGTTTATGATTTGCGACCCATGCAAACTCCTGTACTCCACCACCCTCCGAGCATCCCATTTGTTGTTGCTTTGGCGTGCAGTACACCGCTTGCCAGTGTAGTCGTACATCAGAGTAATCTAGTGACGGCACGGAGGTAGTACACACTGTGAATAAACGTTGTGTTGTGCAACTTATACTGTACAGTATAATGTACACACATGAAGATATGGTAGAAATGCTGCTGATCTATGGAGAATGTACGTTGACGGGAAATACATTATGAGATTGCTTGTTTGTTGATAGTACTGCTAGCGAACATTATGATTATTAAGTTAATATGTCTGTTTTCTACCCTACTCTACCTACGTGTACTGTATCCTGTTGTAGGTGGACGAAATGCTGTTCAGGCAGGACGACTGTACAGAAGACGATTCCCTGACAAGCCATCGCCTTCGCACCGGATGTTTGGTCGTCTCACATCTCGTCTACGTGAAATGGGAAGCTTAAATCCAAGGCCTCGACATTGTCCTAGAACACGTACAGAGGAACATGCTGAAGTTGCTGTGCTCACTACCATAGCTGTGAATCCTCAAATCAGCACATGTCAAATTGAACGTGAAGTTGGTGTGTCGAAATCAAGTGCACAGCGTATTCTTAAACGTCATAAATTTCATCCTTACCATGTTCATTTACACCAGGATCTTCATGGAAATGACTTCTGCAATAGGGTAACATTTTGTTGGTGGGCTCAGCAAAAACTTCTGATTAATCCAAATTTTTTTGCAGATGTTCTCTTTACCGATGAGGCATCATTCTCCAACAAAGGAATTGTCAATATGAGGAATATACATTATTGGTCCGCAGACAATCCAAAATGGCTCCGTCAGGTAGAGCATCAACGTCCGTGAAAAGTTAATGTTTGGTGTGGGATTATTGGAGATACCATTATCGGAACTTTCTTCATAAATGGCATCCAAAATGGCAGACAATACTCCAGATTTATACGACACAATCTTCCTCTTCTCTTGGACACCGTACCTCTGAACCGGAGAATGGTCATGTGGTATCAGCATGACGGATGCCCTGCACATAACGCCTTATGAGCACGACGACTTCTGAACCTTAAGTTCCCTGGTAGGTGGATTGGACGAGGTGGCCCAGTTAGGTGGCCTGCCTGATCTCCGGACCTTACACCGCTGGATTATTTTTTTTTGGGGAGCAGTGAAGGATGCTGTTTACCAACATGAACCAACAACACCAGAGGACATGAAGAAACGCATTAATGATGCTTGTACAGCCATCAAAGAGGAAACAGTAGCACGAAGTAGGGCATCCTTCATCCCCAGAGTGACCCTATGTATGCAAGCCAATGGGCGTCACCTTGAGCATGAGATGTGAACGCTATGTTTAGTATGTAGTGCTGGTATCACAGTGGAAGTTTCTACAAAGGGCCATTTTACCCAGTGATGTTAAGAAACATTTGTTTGCAACAATTTGTCATTTAACGCATTAGATAAACATAACATTGATAATTATGTGATAATAAAACTAATTGGTTAAACATGTTTACATTCATCTTCTATGTCCTACCTGAACTTCCCAAATCAAAAAATTTGTACCTAAACAACGGTAAAACTTTTAGTCCACTTGCTCGTTTCACTAAAACCATCAACATGAATTTTACTATTACGAGTGAATGATTAACTGTCACTTGCGCTAGATCTACAGTAAAGTAAAGTTTTCACGTTGAACAGCATTACCTTTTTAGTAACGGATTAACGATAAGCGAAGTTAACTTTGTGACTAACGTTGCGGTACACAGATATGTTACAGAACAGCATCACCCCTAGCCTATGGGATAAATACCTGCTGGAATGTACGACGTTAATGCAGGATGGCAGCAGACCGTATCATTCGTTTCGGACCTCTTGATAAGTATGGAAGTGTGATTACGCATGTCAATCACATTGCGATTACGGGCAGCATGGGGTTCATGCCTGAGCCTCAGGACGTGCGATAGCAGCGCATGTCGGGTGTTTCAAGCGTCAACTTCGCGTCTTAATATCTCGGGATGTAATGGGAATATTGCGATGCAATCAACGCCATTGTGTGTGTGCTTTGTCATGCTATGGATTGCTGAGGAAAAAATATAGGAGGTCCATTTAAAAAAACGTAAGTTTGTGTTAAAAAACATACATGCTTTCGTTTTAGAATGTTTCCAAATATGTACATTCATGGACCCCAGCTCTACATTGATACCGGTGAAAGTCATTTTCCAATAGCTGTTATTGTTCCAGAGATATTTTGGGTGGAAAAGATAGCTGGGATACCCTGTATATTTTGTTTGTTTTCTTTCTAGGAAAATCTGTCTTACCTGGTGACACAGAATTGGAGATGTTTGTGGGAGACTGTCACAGAAGCGTTACACCAAAAAACATTTTTTTTTTCACCATTCCTTATAAAATTGCATATGATACTGCCTTCTTATGTTAGCTTGCATTGACTGCCTTTTTTCAGGTCACTTTTACAGGTTCCACTATTTCTGCAGTTCGCCCTCAACTTTGTATATTTATCTCTTTGTTTACGGTGTAATGTAAAATGTATCTAGTCACTAAGGTATATTGGCCTTAGTACTCGTGTCTTTATGCTTGCATGTACTATAATCACAATTTTTCTTTGATGTGGCCATAGCAGTTCTTGACGCAACACGATTGACTGTTAATCGTTTTCTTTACAGATAAAGCACACTGCCCTAATCAATCATTCCCATATCATTCCCTGTAGATATGCGCATTGTTAGAGATGTAGGTCATTTAACAGATAAGTTTTATGATGCCCTGAGGGTGCTACACAACCTATAAATATTGTGTCTTTACTCACATGGTACCATACTTTGATTCTGTTTCTAGTTGTCTAAAAGGTATTCATACAGGCCATGCAGAGCTGCACTTTTATATAATACTGCTATTTATGCACTTTGTTCTTTTAAAAGTCTTCCGAGTTATGTATTCTTATTATGAATTATGCAAAGGCCTCTGAGTGCCATATAAAGTTATAAGTAAATGATATTTTATGATACTTTCTCAGCTTTGATGTTTATTCTATGTAAAACTAGGCCACCTTGAGCCACAAAAATGTTTCCTGTCACATTTGCTATTAAGATCAGCATTTATTTCATGGAACAACCAGGCCACTATGAGCCTCAAAGAAGATTTTGTCACCTTTTAGTTATTAAGGTCAGCATTTACTTCATATAAAACTAGGCCACTTCAAGCTCCAGTCATTTTTATAGCTACTAAGATCAGCATTTATGTATGTAGAAAGGCCGCTTCGGCCTCTGTTTGATATTTTCTCTGCACTTGTTTTAGTTATTAAGATTTGCATGTATTCCAAGTACAAGGCCATTTGGAGCTGTTCAAGTCTTGATTTTACTGTTACGTTTTCTTAATATTGCGTATATAAGGCCACTGGGAGCCACAGTATAATATTATGAACTAATGATGTTCTCTGTCATGTTAGGTTATTCTATGTCTAATTGGCAGCCTGATGCCACACTTGATGATTTTGTCTTTTTCAGAGTTCACCTTCAGTTCTGCCTATTCACTCTTATGTGAAGCATTGTTGCTTCATCCAGTGTGTAATTTCATTAGGATACTGAACACTTTCCGATCAGATAGATTACTCGATGTTGCCATAGGTAGAAATGGAAATGGTCATATTCCACTACCTTCCATTAACAGTCTCCTACCTCTTTTTATGGTATTAGAGCAATTTACTACTAGTATTAATACTTCAACATAAGTGACTATACATGTTGTTTGGATCTCAGAAGAGTGGAGTGGGTTGGGTTGGGTTGATTTGGAGGAGTAGACCAGGGCGTTGCACATGACCTGTTCATTAGATACAAACTTCAATATCTCAAGAACTGGAGGAGATCTCACTCTGCTCTCAATTTTAAATACAATTTTGATACATTGGCTACATTTCATACAAAGCAATGTATGACCTATAATGAACCAATCACAAGGTCTACACGATGTGTTTTTACTATTACAAACTCTTGAAATTTCATGCAATATGTTACTTAACACTGATACAACATAATATCTATGACAAATAACAAAAATAAATTCAGACCTCTAACAGAGCAAAGATATCAGGCTGTGAAATACAAAAGAATTAGTTTTCTTAAAACTAAATAGTATGTGTTTCGGAGCAGCTGGCTAGTTCATACAGCTTTTCACTGAGAATATGCATAGATGCTGTGGACACAGCTGATATCATGCTCAGCACATTCTGTGTCTGGCAATGTGGACCTCCACTGTAGCACATGGCAGTTAACACCTGTTTGACATGTAAAAACCGTAATATGGAGCTTTGCCACAGAGTGTTTTGCGCACCGAGGCAACAGAGAGAGTAGAAGGTCAAATAAATTTACTGATAAGCATTGTGTCAGCTTTAGTTTAGAGATGATAGAAGAGGCTGAGGAGTAAAGATGGTTTAAAGAGGAAGTAATATGTCGTAATGTGTGAGTAAATAGCTCGATGTTATGTTAAATTTAGTACATTTGTTTCTTGAATTTTTACAATGTATGTAGCAACTTCCATGGGTGGACAAGGAGTAAAACTGCTAGAATACCACTGACAGGGGTGGGGTGGGGTGGGGTGGGGTGGGGGGGTGGGGGGGAACAGAGAGAGAGAGAGAGAGAGAGAGAGAGAGAGAGAGAGAGAGAGAGAGAGAGAGAGAGAGAGAGATCATCAATTACCATCAGTATTAGGAAAAGGATAGATTGCTATTCACTGTAAAGATGATCCATTGGGTTATAAATAAGCAGAACAAAAAGACTTTTCGTTGTGCCTGTCTGCAACTGAATACCAAGCGAGGTGGCGCAGTGGTATTCGGGAGGATGATGGCTCAGTCCCCGTCCGGCCATCCTGATTTAGGTTTTCGTGATTTCCCCACATTGCTTCAGGCAAATGCCAGGATGGTTCCTTTGAAAGGGCATGGCCGATTTCCTTCCCTAATCTGATGAGACCGATGCAACTCAATGTGTCATCTTTACAGTGAGTAGCAATCTACCCTTTTCCTAATATTGTTATAGTGCGTATCTATTTTGTTACTGAGTGGTCACCATATAGTTAATGAGAGCCATAAAGGGAGCTGGATGCTGCTGGAAGCAGTCTTCATCGAATTTTTCTCAGTACACCTCTTCGAGCATGGGAACCATCAGTATGCATCAACTTTTCATAATTAAATATGTAAAGTAATCATAATTTTGTAGTTAAAAGACAAATGACACTTGTGAAAGCCACCAGGTAACACACCACATTTGCTGCTGGCACTCTGCAGCTTTTTGGCAGAGTGCTATCATGAACCACCTGTCACTCTAAAGTAATGAAAGCACCTAACTGTAAAATTGTGGCCAAATGCAACATTGACAATACAGCTGTGCAGGCTGTAACTCCCTTGACAAAGCATTCAATCCTGCAAACCTCCAGCAATAGTATCTGCCAGTCCCTATACTGTACTTGCCTCTGTGCTCTCTCTCCATCCCTTGCCCAAACCTATAACTCCCCTCCCTCTCCCCACCACCATGCTGTTTCCGTGTTAACCCTCCTAGGTGTATTTTATATTTTAGGCTCAGTTTACACTTTGTTTAGGACTATTTCTTTCACACTGAATGCTCTAAACTACTCCTACACTTTCCTTGGCAGAAAAATCATAACTTGGAAATTATTAGAGACAGGATCGTGTTGTTTTGTAAAATGTTTAGCAGCTCTCAATTTTTCCCCTTTGTCCTTTGTTGCAGATTCAAAAACTGTAACGAGATAGACACTGTCAAAGATCTTCCTCAAAGTGGATGTCCGCATGTGTGTCTCAAGAGCACGCTGCAATTTAGTGTGGCCCCCAGGAGCCAATTCGTTGTGCATCAAGTGGATTGCAGAAAGCAATATCAATTGTCCATAAGGTGTTACATAAGCAGTTACATCATTTTACATACAAAGTGCCAATGGTCCAAGCATTTCAGTCAAATGATCATCATCAACAGATGCTGACAACTTGAGAAAGTGTCAGTTTTCAGATGAAGCAATGTTTCACATTTCTGGACATGTGAATCGCAACAACATTAGAATTTGGGATTTTCCACACGACACACACAAGAACACATCCACAATAATTCAAACACCAATGTTTTGTGTGAGCTGATGCTGATGGGGTGATAGGTCTGTTTTTCTTTGCATAGAAGACCACAATGAAAAATATTTACCTGGACATCCTCGAACATTTCCTGTTACTAAAGATCGAAGAGCTGCAGCCTCGACCATCTTCCAACATGATGGTGCATCCCACCATTGGAGTCTGAATGCGTGGAATGTGCCGGATGACTTTTCCTGAGAGGTGGGTAGTTTGTGATGGCCCCATGACATAGCCCCCACACTCTCCCAATGTCATGCCATTATACTTCTTTTTGTGGAGTTGAGTCAAGGTTTGTGTGTACACCAGTCATAATATTGCTACCCTTCCTGCACAAGTCAGTCAATGCAACTATCAGAACTGTTGATGCTGCAATGTTGACCCACACATTGACAGAATTTGAATATGTTCTATGACTGATGAGTGGGGCACCTGTTGAAATTCTGGTGTAATAAGTAAATAAAGATCTTGAGAGCTGCTAAACATTTTATAGCGAACTGGCCTTAAGATGAAGGAGAAGGCAACACACACACACACACACACACACACACACACACACACACACACAGAGAGAGAGAGAGAGAGAGAGAGAGAGAGAGAGAGAGAGAGAGAGAGAGACGTGGACACTCTGCGTCAGATATACTGGCAGCATTCTTGTAGATTTATTAGGAGCTCCATATTGCTTGTAGTCATTCAGCAAAACTGAAATCTAATCCATTATCAACTCATTATGTTTGAACTGAATTGATTAAACACTGGAACATTTGTCATGATACTGTCTTATAATACGTACAACATGAGGTTGGAGAAAACGTAATTATCTACTACAGGAAAATATTAGTTGAATAAGACAAAAACTATTCATTTTATTCAGTTATGTGTGTACCATAACCGTGCTTTATTATAACAGTATTAATCTTCAATTTACACAACAATTATCTACAAAGTTCAGAATCTTTGATACAATGCCAAAAAGGGTACTGAGAAAGTATCTTGTGGAGAAGAATGCCATTCAAGTCAATTATACACTCAAAATAAAACTTCATTAATTTCATTTGTCAATGGCATTGTTTGGTTTCTTTTCCTTTCTTTTACAGCATACAGGTTTTTCAGTTTGTAAATTCTGTATGTACACATACACTAAAATGAAAAATGATATTTAAGGATTACTTGCACTTAACCTCTGGATGTATAAACTAATACTGTATTATGGAGATTTATATCCAATATGGACTTAAATATAAACATGAGAGAAGTTAGCTGGAATACATTTATGGAATGTGTTTGTGTACGAAATCAGAACACCTCGATATGTAAAGTAAAATCAAGTTTACATGACAGTAACTTAACGTTACAAGAGTAGTGATAAGCATTTTACAAAACCACATTTGCTCTTCAATCTAAATGAATTTTGATTAAGTGATCACTGAGACTATATTAGCATTCGAAGATATAGGTAAGCACATACAAATGTGGACAGCCCGTCATTCCCTGTGACTACATAGCACAGCATTTATTCCCACACTTATTTCTAATAAGGCAATTGGAATGTACATTTCTAAATCTTTCAAAAATTGCTACCAGTTTTATCATTATTAACTTATCCTTCAAGGCGGGAAGTATGGCAGTGACCTAACTATACACTCGCCAGTTGCAATCACACAGATAAAACAATATTGCTCTGCCATCAGTTTATTTTAACTAACAAGGGAAGGCCACGACACTGGAATCACAGATTTAGTTCAAACTTTTTACACCTTTACGAGGATATTAAAACTGTGCAAGTAATTAGGTGCACTACTCTGGAAATTCTGTGAAAATAACAAGAGACATTTTACGTGTCTATTACATAAGTGATGTATCGGTGTGAAGGTGCCAGTCATAAAATGTCACTGTGGTCAAGCAATTAGTGCTCGCGAGTGGGAAGTGAGTTGAGGAGGAGGTGGCAGTTCAAATCTCTGTAGCATTTACTTGCTAATCTATATTTTTTCACCACTTATCACATTATTTAATTTACATGATATTTGAGAGGTAATATAATGAGAAAAACCCACATGAATTTTTATAAAGTTGTATTGAATTTCATGTTATTTAACTATTTACTATTTGTAATTAAATTTTTGAGGATGAGAGACAGGGTTGAAAAGCCCAAGTCAAACCTCAATAAATAATGATGCAATTGAAGTTATTCACCATCGGTAATATAGTGAGTCATAATGTGCCAGACCATAAGAGTAATGTACAATTACGCGTCAGATGTGCTTGCGACATCACATGATGCTGGATGATATTTGTCATAGACATGGAAAACATAAATTGAAACTTCATACATACAAACACAAGTGATCTTTCATTGTATTATCTCTCAAACATCATGTAAACTAAATATATGACCAGTGATGAAAAAAATACATTTTTTGCCTGATAGAAGTTCGTCTTACGCTGCTTGAGCACTAACCAGTTGACCACGCACAGGTACATACGCTACATAATAGACGCATAAAACTTCTTTTGCGAGTTTTTTTCAAAACTGCCATAGTGCACCTTACTACTTGCACATTATGTTATTTTAATGGCCTACTAAAGGCACACAAAGTTTCAAGTAAATCTGTGATCCCAACGTCATGGCCTCCTCTTGTAAGTGTAGGGATTTCTGTGCTGACACAGTTAAGATCTTTGTAAATTAATTTCAGGCTGTCTCTCATAACAGAACAGTTTGAAACTCATAAGATGATACCGAGAGGCAGGACTCTGGTTCAAAGGTAGCATTAAAGACACCAGATTCATAGTCTGTTTTGAGTGTTCATGTCTGTTTTAAACACAATAAAGATTAACTGTTAATAATTCCGAAAATTTCAGTAAATTTTTATAAATAGTCCTGATGCTAGAGCAATTGCAATTACATGTTAAACTCCTGTACACGATGGCTGCGAAAATTACTGCCAGTATGCTAGTCACAAACTTGGAAACTATAGGGTTCAAATATTAACAATCCTATTACACATCATCTTTGACAATTTTTACTACTGCAGAGATGAATGTTTACTATACCAAAACGTGATAAAAACATGGTTCCCCGTCATGGGAAAAGAAGAGAAAAACCACATTCACTTACTTTATACAGATTACATTATGATAATAGTTTGGACTACCTTTGACTGGCAATATTCTGAATTTTTTATTAATCATAGCTCATACCATTACTTTTGCACTGAATGGAATCACTGACATATCCTTGTTTTAACTTCATTGCTACTCAATCTTTAAATGTGTGGTAATTAGTTTAGAAGCCTCAACCAGTACTAAAGCAGCTGAAATATGTTATTTACGGGAACAAATTACTCAACAGAGAACTATGGGCACGATGTTCATTCCCATTAACACAAAGGAGGGGAAAAAATACAAGTGTAACAGAAAATTTGACCAGAAGCAAATGTTAGTGTGTTCTTGAAGAGTTACTCGAGAATTGTGCGTGTAATGCAGTGCCCACTCAAATATTCCCTCGGGTAACTCCATGAAATATATTACACTTGATGACCTCCCCATTAAAACACAACATAAAAGTTGGAATGTTCATTAACACAGAGACTTATGAACTAAGAGTCTTGCTTTTCTCTGCTACAATGGTTACCACCATTCAAAAGTTGCCTTGTTGAGCTGCTGGAACTGTAGCTGTCACCACTGGATCTGTGACTCAGGTGACTGATAGGCGTACCAGGAAGTGAAATACCAATGCCTGTCCAACGTCCAGGTGTGCTCTCTACAGATGATATTACATCAGAGTTTGTCAGTGGTCGTTCCTAGTCACAGAAAATAACAAAAAAGTACTTTCAATATGTTTTTGTGAACATCAATGTGATGGCTGTAATTTTTTTGTGGATATTTTATAATTCAGTAATAAGTGGAATGAAGAATGAATGACTAGACTATTATTACGATTTATGAAATGTGTAACAGTTCAGATTTACACCAGAAACTTCACAGTAAAATGTCATAAGCGTAACAGCAGGAAAAAAGTGTAGATTATACCCAACTTCCCATATGTATGCACAGCCTTCAGATTCAAATGGCTCTGAGCACTATGGGACTCAACTGCTTAGGTCATTAGTCCCCTAGAACTTAGAACTAGTTAAACCTAACTAACCTAAGGACATCACACACATCCATGCCCGAGGCAGGATTCGAACCTGCGACCGTAGCGGTCTCGCGGATCCAGACTGCAGCGCCAGAACCGCGCGGCCACTTCGGCCGGCACAGCCTTCAGACTACTCAATCTAACAATTAATGATACCCCAAAGTAATTAAAAAATGAATGTCGGATAGCTTCATCTGAACAAATGTGACAACAGGCAGAGTTGTTTGAGACAATGCTATTGTAAACTTAAACTGTACTAACAGGGTCATAATTTATCAAGAGCATAACGACAAACAGAACTAAAATGAACACTATGGAATTGGTATACATTGTAGAAACTAATTCCGTAGCATCATTTTAGTGCCTTAAGAATGAAAGCAGCATAGAACTTTACAAAACTTGAAGTTCCATAGAGCACCTTTACAAGCTACAAAAAAGCATATAACTCCACTTGTGTTCTCTATAAGCAAATTTGCAATATTATATTTCCACCTGTATACATATCTTACATTTCTAACAATGGGAAATCCAGGATGGAATGCTGACAATATTATGAAAATGATAGATCGTTATTCACCATATAGGGAGGTGCCGAGTCGGAGACAGGCACAATAAAAAACTGTCAAAGAAGTAAGCTTTCGGCCAAAATAGCCAAATGCACACGTGTGTGTGTGTGTGTGTGTGTGTGTGTATCTCTATGGTGTCTAATTCTGATGAAGGCCTTTTTGGCCGAAAGCTTACTTATTTGACTGCCTTTCCCTTTCTGCAAATTCAGCTCTGCTGTATGGTAACAATATATCCTTATCATAATCATATCTCACAAATCTCCATTATGCACCAAGAACATTTACACTGTCATTTTATTTTCAAATACAAACATATCAATATTACAGCAGCATATGCAAATGATGAAGCTTCATGAGAGCACAATCGATTAATGACAGCAATAAGCAAGATTGCACACTAAAATGTGAGGTTTCAGAAGTACAGATTTCTATCTCAAGAGGCAATATGAAAGCTAGGAAGCCAAAAGAGCTGAATGGTTGTGAAGAGAAAGCAAAATGATTAATGCAGGTAATCAAAAAGAGGTACCTCCAGAATGATCATATTAGGTTTGACAGTGCTGGATATAACCTTATATGGCAAGAGGTGGGAACACATAACGAACCCAGAAAGAAACCTTGTTAAACACTATCATTTTGGTGAACCGTATGTTATGGTGTGGTGGGGCATTATGTTGTATGGAACTACTGATCTCGAAATCTTTGAACACAGTACACTCACTGGTCAAAGTTACTGTGACACTGTATTATTTCCCCAACTGCATCTTTTCAGGGGTGCATTCCGCCCTGACTTCATTTTTATGGATGACAAAGCATTACAGCATTGACCAGTGCAGGTGGAGGAGCTCTTGAAATGAGAGGATATTCAGGAAATGGTCTGGTCCGCCCATTCCCCAGACTTAAATTCCATCAAGCGCAAGAGAGCTGCACTGGGGAGACAATTGTATCATGTACACACACATGCACCACTGATCATCCAGCAGTTATCAACAATGCTGGTGGAGGAATGGAACAACCTGCCATACGAACTCCTTATCAACCTTATGGCCAGCATGGGAGCAAGTTGCAGAGGATGCATCACACAATCTATAAGGAAACATGTCCTACCTTTCGTAATGTCCAGAGGACCATCATAAAATGTGGTGACTTAAGTGTAATAATTCTCTTTGAATAAAGGTGTCATTTATGTTCATCTCACACCATATTTCTTTCAGTTACCTTCTGCAATACACTGTAGAAGTTCTTTCTATGTATGATACAAGTTTAATCAAGCTATGTTACTTGGCAGTAACACATAATGTGAAATTTACTTTCATCATCCTTAAGTTTTACACACACTAGTATTATTTGAGTCTTGTTGGGATGTTTTGTGATAGTGATTTTCTTCTAACTTTCTAAACGGCACTATAATGGAATCTTTCAAACAATTGCTTGATGCATTCCAAGTGAAATCTTGCAACAATTTTTACTTTGGGTGAGTAAGTACAGGCTAACCAAGATAAAGATTTGTATACCCAAGGCATGAAAATGAAACTTAGTTGTACCACTTCACTTCAAAACATCACCTTTAAACCCTAGTTATCAGTTAACTGTTGCTGCAGTCTCATGAAAAAAGAAATCGCTGTCCATTCTCAGGTCTACTATTGCATACCACCAAATATTTGGTCAATACATTGGTTAGATAGTGACGGAAGTGTATGCCTAATCAAGTGAATATGTTAGGGGCAATGAAACATATAGGGTTGAAAGAGGATGCACACAGAAGAAAGGAAAGATACGGATTAAAGAAACAATACCTCTAATGGCATATTTTAATAGAAAATGTCTAGTTGCATGCCTACTTTGTTTACCACAACTGTTGAGCCCAACTTTGTTTTTGCTTGTTGCCTGAAGGTTGATGTATTTACAAAAAAGGACATAATGAGTAATATCTCGTGCATCATCTACTGCTGACATCTGTCTGGTCACTTCGATAGCAATTATATTTCATCAACATTTTTTACACAAATATTCTTGCCAACATGTAATCAAATTACAGTTCATGAAAAAGAACTTGTATAAGTATTTTACCATGTTATTACAAGTTTTACACACCATGAAAAGCAAACGAGTGGTCATGTGTTCCATATTTACAAAAGAAGAAAAGCAGATAAGTCGGATCTGAAAACATGTGCTTTTCACAACCTGTTACATCCAAACATAGGGTAATACCGGTTTTTAGAAAGTGTCCACTTTATATCGTTACTCACATACTCCTATGAAAATTCATAAAATTAAGCTAGACAGCAAATAGTTGGTACATGTTGGGAACACTGCAGAGGTCTGAAAACTTTTTCCTACTACTAGTGCTAGCTACTTTCCAATGTTCAGGTAAATGACTTCAGGAACTCTAATCATCATTCACAAAGGAAACATTGGATACGTAAGAAATTCGGTGATTCATAGTTTTTACCAGAGTCATAACACTAAAATTCTTTAACACTACTTTATCAGTAACAAGGAGAGGCCAGATCCTGCAACCTACTGATTTCAGCTAGCTTTGGTATTACTAGCCACAGGCACTCTAAAATAACTCCTCTGAAAGGGTTGGGGTCAATAGGTTTCCATAATACGAGAGTAATTACGTTAGTGTAAGTGTTAGTGTCGTGTGAAATAAGGTAAATTGGTGTAAAAATGTATTTTTCATATTGCATCTACAGTTGTAATTTTAGATGTACATTTACACATGATACTCATACAAAAAGTCTAACATAAATTTCTTTTTCATTTGCTTCATTGTATTTAGCCTTGAAATCAATCATCTATGTGTTGTGCAGACGTTGCTGCATATTAGCTAAACAGGGAGCGTTTTGCGAAAAGTGTAAGTTACGGTTTCACTGAGGTGATTGCAGAGGGGAAAGAGAATGGGGTAATCAGTGTCACTCTTCCGTGGAATTGTAGGTTAGGCCAGAAATACCAGAAAATCAAGAAACAGGAGGCGAAGATTTGTGCCCTTCAGGCAGAGTTGGAAATTGCAAAAACTGTAGTATGCAGAGGCAAGGGGAAAGAAAAAGGTTCCAAGCAAAGGGCGTTCAGGGAAAAATTCTGAGAACAAATTTGAAATTCAGTTTATCAATACATTTTGCTTGCTACTATATGTAGAATAAGCTAAGGTGCAGCAGATAATGGTAAGGAACTTACAGATACGTTGGGTGGAAAAACAGAATAGAAGATGAATAGTTCTGCTGCTAGGTAGCAGTTGTGGGAGGTGTGTAGGCCAGCAGCTACAGAAAAACTTTTCTTCCACATACCAGGGCACAAGTTTTGTGAAACCAAGTGCTAGTCTTGGCCATGTAACAGAATACTTAGAGCCAATGCATAAGGATTTTCACAAAGAAGATCAGGAGTTGCTAGATGGGGGAGCTGGAAACAGCCTGACTAAGAATGAAAAATACAGTATTAGGGTTGATCTGGCCAAACCAGGAGCAGCTATTGAGCACATAAGTGTGGGTTTTGTGGAGCTTCTGTGGCGCCATGATCAGGCCTGGATTAACTCTGCTGTAAAGTGAATACACATGGAGGTGAGAGGGCTCCTTTAGACGGATATTGGTGCTATTCTGTTAGCTGCTATAGGAAGATGCTGATACACTTCTCAGAGGTTAGGACAAGTTAGCGGATTTGTTAGCAGAAAACATAAGAGGGGCCACCACCACACAAAGGCAAGTTTCTGTGCTTAATGGGATCAGGTGAGATATTGACTTTCGGACAAATTCAGACAGACTACATTGAAGGAAATGAAATTGACAGAGACTCCAAGTCCACTTTATAATAATGAACAAAGAAATGAAACTAACTTCGTGCCATCAGAATACTAGCAGGGTGTAAAAATAAAGTAAAGAAGTTGTTAATTTGTCTGCAAGATCTTACTGGCTAGAAGGAAACTGATGTCATTTGTCTGATTGAACACTATATAACCACAGAGATAGAAAAAAATCTTTATGTAAGCATAATATATAAACCAGTCTGGATAAAGGAATTGTCACATTCACAAAAATGAAATATGAATACAAAAATGTAGAAACAAGTAAATTATGTATAGATCAGGATAAATAAAAATGTGCTTGTGAGTTGCTGGTGGGAAATGTAATATTTGTAATTATTATAGTATTCATTTTTCCTCTGTGGGGAATTTTCATGAAAATTTTGCTGGTCTCTATCACGCAGAATGAAGGGATTATTGGTTTGTCATGATTTTAATGTAAATTCCTTGTAGAATCTGACAAGGCAAATGATTTAGAGGTACTTTTAGCCACTTATAATTTGGTATCAGTTATAAACTTCCCCACATGAGTTGCTCAAGATGGTAGTACAGGTAATGTACTCATTCAACAACCAGAATTTAAAGAGACACAAGCCTGCCCAACGGTAAATGGGCTGCCAGATCACAATGTACAGTTAACCCCGTGTTCAATTTGAAAACTCTAAGAGGCTGATTAATGACGAAATCACTTAAGATTTAAAATGTTGACTGAGGTGAAATTTACTATGAATGAAATGTTAACTCTAATTTTAATACATTTCTTAATCAGTTTATATCCGTTTTTGAAAGTAATTTTCCTAAAAAGATAATTAAATGTAATAATGATAAGACATTAAAGAAACCTTTGATCACTACAGGTGTCAGTGTCTCTTCACAATGTAAAAAAGGACTTGTACAAAACAGAAATAACAAGTAATGACCCACAAAGACTTTCTTATTACAAACAGTACTGTAACATGCTAAGAGAAGTTGTAAAAAAAACTGAGAACATGCCCATTTTGTCTGAAACTGAGAGATCAGATAGTAAAATAACATCATTATGAATACTGTTAACAGAGAGAGAGACAGGGAAAGAAGCCATAGAAGATGACCCTGCTTCTGTTAAGAGAATGGTGAACATTATAAAAGACCGTGAATGTGTAGCAGATGTTTTTAACAATTACATTTTAAAAGTAATCTCAGATCCTAATCAGAAATAAGATCATCATGCCTAAAAAGTAAACGTTCATATGGGGAGCTTTATATATCCAAAAGACACTAAAAAGTTATGAACCTATATAATATGTAATACTTTTAGTCAGTTATGTAATGGTTACTGATTGGTTTTGCACAAATAGATTAGCTTTAAGCTTTGAAAAGACACAGTTCATCCAGTTTGGTGTTGTCAAAAATATCCCACCCCTTATTATTCTTGCATACCAACAGGAAATAATAAAGCAGATAGCAAATCGTAAGTTCTTAGGTGTGCCTATTGATGAAAACTTAAAATGGAAAAATTGTATAGCAGACCTGCTGAAACATTTAGGTTTGGTTACTTTTGACATAAGAATAATTGCCAACTTTGGGGATAAAGAAGTTAGTAAGTTAGCGTATTTTGCATATCTTCATTCATTGATGTCTTATGAGATAATGTACTGGGGCAAATCCTTGTTGGATGAAAAGTATCCCCTGCAGAGAAGAAAGAAATTAGAATTATGTGCAGAGTTCACATATATCTCTTTAAGCAGCTGGGAAAGCTAACCATAGCCTCACAGTATATTGATTCATTCACGAAATATGTTAGCAACAATCCATCTGAGTTTGAGAGTAACAGTGATAACCACAAGTATAGCAATATACAGAAAAATGGCCTAATGAATCTAACTTTGGCACAGAGAGAAGTGAAGTATGTAGCTGCAGCAATCTCTGGCAATCTCCCAATGGAAATAAACTGTGTGTGACAGATAGCAGAAGTGTTTTCAAATGTAGATAAATATGTTTCTTCCTGACAGCTTCTTATTTGTCACAGGGGACTTCTTAATTGGGGATCATTAATCATAAAAAGTCTGTCAATGGTGAGCATGTAGCCATATAAATATTTTGTAATTTTGTTTTAATTGTAAGTTGTATATAAGTCTTCTAAATTTGTTCTGTTGACACATTTCACATCATAGCATGTTTTGTGAATTTTATGTATGGAACAAGTAACTAACTAATTAACTGTGCAAAATCAGAGTCAGATATAGGATGCTGGAATGATTTAGACTTGATGGAATTGAGTGCGTTTATGAAGATAGGAAATTTCATTTTTACACCTCAGGCCTATAATTTTATGATTTCCAAGATGTTGAAGTATTATTGATTTTGATCGATTGCAGATATACCTAAGGAGAAGAGGCCCCTGCTATCTGAGGAGGTAACCATATTGTACAAGGTATTTAGGCCACTGTCAACTTCCATGGCACATAGTTTCAGATCATACTTCTTGCAATATTTTTTATTCTTTGGGAAGTGAAATTTATATATTGTTACTTTAAATTAAATAAATTTTAAAGTGATCAGCATATGTGCCCACAAACTTTTAACTAAAACAAATGGTTCACGTTTACTGCAGACACTGCCCCCCCCCCCCCTTACCAACAGCAGCTAAAAAAAGTATATCTTTTGTAGGGGAATGTGAAGATGAAAAACCATCTAAAAGTGTCATGCAGTTATTGCTGAAAACTTACTCTCTCCTTCTCTTCATCAAGGGCTCACTTATTTTCTTCCTATTGTGGTAAGCATTCACACTGCATCAGACAGTATTCATTAGAGGAGAAAGAAAAGTAAGGAAATTGTCCACACCAAGTACATTGTGTGAAAGTCATTTTCCTGCATGTGCGCACGCGCGTGCCTCTCTTGGCAAATAATTTCATGCTTACCATTCCTATAACAACATTATGTGAAATTTTGGATTTGACAGCTCATTATAAGACACTCTAAGAGGGCAAATCTAACCCATATAAATGAATGTTATCATAACACGGGCTTTACAACACTTGGCCACCACTCTAGTTACACTTGGCCACTACTCTAGTTAGCAGGAGTTTTCAAGTATATCTGTTGTTGTTGTTGTTGTTGTCTTCAGTCCAGAGACTGGTTTGATGCTGCTCTCCATGCTACTCTACCCTGTGTAAGCCTCTCCACCTCCAAATAACTACTGCAATTTACATCCTTCTGAATCTGCTTAGTGTATTCATCTTTTGGTCTCCCTCTATTATTTTTAACCTCCACACTTCCCTCCAGTACTAAATTGGTGACACCTTCATGCCTCACAACGTGTCCTACCAACCGATCCCTTCTTCTTGTCAAGTTGTGCCACAAATTCCTCTTCTCCCCAATTCTATTCAGTACTTCCTCATTAGTTAAGTGATATATCTACCTAATCTTGAGCATTCTTCTGTAGCACCACATTCAAAAGCTTCTATTCTCTTCTTGCCTGAACTGTTTATCGTCCATGTTTCACTTCTATACATGGCTACACTCCATACAAATACTTCCAGAAAAGA
The DNA here is from genome assembly GCF_021461395.2 of Schistocerca americana. Classification (NCBI taxonomy): domain Eukaryota; kingdom Metazoa; phylum Arthropoda; class Insecta; order Orthoptera; family Acrididae; genus Schistocerca; species Schistocerca americana. Next base: position 347,680,438 of record NC_060119.1, read on the forward strand.
CTTCCCGACACTTAAATCTATACTTGATGTTAAGAAATTTCTCTTCGTCTGAAACGCTTTCCTTGCCACAGCCAGTCTACATTTTATATCCTTCCTGCTCCAACCATAATCAGTTATTTTGCTCCCCAAATAACAAAACTCATTTAAAACTTTAAGTGTCTCATTTCCTAATCTAATACCCTCAGCATCACCTGATTTAATTCGACTACATTCCATTATCCTCATTTTGCTTTTGTTGATGTTCTTCTTATATCTTTCTATTCTCCTTTCAAGACACTGTCCATTCTGTTCAGCTGCTCTTCCAGGTCCTTTGCTGTCTGATAGAATTACAATGTCACTGGCAAACCTCAAATTTTTTATTTCTTCTCCATGGATTTTAATTCCTACTCTGAATTTTTCTTTTGTTTCCTTTACTGCTTGCTCAATATACAGATTGAATAGCATCGGGGAGAGGCTACAACCCTGTCTCACTCCCTTCCCAACCACTGCTTCACTTTCATGTCCCTCAGCTCTTATAACTGCCATCTGGTTTCTGTACAAATTGTAAATAGCCTTTTGCTCCTTGTATTTTACCCCTGCCACCTTCAGAATCTGAAAGAGAGTATTCCAGTCAACATTGTCAAAAGCTTACTCTAAGTCTACGAATGCTAGAAATGTAGTTTTGCCTTTCCTTAACCTATCTTCTAAGGTAAGTCATAGGGTCAGTATTGCCTTGTGAGTTCCAACATTTGTACAGAATCCAAACTGATCTTCCCTGAGGTCAGGTCAGCTTAACTACCAGCTTTTCTATTTGTCTGTAAAGAATTCGTGTTAGTATTTGACTTATTAAACTGATAGTTCGGTAATTTTCACACTTGGTATATCTGTTATGATCTGAAAAAATGAATTTTTCAATTCCTTGGAAATTATTATGTTACATGCCTGATATGTATAAATACAATTTTCTTATTTTTGAGTTTTCTAATGATCTAGATTTAAATTTACATACAAATTCCGCAAGCCACCACATGGTACATGGTAGAAGGAATCTTGTAACACTGCTAGTCATTCCCTTTCCTGTTCCACTCACAACTGAAGTGATGGAAAAATGACTGTCCATATGCTGCATGACACATGATTTGTCTTGCTTTGTTGTTGTTACATGAGATGTATGTTGGTGGCAGTAGAATCATTCCACATCTGTCGCAAATGCTTGTTCCCTAAACTATCTTTATCATGTTTTGCAAAAAGCATGTCATCTTCCCTCCAGTGATTCCCACCTGAGTTATTAAAGCATCTCCATAATACCATGTATTGATAAACCTACCAGTAACAAACCTAACAACAAGCCTCTGTATTGTTTCGGTGTCTTCCTTTAATCCAACCTGCTGGGGATCCCAACCTCTTGCAATATTCAAGAATTGGTTGCAATCATATTCTATGCATGTACTTTCCTAGAAGTTCTCCCAGTAAACTGAAGTCAACTATTCGCCTTTCCTACAAGTGACCTTATGTGCACATTGCATTTCATACCGCTTTGAAATGTTACATCTAGATATGTAATTTATGTGATTCTGCAAAGCAGTGCCTCACTAACACTATATCCTTCCACATGATTTGAAATGGCTAAGACATTTTACCACCTTTTTACGTGACCAAAATATTTCTGGAAATGATACTTTAGAGTGCCCCACAACTAGTAAGAGAAAACTCTTCAAAACAGTTGCCAATTAAGGGTTGGATTCTGGGGTGGGATGTCACAGTTTCTCGCGTTTTCCTCCTCCTCTGCCCTCTCCCTCAAATGTAATTTGACGTCACCATTACTTTTAACATACAACTCCGATCTTAGATGCAATGAAATGCTTCAAATATAATAATAATAAAAATTATTATTATTATTTGTGTTCAGTGCATTGCTTTGATTTAACTTTCAAGAAATTGCAGTTCATAAAAATATATAATTTCAAAAGTAATTGTCTGAAAACTTGAGAAGTTCTTGTCACTCATTTACTCTAAACACTACAATAGCAACAAACATTCACATTCTTCAACAACAGTCTAATCTATATAATATCACTGATGTGTACAATCACCATTATCACGATTTCACTTAGCAGCGTGATTGTGAATACACATTTGTAGACTACGGTTATGCGAGTGTGAAAGTGAGGAAATCCTGCTTGTGTCCTTTAAATTTCTGTTTGAGAAATTCAGTCTTTCTGTAGGTCCCCCCTCCCCCCTTTTTTGCCTTACTGGACACTTTCCTCCTTTCTTTCTTTCTTCAGTCTCTTCCTGTTTTACTGGGTGTATCTGTGGTCACAAGAACAGTGTTGGGTTTGTTATTCGCAGCAGATACCAGCGGCCTGTCAATGGTCTCTATCTGGCTACAATATTCTCTGCAGGCAGTCAGGCCACAAGTTCATGCACATAGCTGGTCCTTGTGCAAAAAACTGACTAACATCCTGTCTTAATACAGGATGTTATTCAGTTTTTTTAACTGCTGGCATTCCTTGCCATATTTGAGACACTTAGTTTTTGTGCTACTTTATTTTCTGAATGTTATCAGAGACACTTGGAAATTGATATATGTACAAATATAAGCACTATTAGTAACCTATTCTGTGGGTGGCCCGTGAGGGTGTCATCACCCCCCCTTTCCCACTCCTTGTATCTGTGCCTGCATCTAAATGGGTGTGTTGTGTGTAGCAGACTTCAGCTTCACCTGTAATATACTAGCATAAACATATTGTCACCAGTAAACATTCAAATACTTCATCTTCATTTCTTTTCCACCAGTTTGTAACTACACTCCAGAATGCTTTACAGCAACTTGCAAAATTCTTGTGTAGATGTTGCACATGATAATATGGCTCCTGCAAAGAAATGCATTCTCTTTGTGGCTACTGGGCGAGTCCCATTCCTGTTGTAAAAGAGTGACTGCCTTAGAAGTGTGTCATCAGCTGAGTTGTGCGCTTCACCTGCTAGTACTGGCTACCTAAATGTCAATGGTTTGCTGACCAATGTACTTCAAACATTCGCGTTGATAACTCTGATCTACACACTATGGCATCAGACTCTCCGTGCACTGCAGATAGAAGGAAAGTTTTTCATATCATGGATGGGAGATTTTGTGCAGTATCATAACATTTATGTCAGAAGAGACAAATGAGAGAGTCAAAGTCCAATTAACAAGTGTACTACAGAGGACTACAGCAGCAACTGGTATTTCTAATCACACAATACACAGAATAAAAAATGAAGGAGAAGACACCGTTATAGGTAATTAGCAAGGCTTCTCTACTTCAGGAAAGATGCAGAAGAGAGAAAAGAAAATTTTGTATTTCGGTAATTTTGATAAACAGGCTGTCAGCAGACTAATACATAATTTCTGTATGACATATAAACAGTGCTCGACATTAAAGTCACTAGTTCAATTAATCAAGGAAATTTATGTCATTTGAAGGAGGGATTTCATCATTAAATGCTTGCTACACAAATTAGGCTACAGGTATGTCAATTTTTTTTGTTCCTCTGTACATCAACACTCTGCAAACCACAGTGAAGTGCATGGCAGGGGGCACATTACATTGTACCATTTATTAGGTTTTTTGGGCCATCCCATTCACATATGGAGCATGGGAAGAATGATTGTTTAAATTTTGCTGTGCATAATTAATCTCATTTTGTCCTCGCAATTCCTACGGGAGTGGCACATAGAGGGTTGTAGTATATTCTTATAGTCCTTATTTACTGGCTGTTCTTGAAACTTTGTAAGTAGGCTTTCTTGGGATAGTTTCCATCATCTTCAGAAATATGCCAGCTCAATTTTTCTTCACTATCTTTCTGATCCTCTCCCATGGGTCAAAAAAATCTTTGACCATTCATATTGCCATTCTCTGTACACATTCAATATCTCCCATTAGTTCAATTTGGCACAGGATCCACACACTTGAGAAATATTCTAGGATGTGTTGTACAAGTGATAGGCAAGCAATTTACTTTGTAGAATGATTACATTTCTTTCATGAAGTCTGCCAGCTGCTTTACCCATGACTGGGCATACATTATTGCTGAAAAGTATTTTGTAGAGATAATGAAATCTACATCCACATCACACTCTGCAAGCCACCTCATGGTGTGTGATGGATGGTACTATCGTTACCACTTTCTGATTCCTCCAACCCTGTTCCACTCACGAATAGTGTGTGGGAAGAATGACTGTCGGTAAGCCTCTGTATTGGCTCTAATTTCTCAAATTTTCTTCTTGTGGTCAATACGCGAGATGTACACTCCTGGAAATGGAAAAAAGAACACATTGACACCGGTGTGTCAGACCCACCATACTTGCTCCGGACACTGCGAGAGGGCTGTACAAGCAATGATCACACGCACGGCACAGCGGACACACCAGGAACCGCGGTATTGGCCGTCGAATGGCGCTAGCTGCGCAGCATTTGTGCACCGCCGCCGTCAGTGTCAGCCAGTTTGCCGTGGCATACGGAGCTCCATCGCAGTCTTTAACACTGGTAGCATGCCGCGACAGCGTGGACGTGAACCATATGTGCAGTTGACGGACTTTGAGCGAGGGCGTATAGTGGGCATGCGGGAGGCCGGGTGGACGTACCGCCGAATTGCTCAACACGTGGGGCGTGAGGTCTCCACAGTACATCGATGTTGTCGCCAGTGGTCGGCGGAAGGTGCACGTGCCCGTCGACCTGGGACCGGACCGCAGCGACGCACGGATGCACGCCAAGACCGTAGGATCCTACGCAGTGCCGTAGGGGACCGCACCGCCACTTCCCAGCAAATTAGGGACACTGTTGCTCCTGGGGTATCGGCGAGGACCATTCGCAACCGTCTCCATGAAGCTGGGCTACGGTCCCGCACACCGTTAGGCCGTCTTCCGCTCACGCCCCAACATCGTGCAGCCCGCCTCCAGTGGTGTCGCGACAGGCGTGAATGGAGGGACGAATGGAGACGTGTCGTCTTCAGCGATGAGAGTCGCTTCTGCCTTGGTGCCAATGATGGTCGTATGCGTGTTTGGCGCCGTGCAGGTGAGCGCCACAATCAGGACTGCATACGACCGAGGCACACAGGGCCAACACCCGGCATCATGGTGTGGGGAGCGATCTCCTACACTGGCCGTACACCACTGGTGATCGTCGAGGGGACACTGAATAGTGCACGGTACATCCAAACCGTCATCGAACCCATCGTTCTACCATTCCTAGACCGGCAAGGGAACTTGCTGTTCCAACAGGACAATGCACGTCCGCATGTATCCCGTGCCACCCAACGTGCTCTAGAAGGTGTAAGTCAACTACCCTGGCCAGCAAGATCTCCGGATCTGTCCCCCATTGAGCATGTTTGGGACTGGATGAAGCGTCGTCTCACGCAGTCCGCACTTCCAGCACGAACGCTGGTCCAACTGAAGCGCCAGGTGGAAATGGCATGGCAATCCGTTCCACAGGACTACGTCCAGCATCTCTACGATCGTCTCCATGGGAGAATAGCAGCCTGCATTGCTGCGAAAGGTGGATATACACTGTACTAGTGCCGACATTGTGCATGCTCTGTTGCCTGTGTCTATGTGCCTGTGGTTCTGTCAGTGTGATAATGTGATGTATCTGACCCCAGGAATGTGTCAATAAAGTTTCCCCTTCCTGGGACAATGAATTCACGGTGTTCTTATTTCAATTTCCAGGAGTGTATGTTGGGGGAAGTAATATGTTGTCTCACTCCTCCTGAAAAGTGCTGTCCCGAAACTTCAAAAGTAAACCTCTCTGTGATGCACAACACCTCTCTTGTAATGTCTGCCAATGGAGTTTGTTTAGCATCTCCGTAACACTTTCTCGCCAGCTAAATGATCCAGTGACGAAATGCGTCGCTCTTTTTTGGATCTTCTCTGTCTCCTCTATCAGTCCACCTGATAGGGGTCCCAGATAGATGAACAATACTCAAGAATAGGGTGAACAAGCACCTTATAAGCCACTTCTTTCGTGGATGAGTTACATTTCCTTAAGATTCTTCCGATGAATCTGAGTCTGGTGCCTGCTTTTTCCACTATCTGTTTTATATGGTCATTCCACTTAAGGTCGGTCTGGATAGTTATGTCTGGATATTTTATGGCAGACGCTGACTCCAACTGTTTGTCATCAATAGTGTAGTTTCACACTTTTCCTATGTATGCGTAATATGTTACATTTATTTACATTCTGGGTCAACTGCCAGTGTCTGCACCATCCATCACTTCTCTGGAGGTCGTTCTGCAAATTCTTACTATCTTCTGGCATTGCTACTTTGGTATAAACAACTGCATCATCTGCGAATCCTTAAAGAGCATCCAGTGCTTTCTAGTAGATCATTTATATATATTATAAACAGCAACAGTTCAATCACACTTCCCTGTGCTACTCTAGATATTACCTTTACATCTGTCAATGTAGTTCCGTTAAGAACAACGTGTTGAGTTCTGTCTGCAAGAAAGTCTTGAATCCAATCACATGTCTGCTACAATACTCTGTAAGCTCATATTTTTTTCATTAAACGGCAATGTGGGACATTGTTAAATGCCTCATTGAAGTCAAGGAACACAGCATCAACCTGAGCACCGTTGTCCACTGTGCTGTGGATCTCATGGAGGAACAGAGCGAGGTGTTTTTTGCAGGATCTCTGTTTTCAGAATGCATGTTGATTTTTATAGATATGTTCATTTTCCAAGAATGTCATAATTCTTGAGCATAAAACATCTTCCTTAGTCAATGATATAGGTCTGTAATTGTGTGAATCTGTCCTACGGCCTTTCTTAAAAACGGGAATGACCTGTGCTTTTTTCCAGTCGTTAGGTACCTTTCGTTGCTCAAGCGATCTATGATAAATTACTGCTAGAAGGGGAGCAAGTTCTTTTGCATAATCTTTATAGAATCTTATTGGTATCTCATCTGGTCCTGATGCCTTTCCACTACTAAGCGATTGTAGCTGCTTTTCAGTTTCATGATCGGTTATCTCAATATCTGCCATTTGAATATTCACCTGATACTTGAGAGGAGGGACAGTGTTATGGTCTTCCGTGGTGATTGGAAAACAAATTCTTTGGCAGAAAATTTAAATGAAAGAACTTAATTACCAAATCTCTATAATGTGTACTTTATTCTCTTACATCCTTTATACAATACTGATCTTTGCATAAAACACCACTTAAATAGTCTTAAAACTAAACAGAAGAAAAAGAATAATGAAGTCTTGACCCATCATGTTCTCAGCTTAAGAGTTGGTTGCACTGCCCTTTGTGTGTATTACTGTAGCACAATTGGATGGTATAGAATCCAGGAGTTTTGCCACTTGCACCCGAGGAATCTTCTTCCATTGCTCACACAATTCTTTGTAGAAAGCCTCCTTACTAGTGCAGTTTTGCTGGCAAACATCTTGCCCCAAATATGTTCTGCGGGGTTTTAAGTTTGGACTTTGGCTTGGCCATTTGAATACCTTTACTTGTGCTGCTACAGAACCATTTTCACATTGTGACAAGAATGCTTCCGATCATTGTGATGCTGGAATTGCCAGTCACGAAGCATATTTAGTCTTTCCCAAGGTGTCATATGGTCTATTAACATTAATAATTCATCATAGTTCAGAATATACATTATCCGATGGATTTTGACGAGAGGTCCTACACCACTTCTTGAAAAACAGCCCCACAGTATTGCACCTCCTCCTCCATACTTCATGGTGGGTACTTATTACTTTCTGTTATTCCTCTGGGTTTTTTTTTTTTTTTTGTTTGTTTGAACATATTGTATCCTGTCTGAGGAGAAGAGATGAAACTTGCTTTCATCATTCTACAGAAGTTTTGACCACTCTTCAGTGGTCCAGGACACATACTTCTTAGCAAACTGTAGTCTGGCCTTCCTATTTTTCACACTTTTTGTAGGTATCTGAGAAGGTCACCTGCTTTTCAGTTCTCCAACTGCTAAGTAACATTTAACTGTCGAAATATGGGCCTTCATTCCGTATTTTACCTGTAGGTCATCACGTATTACTTGGGCTGATTTTTTGGGATCAGCCATCGATTGCCTTCGGATGATCCGATAATCACCCTACTTTTTTTCTAAAGCCGTCAGCAATCAATACATGTAACCATGGCAAGGTCAAGTGGTTTTTTCCCTGAAGAATCAGTTTGTTTTGATTCTGTGTATTGACAAACATGCCTACCATTCTAGTCTAGTTCAACAACAAAATTCGGTTGAGCGATACTTTATGTGATCATTCAATTTCATATCCCTACAAAGTGTTACACCTAGGTATTTGTATGAGTTGGCCGAGCCCAGTTGTGACTCACTGATATTATAGCCATCAGATACTACTACTATTTCATTTTGTGAAGTGCACAATTTTAAATATTTGGACATTTAAAGCAAGTTGTCAATCTTTGGACCACTTTGCAATCTTATCAATACCTGACTGAATATTTATGCAGTTTATTTCAGACAGTACTTCACTATACATAACTGGATCACTTGTGAAAGGTTTGATGTTACTTTTAATATTGTCTGTGTAGTCAGTAACATGAAAATGAACAAGGGTCCTAAGACACACCCAAAATTACTTCTACGTCTTTTGACGACCCTCCATCTGAGATTACTTCCTGCACCCACCCTATCAAAAAATTCACAGTCTAGTCAACAATTTTGCTTGATACTCCATACGAATGTCCTTTTGATAATAAGCAAAGGACTGGTACTGAGTCAAACATTTTTTGGAAATTCGTAAATACTGCATCTACCTCACTGCCTTGGTCATGTGAGAAAATTGTGAATTGGGTTGCACATGATCGATGCCTTTGAAATCCATGTTGGTTGGCATGCAGGAGGTCATTTTATTCAAGATACATCTTTATATTTGAGCTCCGAATATCTTCTACATTCTACAACAAATTGAAGTCAAGGATATTGAATGGTAGTTTTGAGGATGACTTCTACTATTCTTCTTGAAGATGGGTGTGACCTGTCCTTTTTTCCAAGTAATGGGCACGATTTTTTGTTCGAGGTATCTGTGACAGAACAATTTTTTGTTTGCAATATCTACGACAGAATACAGTTAGAAGAGGAGGTAATTCAATTGCAAACTCAGCACAGAATCTGACAGAGATTCCATCAGGCCCTGGAGCTTTGATCAATTTTGACAATTTTTGCTGTTTCTCAACACCACTGATATTAATTTCCATTTCAGTCATCTTTTCAGTGCAACGAGAATTAAATTGTGGCAACAGTCCTGAGTTTTGCTTTGTAAAGCAACATTTGAAAATGGAGTTAAGCATTTCTGCTTTTCTTCTGCTACACTCACTTTCAGTTCCTGTCTCATCCATGAGTGAATGGATGCTAATTTAGGTGCCACTAACAGCCTTTACGTATAACCAAAATTTCTTTGGATTTCGTGATAGATCATCTGACAATGTCCTGCTAAGTAGTCACTGAAGGCTACGCACTTTGCTTTCTTGATGGCCAAATGTGTTTCAGTTAGCTTTTGTCTGTCCATACCCCTATGCTTTGTTTTAAACCTATTACGCAGCAGTCTCTGCTTCTTTAGAAGTTTTTTCTGCAGTGATTGTATAGCATGGAGGATCCCTCCCACCATGAACTGTTCTACTGTGTACATACTGTAGTGCCTCAAGAATTTTGCTGTAAATTCTAGTAACACTCGGCTTTCAACCTTCACGAACACTCGATATTTTAGGTACGAGTGTGCGAGAGTGACAACGTTTCTACTGATCCACCTGTTTATATGTGCAGGTCGGAGGTTGTTATTAGAAGACTGTAAGGAGGATGAGTCACTGACAAAGATAGGCATTTCCCGCCAGTGCCACAGAAAACGTGATTAAAACTCAGGGAATAATTATGTAGCATTCTTTGATGTGTTAGTGTGTATGGTGATTGTAAAAAAGACTAATGAACAACTGAATATAGATTTCTAAGCTCTAAGACTAGAGACTTTTATTTTTTTTTTTCACGTCTTAGCTCTGCATGAGGCAGAACACATGTGATGCTCTGCATGAGGCAGAACACATGTGATGCCCATAAATTATTGGATTGTTACTATGATATTCTTTACAGACGAATGGAAAAACAAGTAGAAGCCGACCTCGGGGAAGATCAGTTTGGATTCCGTAGAAATGTTGGAACACGAGAGGCAATACTGACCCTACGACTTATCTTAGAAGCTAGATTAAGGAAGGGCAAACCTACGTTTTTAGCATTTGTAGACTTAGAGAAAGCTTTTTACAATGTTGACTGGAATACTCTCTTTCAAATTCTGAAGGTGGCAGGGGTAAAATACAGGGAGAGAAAGGCTATTTACAATTTGTACAGAAACCAGATGGTAGTTATAAGAGTCGAGGGACATGAAAGGGAAGCAGTGGTTGGGAAGGGAGTGAGACGGGGTTGTAGTCTCTCCCTGATGTTATTCAATCTGTATATTGAGCAAGCAGTGAAGGAAACAAAAGAAAAATTCGGGAAACAAAAGAAAAATTCGGAGAAGGTATTAAAATCCATGGAAAAGAAATAAAAACTTTGAGGTTTGCTGATGACATTGTAATTCTGTCAGAGACAGCAAAGGACTTGGAAGAGCAGTTGAACGGAATGGATAGCGTCTTGAAAGGAGGATATAAGATGAACATCAACAAAAGCAAAACGAGGATAATGGAATGTAGTCGAATTAAGCCAGGTGTTGCTGAGGGAATTAGATTAGGAAATGAGACACTTAAAGTAGTAAAGGAGTTTTGCTATTTGGGGAGCGCAATAACTGATGATGGTCGAAGTAGAGAGGATATAAAATGTAGATTGGCAATGGCAAGGAAAGCGTTTCCGAAGAAGAGAAATTTGTTAACATCGAGTATAGATTTAAGTGTCAGGAAGTCATTTCTGAAAGTATTTGTATGGAGTGTAGCCATGTATGGAAGTGAAACATGGACGATAAATAGTTTGGACAAGAATGGAATAGAAGCTTTCAAAATGTGGTGCTACAGAAGAATGCTGAAGATTAGATGCATAGATCACATAACTAATGAGGAAGTATTGAATAGGATTGGGGAGAAGAGAAGTTTGTGGCACAATTTGACTAGAAGAAGGGATCGGTTGGTAGGACATGTTCTGAGGCATCAAGGGATCACCAATTTAGTATTGGAGGGCAGCGTGGAGGGTAAAAATCGTAGAGGGAGACCAAGAGATGAATACACTATGCAGATTCAGAAGGATGTAGGGTGCAGTAGGTACTGGGAGATGAAGAAGCTTGCACAGGATAGAGTAGCATGGAGAGCTGCATCAAACCAGTCTCAGGACTGAAGACCACAACAACAACAACAACAACAAATATGATATTGAACTTGTGTTTTATCGAGTCTGATGTTTAGTGACACCAGTTGGCTTGTCAGAGTTTACTTACTTATGTGAAAAAGAGTAAATGTTGCTTTGTGTTGAGAGATGAAAATATACCTAGAATGAACTGAAAGTGTTCCACGAGTGCACAAATTATTTCAAGAACAGAAAAGTAGCTTAATAAATTCCTGTAATCTGCTATAGTCTTCGGAGCAGAAGCTTTGGGAGATCGACGCAGCTGATTGCCCAGAGAAGAGAATTGACTGCACACAATATGTAAGTCAACTGCGAGAGACATGTGAGTCTCGCACCTCAGTACCACACTGTCTCGTGTCGTCCAAAAAACGTCAGAACATGGCGACCGTGACAGGACCCAAAGAAAACGGGAATTTCAAGACAAAAATGGAAAGAAGATATTAGGTGTTGCCATAGCAACCAGGTCTAACACGATACGAGAACTGTTTCCAATAATCGTATTGACTCCAATAAACCAACGGAAGAAAGTTGCGAGTGCAATGCAGTAAAAGACTTGAGAAAGTAATAGCAGAGAAAACTGGAGAGAAGACCTCAATTTTTCGACTAAGAAGATTGGGTGTGGAGAGTAAGCAATCTTCACACACGCACATCGTGCTGATGCTGACACAATAACTAGCCACCGTCGCCGACTGCACCAGGTGCTGCTCACCAGTGCTGACTCCGCGTCCGCTCGCTGACGACGATGCTGAAACTGACGTTCGACGCCGCCTGTGCCAGTGCTGTTCACCGGCGCTGATTATACATTCCCTTATCGACACAGTTAGAACTCTATGCCGGGTGAGTGAAAACCAATAATTATTTGGTAAAAGTTGAGGGGACGGTTGAATGATAAACTGTTATTATAGTTACTGTACTTGGTGGTGAATTTTCTTTTAGATGATTACTAGGTCTCAGATCAATAAAATTATGGATCAAGAACAGCAACAAACTTCAGGACCAGCAATGGCCATGGCAGTGAATAGGGACACACCAGACTGGGCTGAAATGGCAAATTTAACCAATGGACTAAGTCTAAAGCTAGACTCAGTTAAATGCTAGATTAGATGACCAAAGTGCTAAGTTGGATGACCAGAAGTCTGATTCAGCCACACTAAGTGAAAAATTAAATGCTCAAAGTGAAACCTTGAACAGTCAGGCTGCAAATATAGTTAAATTAAAGACTGAATTTGACTCTTTAAATAATAAGGCAGAAGATCTGAAGTTAGATTTAAAAAGTGAACTGACTAGTTCTTTCAATACTCACGTTAATCAACTATTTACTGAACTTAACTATAGACAGAATGAGAGGTTTCAGAATTTTACAAAGAAACTAGAATTTGATGCCAAAAGTAATAATAAGGAACCCGAGCTTAATGAAAAATTAGAATCTTGTGAAAATGTATGTAATATTAAGTTTAATTCCGTAAGACAGGAAATGAATATCTTGAAAGAGAGCACAGACCAGCCTAAGGAATTAATACCAATTATTCAATCGAAAATTCCACTTGTTAGTATACAAGCTGTTACTACACGAGCTGTCAGTTTGTGAGTAAATAATGTTCAAAGAAAAAATAGTCAACTTGAACATTATAAATGTAAGTAGTCTGGAGGGCACCTTTTGAGCTAATTATAGATCGAGAAATTTCCAAGAGTATAATCTCCAGAAATGTTACGCCTCTTGTTTTTTCCAAACCTAATGATACTAACAAGGTTATAGATGACTTGCGCGAGGAACTCAAATTTGTCCATGACAAAGTAGAAAACAGAATAACTTTATCTGATGTTGTGTTACCTAGTAAAGTGGTGATTGTTTTGTCGTGGGCAGACTTTCATACAACGAGAAGTACTGGTTTGCACTTGCTCAAGTGAGGTTAATATCAGATCCATGGGATCCGGGGGCAGTCACATCTGTCTCCCAGGGACGTTAACGTTATGTGTTAATGGGCAGAGTGACGACCGTTGGATCCCTAGTTGTTTTCGATGTTTGTTCTTTACTATTTGTCCTGCACTGAATGCCCTTCAAATCTTAAAACTATTCTGTAATTTATTCTCAAATTCTTATACTATCCTATTACCCACCTTTAGAAAGCCATATAAGTTGATCAGTTTTCTCTTGCTTTTACATCCTTGTCTTTACTTAGCTGACAAGCAATGGCTATTGCATGTCATTGATATCAAGGTCATAGTGCTTCTTATAGTAATATCAATAAGTGATAATATCACTATTCGTGGTCTCAAATGGGATATGTGGGCTTCTGTTCCACACTATTCATTAACTCGATAAATTTTGTTGTTATATTGAGTCAGGATTGAAGCACCTATTACTGTTGTTATAATATGCTGCTTCGAAGCAGATGGATTCCGATTTGATATATCTACAATTACATCCAGAACAGTCTGGGTTCTCAGTACTCAGTTGTTAGTGGCCGATAAGTATTTAAGTCGCCTACACACTCCGCTCTAGGCAGCGGTGGTCTCAAATCCCAGCATCAGCGTATAGTTAGGTCTTAATTTGGGCTAAGCTATTCTTGGAGAGGAATCAAGGCATATTAGATTAATAGAAAATGGAATTTTATATGAATCATTACATAATTGTGATAACATGATACATAATTTTAACCCTTTGTAAGATATAACGTAAATGGGAGGGTTTGTATCACTTTTGGAACTGGTGGGTAGTGTAAGTACAAGCATGACTAACACTAATCACACACCCCACCTGTCAGACAACCCTCGCAGACAAGTGTAACTGATTCTTCACCATTTGCCATTCCACAGGTGTTGCTAAGATTTTTTCTTTGGAGGCTTCAAAGGTGAAGGTGAGAATGTCCGTTCTGTAGGAGATGTTTAACATCATACCTCCTCTGGCTTCTCATTCAAGTACTGGTGAAGTAGGGATCCTGGGGAAGGGGGGTGTGAAGGGTTTTCCGGTGCTTGGGGCTATCTTCTTTCTCTTCTTCGATCTTAGCAACCATTTCTAGTTTTTCCTTCTCATCTGAGTACCGGTCTATCTTTCCCTCTTTCCATATGCATATACTTCCATCACTGAAGTCCTTCTTATTTTCCGTGGGTTCCAATAACCTTCAACTTATTTCATATAAGTAGGCCGAAGAATCAGAATACACAAACACACATCTTCATGCATCAAAGATATACTTAAACACAAACAGGAGAATTACAAATTAGAAACCTGAAGTGATGTCAAAACTGCCAAGGGATATAGGGGAATAAAGATATATGCACATATTATATTGTTGATATGTGACGGTTCTGCATCGGGTGTGGAGTTTTTTTTTGTTTTTTTTTGTTGCTCTCAAATATATATTTACACGTATGTAAAGACATGAGATTAACATCAATGCACGTGCTGTGCTAGTCCTTTGAGAAAACACAAAGTATCTACTGGGAGTTGGTAAATACAGGTGGACATAGCATCTACTATGTGTGGGCATGGTATCTGTCTATATAGTAGGAGTGAGGAGTGAACAGAGGACTCTACGGTATTAGGGGAAGTATTGGAAAGTGGAGTTAAGGTGTAAAGTAGAGTTGTAACTTTACAAGAGAATATTTAAGAATAGTATTCATAAAGATGTATGCAAGGGCAATGAACCAGGAGGTCTACTCAAGAAGGATACAGAGGGTGCACTCGACATTTATTGGATGAGAAAAAGGGCAGATAGGCAGACCTATGAATGGCTGACCTATACTGCATGGACAGGGGCACCAAGAAGGGGATTGACCTGTACCATAGGAGGATAGGAATAAGAAAGGGGCGTACCTACCAAAACGGAAGGAGAAAGGGTACTCCTAGGATCAGCCCATGTAAGATATAGGTACTGCTCCTAAAGGGAGCAAGGGCAGTATCGTGACAAGTCACATGTTTCAAGGGCTGAGTCTGGTAGGTTTGAATTCTATGCAGCACTAGCATTTTTAAATTTTATATTTACAAGTTCAGAAGAAGCAAACACTTTTATTCTATCCAGAGCACCTCCAGATTACAATAAGTAATGAATAAGTACATACATAGGAAAAGTAGTACAGGAAGTAAGAACAAAGCAGTAGAGAATTCATGAGTTATGTACACCTGCAATTTAAGATTGGAAGAGGAATAGAAAACAAAAATTTGGTACTCATGAATTTTTGGAGATTGAAAAGAGCTAATTCCAACATGGATTGAAAGGTTCAAGTTTTATAATTGTGGTAAAATATGCACAGTTACTAGTAGAAAGAGATGTACTGTTAAAAGATAAAGAATTATCTTGTGGGATATTATTGTACATAATGAATATGTATAAAATATAGCAGGTTTGAGTTAAGGGGAGGGATATGTAGCGCCTCAAGAATTTCAGTGTAAATTCTAGAAACACTCGACCTTGAACCATCACGAACACCCGATATTTTAGGTGCGAGTGCGGGAGAGTGAGACTGTTTCTACCGATCCACCTGTTTCTATGTGCAGGTCGGAAGTTTGTTATTAGAAGACTGTAAGAAGGACGAGTCACTGATGACGACAGGAGTTTCCCGCCAGCGCCACAGAAGATGTGATGAAAACTCAGGTAATAATTATGTAGTATTCTTTGATGTGTTAGTGTCTCTGGTGATTGTAAAAAAGACTAATGAACAATTGAATATAGATTTCTATGCACATTCATGTATTGGGAGATCGATGTAGCTGATTACCCAGAGAAGAGAATTGTCTGCACACAACATGTAAGTCAACTGTGAGAGACACGTGAGTCTTGCACCTCAGTACCATACTGCCTCGTGTCATCTGAAAAATATTAGAATATCTATCTGGAACAAGGACAATGTATACATGTCTATTCAGAGCACAGTAAACTATTTTTTTAAACTTAAGCTACAGTTTCTTTAGATGCTACTGTCCTGTGCTGAAAGTTTTAAGTTACTCATTGAGGTATGACACTGCTGCTTTTCTAAAATCTAGTTTGCATATAAGTCTTTCTATTAGTTTTAGGTGTCCTTTCTACTTTGATGATCATTGCTGCTACAACTGTCTCATGGTCACTGGTACCAGTTTTAAGTGGACATCCTCAAAGATATCAGGTCTATTTGTTGCTGGTAACTCTAATGTTTTTCCATCTTGAGCTGGGTTCCAAGTTATCTGCTCTAATTAGTTTTCAGAGAAGGCACTTAGCAATGTTTCACTGGTTGTTTCATCATGTCCACCACTAACAAAGGTGTAATTTTTCCAAGTGATTATTGGATGACTAAAGAATCCACTGATGATTACAGTATGATGGGGGAATTTACACACTAGTGAACTGAGGTTTTCTCTGAAGTTTTTGGTTACACCAGACAGCGATTCTGGTTAGTGACAGAAGGATCCAATTACAATTTTATGCCCCCTGACACTAAAGTTTGCCCAATTCTCACATGGAGTTCCAGTTTCTATCTCAGTGGGTTCGAATTTCTTGTCTACTCTGACAAAGACACCATCTCCATTCCCTATTAGGCTATCTTTTCAACATAGGCTTCAGTTTTACCCAAATATCTCACAGTTATCAACTTCAGGTTTTAACCAGCTTCCTGTAACTATCTTCATTAGCACTTTCTTCTGAATGATTAGGCAGTAACTACTACGATTTTAATGCTCTCACCCTTGGAGGGTGCTCCTTTGAATCTGACACTAATACTTCTAGGTCTCCTACAGCTGTCATTACCCATACTGGACTGAGAGTGCACCTGGTGTTTCCTCTTTACACAGGATGCACCAGGTTTCCCAACATGTGAAGTGAATCCCACTGGCTCAGTTTCACAGAAGGACAGCATCTCAAACTTGCTAGTTTGGGGGATTGGTATAACGCCCCGAATTCTCATTGGTCACCACCTTCTCTGTTCAAAGCACCTAGCCCTACCACTTACATGAGACTCACTGTTACGGCGTAAAGTCAAGCGCCAGCACGCCAGTCGGGGATGATAGAGCAGAGAGGGCCGTGAGAAGACGACAGCCAATTGCACGGCGACTGACCCCTCTTCAGGACGACAACGTGACAGCAGCAACCCTAGTTGAAGAGGACATAAACGCCGCACCCGACTGGTCACACACCAGTTCTACAGAAGCTTCAAGACCAGCAACTTGGGTAGAAGCGTCAACTCTAATCACTTACTTGTACTGTCTATGTAACACGGACTTGAGATATTTTATACAGAAGAAATTTCTTATTTTGTCTGTCGCACTTTGCTTGCAACACATTTGTGTAACACAAAGTTAGGTATTGTATTTTTTCAATTTGTAATAAAACTCATTAATATCATTTGTCTGAATGTTGTCTAGCAATCTGAGAAAGGTTTCCTAGACACCCCATATTTGACAACTAGGCTGGATTTAACACTCACAGTCAATTGGGTGATTGGTGACAGGTTCCATACTTTCTCCATTCGAGAACAGCATTCACTGTGGGGCTACATTGCAGCTGGTGCAATGTTTTATGGGACAGTAAACAAATAATCCTACCCCCATGAACCATGGACCTTGCCCTTGGTGGGGACGCTTGCGTGCCTCAGCGACACAGATGGCCATATCGTAGGTGCAACCACAACGGAGGGATATCTGTTGAGAGGACAGACAAACGTGTGGTTCCTGAAGAGGGGCAGCAGCCTTTTCAGTAGTTGCAGGGGCAACAGTCTGGATGATTGACTGATATGGCCTTGCAACACCAACCGAAACGACCTTGCTGTGCTGGTACTGTGAACGGCTTAAAGCAAGGGGAAACTACAGCCGTAATTTTTCCCGAGGGCATGCAGCTTTACTGTATGGTTAAATGATGATGGCGTCCTCTTGGGTAAAATATCCCGGAGGTAAAATAGTCCCCCATTCGGATCTCCGGGCGGGGACTACTCAAGAGGACGTCGTTATCAGGAGAAAGAAAACTGGCGTTCTACGGATCGGAGCATGGAATGTCAGATCCCTTAATCAGGCAGGTAGGTTAGAAAATTTAAAAAGGGAAATGGATAGGTTAAATTTAGATATATTGCGAATTAGTGAAGTTCGGTGGCAGGAGGAACAAGACTTTTGGTCAGGTGAATACAGGGTTATAAATACAAAATCAAATAGGGGTAATGCAGGAGTAGGTTTAATAATGAATAAAAAAAATAGGAGTGCGGGTAAGCTACTACAAACAGCATAGTGAACGCATTATTGTGGCCACAATAGACATGAAGGCCATGCCTACTACAGTAGTACAAGTTTATATGCCAACTAGCTCTGCAGATGATGAAGAAATTGATGAAATGTATGATGAGATAAAAGAAATTGTTCAGGTAGTGAAGGGAGACGAAAATTTAATAGTCATGGGTGACTGGAATTCAAGAGTAGGAAAAGGGAGAGAAGGAAACATAGTGGGTGAATATGGATTGGGGGAGAGAAATGAAAGAGGAAGCCGTCTGGTAGAATTTTGCACAGAGCATAACTTAATCATAGCTAACACTTGGTTCAAGAATCATAAAAGAAGGTTGTATACATGGAAGAACCCTGGAGATAATAGAAGGTATCAGATATATTATATAATGGTAAGACAGAGATTTAGGAACCAGGTTTTAAATTGTAAGACATTTCCAGGGGCAGATGTGGACTCTGACCACAACCTATTGGTTATGAACTGTAGATTAAAACTGAAGAAACTGCAAAAAGGTGAGAATTTCAGGAGATGGGACCTGGATAAACTGACTAAACCAGACGTTGTACAGAGTTTCAGGGAGAGCATAAGGGAACAATTGACAGGAATGAGAGAAAGAAATACAGTAGAAGAAGAATGGGTAGCTCTGAGGGATGAAGTAGTGAAGGCAGCAGAGGATCAAGTAGGTAAAAAGACGAGGGCTAGTAGAAATCCTTGGGTAACAGAAGAAATATTGAATTTAATTGAAGAAAGGAGAAAATATAAAAACACAGTAAATGAAGCAGGCAAAAGCGAATACAAACGTTTCAAAAATGAGATCGACAGGCAGTGCAAAATGGCTAGAGAGCCACTTGTATGAATATCAAGAACTCAGATGGAAACCCACTTCTAAGCAAAGAAGGGAAAGCAGAAAGGTGGAAAGCATATATAGAGGGTCTATACAAGGGCAATGTACTTGAGGACAATATTATGGAAATGGAAGAGGATGTAGATGAAGATGAAATGGGAGATACGATACTGCGTGAAGAGTTTGATAGAGCACTGAAAGACCTGAGTCGAAACAAGGCCCCGGGAGTAGACAACATTCCATTACAACTACTGAAAGCCTTGGGAGAGCCAGTCCTGACAAAACTCTACCATCTGGTGAGCAAGATGTATGAGACAGGTGAAATACCCTCAGACTTCAAGAAGAATATAATAATTCCAATCCCAAAGAAAGCAGGTGTTGACAGATGTGAACATTACTGAACTATCAGTTTAATAAGTCACAGCTGCAAAATACTAACGCGAATTCTTTACAGACGAATGGAAAAACTGGTAGAAGCCGACCTCGGCGAAGATCAGTTTGGAGTCTGCAGAAATGTTGGAACACGTGAGGTAATACTGACCCTACGACTTATCTTAGAAAATAGATTAAGGAAAGGCAAACCTACATTTCTAGCATTTGTAGACTTAGAGAAAGCTTTTGACAATGTTGACTGCAATACTCTCTTTCAAATTCAAACGGTGGCAGGGGTAAAATACAGGGAGCGAAAGGCCATTTACAATTTGTACAGAAACCAGATGGTAGTTATAAGAGTCGAGGGGCATGAAAGGGAAGCAGTGGTTGGGAAGGGAGTGAGACAGGGTTGTAGCCTGTCCCCAATGTTATTCAATCTGTATATTGAGCAAGCAGTAAAGGAAACAAAAGAAAAATTCGGAGTAGGTATTAAAGACCATGGCGAAGAAATAAAAACGTTGAGGTTCACCGATGGCATTGTAATTCTGTCAGCGACAGCAAAGGACTTGGAAGAGCAGTTGAACGGAATGGACAGTGTCTTGAAAGGAGGATGTAAGATGAACATCAAAAAAAGCAAAACGACAATAATGAAATGTAGTCAAATTAAGTCGGGTGATGCTGAGGGAATTAGATTAGGAAATGAGACACTTAAAGTAGTAAAGGAGTTTTGCTATTTGGGGAGCAAAATAACTGATGATGGGTGAAGTAGAGAGGATATAAAATGTAGACTGGCAATGGCAAGGAAATCGTTTCTGAAGAAGAGAAATTTGTTAACATCGAGTATAGATTTAAGTGTCAGGAAGTCGTTTCTGAAAGTATTTGTATGGAGTGTATCCATGTATGAAAGTGAAACATGGACAAGAAGAGAATAACTTTCGAAATGTGGTGCTACAGAAGAATGCTGAAGATTAGATGGGTAGATCACATAACTAACAAGGAGGTATTGAATACAATTGGGGAGAAGAGGAGTTTGTGGCACAACTTGACAAGAAGAAGGGACCGGTTGGTAGGACAAGTTCTGAGGCATCAAGGGATCACAAATTTAGCATTGGAGGGCACCGTGGAGGGTAAAAATCGTAGAGGGAGACCAAGAGATGAATACACTAAGCAGATTCAGAAGGATGTAGGTTGCACTAAGCACTGGGAGATGAAGAAGCTTGCACAGGATAGAGTAGCATGGAGAGCTGCATCAAACCAGTCTCAGGACTGAAGACAACAAAAACAACAAACAATTTTAAAGTACGCCTGCTGATTTTCTTTTTTATCTGTTGAGCTAAAAACATTACTTTCTACAAAATAAGTTACCCACAACACTAATAACTGACAAAGATTTCCAAAAATATACTTTTGTACGCATCAGAAAATTCTCAAAGACATACCTATTTCCCACGTAATTATACACAGAAATTAGGGAACATCTGTTTGTGAATGAGGATAAGCCTACTGCTGTCAAAGATTTCTAACAGAGCACAATTTAAGTTTAGGCTGACAATTAACAATAATAGTACGAGAGTATCTCAGCACTTGCAAATGTATAATACAAATGAACAAAGGGTAAAATACTAGAATCCAGTAATTTCAAATCACCACCCGAATCTGGCACACACTGTTTCACACAAAGGAAAATTCAGAAGTCTGCTTAAATATGTAACTGAATTAGTGAATTGCATGGTTCTTTTTTGTTATTATTATTATTATTATTATTTTTAGCTGCATCTGTGACAACTTCTACACTGGCACACCGAAGATGAACAATGGAGAGTCAGGAAAAAACTGCGAAAATTGTGGAACACCAACAAATTATGTCTTCTGCTTGGAGCAGCTAACAATGATTATTCTTAAGATAATGCTATCCTATTTGTATATTTAAATGTTCATATAAATCACACTTTATATAATTTACCAGGCAGAGAAGATAATTAGAAACAGGAAGGTGTAAGTTGAATATTTAGATATATGAGGTAATAAGGTGAGAAATTACCATAAAGAAGGCTGATTGATGTTGATCAAAGATATACAACGTGTGATTGGAAAGTTTTAAGAATGGATCCGCTACTGTTTACTGGTTTGGTGGGCAGGTACACGGAGAGTGGGGAGTGAGCCATTGCCTTATCCTTGAATGCCCTCCGACAGGAAACTGCATTTCCTTTATTCACTTCATTGTGGCAGCTGGTTGAGTGTTGGTCTGTTAGGGCTGTCTGTGTGAAATTTTGTTTTAAAACTGAGAAATCAGCTTCTGAGACTTATGAACTATTAAAAACAGCTTTTGGAGATAATTGTAAGAGCCAGTGAAATGTGTCTGTCTGGTTCACAGATTTAAAAATGGTCGTGAATCATTTGAAGATGAACCACAGTCCAGCTGTCCTTCCACCTCAAAAACGAATGAAAATGTTGTGAAACTTCATGACTTAGTGTGCTCTGATTGTGGACTTACAATTGGGAAGATGACTGATGAACTTAATTTAAGTTTCTATGCAATTCAGGAAATTTTAACTGAAGATCTGAACATACGCCAAGTGTCCACAAAATTCATTCCAAAAGTGTTGTCAAGTGACCAGAGACAATACCGACTTTTAGTGTGCCAAGAACTGATCAATTGAACTAAAAATGGCCCAGATTTGTTAAATAGAGTAATTACAGGTGATGAATAGTGGGTATATGGATATGATCCTGAAACCGAAGTGCAGTCTTCGCAGTGGAAGGCTCCACGTTCACCACGACCGAGAAAAGCACGGCAAAGTCCGTTGAAGGTGAAGACAATTTTGGTGATTTTTTTTTTTATTCTACTGGTATTGTGCATCCTGAATTTGCCCATAGAGGACAGACAATTAACCAGGAATACTACAAATGTGTCCTTGAGCATTTGTGCAAAAATGTGCAGAAGAAAAGGCCTGCACTGTAGAAAGACAGGAGTTGGATGCTACACCATGACAATGCTCCGGCTCATCGTACCTTCTCCATCATTGAATTTTTGACTAAATTCGAAATTCTTGTGCTTCCACAACTGCCACATTCCCATGATTTGGCCCCTATGGACTTCTAGCTGTTTCCTAAACTGAAATTTTCACTGAAAGAAAAGCGATTTGACTCAATTGAAGACATCCAGGCAAATACGGAGAGCATCCTTAACAAACTTCAGGAAAAAAATTCCAGGAATGTTTCCAAAAGTGGAGACACCGTTGGAGTCAGTGTGTTCAGTCAGAAGGGGACTGTTTTGAAGGAGATGCATCACAGTAGCATGTAAGTATCACTATTGTACAATTACAAGCCCATTCTTAAAACTTTCCAATCACACATCATATTCATGAGTCTCACATGAGATGCAATGAGTAGTCAGCTGGATCAAGGGAAAACATAAGAATGCCACTTTCAAAACAACTCCTGACTGGAGTATACATAGGTAAAAATCATATATCATGTGAATGTACCTGGTGGTCAGAAACAGTCTGAAAAGCTTGTAAGGGTGCTGTGGGGCAGGTTGTGCTGAGAAATAACTGTTAAGAAAAAGGTACGATGTGCTATTTAAGAGTTAATTACCATTCCAGTTAATCAATCAGGCTGTTGCACACACAAATTCAAACTGCTTGCCGGAGACAGCATCACCAAACATATTCCTTGCTTGGTTTCCTAAAATCAAACAAGAGAGCAATAAAAAAATCTGACATGGAACGATAGTAAGGATCGAATCCGAGCTGAAGGCTTAGTAGTCTCGTGCACTATCATCTACACAATGAGAACAACTGAAACTAATTGTATCTGGCGGGCCGCTTCAATTTGCAGGCATAACAACCTGATCGACTGACTACAATCTAATTAACTCAGACTTGGCACAACAAATCAAACTTTTTCTTTACAATTATTTCTCAGCACGATCTACCCTGCAACACACTTACAAGCTTTTCAGACTGTTGTAGTTGTGCAGAATACAAGAAATTTATTCGCAACTTGAAAATAAGTAAATGATTCTTCAGGAGAAAAATTTGGTTTTACCAAGTGCTCTTTTGATGTTCAAGTCAAGGAGTAAAATGGCAGATTAGCTCGAAGAGACAACTGCTGTAAATTTTTCATGGAAATTATTTGAGCTAAAACTTCAAATACATCCATAAAGCAATACTTCAGTTTGACTGAATTATTGTCTTTTTTGTATCAGGTGGCTGGAACAGAAATCAATACTCAAATTTCCCAGTGCGTCTCTTAATGTGCTGTTACGAAATTTTGTGTTTGTCAAATTGTCGGTTGTACTAACCTAAAATTTAATACAATTGTTTACAGACCATACAGCTGTAGCTTACAAGTTATGAGATACACTTTGGGCAAAGGCTTCAGCTGTTGTAACTACATCTTGTAACACGACATCCTCCTCTAGTACTACTTTTCCTCAACAGTAGTTGTCGAAACCAGTATTATTTTTCAAATATTGGACAGATCAATATTATCTCAATCGCTTTTCTGAAAACTTTCATACAACTTTATACACAGTGTGTTACATTCCGAGCTAAATTTATGAAAAGGTATTACTTTACAATGCTGTACTGTTTACTATCTTTATTTTTGGATTCATTTATGAAACAATAATCAAAATTAATAATATAACTGAAGCTAATACAAATTCATTTGTTAAGAAAAATGGTAAACCCTTTGGAATATTGTTATTGGCACAGAGTGTGATGGATGTATTTTTGCATTTTTGTGCGAACAATGTAATTTCAGGTTTGTTAATGTGAAACATCAAAATAGTGTATTATATACTAAAATATGAGAAAATATATTTATGTAAAAAAATATTCTGCAACAACAATCTTCAGATTCATTTAGTTCAACACAAACTGAGGACCTGATGTGACATTTTTCAGATTCAAGAATCAGACCCCTAGACAAGAAGAACTGGAGCTAACTCAACATGACAAGCTAAGAAAACTAGAAAGTTTATTGTAATCTTCGCTCCTCCCAAATCTTCATAAAAGACACTGTGTACTGTGAACTACAGATGGAAGTAGGAAGAAGGGGGTAGATTACAATCTCCCCTGCCACGCATGGCCGTTCACCTCCCGAGCACCATTATCCCTTCCCCTACTGTGCTGTGCTGATATGAGCCACATTATTTTGTGCAACCTCATCTCGAGTGAACTGTTGCACATAGTAAGACACTGGATTCAGACAGAAGGGGTCAAGGTTCAAATCTTCATTCAGTCATCAGAATTAGGTTATCTGTGGTTCTCCCCCCCCCCCCCTCCCCCCAAAAGCACTACAGATAAATGATATTACGTATAAAAGTTTGCATACTCTCCCTTGTGTATTTGATTGTTCATTATTAAGGTTTTTAAAATATTTATGTGAACAGTATATGAAATAAAATCATTGCTGAATAAGAACTTTGCATATTTCCATAGCAGTTCACAGTTCTATTAAGATGGCCACAGGGGCAACTGAGTCAGAATACCATCAGAGATAGTAAAGGCAATTGAGAAACATCACTCCATCATAATATGCCCCTCAAACAAAAACACAAAGCTACTGCAAGTGACCATAACATTCCAATTTCTCGTATATGTCATCAGTGTATCTGCCTTCATGAAATGCCAGATATAATGGTATTACTTGATGGATTAATACTACATAATACTCTTACACATATGACAGCTAAACAACAGTACAGGTTTGTCACATGCAGCTAAATAAGCATGCTTGGAAAGATGAGACAACATTCACAATAAAGCTTTTAATTCAAAGTTCAGTAGATAATAATCTCAGCTTAAAGCAAATTCCAAATTCAGGTGCATACATTAATGTTTACAAGAAAAAAGGGCAAATAATTACTCTCATTAACCCACATTTCCAAAATATCTACAAGATATAATTCGAAACTCAGTATAGCACAAAAAATACATATCATAGAAATTAATAATTGCTATGAATATGCAAACTGTTACTGAGTGCCCTAAAAGTAAAACATCACTGCAAGTAATACCAAATATTCTTTTGTAAGTTGCTTAAACGGAATTACATATAAAAAGACCTGTAAGCCAATAAGGCCAGTCAGACAATGTAATCCATGCGTCAGGTTAAGAATTGTTGACTTGACATTATTAACCAATAAACTGGTTGTGATTTTCATTTAATATTCCACAACTCATTCAGGCAACTGCTAAGCTAGACCCCATTTCCACATAAATAGTTAAACAACAAATAACACACTCTTTCTTAGCTCACAGATGACATAGAAAACTTTTAAAGGTTAATTTGATAATACAGCACAATTCAAAAATCCATATGCATAAAACAGACTGTTTTTATCATGGATGTTGATTATATATAATAAGAATCACATTAAAATGTCACAAGCTGTATACACGATCGGGACATTCGTGTCTGTGGCTTTAATAAGGAGGGAAAGTATCACCATTTCATGTGATTCACAAAACAATGCAATACAATAGATTGGAAAGGATGAAATGAATAATTTTGCAGACAGTTAAAGCAATAAAAAAACTGCTTAAAATTAAATTATTTATGAGAAATATATATAGACAAATGTCTGCTTCTGTCTGTGTATGTGCGGATGGATGTGTGTGTGTGTGCGCGCGAGTGTATATCTGTACTTTTTTCCCCCTAAGGTAAGTCTTTCCGCTCCCGGGATTGGAATGACTCCTTACCTTCTCCCTTAAAACCCACATCCTTCTTTTGTCTTTCCCTCTCCTTCCCTCTTTCCTGATGAGGCAACAGTTTGTTGCGAAAGCTTGAATTTTGTGTGTGTGTTTGTGTGTCTATCGACCTGCCAGCACTTTCGTTCGGTAAGTCACATCATCTGTATGTGTGTCTATATATATATATATATATATATATATATATATATATATATATATATAGATTTAAGTGCCAGGAAGTCGTTTCTGAAAGTATTTGTATGGAGTGTAGCCATGTATGGAAGTGAAACATGGACGATAAATAGTTTGGACAAGAAGAGAATAGAAGCTTTCGAAATGTGGTGCTACAGAAGAATGCTGAAGATAAGGTGGGTAGATCACGTAACTAATGAGGAGGTATTGAATAGGGTGGGGGAGAAGAGAAGTTTGTGGCACAACTTGACTAGAAGAAGGGATCGGTTGGTAGGACATGTTTTGAGGCATCGAGGGATCACAAATTTAGCATTGGAGGGCACCGTGGAGGGTAAAAATCGTAGAGGGAGACCAAGAGATGAATACAGTAAGCAGATTCAGAAGGATGTAGGTTGCAGTAGGTACTGGGAGATGAAGAAGCTTGCACAGGATAGAGTAGCATGGAGAGCTGCATCAAACCAGTCTCAGGACTGAAGACCACAACAACAAATATATATATATATATATATGTAATGGTTGTAGTTCCCAGTATTTATAAAACAGTCCTTTTAACTCCCATCTGCTCTTGCACATAGCTATAATAGTTATCCTGCTTAAAGTAAATCACAATAAATTTAACATAAAACAATGATTGAGTTGGCAAGCACCCAACATACATGCTGATGACAACAGGCTCAAAACTGCTCAGGTAAGAGGTTCTTTCTTAACAAATGGAAACCACTTATTTCAAGAACAATACTATTTAGTTCTTTTATTTGGTAGTTTGTTCTTTCTTTTGAACAGCTTGTTACTGTGGGTATTTATTTTGCACTGCACGTTTTACAGACAAACAGTTAAGTGTTACATTAATACTTATCCAATTAAAAACTATCATTTATAAAAGCAGTATCAATCTCTCTTCATCCTCAAGCCCAATATTTCAGAGCAAAAAAATACCAGCAATGAAATTACTATTTTATTATCATATTATCTGAAAAATTTTTACACACTGTAAACAACAGCACAAAACTGTAACCCCTAGAAAATTTCTTCCCATTCCAGGAACTGAAATGGCAATGACTATGACTCAGGAATGTCATGGCAGTTTAAAAATTGATTCATTTAACTGTTTCATGTATAACAGCATATTTAATCTGGTATCTTGCAAGTTTTTCAAGCTTTGATGGATGAAATCTAATTTGTAGTTAAAAATTGAATTTATTTTTAAATAAAAAGAAGAAAAAATGTTAAATTCTCCCTGCAAAGCACAGCCACATTAACTAGATATTCTGTTTGTTTTATTTTAGCAATTCATTGTTGTATGGGTTCTACATACCCTACGTATGTGGACAGCAAACTTGGATTGGGATCTAAACCATAACCGTACAAATCCTATGCAATATGAACCAAATAAACTCATCCGCAAAGCTTTCAATGTGTCATCACATATTTTCTTCATTTCAGACTCCACAAATATGCTCTAACACTGCCACTGGGAGTAATGATAGATGGAGTGAAAACAGTGCGAGGTTAATTTGTATATGAAATCCTTAACTACTTTAGGGGTAAAGGTAACAACTCACTAGATAGTGAAGCACCTGCAGTATTTACATTCTGCCAGAAATTAAATACCATACTGAAATCTTACCACTAAGAATCTAATGGCTTACAAAAAGACTGAGCAGTGGAAACTCCAGGTTTGGAATTACAACAATATAAGGAAAAAGATGGACTGCTACTCATTGTAACGACAACATGTCAACTTGCAGACATGCTCAATGAAGAGAAAGTTACGCATTTAGCGTTTGAAAACTGCCTTCTTCAGAAAAGGAAACACACACATTCATTCACACAAGCAAGCATGCCGCACCACACACATCTCCAGCAGTTCAGACCAGAATGCAACAGTTACATTGAATGGAAGAAGCAATCTGGAGGAGGCAGGAAAGGGGAAGGGATAGCAGCTTACAGGATGTTGGAGAGAAGAGTGCTGTCTTGCGGATAGTGCAGGTACTAGAAGAAGGTACGACCAGTCTGCCAAACAGCACAACATCAGGAGGCTGTGGGGCAGGGAGAGAGAGGAGGGAGGGGGGAGTGGAAAAGGAGAGGAGTGATGAAAGGGAAAGACGGATGGGTGCATTGGCAGCGGCAGCACACAAAGTGGGTGAGGGAACGAGAATAGGGAGGCGATGATACAATAGAGAGGGCAGAAACAGTTGTTTGGAGGATGTGGGGATAGTAGATTATCGCAGGTTGAGGCCAGAATAATTTCAGAAGTGGATAATGTATTTTCAGGATAACTTCCATCTGCACAATTCAGAAAAGCTGGTTGTGGAGGGGAGGATCCACATGGCTCAGGTTTTGAAACAGCCACTGAAATAAAGCACACTATTTGTAGCTCCATGTTGTTCCACAGGATGGTTTACTTTGCTCTTAACTGGAAAATATCAACCACATTCTGTATCAGGGCTTTGATTACCCATCATCAAGCCCTGAAATGAGGCACATCCTATTCAGGATCCTTCCCACCCCTCCAAAAGTGGAGTTTCATTGCCCACCCAACCTCCACAACATCCAGTCCATCCCTATGCCACTCGTAATACGAATCCCTTTCCACATAGATTGTATCCCTGCAGCTCTGCTGCAATCATTGCACAGCTTTTTACATTGATATGAGTACCAACCAGCTGTCCACCATGATCAACTGTCACTGTAAAACTGTAGACAAGAGCAAAGTAGACCACCCTGTGGCACAATATACAGCTGAGTAGCAAGCCTGATTTCAGTGGTTGCTTCAAAACCCAGGCCATCTGGATCCCCGCCACACACACAACACCAGCTTTTCTCAACCGCACATATGGGAGTTATCTGCACAACACATTCTCCACTCCTGAAATGCCTGCCTCAACCTATGGTAACCTACTGACCCCACACTCTAAACACGGTCTCCACTCCATTGATCCTATCACCTCCTCCCTATTCCCGTCCCGTCACCCTCTTTGTGTACTGCCCTAACCAACGCAACTGCCCATATTGCCCCTTCCCCGCTCATCTCTTATTCTGCTTCCCATTCCCAACCCATCCCTCCCTCAACTCTCGGCTCCACAGTCTCCCAATGCTGCGCCTGCTGGCAATCTGGTTATGGCTCCTTCTATCCCTTGTACACTCTGCCAAACATTGCTCTTCTCTCTGCCCACCCATACCCTGCTATCCTTTCCCCTTCTATACCCCTCCAGAATGCTGCTTCCATACAACATGACAGCTGCATTCTGATCCGAGCTGCTAGAGATGTGTGTGGTGAGTTGTGCTTCCTTGTACGAATGAATATGTGTGTGTGTGTGTGTGTGTGTGTGTGTGTGTGTGTGTGTGACCTTTCCTAAAGACGGCTTCCTCTGAAAGCTAAATGTGTAACTGTCTTTTCGTTGCACCTGTCTGCAGGTCAACGTGTCATCTTTATGGTGAGTAGCAATCTATATTTTTCCCTATATGTTATAAATGGATTGTAACATTATGCTTAATCTCAAATGATAACTTGGACATAACATTGAAGAAATCTGAGAAATTTTTGCAAAGCAAAATGTGTACAATCACGTCATTTCACCATCATCATTTCAGCCTCATCGACGCGCAAGTCGCTGAAGTGGTGTCACCTCAAAAGGCTTGCACCTGGCAGACAGGTCTACTCGCTGGGAGGCGCTCACCACATGACATTTCATTTCATCATACACACTTGTGACATTATTTCACGACTCAAGCAGTGTGCGTGGTGGCACAGTGGTTAAGGCACTGGACCTCCATTGAGAACGAATGGGATTCAATTACCCACGTGGCCATCCAGATTTAGGTTTATCACAGTTCCTCTAAATCTCTAAAGGCATGTTGAAATGGTTCCTTTGAAAAGCAAATTGGCAATTTCTTCTAATCCTTGTTTACACTAAGCTTGCCTCCCATCTCTAATATCAGCATCACTAAACCCTATCATTCTTCCTATTTTGCAATACCCACAAAAATGGTTTATGCAAAGAACTAAATATGTGAACATCTTACAAATAGCTCTGACAAGAGGAATTGATTTATTTTAGAATGACTGCCTGTGAGATCTATAACAATTTCTACATTATTATATGTAGCTGAAATATCGAAGAAGACTGTTGTAAGGAAGCTGTGCTGAATGAAAATGACAAAGGTGTTAGTTGCTGATATTACTTGATAATCATAAGTTCCCCTCCCTTTTTGAAGCCATTCTGGGTACTTGGCAGTATGTAACTGTACGCCAGCTACCACTTCAGTTATCTTTTTAACAATCTGCTCCAGTTATACGTTGATCTACAAATATACTCAATAAACCACAGTGCAGTGCATGGCATGGAACACACCAGTATTATCAATTGTTTTTTCTATTCCATTATGTATCGAGGGAGAGAACAACAACTCTGCCTATGTACTTGCCTTAATAGCCCTTACCATAAGATATTGATCCCTACACAAGGTATATTACTGTTGCAAAGTCACCTTTCAATACATGTTCCCTAAATTAGAGCAACAGGTTTTGTGAGGACAATGCTGCCTTGCTTCTAAGGATTCCCACTGAAGTTCCTCACACATTTCTGTTACACTTTCATGTGGGATATACAAGCATAGCTGTGCAGCTCTGGATCCATTCAGTAACTGTTGTCATGCATACTTGACAAGGACTCCAACCACTATACTAATACTTTAGAATTGGTCACACTAGCTTTTTTTATGCACTACTTTTACAGACACATCATATTGTACTACATTTTCCCACTACCCTTCCAACAAATCTATGTCTCTTATTCAATTTTCCTAAGACTGATTTTACATTAAGATTTTGTTTCATAATGTTCTTTATTATGTCCAAATACTTAAATGATTTACCCTGCTTAAGACGTACATCAGTAATCTGATAATATATTACTTCACTCAAAACATGTTGTGAGGAAATGAAAAAATTAGAGGAGGAAGGAGTCAAAAATTTGGCTGAGTTACATTTTATAACACTATGTTGATATCCTGAAGAGGGGCAGCAGCCTTTTCAGTAGTTGCAGGTGCAACAGTCTGGATGATTGACTGATATGGCCTTGTAACACTAACCAAAACAGCCTTGCTGTGCTGGTACTGTGAACGGCTGAAAGCCGTGATTTTTCCCGAGGGCATGTAGATTTACTGTATGGTTAAATGATGATGGCATCCTCTTGGGTAAAATATACGGGAGGTTAAATAGTCCCCCATTCGGATCTCTGGGCGGGGACTACTCAGGAGGACATAGTTATCAGGAGAAAGAAAACTGGCGTTCTATGGATCGGAGCGTGGAATGTCAGATCCCTTAATCGGGTACGTAGGTTAGAAAATTTAAAATGGGAAATTGATAGGTTAGCGTTAGATATAGTGGGAATTAGTGAAGTTCAGTGGCAGGAGGAACAAGACTTCTGGTCAGGTGAATACAGGGTTATAGATACAAAATAATAATGAATAGGAATGCAGGTAAGCTACCACAAACAGCATAGTGAACGCATTATTGTGGCCAAGATAGATACGAAGCCCACACCTACCACAGTAGTACAAGTTTATATGCCAACTAGCTCCGCAGGTGATGAAGAGATTGATCAAATGTATGATGAGATAAAAGAAATTATTCAGATAGTGAAGGGAGACGAAATTTTAATAGTCATGGGTGACAGGAACTCGATAGTAGGAAAAGGAAGAGAGGGAAATGTAGTAGGTGAATACGGAATGGGAGTAAGGAATGAAAAAGGAAGCTGCCTGGTAGAATTTTGCACACAGCGTAATTTAATCATAGCTAACACTTGGTTCAAGAATCATAAAAGAAGGCTGTATACGTGGAAGAAGCCTGGAGATACTGGAAGGTCTCAGATAGATTATATAATGGTAAGACAGAGATTCAGGAACCAGGTTTTAAACTGTAAGACATTTTCAGGGGCAGATGTGGACTCTGACCACAATCTATTGGTTATGAACTGTAGATTAAAACTGGATAAATTGCAAAAAGGTGGGAATTTGAGGAGACGGGACCTCTGAAAGAACCAGAGGTTGTAGAGAGCTTCAGGGAGAGCATTAGGGAACAATTGACAAGAATGGGGGAAAGAAATACAGTAGAAGAAGAATGGGTAGCTTTGAAAAATGAAACAGTTAAGGTAGTAGAGGATCAAGTAGGTTAAAAGTTGAGGGGTAGTAGAAATCCTTGGGTAACAGAAGATGTATTGAATTTAACTGATGAAAGGTGGAAACATAAAAATGTAGTAAATGAAGCAGGCAAAAAGGAAAACAAACATCTCAAAAATGAGATAGACAGGAAGTCCTAAATGGCTAAGAAGGGATGGCTAGAGGACAAATGTAAGAATGTAGAGGCACATCACTAGGGGTAAGATAGATACTGCCTACAGAAAATTAAAGAGACCTTTGGAGAAAAGAGAACCATTTGCATTAATATCGAGAGCTCAGATGGAAACCCTGATCTAAGCAAAGAAGGGAAAGTAGAAAGGTGGAAGGAGTATATAGAGGGTCTATACAAGGGTGATGTTTTTGAGTACAATATTATAGAAATGGAAGAGAATGTAGATGATGAAGAAATAGGAGATATGATACTGTGTGAAGAGTTTGACAGAGCACTGAAAGACCTAAGTCGAAAAAAGGCCCCGGGAGTAGACAACATTCCATTAGAACTACTGAAAGCCTTGGGAGAGCCAGGCCTAACAAAACTCTACCATCTAGTGAGCAAGATGTATGAGACTGGTGAAATACCCTCAGACTTCAAGAAGAATATAATAATTCCAATCCCAAAGAAAGCAAGCGTTGACAGATGTGTAAATTACTGAACTATCAGTCTAATAAGCCATGGATGCAAAATACTAACATGAATTCTTTACAGATGAATGGAAAAACTGGTAGGAGCCGACCTTGAGGAAGATCAGTTTGGACTCTGTAGAAATGTTGGAACACGTGAGGCAATACTGACCCTACGACTTATCTTAGAAAATAGATTAAGGAAAGGCAAACCTACATTCCTAGCATTTGTAGACTTAGAGAAAGCTTTTGACAATGTCGACTGGAGTACTCTCTTTCAAATTCTGAAGGTGGCAGGGGTAAAATACAGGGAGCGAAAGGCTATTTACAATTTGTACAGAAAACAGATGGCAATTATAAGAGTCGGGGGGTATGAAAGGGAAGCATTGGTTGGGAAGGGAGTGAGACAGAGTTGTAGCCTCACCCTGATGCTATTCAATCTGTATATTGAGCAAGAGGTAAAGGAAACAAAAGAAAAATTCATAGTAGGTATTAAAATCCATGGAGAAGAAATAAAAACTTTCAGGTTTGCTGATGACATTGTAATTCTGTCAGAGACAGCAAAGGACTTGGAAGAGCAGTTGAATGGAATGGACAGTGTCTTGGAAGGAGGGTATAAGATGAACATCAACAAAAGCAAAATGAGGATAATCGAATGTAGTCGAATTAAATCGGGTGATGCTGCGGGAATTAGATTAGGAAATGAGACACTTAAAGTAGAAAATGAGTTTTGCCATTTGGGGAGGAAAATAACTGATGATGGTCGAAGTAGAGAGGATATAACATGTATACTGGCAATGAGAAGGAAAGCATTTCTGAAGAAGATAATTTTGTTAACATCGAGTATAGATTTACGTGTTAGGAATTCGTTTCTGAAAGTATTTGTATGGAGTGCTGTCCCCAGGTGACCAGGCTGTATGTGAAGGATTTTTGGTGTGAAAGGGATGACAGCTGTCAAAAATGCAGGTACTGTTGGTGGTTAATGGGTTTAATATGGACAAAAGCGTGGACGGAGCCATCAGATGGGAGGAAGTCAACATCTAGGAAGGTGGCACATTGGGTCGAGGAAAACCAACTGAAGCGGATAGGAGAGAAGGTGTTGATGTTGTGAAGGGATGAAGATATTATGTCTTGCTCCTGAGTCCAGATGATGAGGTTATTATCATTGAACCTGAACCGGACTAGGGATTTCGCTTTTTGGAGCCTAGGAAAATATCCTCTAGATGGTCCACAAACAGGTCGGCATAGAAGTGTTGTATACCTTCCCTTCAAAGGAGAAGTAATTGTGGGTTAGGATAAAGTTAGTAAGGTGTTTGAGGAATGAGGTCGTGGGTTTGGAGTGTGAAGGACATTGGGAAAGGTGGTGTTCAATAGCAGCAAGACCACGGGCATGAAGGACATTGGTGTATAGGGAGGTGGCATCAACAGTTATGAGTAGGACTCCAGGATGTAAAGGAATGAGGATGGTGGAGAGTAGGAAGTGGTATTTTTTGATGTGGGAAGCTACATTACAGTCAATTGGTTGGAGGTATTGGTCAACGAGGGCCAAAATTCTTTCAGTGAGACACAACAACCAGCCACAATGGGCATCCAGGGCTGCTGAGTTTGTGGATTTTGGGGAGCATGTAGAAGATTGTGTGGGGTGTCATGGGGGGTGAGGGGAGAGGTTCTGGGAAGGGCCTATGGCTTTAAATAGGGATTGGTGGATGTTTTGGACTTTTGGGATAGGATCACTCTGGCAGAGTTTGCAAGTGGAGGAGCCAGATAATTGGCAGAGGCTTTCTGCCAAATAGTCACTGTGATTCATAACAGTGGTGGAACCTTTGTCTGTGTGGGGGAGTAGCCATGTAAGTGCAGGTGTGGTTAAATTTAATGGAGCTAAACTTCTAACTGTTGTTATTTATAGATCCCCAGACTCCGATTTCACAACATTTTTGCTAAAGCTAGAAGAGGTTCTTCGTTCACTTTATAGGAAATACAAAAAGTTAGTTATATTTGGTGACTTCAATATTAATTGTATAAGTGATTGTGCAAGGAAGAGGATGCTGGTAGACCTCCTTAATTCATATAATCTTATGCAAACCGTATTCTTTCCAACGAGAGTGCAAGGGAACAGTAGAACAACCATAGACAACATTTTTGTTCATTCCTCATTACTAGAAGGGCATTCTGTTAGCAAAAAGGTGAATGGGCTTTCAGATCATGATGCACAAATTTTAACTCTAAAAGATTTTTGTGCTGCAACATGTGTTAAATATAGTCATCAGCAGTTTAGGAAAGCTGATACAGTTGCTGTAGAGACCTTTATAAACCTTAAAAGGAGTAAGAGTGGCAAGATGTTTATAGCACTGATACAGTAGATGATAAATATAATGCTTTTCTCAAGACTTTTCTCGTGCTCTTTGAAAGTTGCTTTCTGTTAGAACGTTCAAAACAGGGTACTAGCACAAACAGGCAGCCTGGGTGGCTGACTAGAGGGATAAGAATATCTTGTAGAACAAAGTGGCAATTATATCAAAACGTTAGAAACAGTCAGAATCTAAATGCAGCAGCCCATTACAAACAGTATTGTAAGGTGCTTAAAACTGTTATTAGGAAGGCAAAAAGTATGTGGTATGCAGATAGAATAGCTAAGTCTCAGGATAAAATTAAAACCATATGGTCAGTCATAAAGGAAGTGGCTGGTCTGCAGAGACAGGTTGAGGATATAGAATCAGTGCGCAGTGGGAATGTCCGTGTTACTGATAAGTCGCATATATGTACAGTATTTAATCATCACTTTCTGAATATAGCAGGTGAACTAAATAGAAACCTAGTCCCAACAGGGAATCATATAGCGCTCTTAGAAAAAAGTGTTTCGAGACTGTTACCTGAAATGCTCCTCCATGATACTGACAAGAGGGAGATTGAGTTAATAATTAAATCACTAAAGACCAAGAACTCTCATGGATATGACGGGGTATCTAGCAGAATACTGAAGTATTGTTCTATATATGTTAGCCCAGTACTTAGCCATATCTGTAACTTTTCCTTTAGGAGTGGTCGGTTTCCTGACCGATTAAAGTACTCGGTAGTGAAGCCACTTTATAAAAAGGGAGACAGGGATAATATTGACAATTATAGACCTATTTCTATGCCATCGGTGTTTGCTAAAGTTATCGAGAAGGTTGTATATACAAGGTTACTGGAGCACTTAAATTCACATAATTTGCTGTCAAATGTTCAATTTGGTTTTATGGAAATGGTAGAGAGGCAGCACGGCTATACCAAAACAAGTACCCTCAGATACCAATTGCATCACACAACATTTCAAGCCCTTTTTGGTTGTTTGTGTGTCATGGCTCCTTTCATACAAATGATTGTGCAAGGAGGTAGCGGACTGTGTGAACACTAGACTTGGAGGACTGAGTTCTGTCTCTAGACTATTTCCAACTGCTTGGCCCTATACAAACACCATCTCAGCTCATTTCAACATGAATAGCTGATCATTCTGCTGCTTACCATACACTGCATCATCCACAGAGCCTGCAACACACAAGGAACACACCATACGTGGTCAGAGGAACTTTCCTTCGCCAATGCCATCTACCATGCCTACAATGCATTTCTGGACATATGTTCATTGCACCTTTTTTTTCCTCCGTTTACAGTTGGAATCTGTGCCTGGTTTGTCAGTTTTATTAATGTTTACCTTGTATAGCATGCATTCAATTTTTGCTGGTCATAAAGATAGAGTTGTTAGAATTTAACCCAAACAAATACAAAAGGTGTTAAGTAAACGCAAATGGTTAAGATCTGCAATGATTTACATAAATTTCACCTCCTACTTCAAATCACTTTCGAATTCTTTTCTGAGATTGTCTTGGCATTCTTTTTCGAGGGCAGCACTATCCATAATCTATGTTATCAATATGTCTCTCATGTTTACCTTTTCTTTATGGAATTTGCTTTCCACAGAGGCAAAAATCCGAACGAGCAGGTTCTGAGACCTGGGTGGCCATGAAAAGTGACCATTTTTCCCAACTCATCATTCGTGGAAAGTTTGTGTTGCCTGAAACTAGAATTGGCAGGGTCCCATCATACTGGAAGAACATACCCATCCTTGCAGCCAAAGGAATCTATTCAAATAATTCTGGAGGCTTGTTTTTAAGAAAGTTTGGATAAAGGAGCACTGTAAGATGATGTGGCAACACAACAGCCCCAATCACCTAACTGTCCATCATATCACATCATGAATTTACAGAGCAGCATACTTGAAAATACGTACTCAAAACGCATGTGGCTTTTCACTGACCACAAATGTGAGTTATGAGTGTCATTGATACCATCAGGAGTGTAAATGGTTTCATCAGTAAACAGTATTATTGGGATTAGTTAGCCATTTGCAATTAACTAAGAACAAAATAGCAGTTGCCTACCTTCTCCTTCTCCAAGCTCTATCCACTCTAAATGATAAGTGTAAATGCTGTACATATGTAACGTCCACCATATTCTTGTACATGGAACACAGATGTGCATAGGAGCTCTCCTTCTTCAAGGACTAATTCTAGCAACTTAATAATGTCTTGTACTTCATCCAATCTCTGTTCATTTCCACATTGAGATGAAATATGACTGCTGGGCACCACAATGGTCTTATGTAGTTTAGTGAAAAAAATTAGTAAACACCCCTGAATCTAGTACTCTGCAGTTAGAAAATTGGCTACCACATTCTCTATTATTAGCATCAGTGATCAGTTTTTCCACTGCACACAAACACCATATTGGCATACCCAGAATTTGTAAGTATGCGCAGTATGCTTAAATGATACAACAGAGTTAGCCAACAAATCAAAATAATAGTTGAAAAATTTAATAATGTAAACTCGAACACAACTTCACAACTTGAAGCACAAGACAAAAATGACCATCAATAGCAACTGGAGTACACATGTGAAATGAAAACTCATCTCTGTAACCCATGAAAATTCAACACTAGTACTATGGAATGTATTGTTCAAAGTAATTCATACTACCACCTCCTAAAATATGGAATGGCGGGATGGGTGTCTGTTGTTTTGTAAGTTAGAGTGTCCAGTTTCAATTGCAAAGGAACAGTGGACTGTGCATCATCACATTTTCACTGTTGAACATTTCTTCAAAAGTAATGACTCTGTGATCACAGTTGAATGGCTTTAATGTGCATACATCAATGTTTCAGAAATTGTTCGATATTTGATTGCAAGACAATACTGCGTTCGGTTGCCTCTTTTTCCTCACAACTGGGTCATTCATGAATTAGATGTTGCCTGGTCATTCTCACACAGTGTGAACACAGAAAAATGTTGATGGAGTAGGAATATCTGTTCTTCAAAGCCCTCACCAATCCACTATGTGGTGTACCCCAACTCTGGGCTTGTCTTGTCATTCATTACAGTGGAACCTGAAGGATGAGTTACATTTTCATCCTTACAAAATTACAATCATACAGACGATTCACGGCCATGATAATGATGAACAGAGGTAATTTTGTGGGAGAATGCTTGATGTTCTTGCTGCTGATGACATGTTGTTGATGAGCAATGAAGGGCACTTTCATTTAGACAGTTACGTAAACAAACAAAACTGTCACTGTTGGGCAGCAGACAATCCACAAGAAGTGCATCAAAAACTACTGCACATTGCAAAAGTGACAAGTGTGGTGGGGAGTGTCCAAAATGGGAATCAGTGGGCTTACTTTTTTGAAGAAGGTGATGTTCATGTAACAGTGAATGCTGCATGTTATGTTGCAATGCTACGCAATTTCGAATTTTGTGTGGCCAAACTTGATGCTTTGGGGATGAACATGGTAGAAGGAGCCACAGTCCACACAGCTAATGATTCCATCGCAATTGTTTGAGAAATGTTTCCCCAATGTGACGTCTACTGGCCAGCACAATTGTCGATTTGTGTCGTCTTCTTATAGGATTACCTAAAAAGTAAAGTCTATTGCAACAAACCTCGTACACTCAATGACCTGAAAGTTGCAATATGTTACGAAATTGCTGATGTTTACATGACATGTTGACGAAAGTGATGGCGAACTTGGATAGAAGAGTTATAACATGTACTTACGAAGAAGGCCGCTATCTGGTTGACATCTTTAAGACTTCAAGAAACATGATAATTCATAAACTGTATACATTACTAGTTGTAGTGATGTGAGTAAATTTTGTATGTGATCAAAATAGAGCCAATTACACAAGTTTGAAAGCCACACATTCTTTCTGCACCACCCTGTATAAAGCAACCTTGGTGGATACTTTTTTGAAAATGACATTCTTACATCAAATAAATGTTTTCCCTTTGCATGTTTCTTTTGATTTAGGTGTTCCTGGTCAGTAGGGGCACTTGGGGTCTTATGTTACACTGTCCTCTAGGCAGTTTATGAGTTTGGGTTTAGGTATCTTTGACATACCTTAGTTTTCAAAGCAATTTTAAATGTAATTGCTAGACTTGAACAGATCAAAGTTCTGTATTTTGTGATCACAGCTCAGTATCTAGCATACAGGTAGATGATACCTCCAACCTACCACTGGTACCCTCCCATCCTACAGAACCACTACCCCTTTCTGGAAGAGCTAAAATTTATTTGCACCCTTCACAAACTACGCACACCTGCCTCCTTTGTTCTCAAACACAATTTTTCTCAATGTCTAATTGGAAGTTGTTCAAAATCCTGTACATTGTTACATAAGGCAACTTAGTACTTGATCATAACTTCTTCAAATTTGAAAACCAGACCTACAAACAAGTAAGTTGGACAGCTATGGAAACCACTACAGGCCCTGTGCTTTGTGGATTAAGTGGAAAAACATTCTTTATCGGCAGTTCTGATTGCCGCATGTGGGCTCACATTGTCGTAGAGGATAACCATGCTGTCCACATCAAGAATCCCTCAGCACTTCTTCCTGATGGTAGTCCACAGATGTGACAGTGTGGAACGATAACTGTTTGCATTGATGGTTGCACCTAGTGGCATGAAGTTGTAATGGATCTGGGAGATGTGTTATTTTCTACCGGATTTGTCGATACCAAATTGTAAATGTTTTCTTATATTTTTGTCTGAATTTTTTTATTGTAATTTGCCTTATCTTATGTTAATTTACTTATATTTTTGAGAGTGACAGCATATTGATTACTATTAGTAGATGTGACGAAGAATATCAAAGAAACTGGTTACAAGTGGAAGCTTGTGTGTTGTGTAAAATGTCTTTGACGCTGGAGTCGTCTTTGACTGTAGTCAGTCGGCAGTTAACTCTTGGTGTGTGTTGACAGTAGAACAATGTGCAGGTCGCCGTCATAAATAATTTACTAGTGAACAAAGAAAAAAAGAGAATTATGTTACTACTTGTTTTATATAAACTTTAAGAAGAAACCACATTCGAAGAAATGGTATTTGAAGCACCAAAAACAAGGCAAACGCATTGAATCAGGTCAATTCTGCAGCCGACAAAAACTGCATAAGAGAATCATACTTCCACTAGACAACTGAAGCCAAGACAAATATCTTGTAACCATTTCACAGAAAAGGTACTGTCACGAAATATGCCAAATTTAAGTAAATAAAAAATAGTGAGCATATTTCAAAGTCCACCACAAGAAGTACATGCAATCCCACAGGACCATTAGCATCATTTTCCCAACAGAGGGTACTGAACAGAACTTTCTTGTCACAGGTGAACCCAGATGTTTCCACAGGACGCTCTCTGCTTTGATTTTGGTGTCAAATGCAGTATTCAAGTCTCATCACATGTAACAATACAGTCCAGAGAACTGTCACCTCCCTCGTCATACTGCAGCGGTTGATTCAATGAAGCACTCTTTTGCTTGCCTTTCATCACATCATCCAAATTCTTTAACACCCACTGACTGAAAGCTCCTGGTACCCTAAGGACCCATGAACGATGTCATAAACACTCCCAGATGAAATATCGAGCGCCCGGGAAGTGCCCCTGAGGTACATACACCAATTTGCTCCCACCATTGCATCTACGTGGGAAATGTTTTCATCTGTCAGTGACATACAAGACTTCTCAAAATGCTCATTATCATGCAAGTCTTCACAGCCTTTTATGAAATCACAACACCACCGCCTCACACTTCTCAAAGCGAGACATTTTCCCCCATATGTGTGCTACATTTGCCTGTGCATTTTTATGGGTGTTTGTCTCTTGCTCTTGGGAAAGCTAATCAAACTTCATTGCTCATACGTCATGGATGAGTGAGGTAAAACTGTTATCTTCAACACCTGGCAGCAGCACGATGGCATGGAGCTACCAGCCAATAAGGCTTGTTGGTCCAGGAATGGTCCACCATTGGAAACAGATATGTTGACTTTGCATTTACAACCATAATACGGCTAAAAAATAATGGGCAATGACTTCTTGATTCGCCCACATATCTTTTTGGTCTGGACTCACAATGTAGACTAACAGCTTCACTTCCTGCAAGAGTTAGGCTCTCTCTCTCAGTTGAAATGTGCTGGGTCATTTTCCAGATACCAAACTACCTCCCTGACAATGGCCTCAAACTCAGTACAGCTCATATTCATACTTCTGCCTAATTAAAACCAAGCAAGAAGTACCAATATCACATAAACTATTCTTGGTGCACTTCTAGTGTCAATTCTCTATCAAAATTCAATATTTTCATGATGTCTTACATTGTCTTCATCATGAAAGCAGTTGACAATCAAAGAAGAAAAATGTTTCTTTACTTGGATTTTCATAGAGAATTAACGTGACACGTGCACCGAGAACAGTTTACACAGCACATCTGTAGTGAAAAGGCTCCATGGCTGTATAAGCAACAATTTTCCACTCTGAAAACTGCCACACCCACAGCAAATGTTTCTTTTCCTCTCAGTTAAGTATCTATGGAAAATGAATTCGCTCCACACAGATTGATAACCTCCCCAAACTTACAACTAACTATAATATTGACCATCCAAAATGAAATCATATTAATAATCTCCTTACCTTACACATCCTGGCAGTGGGGTTTCTATTTTCAAAAACAACTTGAAACCAACTCCTTCACTATCCATTACCATCCAGGCCTTGTGACTTTAACAGATCACTGAGCAAGAGCTACAGCATTCTCAAGGCAAGTCTTGAAACGAGATTGTCCGTCCTAAATTTTCTCCTGATACCACCCAGCATTATATCCCATAATCTTGCTAACATTCCCAACATGTTTGCTGAATTATATGAGATTTTCAGACCACTTCCCTGAAGTTTCTGCACTCTCAAATATTCATGTTGTAAAATCTGCCTCATGCCTTCATCCACTACTACCTAATCCAGCCACACATCTGCCAAGATATACAACATTAGAGGGAGAGTTCCATTTGTATCAACTCTTGGCTTTTACCAACTGAAATATTTATTGCAAAGCTTTCTATGTATGAATGAGCACCACTAAATAACAGAAAGTGAGAACAGAAATGTATAAACTGGTTTTTTTTATTTATTTTTTTTTTCAATTTTTTTATTTTTATGGAATATCCACCACCTAGCTGCTGATTATGTTCTGCAGCACAGCTCACAAGACTTTAGTGCCTGCCACACCACAAGGTCTACTTGGATCTTTATACATGGCACCAGTTTTTATTAACTCCAGTGAACCGAAGCCCT
Source organism: Schistocerca americana (assembly GCF_021461395.2). NCBI lineage: Eukaryota > Metazoa > Arthropoda > Insecta > Orthoptera > Acrididae > Schistocerca > Schistocerca americana. Next base: position 347,723,512 of record NC_060119.1, read on the forward strand.
CCACACTCATCTTATGTCAGCCTATCCTCTTTCGTTTTCTACCTCCACTGGTGTTACTTTTTATTTTTTGTTTTCCACTTTACGATATTATTCCAATTTTTAAAAAATGTTTAGGTACTACCATCCATCTCCCCCTTCTTCAATCTATTACACCTTACTTATTTAATTTCTCAACTTTTCATCTTTACTCCCCATACTATCTCTTCCTTCTATCACATTTAAACTGAATATGACACACTTCTCACTGAAGTACTATTTTTTGACTTCTAACTACTTTCGCCACCTTTCCCATTCCCACTTCAGACAGGATGTGTTCCTCTTAACATGGCTTGAATGACTTGCCATCCTTCGCTACCACTCCCAAAAATCTCAGTCACTCCAAACTATTTGCACTCTCCTACTCTGAAGAACCCATATTTCCAAACATAGGAGTACTGCATATTTTTTAGTCACTGTACTAGAAATAGTACTTCCTAAATGTGAAACTTTATTCATTGAAACAGACTTGCCTACAAACTTATAACATATAGAGTCTACAAGGTGTTGCTATTAATAATAGAATCTAAGCATATATCAGGTCTGGATAAAAACTTTATGGCTTTCTCCTGCTTCTCTGTTGATTGATAGGCTGTAAAAGATGTTTCCACACAATTAACAACTATCTGACTGTGCTCATCAGTAAGGATTGGATTAAAAAAAAAAATAAATAAATAAATAAATAAATAAATGCACAGATGAAGAAACCTTAAGTGGGAAACAGATTGTTTCATTACAAGTCCATTTTAATGCTCTTATGTTGCATGCAGAAGCCATAGAAACTGAAAAACCACGCTAATGGCAATGGAGGATACTACAGTTGCTCACTGTAAAAACAAGCACTCTTCTACCATTTCTTTCTTAATACTCCTCTTTAGCACTGAATTCTTTTGTGATGGTTGTGATGGTGGTGGTGACTCACAATATGCAGACAGAGTTCAATGTGTGTATTATTTCCATAACAGGTTGTCCCAGAGGTCTGTATAGAACAGAAAAATTTGAAGAGTTCATGGAGCATTTAAACTCTATCCATCCAAACACAAAATTCATGATGAAACTGGAAAAAGAGAGCCAGCTACCTATCCTCAATGTGTTAGTTGTGAAATCACCAGATGGATCTCTGAAACACGGAGTATATTGGAATCCCACACACACTGATCTCTCTCTGTATGCTTTGGGCCATCATCATCCATCATAAAGGAATCTGATGCTAAAGAGTTTGATCTGCAGACTTACAGACAGAGAGAGATTCACAAAGAATTACAACACCTGCGAATAGTGTTTCAACGGAATGGGTATTCACGTCATCAAATTGAGCTGATTTTGCAGTCAAAATTAAGAACACCCAGAAAAGTGGCTGAGACTAAGACGCAGGAAAAGAAGACAAGAATCAGTTATCTACCTTAAACTGGTCCACTCCCCAGGAAGATTGGTTGACTCATATGGAAACATGGTATCAATTGTATTTTATTCCTGTGTACTGAAATAAAAGCTCTCTTTGTAATTTTAAAGATAATGTAGGCCTCTAAAAGCCAGTTGTGTACCGCATTCCATGCAAATTTGGGAGTCTCACATGAGCAGACCATTAGAACAGTCGAAGACAGGTGCAAGGAACATCAGCGACAAACCCGACTAAAAGAACGAAGAATGAAGTAATCAGTTGTCGCAAAGCACTGCCTCAAATATAATCATGAAATGAAATACGACAACATCAGTACCATGGTGAAAATGTCAGGTTTCTGGACAGCATAATTAAGGAGTCTACTGAAATAAATATGTTGGAAAACCTAACGACTAGGGGTAAAGGTGTCTATTTAAATATGGCTTGTGGTCCAGCAATTATTTCAGTAAGATCTCACTGGCCATCACACACCTGAGTTGGGAAGTGGTGAAGAGTGTGTGCTTCACAGAATATCAGTGCCGATTTTGAAAAACGAGAGCTAAATGGCTGTAATGGGAGTTGAGGGTAAAACTCATCTATCAATAGTAGTGCAAGACCAACAGTAGTTCAGTATGGTTAAGAGTCCAGGCAACAGGTGCACATAACAACATAACTCATAGCACCTTAGTAAGGCGAGGGGATCAGTTGTCCTAATATTGGGTATAAAACAGAAGCAATAATGCCAGTTTGGTGGCAGCTAATATTTATAAAGAACCAGTTAAATAGATAATTTATTTGGGTATTATATTATGAGCTTCCAAGTAGAAGTTAGTTAATTATTTAGCGATTTCGATTTGTTTTCGTGGTTTAGGCCTAAATTTATCATGTGTGTGTGTGTGTGTGTGTGTGTGTGTGTGTGTACTGTACAGTTCACTGTCTTCAGTATGGATAGGGAATGTGAATGCTGCATTTGGATGCAAGCTAGGTTGGAGACTCTTGGTTTACAGCTGTAGACGATGATGGCTTCAGTCAAGCAGTTTTGAGGCTGCTGCCAATGGGCACCACTGAGGGGAGCCAGACATGAGTATCCAAGGGACGTCCAATAGGTCCCACACATTTTCTGAACAGTCAACTATTGTCATCAGCCTGGTTACAGTCCACATTGAGGTTGATGCCTCACCTGTGGTCAAATGCAGGGTCATTTCAAGGTATGACAGGTAACAAAAGACTTTATGGGGTCCAATCAAAAAGCCCTCCTGGTTTGTTTGACAAACAAGTTTCAGGCAGTAACTGTGGCTGATAAATATCCTCAGCCAGTTGCAGTTGCTTCTCCTGTTTCCGAGAAAGTCCCTTCACCTGCAAAGTCTGGGCATTCACAGAGTGTGGGATTATTGGTAGTTGGGGCTTCAATGTTATGCACATGCTGTAGTTCCGAAGGTGTATGGCTACCAATGAGGAAAGAAATTCAGCGGGAACTCAGTACACACACCAGGAGAAGAGGAGTGTTTCGTGCTAGATGTGTAATTGGTCTCTCCTGAGACCATGAAGAGCACGGGGTGCAACCAACTGAAGGTACATAGAACCTGACAGTGTCAGAAAGGACAGAATAAATTCAGTTGGTGGTGGTGAGTTTTTTGCTATGAGAAGCAGTTTATCTTGTAGTTTGATTGAAGTAGATAGTTGCTATGATTTAGTAAGGGTGGAGGTTACACTTGACAATTAATTTCATTTAACGATCCCTGGACTCAATGATATGGTTGCTGAAGGGTTCAAGGGAAACTGCGAGTCCACCCCCCCCCCCCCTCCCCCACCCCCGCCGCCCCACAAATAGGTACCCAACTCATAAAATTATAGTGAGTGTGGATTCAATCTACCCTTGAAATGTTTGCAAAAATACATGTTTAAAGCAGGTGGTGGGCACAAAACATCGTCTGAACTTGTACTAAATGCTTTCTCTGAAAACTATTTTGAGCAATTAGCTAAGGAGCCCACACAAAGTGTAAACGGTTGTGCTAAACTAGAATGCTTAGCCTAAAACGGTCCTGAGTGCTGTGATGGATATAAGGATTAGTGACCACAAGGTCATTGCAGCATGACTGAATACCATACAATCCAAATATATCAAAAACAATAGTTTTCTTTTGGGTGTTCAGTCTAGCTGGTTCCATTTTTCAAAACTCAGCTGAATACCTGAAAGCACAATATTAATTAATCAAGCAGAGAAAACCTGATGGATCACATCAAAAATAAATGTAAAATATATCCACTTAAGAAAGCCCATAAAAATTTTCTTGTTGCCTTTCTAAGGGACACACTCCACTCCTACCAAATTAATTATGTGAGCTCTGGCCAAATGTGGCTCAAATTCAACGAAAAAGTATCGATGGCAATTGAAAGAGTTATACCAAGTAAATTAATATGAGATGGAACAGATCCCCCACAGTACACAAAACAGGTCAGGACACTGTTGAAGAAAGAGCAAATAAAGCATGCCAGATTCAAGTGAAAGAGAAATCTTCAAAAGTAGAAATGTTTTAAGCTAAAAATAAAGCATCGACTTCAATGTGAGATGCTTTTAATGGTTTCCACAATGAAACTCTATCTCAAAATCTGGTGGAAAATCCAAAGAGATTCTAATCATATGTGAAATATACCAGTGACAAGACACAATCAATACCTTCTCTGAACATAGCAGTCATAATGTTATTGGCAAAAATGCAACTAAAAGGAAGTTACTGAACACGACTTACTGAAATTTCTTCACCAAAGAAGATGCAGTAAATATTCCAGAATTTGAACCAAGAACAGCTGTCAACACGAGTAATTGATTTAGCAAAGCAGCATAAATCCCTTAATAAAGGCCTTCAGTATAGTTTGTAAATCAGTCAGGTTCCTTTCAGAGGATGCTGTTACAATAACTCCATACTTAGCAATCATATTAACCAATCACTTGAGGGCAGATTTGTATCTCAAGACTGGGAGATTGCAGAGGTCACACCAATAGACAAGAAAGAAAGCAGAATTAGTCCATTGAATTATAGATCCATATCACTGACATCAGTTTGCAGTAGAGTTTTGGAATACATACTGTGTTTAAACATTACAAAATACCTTGAAGTAAATGATCTTGCCACACAGCAAACATGGAGATAGAAAATATCATTCTTGTGAAATGCAACTGGCAATTTTTTTTTTTTTTTTTTTTTTTTTTTTTTTTTTTTTTTTTTTCACACAAAGTAATGAGTATGTGATCTGAGGCTTTCCAGGTGTATGCTCTGCTCATACAGCAGAAAAGTTATTTGCTGAAATATTGTGGACATTCAACAATTTGATCCAGCAGTACACTTGAGAACCTTGGAAGAAGTAATGAGTGCAATCAATAGGAAATTTCAAGTAGATTCCATACTTATAGATTTGCAGAAGTATTTTGATACCATTCTTCACATGCGTATTCTGATCAAATTGTGTTCCTATGGAGTATTTCCTCACTTGTGCGATTGTATTCATGATTTCCTTTCAGAAAGGTCCCAATTCATAGTAAGAGTGAAACAGAAGTGATGGCTGAGGTCCCCCAAGGAGGTCTTATAGTCCCGCTGCTGTTCTTAATCTATTCAAACAATTTAGGAGATAATCGAGAAGCCCTCTTAGATTGTCTGCAGATGATGCTGTCATTTACTACCTAGTAAACTTATCGGAATATCAATATGATAGCAAACTGATATCTAAATGGTGCAAGAAGAGGCAATTGGCGTAGAACAATAAAATGTGTGAGGTCCTCCACATGCTTACTAAAAATAATTCTTTTAAATTTTGGTTACCCTGTAAATCACACAAATTTAAAGGTATTCAATGCACCTAAATAACTGTGGATTACACTTACAAACAACTTTTATTGGAACCATCACACAGAAAATGTTAAGGGGAAGAGGAATCAACAACTGCCTTTTATTGGCAGAACAGTTAGAAGATGCAACAAATCTAGTGAAGAGGCTGCCAACACTATATTTGTCCATCCTCTTCTGGAATATAGCTGTGCAGTATGTGGTTCTTGCCAGATAGAATTGACGAAAGACACTGAAAAAGTTCAAAGCAGGGCAGCTTGTTTTGCATTATTATGAAATAGGGGACATAGCATCACGGACATGACAAGAGAGTTTCACTGCGGCGAGATCTCTGCACAAAATTTTGTTCACCAACTTCATCCTAAAAATGCCAAAATATTTTGCTGACTCATATTACACAGGAAGAAATGACCACAGTGATAAAATAAGAGAAAGCAGAGCTTGCATGGAAAGATTTATACATTCATTTTCCCCATGTGGGGTTTGAGAGTGATATGGTCGAGAAATGGTCTGAAAGTGATTCTAAGAACCCTCTGCCAAGCACTTAAATGTGAACTGCACAGTAGTCATGCAGATGTAAATGCAATTCACCTGGAAGTGCACCTTTAATTACGTGTGCCAAAAAAATTGAGAGATCACAAAATTATTTCATTTTTATCTACTCTTGGTTTTTGAAACTGATAACAAAGAAAATTTATAACACAATGGTTCCACAGAGTATTATTATACATGATATTTAATCCTAGTATGAAAGCAATGTATTTTACGATACACTGAATTATGTTGAGACACATGAGTATTTGAACTGCTCTCCAGCATTAATAAGATTAGCCCACCAGCAAGACAGTAAGAACAACAGATACTTTTTCATTTTTATTTGTTCTCCTTCTGTCCCCTTCTCACACCTTACTGTTTTCTTCACTTTCATAATGTTTCTCATTTGCGCCACAGCATGAACTCATGCATATGCAAACAAGTGACAAACTAGCCAAAAACAACTCAAACATTTCAAATAGCATATTACACACACCCAGAGATATGTAGCTCATGCTTTCAAATGTCAGCCAGGATGAAGTCCAAGGGAATGGATATGATGCAACAGTGCAAGATATTGTAGTGGATCCAGTGTCTACATTTCATGAACTTTAATAAGTAACATAGAAACAAGTTTATGCTGTTGATAGTTCGAAATGCAAAAATTGATCCAAAGAAACAACATCTTGAACTACACAATAACATATTTCAGCTGAATATCAGTCATTAAATTAAAAAAAATCATCTGGTAACAAAAGAGTAGTGTGGATCCACTACATTTTTAGGAAAAATAAGGAACTGTAATTCATTACTATGTATTTGTGTTAGCTGTCCAGAATGACATGATTGGGAATGGATTGCATTAGTCTGTGACAGAAAAGGAAACAAAAACACAGTTGTGAAAAACAAGATACACACACACACCATGCTGTAAGCAACATATCAGTTTACATTCAGGACATATTTTGAGGTTCAGCATTAAAATGAGGAGCACACAGAAATATTTCACTGGGAAAGCATGTGTGCATCAACATACAGGAAAACAAACATTAGGAGGAATAAAATAATCATTAATCAAGCAGAAATCTGCACATACTTCTCACCCTGTTAACAACTGACATTTGGCAGGTTCGTCTCAGGCCAGTAGTCTGATGACCCTGCATTGAATAAGTGTACCTAGAAGTTTTAATGATGGTTGTTAGGTGGTCCACAACAATACTAAATAATATGAGTAGAAGTGATAGGCTGTTTGTGTCTGAACATGGATGTATTTCACCAACTGTGAAAAACCAGCCGTGGACTGTACCAATATTTACAAATTTTATCATATAGTAAAAATAGGTATTCCACCAACTATGAAAAACCATAAGAGAACATCACCAATATTTATAAATCTTATCGTATGGTAAAAAAAGTTATTTTTTTAATGTATGAAGATAAAATTTTCTTCACATGCAAATGTCTTCCTAATCGTACATTAAAAAGGGTTAGTAACAATAGCTTTCCCTCTACAGTTTGCCACTGTAAAACCTTCTCACAAGAAGCATTAACAATATACATGCAATAACTGCAAATCCTAAGAAGAATACAGATACTGGTTTGAACAAAGACAAACCCTCATCATATGGAGAAAATGTTGAGAAATAGATATCAACATAAACACGAATCCAAACAGTGTAGCTAAACTTTTAAACAGCTGCAACTACCCACACCTGCACCACTGGCAAGACGTCTATGTTCTCTTTGCTATCCCTCACTCCCCTCCAATTTGCTGTTCTTGTCCGTCATTTCTTTCATGTTTATCAAGGCAGTACAAGACAACAGCTCATACCAATTAATACAAGTCTTTTCACAATGAAAATAGGTCTCCCACCTCTCTCCCCCCCCTCTCTCCCTGTGTGTGTGTGTGTGTGTGTGGGGGGGGGGGGGGGGGGGGGCGGGCCGCGCTCGTGCACGCACGCAAGTTCGTTCGCCTATGTGTGTGTTGTGGGGGCGGGGGGTGGTAGAGGTGGAGGAAAGATGGGGAAGGGTGGACAGCAATAGGGAGAGAGTAGGAGGGGAAGAGAGGAGGAGGAGAAGGAACAGAGTGGAGGGAGGAGAGAATGGGAACATATAGGGTATTGATGTGCACAGTGTGGGTGTGCTATATTTGTGCACTGCACATATTCAAAAGTCAAGCCACAGTGTTCAACTTTGTTTTTATGTTGCTACTCACTGCACATACTTTGTTGTTGCTTATTGCCTTTACTCATATCATTAACAATAAAAAGAATACAGATTTTGTCTAATAAAAGAAAAAAATGCCTTTTCATGGATTATTTACACAGTTTAATTAATATTAACTGGATCTGTGGAATCAAACAATGGAAAATCCAGGATGGAATAATGACAATTTTTTGAAAAGGATACTCACCATACAGAGGAGATATTGAGTCACGGCACAACAAAAAGACTCCTAAATATGTGAGCTTCCAGCCCAAAGGCCTTCTTCTAAAGCAGATAACACATACACAGACACACAAGCACAACTCATACACAGGTGACCACTGTCTCTGACCACTGAGGCTGGACCGAGGACCAGATGTCTGGTCTCTGTGGTCAGAGACAGTGGCCATGTGTGGGTGAGTTGTGCTTGTGCTTGTGCTTGTGCGTGTGTTGCAGGTACACAGTTATAACCCAATAGAAATAAGGACACAATGATTAGACACACAGAGACAATCCTACATAGCAGACTGTTGTAGCATAAAAAAAAATCTTGGAAACTCAGTAGCATGCCATTAATAAAATAATTCAACAACAGGACTACCACAGCAGAAGACATGAAATTATGATGAATACATTGCACCTTCTCTCAGACAAAAACAATCGCAACTGGCATGTATATACGAATACTTTAAGTTGACTTTCTCTGTGGAAACAGGATTAGAACAGAAAGAGAGTAAAAATAGGAGCAGCAAAACTGAGTTTCCTGTATAAGTACTAAATTAATGATGGATATCCCCATTAAAATTTAATTACAAAACTGATTACTTGCAAATTTTTCATTAAACCACTGATTATGCTTTTATGCAAAAAAGGGTGAATATAAAGGATCAATCAAGCAGTTACAAGGTGACAGTTTTCCCAACTGTATCGATTCAATAGTAGTTCACTGGGATTGCAAAACCAGTATTGTATCAAAATGGTTGTTCACTTTAAATTCTAAGCTTTGAATCGTTTGAACTTAGCTTATCAGTTTAACTATGGTTACTCATGGCAGAAGTCAGTTACTATGTAACAGTTATGTACCTGTAATCTTTACCTTGGAAAATTTATTGGTAAGAATAGTTCATTCTGTTACACTGCAAGAGCAGAAGTAACTTCTTGCGCTGGAAAGCCCATGCAAATACAAAAGTCAATTGTCATAACTTGTAGGAAGGATTTGAAAATATGTCATATTAATAATTATGTATTTGCAAGCTGCTTTTTGATGGCAGCATATTTCGTCAGATTAATTTCGGGCATTCACCCATCATCGGCAGTATCTTACATGTACTGCTTTTTAGCATATGCCAAAGACTATTTTTCATAATAATCATATAATAATATGATTATATGATTTATATATGCCTGTATGAATATAGAAAGTCTGTTCAAAGAGTTCTGGAACATTCATAATTTTGCACCGGTGGTGCGTTAGAGCAAAGTGCAGTTGGCATCCCTGCACATGCTTTTGTTTAATGTGTAAGTGCCAGAAATTTCATTGTTGTTGTTGTGTGTCTGTTAGTTATTGTTATGTGCTGTATTAAGTAGAATGTTGTGTCACACAGTTTGCAAATTTCGAGATGGCAGAGTTAAAAGAGCAATACGTCTGCATTACGTTTTGCGTTAAACTGAAGAAAACATTTACAGAGACACTTTAAATGATGCAGGAAGCCTACAGTGATAAACGCTTAAGCTGTATTCAGTGTCATGAGTGGTTCACATAGTTTAAGAATGGCCAGACAGAAGTTAAAGATGATCATTGCTCAGGATGCCCTTCGACGTCTACTGATGACGCTCATGTCAGCAATGTCAATGAAATTGTGCATGCCAAGTTTGTCCCATAGCTCATGAGTCAAGGCCAAAAAGACCTTTGCCTCACAATCTGTGAAGGGCTTTTGGATCATGCAAATGAGAGCGAGATGTTCCTTAAGAGAATCATAACTGGTGATGAGACATAAGCCTATGGTTATGATATTGAGACTGAGGTTCAATCTTCACAATGGGTCAGGAAGGGCTCTCCAAGACCAAAAAAAGCTTGTCAGATCAGGTAAAATGTTAAAGCTGTGCTGATTGTTTTCTTTGACTTTGAAGGACTAGATCATCATGAATTGTGCCACAGGCACAAACTGTTAAGCAATGGTACTAATGCAAAGTGTTGTGACGCCTGTGCAAAAAGGCGAGAAGGAAACGGCCACAAACATTGCGAGACAATTCAGGACGCACCCATACATTCATCCCCGTTGGTGTGTGATGACCGCACAAAAAACAAAATCATTGTGTTACCTCACTCTTCATACTCTTTGAAAACTCTGTTGAAAGGACAAAGATTTGCAACGATAGATCAGATAAAAGAAAATTCACAGACAGCATTTCACGCGATCCAGCAAGAGCCATACCAAGACTGCTTCTGGAAGTGAAAATGGTGTTGGGAATGATGTATCAATTGTGGATGGGCGTTTTTCAAAGGAGACCATGCACAATGAGTAAAAGGTATGTGCAGCAAAAATTTGTGGACAAAGTTCCAGAATTTTTTTAACAGGCCTGCAATCAAGAAAACATTTTTATGAGGATATGTAGTTGCCAAAGGCAATTGATGTACAGCAATTGCCAATGACAACTACATATTCTCATAAAAATTTCTTGTACTGATTGCATGAATACGCTTACTTTAATCATATTATTATATGCTTACGATGACACATTATCTTTGGCATACACAAAATAGCAGTATATACAAGACACTGCCAATGAAAAACTACCACCAAAAAGCAGCTTATGTCAGCTATATAATTATTAACATGACATTTTTGTACTTTTTCTCCAAGCTGCAGAGCACCAACGACATTCTGGTAGGATCATGAGTTATACACAAAATGTGGGTCTATAGTTAGACTGTCATCCAGTTAACAATGTACAATTGCATAACAGTGATCTGATACTTCTCTTGAAATAATTTAAAACATTCCAAATATACACTGTTAGAACACAGGGTTAGCCTTAACTATGTTGTGCCAGATATGAAATCTAACTTAAGTTTAATTAAACGATAATCAAATTTCGTGAATGGCATGTAAACACATCTATGAAGAAAAAATCTACTTGTGAAAGGTCTCTTTACAGTATAGCTAACTCTTTTATTTTTAATAAGTTACAATTTACTTTAGATAGTAGTATTCTGCTCACAATCATTTAAACTAAACTTTGTAATCACAGTCAGCAAGGCTTCACATCCATGAGAAAAATATTTTCACTTGCTCTCAGAAACAATGAGCAACTGTCACTAGCAGTGTGGAGTGCCTTTACTGAAATAAGTTTCTCACATAATGATGAGGGGTAAGACCTGACATAAACAGTTACAGCAAAGAAATGATAGTAACTGGAAAGGTCCAAGTATAAACAAATGACAGTAATTGGAAAGGAGCACCTATAAATAAATAAATCACTCACACTTTGATGTGAAGTTGGGTAATAGCATTTTAAAGATAAAATTTGTGAATGACTACAAGCTGGTGAAAGTGTGTGGAATTATTTGACATCAAAATTGTATTTCAGTTAATTGTCGGTAGTCAAAGTACTCAGTTACTCTCTGTGTGTGTATGAGTGTGTGTGTTGTGTGTGTGTTGTGTGTGTGTGGATGTGTGCATGAACGCGCGCGCGCGCACACACACACACACACACACACACACACACACACACACACTTCCACAACAGATGTACCAGCACAGTGGGCACGTATAACGGCAGTGCCTGCTCATGTGCTGATTCTTGTTAGGATTACCACTGAGCAGTGGATAAGAGCATTTAAACAAAGAGGCGTTGCCTTCAGTGTAACTAATGAACTTGCATTTCAGCTGTCTAACTGAGTGCAGTCATTTATGTAAACAACTGTATCTGGCTGGACACCTCCGAGCAACACAAACAACTGATTCACTGGGAAAGATTAAGATCATGCATGTACAAAAGGCGTGTTACAATGTGTTTGTTGGTGTGTGTGTGTGTGTGTGTGTGTGTGTGTGTGTGTGTGTGTGAGAGAGAGAGAGAGAGAGAGAGAGAGAGAGAGAGAGAGAGAGAGAGAGAGAAACTGATAATAAGGTAACCTTGAAAAGATTGTATAAATAATTACCGTGAATAGCTGCTAGATCAATGAGATAATTGCTACTTATTTAAGCTTCTCATTTGGGCTCTAAGACAGAGTGTATTCTGTTCCACTACAGACAAAGGTCATTTAAGCTTCTTATTTAGGCTCCCAAGGCTCAGTGTATTCTGTTCCACTACAAGCAAAAGGTGATTGTCAGGAATGTAAGCCAGAATGTCTGTATCAGTGGCGCTAGATCCCTACCAGTAAACCACAGAGGCGACATGTATCACTGACGAAGGTTACTTCTACTTCAGGGTAGGCAAACCATGTGTACAGCCACAAACACAAAAGCACAACAAATTATTATATGGCCTTCAGAACCTGTTATACCTCTAAATAGTGATAGCAAAATTTTTATGTGAATCTGAAAGATAACCAGCCCTGTCTAAGAGGCTGTTTTCAAAATCACCAAGTATCGTTACTACATTCCCCAAAGAAATACATGTGTACAAAAATTACATAAAAACAGAAATACAGAATCAACTTGCAGTTATGCAAGGTACATTATGTGATAGCGTAGATTTTCCCGGCGTATCAAATACTGATGATTTTCACGGGTTTACAGCCGGGTTACATCGTCCTGACGACAACACGATATTTCGGCGGACCATCTGGCCGCCATCTTCAGGTGAGATTGAGTGCACAATCCCACCGGAACTGAAGAGACCTCAGATTCGGTGACTCCTTTGTACAGCGGGTACCCGCTGTATAAAGGAGTCGCCAAATCTGAGGTCTCTTCAGTTCCGGCGTGATTGTACACTCAATCTCACCTGAAGATGGCGGCCAGATGGTCCGCCGAAATATCGTGTTGTCGTCAGGACGATGGAACCCGGCTGCAAGCCCGTGAAAATCATCAAGGTACATTATTATTGTTACAGTACTACACAGTTACCAGTTTTACATTTCATGTACCTAAATTTGTAAATTCAAGTAATTGTACTGTGAAACCAATTACATTCTATCTCCCTGCCCCCTTTCCCACTCTAGCAACACTGTTGCTCTGTATAAGATGGCTTACCTTTTCTGAATGCAAAGGACTGAGTATTGTTGTTGCTGGGTCTTCTGGTGTGTAATAGTCTGAATCTTCACCACCACCACCACCACCACCACCACTACCAGTACCAGCAACTACACATCCATCCATATCAGTGGGCAGAGCAGCATCACTTACAAAACCTTAAACATGTATGCAAGCTGAATACAGATTCAGAACATTTGAACAAATATTTAACACTCGCCATTCAAACAAGAAAACTGTTAAATGTGGCATAGCTATGAGAACAAATGAAAAAAAACTGATGCCTAAAATCTAAACCATACAACTGCAGCCTCTTATTAATTTTTAAGCTTTTTTGTTGATTTATATATTTATTCATCAATACCATATATTTCTTGAAAGTTGTTGCTAAGAAAAATGGTCAGTACTATGACCAATTATATTATTTGTTTAAGAAAATTTTGCAACCACAAAGAATTCGTTTTAGTTATATAAATAAAAGAAAATTTACATGGGCTTCAGATATTGGACAGCGTGGATTGCACAGCACGCCATACTCCAGAACCTGTTATTTTAGTGATACAATAGCACATTCTTACAATAAAGGAAGAGCTGTATTTTGACATATCATATTTCTCATTAAATTTTTAATCCATAGATTGCCTTGTTATGTCAAAAAACTAAAATCAACTTCCATTACAGACAAGTACTGTGTTCTTATGCTTTATACATAGAGACTACCACCATCTCACCACATTTAAAGACACCTGCCTCCTAAAAAATTTCCCTGGATAAAAATATTTTAATGGCTTAATATGCCTTTCCTAAATAAAGCACTGAATTGCACATATAAACTTCCACTTACGCTACCATGCCAAAATAACTGTACATAAAAAATTACACCATACGAACAACCAAACAAGAAATGTCACTGTGAGACAAGAACATATAGTCATGAATGTTATCATTCTGCTAACATATCATATTTCCAGATTGTCATTTTCACAACTACAATTTATCTGGAGAAACTCATGCGAATATAGTCACAGTGCTGCAAGACTGTACTATTTACTGAAACAAACTATTGTGTGTACATCCTATGCATATATAATAAATGATGACTCAGGTAAATTGAAGTTCAAGGAGTCTGAAAGAATTACAGAAGATATTTCTATCAGCGACATACGAAGTTTCAAACTCCCACACCTGAAACCACTAGAAGCAAACATTCTCACCAACAAACCTTGTTGAAGATACCAATTTGGTAAAACACCGTGTCTTGCTGTGTGTAGAAGTCTGTAACAGCCTGCTGCACATCCTCGTCCATCAGGAATCACTGACCTACGAAGGTCTTTTTTAGGGGCCTGAATGCATGCTAATCACATGGGTAAAGATCAGAACTATAGGACGGCACACAAGTGTCTCCCTCGTGCGTTGGTGTAACTTCTGCGTTACGACATTTGTGACAGGTGAGTGTTTTCTGTCAAATCGCGACCAGCATAGAACTTGGCACACCATTCCACAATGGTGGTTTTCAACACATGCTGTTCCATACGCTTTCTTCATTCTCTGATGGATATCTACTGGTGTTTGTTCTTTGGCAGCCCAAACAAGAAAACAAAATGTTGGTCCTGTTTTGAGCACATTTGGTAATAATGTCACCAAAGTTCACAGTTCTGCATTTACCGCACACACATATGCTACAGCAATGCCCTCAAACTGGAACTTTTTTGATTACTCCTTATACTTCAGCTCCAGAAACTGTGATACATACATTTGTGAAAAAAAGAAAGGACAGACAACCACTCACTATCAGTTGATTTAAGTAAAGGTTATTCACATGAGAGTGGAGGGGGAGGGAGGAGGAGAGACGAGGGAGGGAGGGAGGGAGGGAGAGAGGGAGGGAGGGAGATTCCAGGGAAGTGGGAGTACAAAGTGTTCACATGTGAGGAAGAGGGTGATGGAGGAATCCAAATAGCATGGATACCGTGGCAACTCTTAAAGGTATTGGTGGTATGGTGTTCAGCTGATTCAGAAACTAGATGGTTGATTTTGTGGTTTAAAGGCTGGGTGACGCTCATACATGTGGGTAGAGAGTCGGTTAGTCATGTCCACACAGAAAGTTGCACAGTAATTGCAGCACAATCAGAATAAGGTGCAGCTGCTGCCATACTAGTATATCTTTAACTGTTACCAGAATGCAATAGGGGGTAGCAGACAAATCTTACGGGACAGGACTCGCATCTAGGTTGTTGATAAGGATCATCCACATAAGGATCTTCTGGGATTCAAGGAAGCCAATGGAAATCATTTTATGGTAGATTCAATTAGTGGTGATGATGGGTTCAACCACAATGAAGTGTGGAATCCAACACTGTGAATAGTTACCTGTCACAGGAATGGTGCTGCCCCTCTATTGACCAGAATTTGCGACACAACATCCTACAAAGAGGGTACCTTTGTAGCATATATCTGTAGCCCTCGTGCCGTTTCTTCCACTATGATTTTCCCTGTACATATGCATGATTGGCTCACACTCCAGTATATAAGGTAAATGGGAGTATTTTACCATCAGACTTTACAGCTAGCTCCAAAGATGGCTGAACAATTTACTGCCAAAATATGAGCAGAAGGCGAAGTTTGGTTAGATTTGAATTCTTGCAGCTTTATGGAACCAAATAACACTGCTTTGGACGATGAGTGTAGGTATCTGGGTAGGATAACAAATGTTGCTCCAAGGATTTGTTTGATGATTTGGCTTTCAAAGGTGACATGCTTATGAGTCAATGTGTTGCTATTCAAAAGCATTAGGGGGGAGGTGGTAGTTTTGGTGCCTAGAGGACAATGGTCCACATAATATCCCATGGTAGCAATTTCACGGGAGTAGGAGCATGGCTGTACAGGGACATAGAATTTACACTGGCAAGCAAGGAATCTGGTGGCAACAGGACAAAAAAATTTGAAAGACAGTACAGGAAGTGATTAACGTCTTAGATTTCAGAAGGGTGATTGCAGACAATTTGTTTGAGACAACGGTCAACATGTTCTTAACAGTGCAGAATAAAGATATAAATTGAGACTATAGCAAATGAAAGAAACAGTGTTGTTATTGTTCATGATATATACTGGATGTCTATCCTGCGAGTCATCAAGCACATTTTCTCAAGTATTTCAGCAGATATTTACAATTTTGGTTTTGCATTTTGTAGTTGGAGTCACCTCAAACAAATATTGCTCATCACCTCTTCATGTGATGCCCAGAGTCAACAGATAGTGTCATTTTGTTTCCCATTACAAACAAAATAATTTTTAAATTGGAATTTTACATGCCCATTTGATAGAAAACTTCCAAATTAATCTAGTCTGAAATTCATTTCATCAATATGTATTAACAGGGTCAGTAAAACATGAAGAATAACCAGTGCTCCAGCAGCAATTCAGTAGGGCTGCAAGCTTGACTGCAGAAGTCAGTGCGGGTCAGGACAGTGCTTTTGCTGCTAGAATACTGGTTATTCTTCGAATTTTACTGTCCCTTCAATACATATCAGTAAAATGAATATCAGATTAAACTAATATGGGACTGCTCTATTGAATGGGCACATAAACTCCCACTTTAAAAATCATAAAGACGTAGAATGACCAATCACTTCTTGATACATGTTTCTTGATTAAGCACAGAAAACAGTATCAACCTCACAAAATATTTTGGAGAATGGATACAGAGTCAACTTAAGTTATTGTAATACCAGACTGAGATTCGCTAGAACAACTACAATGAAATGCAATTCATAAACGGCAGAGATAGTAATATAAAATCCTCATTAAATATCACTTGCCACGCTTAATAATGGAAATTAGTGAAGTGTGAGATTGACACAAAGTTGTTCCTCATAGCCCATTAATGATGTTTCAAGAGAGGTGTTGTACATCATGAAGAGATATCCTTTAAAACCCCAGGAGGGTTATGTTCCAGAAACAGTCAGGTGACATATTATTTTCTCCTGTATACATTTTGTGGTGTGACCATCACGGTAAAATTGTAGAAATCCAAGTTCACACCTAGAGTTTTACTGACATTCATTCTTCTCATGCACTATTTGTGAATGGAACAGAAAAAACAGTAATGACAGTGGTACCTGATGTATTCTTACACACACACACACACACACACACACACACACACACACACACACACAAATCATACATAAGGTGGATCAGTAGCGAAACAGTGAAGTTGGGGCTGGGGCAGCAGGTAAATGGCTGTTGTATGGGGGTGGGAGAGGTGCTGCTGATGTTAGGATGGAGACAGGGTCAGGGGACGAAAACAATATTCTGAGAAGCTACTGAGTTATGCTCAATTTTTAGGATAGGATCACAATGGTAATATTTGTAAGCAGAGATTTCTGGAAAGCTAGTGGAGACCACTGGTCACATAATCACTATGGTTAATGATGGTGTGATGGTAGTGAAGTACAGTATGTGGAAAGATTGCTGTGAATTCAATGACTGTGATCTTGGGATCACTAGGAAGTGATATGAGAAAGGAGGGTGACAACAGGTTGGAGGTGAGGAATTCCTAGATGATAAGTGCAATGTGTGTGTGTGTGTGTGTGTGTGTGTGTGTGTGTGTGTGTGTGAGGGGGGGGGGGGGGGGTACCAGTGATGGAGGTAGGTCAGAACTGTTTGAGATATTGTTTAATGTGTGTTATTGGTTGGCTATGCTCTGTAGGATGAATAATGAAGAAATACTTGCACTGAAGGCAAAGAACAACAGAAAGCACATTCTTAACAAGTCTAGCCCAGAGCAGGCCTTTCGAGACAGACTTCTTCAGTAATTAGGTTCTTTTGGGCATACGTCAACACCAGTGTTGAGAGAATCTGATAACAGTTTTCAGTAATAATGCATCTTATGGAGGGTGAAGAAAGTTTCTGGGGATGTGAGAGGCAGAAGAGAGCAGTAAGATAGAAATCAGGAGATTGTGGGATGATGGATAGAGTGATGCATCTTTTTATGCATTGTTGTCCCCTCAGGGAAGAGTAAGAAATAACTAGGCTCATAGTGTTCCCTCATATGGCATTAAGAATGTTATTTCAGCTGCTGGAGAACAAGGACCTCTCTCTCTCAGAGATGTGATGCAGGAACTTAATACCACGGGGAAAGAATTCTGCTAAAGAAATATGGAGTTAAATAAGACCTGGACAAAAAATTGTGTCATTATGTAATACTAGAGTAGTTAGGGATGTGGACTGACGGAATCAAAAAAGTCAAAATCTTTGTTAAAGAATGGGTAGCATCCAATGACTATAAATTTTTATGGTAAACTGTATACTTTTACAGTAAAGTACAACTCACTGAATAGTAAAGGCACTGAATTTTTGATACACACACAAATATGATTGAAAACTCTGCTACCTTTCAGATGAATCCTTTTGAAGCTACAGTACACACACACACACACACACACACACACACACACACACACACACACACAAGAGAGAGAGAGAGAGAGAGAGAGAGAGAGAGAGAGAGAGAGAGCAACATTTTACCAGCTGACAGTGTATTTAGATGTCAAGAAGTTGTGTGTGTGTGTGTGTGTGTGTGTGTGTGCGTGGTGGTGGGTGGGTGGGGGGGAGGAGGGCAAAGACGCCTGTGCTTGTGTACATGAACATGCTTGTGTGCGTATGCTAACTTAAAAAAAGAATTTGTCCACCAAAGTTTTCAGTTCTCTAGATGACTCAATATCTCTAATATTCAGTCAATTGTTATATTTATTCCCAAATTACTTACATTTTACCACAACTTATCATTCCCAAATTTTATGGTAATTCCATTAGGAGGGATACAAAGTGGCAGGCAGGAGTTTGGGAAGAGTGTATGGGACTAGAGTTTTGATAGGATGAAGGTGAGTCTTCTGAACTGGGAGGTGTATAATAATTAGTGACTCTCATGAGAATGATATGACACTGGTCGTGAAAGAGGAAACGAATATGAAAAACCAGCAATGGAGTTAATTTCAAACGAACTGATAATCTAAATCTATCTAAATATACAAAAAGGACTCAAATTTGCAAGGTTGGGAGGGAAGGACAGAAGGTTAAAAAGAAATGTAAGTGATGTTTGTATTCACAGGAGAATTAAATGTGAAAATAAATAGATGGAAAATACAGGAGAAACAGATCCCAGTGATGAAACAAGAACTATGACAAAGGGTTCAAGATGATGCAGGATGGCAGCTGTTTGTGCAACTGGCTTTTAGAATATTGAGCAACCAAAGTTTACAACACTCTACCTGTGATAGGTGCAGCAGAGGAGGGTAAAGTTATAGAAGTGAAAAGGAAAAAAGAAGAAAGGAAGGAAGGAAGGCAAGCAGGAAGATTAGAGTCTAATGTCTCATTCACAATGAGATCATTAGAGATGGAAGAAACAAAGAAATTAAGATGTTTTGTTTACGTAATTCACTACAGTACTTCAATTACAAATAATGTTACACCATCTTATTTATAAACATAAAAAAAAATTTGAGTAATTTTGTTATTATGCCATAAAAAGTATAATGCAGCAAAGAAAACCCTAGAGCCAGCAGCTGCAGGAACTAACTAGGTCACATGACTCAGTACAGCCATGTTTCGGTATTTAAAAGAAAAACAGGAAAGTGCACACAATACATGCACTATTAAAGATATGGATAAATGTGGTTTGGGGCAGAAAATTCTGTGACATTATGGACAGTACAAAGGAATAACAACTTTGTGAGAACTTCACAGCTAATGTCTCCCCCAATTCGATTTCAAGGCTAACAAAAAAGCTCTGCCAAGGGAAAGGCACAGTGGTCAAACTGAATGATGATGAGTTCTAAGGTGCTAGGTTTCTTCACTCCAAAATCATTTGCCTGGTGGGACTTCGTTCAGGAGACAGCATCCTCAGAAGTTGGATGACATCAGTTTAAAACTCACTGAAATAACACTGAATATACACTCCTGGAAATGGAAAAAAGAACACATTGACACCGGTGTGTCAGACCCACCATACTTGCTCCGGACACTGCGAGAGGGCTGTACAAGCAATGATCACACGCACGGCACAGCGGACACACCAGGAACCGCGGTGTTGGCTGTCGAATGGCGCTAGCTGCACAGCATTTGTGCACCGCCGCCGTCAGTGTCAGCCAGTTTGCCATGGCATACGGAGCTCCATCGCAGTCTTTAACACTGGTAGCATGCCGCGACAGCGTGGACGTGAACCGTATGTGCAGTTGACGGACTTTGAGCGAGGACGTATAGTGGGCACGCGGGAGGCCGGGTGGACGTACCGCCGAATTGCTCAACACGTGGGGCGTGAGGTCTCCACAGTACATCGATGTTGTCGCCAGTGGTCGGCGGAAGGTGCACGTGCCCGTCGACCTGGGACCGGACCGCAGCGACGCACGGATGCACGCCAAGACCGTAGGATCCTACGCAGTGCCGTAGGGGACCGCACCGCCAGTTCCCAGCAAATTAGGGACACTGTTGCTCCTGGGGTATCGGCGAGGACCATTCGCAACCGTCTCCATGAAGCTGGGCTACGGTCCCGCATACCGTTAGGCCGTCTTCCCCTCACGCCCCAACATCGTGCAGCCCGCCTCCAGTGGTGTCGCGACAGGCGTGAATGGAGGGACGAATGGAGACGTGTCGTCTTCAGCGATGAGAGTCGCTTCTGCCTTGGTGCCAATGATGGTCGTATGCGTGGTTGGCGCCGTGCAGGTGAGCGCCACAATCAGGACTGCATACGACCGAGGCACACAGGGCCAACACCCGGCATCATGGTGTGGGGAGCGATCTCCTACACTGGCCGTACACCACTGGTGATCGTCGAGGGGACACTGAATAGTGCACGGTACATCCAAACCGTCATCAAACCCATCGTTCTACCATTCCTAGACCGGCAAGGGAACTTGCTGTTCCAACAGGACAATGCACGTCCGTATGTATCCCGTGCCACCCAACGTGCTCTAGAAGGTGTAAGTCAACTACCCTGGCCAGCAAGATCTCCGGATCTGTCCCCCATTGAGCATGTTTGGGACTGGATGAAGCGTCATCTCACGCGGTCTGCACGTCCAGCAAGAACGCTGGTCCAACTGAGGCGCCAGCTGGAAATGGCATGGCAAGCCGTTCCACAGGACTACATCCAGCATCTCTACGATCGTCTTCATGGGAGAATAGCAGCCTGCATTGCTGCGAAAGGTGGATATACACTGTACTAGTGCCGACATTGTGCATGCTCTGTTGCCTGTGTCTATGTGCCTGTGGTTCTGTCAGTGTGATCATGTGATGTATCTGACCCCAGGAATGTGTCAATAAAGTTTCCCCTTCCTGGGACAATGAATTCACGGTGTTCTTATTTCAATTTCTAGGAGTGTAGAAAAAGCATGGCAGCATAGTGCGTAAAGCTCCAGGCTTTCACACTGTGGGCCATGTTCTGATCCAGATCATATACGAATTTCAATTTTCTTTCCTCTTTTTCTTTACTTCCATCCTACTTTAATTTTTGGGAAGTGTATTCATTAAATTTGTTACAAAATAGATGATAAAGCAGTAAAATATTTTTTTATTTCTTTAATATGCAGCAGGTGTCTACAAATTTTTAATTACAAAGATGAGGTGACTTACCGAACGAAAGCGCTGGCAGGTCGATAGACACACAAACAAACACAAACATTCACACAAAATTCAAGCCTTCGCAACAAACTGTTGCCTCATCAGGAAAGAGAGAAGGAGAGGGAAAGACGAAAGGGTGTGGGTCCCAAGGGAGAGGGCAAGGAGCCACCCCAATCCTGGGAGCGGAAAGACCCACCCCAGGGGGAAAAAAGGACGGGTACACACTCGCGCACACACACACACACACACACATCCATCCATCCACACATACACAGACACAAGCAGACATATTTAAAGACAAAGAGTTTGGGCAGAGATGTCAGTCGAGGCAGAAGTGCAGAGGCAAAGATGTTGTTGAATGACAGGTGAGGTATGAGTGGCGGCAGCTTGAAATTAGCGGAGATTGAGGCCTGGTGGATAACGGGAAGAGAGGATATACTGAAGAGCAAGTTCCCATCTCCGGAGTTCGGATACGTTGGTGTTAGTGGGAAGTATCCAGATAACCCAGACGGTTATCCACCAGGCCTCAATCTCCGCTAATTTCAAGTTGCCGCCACTCATACCTCACCTGTCATTCAACAACATCTTTGCCTCTGCACTTCTGCCTCGACTGACATCTCTGCCCAAACTCTTTGTCTTTAAATATGTCTGCTTGTGTCTGTGTATGTGTGGATGGATGTGTGTGTGTGCGTGCGAGTGTGTACCCGTCCTTTTTTCCCCCTGGGATGGGTCTTTCCGCTCCCGGGATTGGGGTGGCTCCTTGCCCTCTCCCTTGGGACCCAAATCCTTTCGTCTTTCCCTCTCCTTCTCTCTTTCCTGATGAGGCAACAGTTTGTTGCGAAGGCTTGAATTTTGTGTGTATGTTTGTGTTTGTTTGTGTGTCTATCGACCTGCCAGCGCTTTCGTTCGGTAAGTCACCTCATCTTTGTTTTTATATATAATTTTTCCCACGTGGAATGTTTCCCTCTATTATATTGATATCATTAATTTTTAATTACATTATGATTTATAATTTCTAGAGTGATAGTCACCATAGGAACATTACTTAAAATAAGGGAAAGATTACTACTCAACCATAGCAGACTGATGCATGGAGCATAGACACACATAACTGGAAACAGCACCCACATTAGCTTTCAATCTCTTGGCCTTTCTCAATCAAAAGTACACACATTCACACATGTAACCACTTTTTTTAAATTTAATATGGAGCATCTGCATACAAATTTATTTATTATATTATGATTTATAATTTTTACAGTGAGGTAACCACCTACCTACAGCAGACTGATATGAGCAGTATAGACACATGTAACAGGAAACAGCATTCACACTGGCTTTTGAGATTTTGCTCTTTCTCTAGCAACAGTACACACATTCACACATACAACCACACAGACAGCCAAATGCGCACTCCCATGGTCACGGTGGGACTGAGGATTGATTTTCGATTACTGACAGCAATTGCCTGAGTTGATGGTGGGGGGGGGGGGGGGGGGTAGGGGGGTAGGGAAGGACAAAAGAAAGGGTAACGGGTAAAAGGCAGGTCTTTGCACTGATAAGTCTGCAGTTGAACAACAAGATGAATGGAGTACACTTTCACTTTCTTCACCTCCCCACCCCTTTCCCCCTCTTCCTCTTTCTTTAACTTTTTTTCACTCCGCCCTCTGCCACCCTCTGAACTCCTTTTGTCTTGCTGCATGGCCATGAAGTCATCTCTGCAAACACCTGCATCTTTCTCACTACCCCTTCTTATGGCCTTCCCTACCCTCTCCCCTCTTCTGTCAGCTCAGGCAACTGCCTTCAATAACCAAGTATCGACAAGTATCAGTGCACTTTTGGGCATGTGTGTTGTTGTGTGTGTGAAATTCCGTACTTTTGCCAGGAAAAGAGCAAGAGCTTGAAAGCTTGGGTGAATACTATTTCCTGTTACATGTCTCAACAAACAGTCCACTATAGGTTTTTTACCTATTGCTCCATTAAGGAAGTTTCAATATTGTTATTCAAAGAAACGTTAGTAACATAAATTGTTCTTGTGTATTGAACAATGTATGATGGACACTTTGCCACAGTGACATTTATTTTTCAATAAATTTAAAGGGAAACTTATGTCATGAACTTCCTGTAATATCATTTTTTTTCTTCGCTGCTACAAATCAGCGTATACCCTAAGTTAACCAGCATTTTGCACTACTAGCTGCTCCAGGCAAAAGATGTGCTTTGTTGGTTCTGCAAATTTTCATAATTTTGACTGAGGTAAAATGACACCCAAGTGTTCACCTCTGGCACGTCTGTGTATAAGTTGTCACATAATCAGTTAACTGTAAGTAAAAAATTCGTGCAATTTTCCTTTTTATTTACATGTAAAAACCAACTTTGGAATTTTCCTTTGTATGAGATCATGTGTGCCAGATTTGTGTACTGATTTGAAATTCTAAATTCACATATTTTATTGTTTGTGTCACTTCAACATAATCTTTCATTATTTGTATCAATAGTTGTTTGTACAGTGATAAACTGTGATATTTCAAACATTTGTGAGTACTGCGATAAACTTGTACTGTTATTGTCAACTGTAGGCTAAAACTTATTTGTGTTCTTTTACAATTTTTGAGAACAGTAAGCCTACCCTCATTGAAAACAATCATTTGCTAATTTCATTCTATAACTACATGAGAAATAGGTTATTTCTGAGAATTTTTGGACTCAAAACTATATTTTTGAAAATTTTCATAATTTTTTTTAAGTTACAGAAGTTGTAAATAATTTATTTCATAGCAAATCAGCATCTGTAAATGATAATTACTGCCAAAGAATAGATCATCATGAATTTTGGCATATATGAATGCAAATACACAAATACTTTTGAGAATTTTCACAGGTTATCATTGTCCTGTGCATAAACTAATCTGTAGTATTAAACTGACATTCGTGGTTTAGTTACTGTATCAGATATCGTAATGAGCATATTGCATTACATTAACTTTTCTTTTCAAGAGGAGCATGTACTATCTATATTTATCGTAAATTTTCAAGTTAACTTCAGAAAGTTTTAGGAAACCAGTAATTTTTGCCATATGTTTTTCTGCTGTCTTAATAGAAATCTTGTTTTGTGTTTTTTTGCTTCAATTCTTATGAGGAATTAGTAATTTTTTAGCTCAACTGATTAAAATATAGTCAGCAGGCTTAGTTTAATGTTCACTGCTCTTTAAAACACTGCAGCAGTCACAATGCTGCCACAATGTGAATGCTGTTCTTGAACATGGGGTTAGTCAGCTGATATTCATAAGCAGCTGGAAGTTGCCCTGACTACTGTCAAACTATTGGTAGCTGCTGCGAATCGCTTTGTTGGAAGAGCTCCTGAGAATCATGTACCTGCAATACCAAAGGTTATTCTCTCCTGTGGATTCTGTCTCCTCTGGGGGAAGTATGGGACCTGTCATTACTCATCCACTTGACTGCAAGTGGCATGTCAATGGTAAATCTTGTCGTCCTGTACAGGTTAGACAAGCACCAGGGAGGACTCAGGTTGTTATATGGATCCCCCCAAAAACAACAATTTCAAGGTGATGTCTTTTACTGAAACGGAAACTGAGCGAGAGAGATCACTTCACCTGTTTTGGGGAAACCTGCTTAGTCTCATGCCAAGAGGAAGGAAACGCAAAAGAATATGGACCTACTAATCGTTGGCAGCTCAAACAAACAATGAATAATAGTACCCCTTACGGCAAAGGCAGCAAGGGACAGGAAGGGACAACAGGTGTACTCAGTGTGTATGCTTGGAGGCCTCATTCATGCTGAAGAAACTATTTCGGCAGCCACTGAGGGAACACGGTGCAACTCTGCTGGTTATGATGAACACTGGAACGAATTATGCCTGTCATCTGGACTCTGAGGTCATACATGGATCATTCCAGCACGGCAGAGACAGCTGATAAACCTTGCACATGGAGTTTCAACAAAGTTCACAATTTGCACCATTGTCCCCAGAACTGATTTTAGTCCTGTGTTTCTGAGTTGAGTGGAAGGACTGAACAAGAGATTTCAAGGGTTCCGTGAGCAGCAACACCGAGACTTCTTGGACTTGTGCCATAGTGCTGAGAGCTGTAGAAGTATCAGTGTAAGGTCCAAGAAAATGACTCCTAGAGGCAAGAGTATTAAAATCCTGGTAGTTAACTGCTGAAGCATTCACAACAAAGTGACAGAGTTTGAAGCACTCTGAAAAGCAGTGACGCTCACATAAGCTAGATACAGAAAGATGGTTGAAACTGAAACTGATAACAGTGAGATTTTTAGAGAAAATTTAAGTGTTTACGAAAAGGATAGCTAGCAGGAAATGGACATGGTGCATTTGACACATTAGACAAGAAACTCAGATCCACCGAGACAGAAATTGAAACTCCATGTGAGATTGTGTGGGCAAGACTCAATGTTAGAGGTTGGCTTAAAATGGTTATTGGATCCTTATATCGACCACCAAAATCACCTCCTGATGTAACTGAAAACTTCAGAGGAAACATCAGTTCTTTTGAACATAAGTTCCCCAATTATACTGCAATCACTGGAGGGGACTTCAATCATCCAAAAATCAACTGGAAAAATTACAGTTTTGTTAGTGGAGACCACGACACGGCATCCTCCGAAACATTACTAAATGCCTTCTCCCAAAACTACCTTCAACATGTAGTTCGGAACAACAAGTAGATACGACCTCTTTGAGGATGTCTGTGTGCAAACTATTATAAGTGACCATGATGCAGTTGTGGCACCAATGATTATCAAAGTACAAAGAACAACCAAAACAAGTAGCAAGATACAGTGAAATCCCACTTTTACACTATGTGTAGGGTTACCCCTTGCATTTTCGCACTTTGTGTATGATATATGTACATAACAGGCGTCAAAAGTCTTGTCAGAGACTTTTTCATTATCTAATAAATGTTTATCATCTAATGAAAACCATTGATGCAAATGGAATTGGTAACTGTCTGGGAAGCAGAAACGTCTGACTTAATTTCAAACGTCATAATCGACGGCTTTGAAAGCCTGCAGCTCTCATTCATTATTTAAATAATGAAATACTGCAGTAGTTACGTATTTTTTAATGTTTAATGATACGTTCCAAAAATTTTTCTCATTGTCAAGGGCAAATATGTACATAAATATTTTGTGTGGTACTTGAGTACGTGTTATTCTGCCTCTCATGCACTGTAATTGTGTTTTTGAGGTTATCAGCCATCAGGTATTGTGCCTCCCCAGTTACGTAGAAAATTGACAATGAGAATAAATTCTTGAAACACATTTTGTTCAGCATGGAAAAAACGTAACCAGTGTTGTGTTTAAACTAAAAACATTTGAGCAATGCAAAGCAAATGACGGTGTCAACTACAAGAGGCCAAACATTGAAACACATTAAATATGGTTCAACAAAGGTGTCACAATGTTCACTACAATCATGAAACTGCATTTGCGCAGTAGAATGTTTGGAAATGATTGTGAATGGTCATGATATCTTTACTCGAATGAGCCTAGTTACCCCCATCAGCCATCACACCAAGTAGTGCTTGGCAGTAGTGGGAGATACAGCACAAATTGTTGTAACTTTTACACATTTACTGGTTTGAATCTGTTGAGTAGAGTGCCCTGGAGTCAAGAAACTTAACCATGTAATATTTTAAACACTACTGGACGGACAACATGCCAGCATCATTTTTTTTTTTTTTCCTCGACAAATATATTTTCGTAATGCGGTTATCTCGGGAAAATTATAAATATGCTGATGCAAATTTGAATTCAAACCAACACTGTGGACAGGAAATTGGACAGGAGTGATAAAAAATGTCGTAAACTGCGGGAAAACGTTGAGTCCGGGAATGTAAAAGCGGGGCTGTACTGTATATATGTTCAGTAACAATATAAGAAAAAAGATAGATCATTACTCGCCATAAAGATGATACATTGAGTTGCAGACAGGAACAATGAAAAGACTGATATGCATTTAGCTTTTGGCCATGAAACCATCTTCAGTAAAGGAAACACACACACACACACACACACACACACACACACACACACATATATTCATTCACACAAGCAAGCAAAGACAAGTATTATGACATTCGATTTTGTTAACAGGGCATCCATCTCCTCAGGAAGAATAAAAGACAGACCAAATTAACAAATTAGAATTATTGAATAATTGACTCACTGAAAACACACACACACACACACACACACACACACACACACACACACACAAACACAAACACACATATTAAACGCTTGTTAATATTAAACAAAATCAACTAAGAACTATCACAACACAAATCAACTTATTTCTTTCTTAAATTAGTTGAAAGGTGTGATAATTGACATTATCTCAAAATAGTTACTTGTTGGCATGTCGTTCGTTGTAGCTAGATCATCCTTAGTTCGCAGACTGTCAACATGAATGACTTCCTCTTCTTCCTCCTCATCTTCTTCTTCATCTTCATCATCCAAATTATTTCCAATTATTGAAACAGTAGTTGGTGGACTCACAACACCTGCCACTTCAAGTAAAGGTGAAAGCTTCTCTGCTTCACTATCATCATCAACGTTCTGCAAAGTACAAACAAACAAAAATAAAAATCCAGGTAAAGGCCACACTTCAGATACTCTGATGAATTAGAAACTAAAAATGATCAAGTCAATACAGTCTCATTTAAAGCAGTTTCCATTTTACAGCTAGCGAGCTGAACTACTCCCGCCACAAATCCACCAACAAGAGTCTGGTACTGTCAGCTTCTGTGCTCCCACTTCTTCTGGGTAAAACATTGTGCCTGCCAGTTCTCAGTAAGTCATTGTGGTAAGAGATTCATGTAATGTTTAATTTTGCATTCCATACAATGTGTGGTGAAAGTAGCTGAAAGAGGGGCACACCCAGGTTTCACTCCTTTCCAAAATGTTGGACTTCTTGTGGCTTACACAGGGTGCCAAAAACTTTAGGAACACGTTCCTTATACAGGAATAAGTAAAAACGCCTAGTAAACACAGGCTCTACAATGTATACCTTATGAGGTATGAGCATCTGTTCATTTTCAATACTATGAAGCAGATCTCCACTAAGCCAAGGTTTTCACTTTCCATATTTTGGGAGGAGGAAGTGTTGACCAAAAAAGGAAATAAATGCCTTGTAAACATGAGGTCTAAAATGCGTACTGTAAGAGCTATGAGCACTTGTTCATCTTCGGTAATGTGAAATACATACCTGCTAAGGTATGGATTTTACAGCCTATGTTTACTAGATATTTTTTGCTTGTTTTGGACCCTACTACCTCTTCCCAAAATATGAAAAGTAAAGAGTGGAAGAGATGTGTGTCATAGTATCGAAGATGAACAAATGCTCATATGTCTTAAGTTATGCACTTTAGTGGCCTTGTTTACTAGACTTTTTTCCTTGTTTTGCTGAAAAGAAGGTGTCACTAAAGTATGCTGATTACTATTATTTTGGACACCCTGTGTAAGTCGCAAGTCCAACATTTTGGGATACCCTGTATACTGTCAGTCACATAAATTTCTGTGTTCTGTGAGAAATTATTTTGGTTTACAGAGAGAGAGGCAGGGCAGGGGGGAGGGATATAAAGAACCACCTCTTGTTCCTCTGAACAAAGTAGTGGAGTGCATGCAGCTGCTCTACAAGTCAGTGAACAGTTTTGTCATCTGAATTAGCAATATGTAAATTGCCAAAGAAGAATAGGAGGAGGTAGGTTAGAAAATTTAAAATGGGAAATGGATAGGTTAAACTAAGATATAGTGGGAATTAGTGAAGTTCGGTGGCAGGAGGAACAAGACTTTTGGTCAGGTGAATACAGGGTTATAAATACAAAATCAAAAAGGGGTAATGCAGGAGTAGGTTTAATAATGAATAAAAAAATACGATTGCAGGTAAGCTACTACAAACAGCATAGTGAACGTATTACTGTGGCCAAGATTGACATGAAGCCCACGCCTATACAGTAGTACAAGTTTATATGCCAACTAGCTCTGCAGATGATGAACAAATTGATGAAATGTATGATGAAATAACAGAAATTATTCAGGTAGTGAAGGGAGACGAAAATTTAATAGTCATGGGTGACTGGAATTCAACAGTAGGAAAAGGAAGAGAAGGATACATAGTAGGTGAATATGGATTAGGGCTAAGAAATGAAAGAGGAAGCTGCCTGGTAGAATTTTGCACAGAGCATAACTTGATCATAGCTAACACTTGGTTCAAGAATCATGAAAGAAGGTTGTACACATGGAAGAACCCTGGAGATACTAAAAGGTTTCAGGCAGATTATATAATGGTAAGGCAGAGATTTAGGAACCAGGTTTTAAATTGTAAGTCATTTCCAGGGGCAGATGTGGACTCTGACCACAATCTATTGGTTATGAACTGTAGATTAAAACCGAAGAAACTGCAAAAAGGTGGGAATTTGAGGGGATAGGACCTGGATAAACTGAAAGAACCAGAGGTTGTACAGAGTTTCAGGGAGAGCATAAGGGAACAATTGACAGGAATGGGGGAAAGAAACACAGTAGAAGAAGAATGGGTAGCTTTGAGGGATGAAATAGTGAAGGCAGCAGAGGATCAAGCAGGTAAAAATACGAGAGCTAGTAGAAATCCTTGGGTAACAGCAGAGATACTGAATTTAATTGAGGAAAGGAGAAAATACAAAAATGCACTAAATGAAGCAGGCAAAAGGGAATACAAACGTCTCAAAAATGAGATCGACAGGAAGTGCAAAATGGCTAAGCAGGCATAGTTAGAGGACAAATGTAAGGATGTAGAGGCTTATCTCACGGAGGGGTAAGATAGATACTGCCTACAGGAAAATTAAAGAGACCTTTGGAGAAAAGAGAACCACTTGTATGAATATCAAGAGCTCAGATGGAAACCCAGTTCTAAGCAAAGAAGGGAAATCAGAAAGGTGGAAGGAGTATATAGAGGGTCCATACAGGGGCGATGTTCTTGAGGACAATAATATGGAAATGGAAGAGGATGTAGATGAAGATGAAATGGTAGATATGATACTGCGTGAAGACTTTGACAGAGCACTGAAAGACCTAAGTTGAAAGAAGGCCCCAGAAGTAGACAACATTCCATGAGAACTACTGATGGCCTTGGGAGAGCCAGTCCTGACAAAACTCTACCGTCTGGTGAGCAAGATGTATGAGACAGGCGAAATTCCCTCAGACTTCAAGAAGAATATAATAATTCCAATCCCAAAGAAAGCAGGTGTTGACAGATGTGAACATTACCGAACCATCAGTTTAATAAGTCACAGTTGCAAAATACTAACGCAAATTCTTTACAGACGATTGGAAAAACTGGTTGAAGCCGATCTCGGGGGAGATCAGTTTGGATTCCGTAGAAATATTGGAACACATGAGGCAATAATGAACCTATGACTTATCTTAGAAAATAGAGTAAGGAAAGGCAAACCTACATTCCTAGCATTTGTAGACTTAGAGAAAGCTTTTGACAATGTTGACTGCAATACTCTCTTTCAAATTCTGAAGGTGGCAGGGGTAAAATACAGGGAGCGAAAGGCTATTTACAATTTGTACAGAAACCAGATGGCAGTTATAAGAGTCGAGGGACATGAAAGGGAAGCAGTGGTTGGGAAGGGAGTGAGACAGGGTTGTAGCCTCTCCCCAATACTATTCAATCTGTATATTGAGCAAGCAGTAAAGGAAACAAAAGAAAAGTTTGGAGTAGGCATTAAAATCCATGGAGAAGAAATAAAAACTTTGAGGTTCGCCAATGACATCGTAATTCTGTCAGACACAGCAAAGAACTTGGAAGAGCAGTTGAATGGAATGGACAGTGTCTTGAAAGGAGGGTATAAGATGAACATCAACAAAAGCAAAACGAGGATAATGGAATGTAGTCGAATTAAATCGGGTAATGCTGAGGGAATTAGATTAGGAAATGAGACACTTAAAGTAGTAAAGGAGTTTTGCTATTTGGGGAGCAAAATAACTGATGATGGTCGAAGTATAGAGGATATAGAATGTAGACATTGGCAATGGCAAGGAAAGCATTTCTGAAGAAGAGAAATTTGTTAACATCGAGTATTGATCTAAGTGTCAAGAAGTCGTTTCTGATAGTATTTGTATGGAGTGTAGCCATGTATGGAAGTGAAACATGGACAATAAATAGTTTGGACAAGAAGAGAATAGAAGCTTTCAAAATGTGGTGCTACAGAAGAATGCTGAAGATTAGACGGGTAGATCACATAACTAATGAGGAGGTATTGAACAGAATTGGGGAGAAGAGGAGTTTGTGGCACAACTTGACTAGAAGAAGCGATCGGTTGGTAGGACATGTTCTGAGGCATCAAGGGATCACCAATTTAGTACTGGAGGGCAGCGTGGAGGGTAAAAACCATAGAGGGAGACCAAGAGATGAATACACTAAGCAGATTCAGAAGGATGTAGGCTGCAGTAGGTACTGGGAGATGATGAAGCTTGCGCAGGATAGAATAGCATGGAGAGCTTCATCAAACCAGTCTCAGGACTGAAGACCACAACAACAACAACAACAACAACAACATGGGGAAAATTATGGAGAGAGAGAGAGAGAGAGAGAGAGAGAGAGAGAGAGAGAGAGAGAGAGAGAGAGAGAGAGAGAGAGAGAGAGAGAGAGACTATGTGGTGAAGATTTTAGATTGTTGCTCTTAAATTGTGGTGGTGCACAGTCCCCTTAGTGGCACACTAAGGCCCCAAAATTTTTTCCACCTAAAACACTGACTTAGGGAGTGATAGTATTCTCTGACTGCTGAAGTAACATCTTTCAAATGTTAGTTCAATTCTTGCAGATCTTAATCAGCAATCTGCACTCTGGAATTTAAATTCCACTGTTTTTTGGCTGTTACTTATATTCATGCACCTTGTTTTTCTGTTTATCCAGTGTTTAGAGTAACATATGCTTTTCCCCAGCATATTTGTCTCCTACATTTGTGGTGTCATCTGAAGAGTGAGGT
This sequence comes from Schistocerca americana, assembly GCF_021461395.2. Taxonomy (NCBI): domain Eukaryota; kingdom Metazoa; phylum Arthropoda; class Insecta; order Orthoptera; family Acrididae; genus Schistocerca; species Schistocerca americana. The sequence continues at coordinate 347,756,330 of NC_060119.1, forward strand.
CCCTCACTACAGAACCACAAGCTAAGGACAGTCGCTGTCAGAAACAGCCACGAATGAGAGACATCGACGAAGACACAGCCTCGTGAGGTTCTGCATGTCTCCACTGCTGGAAGTCTACTTATCTTATGTCAGAGCACAGCACACGTCGGCCCCTCCTCTTTGATAGCCTGCTCTGGTAGCAGCGTCATCGTAGTTCACATCCAGTAGCGAGCTAGTGTCATTAGTCAGAACTGTGTACCGAAGTTTATAGCTAAATGAAAGTAGTATTTGACTGTCATTCAGTACAAGACAAAAACTGTTGCAGCATTACATGACAGTATTATTCAGTGCAAGAACAGTTACTAACGTGTACTGTGATTGTAATCGTATATTGACCCTCATATGGACTTGGATTTCTACTAAAGATAAGTATTCTGTATTAAAGAGTTTTCCTGAAACTGAATTAATATTCTATACATGTTGTACACCCCACTTGACTTCCTCCAGAAGTCAAACTTATTGAATTGTTGTCTAGGCTTGCTACAATATATATAAAAATGGTGACAAGTACGTTCTCATATATGTTCAGTCTGCCTGTGTGGAAGTGCTCGGTGTACTGTTAGTCATAGTGGGAGTAATGTTTTTGTGTATTCTATTTAGTATAAAGTGCTTGACCATATCTAAGCCCTCAAATGAACTACCACTAAGGCAAACTGTTCAGTTTCAGGCACAGCAGACTGTACGACTGCTCTAAGTGTTCAACAGATGACAAACTTACTGTTGAAACAAGCAGCACCACAGCCAGATGCTGCACTCGAGTTTCACCAGTTTAGCAGCACAGAAGAGGATTGATTGGAACATCATGCTCAACTGGAAGCTCATTACACTACTTACAGAAATAAAAGTGTAGCATGCAATGCATTCTTTCTGTTCACTGTCAGAGCCAATGTGTACTGCCTGTGTCTCAAATTGTTTCCTGACTTTGGAAGATGTTGATTGTGAAATCAATGAGCATTACAAGATGCAGTTTCATGTCACTGTGGCAAGATTGAAATTTTTCCAACTTAAGACGCACCCTGACCAATCATTAAAACAATGGATTGCTGAATTTCAAGAGCTAACAAGAAATCGCAAGTGTTCTTGTCAAGAGAATTATAGTGATATTAAGTTACGTGATGCAACCACGCAAAATTATCACATGCACACATAAGCACTGCTTCCTAAATTGCCACACCCAGATCCGAAAACAATTCTGTCAATTGTAGAGTCTCAAAGTATAGTGGCCACAACCACGGTTGATTTTGAGACTCCGTCAATTTCTCTCTCAACAAAAACAATATCATCACAGAAGCAGACACAAGTGAAATTTTTAAACTATCATTGTGTCTTACTTTCTTGGTTGTTCTGCTTGTCAAAAAGTATTCTTGTTGTACCAGATATTTGTGTTCAAAAATTTGTGATACGGTCATAATATCCATATCTAATGACAGTTACTTCAATGTATAAAGAAGCTTAATTAGATTAGTGTTGAAAGAAGAAATATTGTTGGTCAATATTTAAAATCCAGGAGGATTCCAGCTTTCTTCCAGCCTCTAGCACTGAAGATCCTGTTGAGGAGTAGTAATCCACTAGCAAGAGCAGAAGCACAGTTATTTGGATTTTACTAGCATGTCTGAATAGTAGTGAATTTTATGAAATGGGCAACCATGGAGAATATTACACAATGGAGTAAAACCAAAATAAATAAATTAAACTCCACTTTGGCTCAGTTTCGTGACAGGGCTGAGTAACAATCATACACTCTACTTTGGCAGCAGTGACAGGATGCAAAATAGTGGCCCCTACAGACCAATAATAAGAAGATTTTAAGAAATTTAGTGAGAAGAAATTAGAGCTATACGTGGTTGTCCTTCACAATGAGTCTCAACAGCCACCAATAATTTGCAGTGCAGGTGCTATTAAAAAACCCTGTTCAATGAAGAGTGGAAATTATATATAGTCAATCAGTTAACAATTATTCTTGACTACAATGACAGATTCAAACTCGGAACAAGCCTGATCAGTCCATGATTTGGAAGAGCAATGACAGCAGTTCATACAACCTCCAAATGCCATCAATACACCAGTAGTTCACCCGAACAAGATGCGCTCCTATACAACTAAGGTGAGCAGTACCTGTGATAAACGATTTGTTTTTCTATGTTATTTTGAGTGTGGTTGTGTGACAGTACCTCAACATGGGGCAATTTAACAATGAGTGATTTGGTACTGCTACAAGAATAAACTAATTCTTCTTAAAAGTGTATTGTTGAATTAACTGTGTGCCTGTGGTTGCCCGCAGCAAGGAAAGCAGTTTACCACAAATATTTAAAAAAATTAGATGATTTATCTAATAGTATTAAAGCCACCCAGGAAGTTTTTTCTAATAGTATTAAAACCCAAGGGGAAGAGTTGTTAATGGTATTAAAACCCAAGGGAAAGAGTGAAAAAGTTTACAAAGAAGCATAGCATCTCTACCCGAGGAAAGTTCTATGTACTGACTTGGCAGAAAATCCTAAGAAATTTTGGTCTTATGTCAAAGCGGTAGGTGGATCAAAACAAAATGTCCAGACACTCTGTGACCAAAATGGTACTGAAACAGAGGATGACAGACTAAAGGCCGAAATACTAAATGTCTTTTTCCAAAGTTGTTTCACAGAGGAAGATTGCACTGTAGTTCCTTCTCTAGATTGTCGCACAGATGACAAAATGGTAGATATCGAAATAGACGACAGAGGGATAGAGAAACAATTAAAATCGCTCAAAAGAGGAAAGGCCTCTGGACCTGATGGGATACCAATTCAATTTTACACAGAGTACGCGAAGGAACTTGCCCCCCTTCTTGCAGCGGTGTACCGTAGGTCTCTAGAAGAGCGTAGCGTTCCAAAGGATTGGAAAAGGGCACAGGTCATCCCCGTTTTCAAGAAGGGACGTCGAGCAGATGTGCAGAACTATAGACCTATATCTCTAACGTCGATCAGTTGTAGAATTTTGGAACACATATTGTGTTCGAGTATAATGACTTTTCTGGAGACTAGAAATCTACTCTGTAGGAATCAGCATGGGTTTCGAAAAAGACGGTCATGTGAAATACAGCTCGCACTATTCATCCACGAGACTCAGAGGGCCATAGACACGGGTTCCCAGGTAGATGCCGTGTTTCTTGACTTCCGCAAGGCGTTCGATACAGTTCCCCACAGTCGTTTAATGAACAAAGTAAGAGCATATGGACTATCAGACCAATTGTGTGATTGGATTGAGGAGTTCCTAGATAACAGGACACAGCATGTCATTCTCAATGGAGAGAAGTCTTCCGAAGTAAGAGTGATTTCAGGTGTGCCGCAGGGGAGTGTCATAGGACCGTTGCTATTCACAATATACATAAATGACCTTGTGGATGACATCGGAAGTTCACTGAGGCTTTTTGCGGATGATGCTTTGGTGTATCGACAGGTTGTAACAATGGAAAATTGTACTGAAATGCAGGAGGATCTGCAGCGAATTGACGCATGGTGCAGGGAATGGCAATTGAATCTCAATGTAGACAAGTGTAATGTGCTGCGAATACACAGAAAGATAGATCCTTTATCATTTAGCTACAAAATAGCAGGTCAGCAACTGGAAGCAGTTAATACCATAAATTATCTGGGAGTACGCATTAGGAGTGATTTAAAATGGAATGATCATATAATGTTGATTGTCAGTAAAGCAGATACCAGACTGAGATTCATTGGAAGAACCCTAAAGAAATGCAATCCGAAAACAAAGGAAGTAGGTTACAGAACGCTTGTTCGCCCACTGCTTGAATACTGCTCAGCAGTGTGGGATCCGTACCAGATAGGGTTGATAGAAGATATAGAGAAGATCCAACGGAGAGCAGCGCGCTTCGTTACAGGATCATTTAGTAATCGCGAAAGCGTTACGGAGATGATAGATAAACTCCAGTGGAAGACTCTGCAGGAGAGACGCTCAGTAGCTCGGTACAGGCTTTTGTCAAAGTTTCGAGAACATACCTTCACCGAAGAGTCAAGCAGTATATTGCTCCCTCCTACGTATATCTCGCGAAGAGACCATGAGGATAAAATCAGAGAGATTAGAGCCCACACAGAGGCATACCGACAATCCTTCTTTCCACGAACAATACGAGACTGGAATGGAAGGGAGAACCGGTAGAGGTACTCAAGGTACCCTCCGCCACACACCGTCAGGTGGCTTGCGGAGTATGGATGTAGATGTAGAAGTAGAATTACAAACAGAGGTAAACAATCAATGTGATCTAGTGCAAAATGAAGTTAATGAGCAATTTAGAGAGGTGAACAGAAACTTGCAATAATAAAAGAATTAAGTGAGCTGAAATTTAAGAATAGTAATGAGTAAATCTCAGACGTCCCAATAAGGCTGAATGTATAGAGAATAGGAATTCGAAGGTAACAATTAGTGCCCATTCTACTTTTACTAGTTTGAAGCAACAAATACATGACCTAGTTGAGCAGAAGGTGCAAGAGAGAAATGACTCAACTGTAGGTACTCTTAATCCTGCAGGAGAGTCAGTTAAAAATGATGGGGAATTTCAAAAACTCTGGGTGGAAATGAAGAAAACAAAACAAGAATTAAGCACAAGGCAGATTAAAAGAGTAATGGATTAGCACAAGACTTAATAGAGGAATTTCAACGTGGAAATGGGATGAACTTGTCGAAACAGATTCCTAAATGTAAACCAGACGGTGATGTACATCTCACCTATTTCTTAAGAGTGTTCACTATATCTTTACTAAAGAGGTGTGAATATTCTTTAAAAAATAGATTTAGCACTCAGTTACTTGGCAGGTGACACAGCAGAATGGGGAACCACTCATTCAGAAGAGTTCAAATCTCTGAACAATTTCCAGAAAAAATTCAAAAGGAAATACTGTTCGCCTAGTACAAAGGAGAATTTGACTGTACGATTACGTGATCCCAAATACTATAATGGTACATAGGATAGTTGCAAGTAATACACTGAATGGCACTTAACTAAATACAAATATTTAGATAACCCACTGAAACACATTTTGGCGAAGGCCCTCATTAGGAGACTATTTTGCTATGTGAGGAAAGAAACATGATACTGGAGCTGGACCACTACTGACGATCTATGAGCCTTTATAGGAGGCCTGGATATACCTAATAAAGAATGGGAACAGGGGGGCGGGGGTGAGGGGGTGAGAAGGTGGGGAACTGCCCAAAGAAAACAATTACGGTGATCGCCACCCATCAAAATTTCAACAGAGAAAAGAGAGTAACTTCTGTCTTGCAGATAAAAGGAATAATAATTGAGGGAACAAAACAAGAAATGGCCAACCAAATAATTATTCGCAGGTATTTATATCCAATACAACAAATAACCTACAGAACCATGTATCCTTTAGTATGTTTTTTCAAAATCAGGTTTCCTCAAATGGATCCTATCCTATTCCAGATTCAGAAAACAAGGAACATCATGGTGTAAGAATCAGGATCCAAGAAGTTACAATGCAGCCTTAGGCCCGTGGGGAGGCTAATTGCATTTATCCATACTGTTGTGGGACACAAGTGGTCACTGGAAGAAGGTGAAATAAAATATGAAGAGCAAATTAAAACAATAGTAGTCCGAAATGTATTTGGTGTAACACAGATATTTATATACATTCTGGAAGTGAAGTTTCACCAATATCCCAAGGTTTCCTAGTAAAAATCCAGAACAAACAATAAATAATTTTAAGTTTTTGTAAATCATATTAGTGGTACCTAATATAAATCTGCATATACTACTTGGGATAGATTGGTTACTTACTCACAAAGTATTGTTAAGTTTCAAAACGAATGAGCCGTACTGGACAAGTGGAGTTTCCATATATAGGGTGTCCTTCAAGAATAATAGCTAACAATTAAGCCAAATTTATCAGTGGATAATGCTCAGTTACTAGCAACGGTTAGATACGAGAACGTTGATGATAGCCTGGAACACCCTAAGATAAAAGCTTGTTAGTCAAATAGTTAATGACTAAACAAAAACAGGAACTGCACGATATTTTACTACAATAGAGAGACATATTTTTTGATAAGACCAGAGTAATTAGTCAGTGTATCTGTAAATTTAAAGTAAAAGATAATACACCTTTCTTTTGTAAACCTTATCCAGCACCATTAAGTTTAGATCTGCAGTGCAGGGAGAAATCCAGAAAATGGTTGAGAATGGAATCATAGAACATAATGTAAGCATATGCAACAATCCTCTACTACATGTGAGAAAATTTTCTGGAGGCACGTGACTTGAATCTGACACTCATACCCTTAATAACCATGTAGAAACTGAAAGAAATACAATGGTCTGCATCGGAGAATTGCTGTTGAGATTTGCGTAAGCTAAATATTTTAGCTCGATGGATCTGATAACCCAACATTGGCAGGTATGTCTTCATGAATATTCTACACCATGTACCATGCTTTTATTTGAGGGTAAACTGTACCATTTTTTAATACTTCTCTTTGGTTTGTACATCTCAGTAGTGGTACTCACACAAGCACTAGAGAAATTTCTGGCAGAACGACCTGGTGCATGTATGTGGATGACATTTTGATTTTTTAGAAAACATCAGGAGAGCACTGCTCTTTACTAACCAAAACATTGCATAAATTTTACAAAATTGCCATCACAATTAAATTATCAAAATCATACTTTGGCCAGGACAAACAGAATTTTTTTTCCATATTGTAGGAATACAAGGGTTGGAGCCTGATCCTGAAAGTATAAGAGCCATCATAGATTGTCCTGAACTGAGAAATTTCTCAGGCTAGAGGAATTCTATAGGCATTTCATAAGAGGTCAACCCATTAATGATCCACAATTATTATCCCTTTTAAAACAAAGATCGAAATGGACATGGGATGAGGGGACATAAGAGGCATTTCAGAATGTTAAACAAGCTTCGGTAGCTGTACCCATGCCAAAATACCCAGTAATGCAGGAAACATTCAAGTTCACAACCAGTCTATAAATGGGATAGCATGCAAATTATTTCAAGGTGAATGGGACCCAGAACTAGGAGAACACAACGCAATTGCTTTTGCAACCAAAAGTTTAAATAAACATGAACTAACTTATACAGCAACCGATAACAGTTATTGGCTATTGTGTGGGGGAAAAAAAAAAAAAAAAAATTGCACTTAAAAGTCTGGGGACAAAGTTCATTAACTGTAACAAACATCAAGCACAAGCACTTCTTATGGAAAGCCAATTGCTGCACAGTAGATCAATGTGATGGGCTTTATTCTTACAAGATTTCATACAGAGGTAAACTATATAAAAGGGTCACAAAACAAGACTCGTTAGTAATAAATGAAATTAAGGGGACAAATGGATCAGGAATTGTTTTTGCTATAAATTTTCTATTGATTAGTTTCACTAACAATGGAGTAAGGAAGTTAGCTTCAAAAGCAAAACATGACCTCCATACAGATAACTATTTTGGGGAAAAACTACAGTTATGTGAGTGAGCTTTGTTTCCTTCTAATGAAAAGCACTTGTGGATTATATAAGAAGATGCCTTATTTTGGGAATCAAATGAAAATTCAGTACACTAGAAACTGTGCATCTCCCACTTAAAGCTTATGACCATTTTGACGTTCATAAATGGATTACACATATGAACAATTCTTACTACCTTAAAAATCTAAGTAGGAAGATTACAAGTGTGATAAGAACATGTGAAGCAAGTCAAAAGATAAAGGAAGACGACAGTTATGTGTTACATCAATTATATCCAATTATACCGAAGGCATTACATCACCTATCCGTCAAAAGGTAGAGGTTGGGGGCTACTTATATTCTTGTATTAATGGAATGTTGGTCAAACTACATAAAACTTTACCCTATAAAATACAGCTGCTGTTATAAACTGTTTGAGAGTTTATTTTATAGAAATAGGCAAAATTAAGAGGGTGTTAAAAGATAATGAATCACAGTATGCTAGTAATAATGTCAAGGAATTCATGGCTTGGGAAGCCATTAGGCATACAATCATTTCAAAACATTATCCACAATCAGACCCCTGTGAGAGCATTAGGTCGACCCACAGAATGGTAACCTATATCATGTTAGGGAGTTAGATTTTGAGAGAAACATTAGCATTGTAAGGATTGTAAATAGGAAATAGGGAGATTACGTTGAACATATTGCTCAATGAAACACACTACATGAGCACAGTTGATTCAGAAATTTCAGGTAATCTTGAATGAATTACCAAATTTGTCTATGGTAGAAATAATTAACAGGATATTTGTTGAGGAACCACTATTAATGAACCAAGACATAAAACCTGACAACGTACAGAATCTTGTGCAAGAACATCAGAGCAAGCAGACAGAACTCTGGAGTGCAAAAACATTACAGAGGGGCAATTATGCCTGTATTTGACATTGATGACCTGGTATTAGTCAGGGAGTATCATCCTAATTCCAACTCGAAAAAGGAAACCAGCAAGTTCTTCCCACATTACAATGGACCATATAAAATAATTGGCACAACCCATCGTAAAGCTTTGTTTCTCCTAGATCCCAGAAGGGTCAAGAGAAATGTTTATATAATATTGATATGGTAAAAAGATTTAAACCCTCAGGGGACTCTGCAAATTACGCAGGTTCAATAGGTTGATGACTGCCAGGTTCCGAGTACACATCTCATTTTCCCTTTTGCACTTTTCTTTATTCTTGCCTTGTCTATCATCCATGAATAAACTTCCCTTCCACTATACTACACTGGGAAGATAAACCATACATAACGTGCAGAGAATTAGAATCACAAAAGTGATTATTCTGTCAAAGACTATTACACACAATCACAAAAGTAAAATTTCATTAATTAGTGAGTAAACATTATTTATTTTATTATCTATCTTTGATTACAAATAGCTAGTAATTTATTGGTGTTTACAATGTAATAAGTTAATTCATGCCGCAGTCATCAAGTGGAGCATCAAGTTCATTGTGAAAATGAGGAATTAAATTACTTTCATGCAGTTAAATACTACATGATGGGTCAATAAATACAGAGCCCTGAAAATAATTTTATGAGAAAATGACTTGACTAGGTTCTTGAATGGAAACTTAGTAAATGGCATAAGATATTTTATAATAATATAACATAGGCTGCAGTAGGCACTGGGAGATGATGAAGGTTGCACAGGATAGAGTAGCATGGAGAGCTGAATCAAACCAGTCTCAGGACTGAAGACCACAACAACAACAACAACAACAACAACAACAACATAACATAATATCATATAATATAATTATAATATTTTATAACAAATAAATTTGATAATTTTCATTTCCTGTTACAGATATTATTATTGGGTTTGTAACCATTTTTGTGGAGGAGGTTAAGTACTGTAAGTAATCAGGTAACTCTAGCCCCCTAGATGATCTTATCTGCTGCAAAAAAATATTTATGGTGGTAAGCATACAACTACACCAACCATATTCTATTAGCACGAACATTTCTTTTTATGTTGATACTCTGTCACTAGGGGGATGTCAGGACCAATTTTGGCACCTTCATGGGTGAAGTCAGGAAGTCTCTTCTGTAGGCTATGCCAAACATCTTCATCCTCTGTCTCCTCGGCGAAGAACCTTTCAGGAAGGGAATCCTGGTGTGTGGAGATGTAGGGGAATGAGTCTCTGGGGACTGTCTCCCATCTTTTTCTAGTCCTAACACTTCTAATCATTCTTTTTCTTTCTTTCTTTCTTCTCCAACAAGACTACTGGCTCTATTATACCTCTGACCATATTCAACATTTCTATGGCAGAAACCCTTCTCAGTTCCGTTTCACTTTCTGTGCTTACATGAATGCATAAGGAATAAAACACACACACACACACACACACACACACACACACACACACACACACACACTCCATAGTAGCTCAAATTACACCCATTCACATCTTTAGGTACCATTCTAGGATTTTTAAGGCATCAAAGGCATGAAAATTGCAATAAATCATATCAATGTAATGTTTGGCATGTCAGCAATGTCAACGGGGAAACGGAAGGGAATTACACCCATTCCCTAAATTTAGTTATTACATGTTAACATCCAGGCAAAATGGTTGCAATTGGTCAAGGAGTACAATGAGAATGTGACAAAAGCGGAAAATTAACATAAAATGGTACGACTATCCACCCAGAACATTAACAGAGCAACATTGGTAGGAGCCTTCCTAGTACAAAAGAGAGAGGACAATGTCGGTTCTAAATAGGTTCAATTGATCAGGTGAAGTCATACCTACAAGGAGAAATTTCTTCAAATTATGTAAATACGGAAGGAAAAGGATACAATTTTTTTTTAATTGGCATAGTGTGCCTCATATAAATTGTATGTTGGATCAAAGGGTTAGTTGGACACAGGAAAGGGAGGACCTATATCGAAGTTAGGTGGACTCATAAAAGAGATGTTAAGGAGGTAGATTTTGAGAGAAACACTATCGACTGATCCACAAATGATGGTGGTTTGCACAGCTCGAGACGAAGACAGGGATCGCATTGGTGCTGATTCCAGCGACAGTTGTGGTAAGTGCGTACAAGTGTGTTGCACGTGAAGAATGATGTGTATACTGAAAATTACGTCTCTTGCTTGCTAGTGCAGAATTTGTCACTTACTGCGACCATCAGCCATGACAGCTCACAACAAATGGATTAAACTTTCACTAAACAACTCACTATAGTCACGTTTAATGCTCACATTGGCTACGACATTCCCAGCAGAGTGCTGAGAACAGTACTGAATGCTTATTGGTTGTCAGAGAATGCATGACATAGGTGCACAGAACACGCCTAAACTCAACTTCTGTCATTCATGACTCCAGCTATAGCACTTTAAGGATTGTAAATGGTTGAGAAGTACCATCCTATGGAAGAAGGACTCTAACAAGTTCTTACTGGAATAAGGAACAGCAGTGAATTTCGTTTGCCATTTGGGAAGAGTTCTCGGAACTAGTACAGTATTGGGTGAATTACCTTTATAGTGAAAGAAATGTGTCCATGTCTGCACGAACATAAAAAGCAAGTGTCAGCACTTTGCTACTGATAAAATGGGCTTATGACTCCCTCAGAGCACGTATCTGCCCAGATACAATGGAGCAAGCCTCGTTTAAAAGAAGTAGACATTGCTTATGCAATACGTCAGTGATTAACTCATTAAACATAAAAATGCAACACAGATAATTCTATATGCGGTACAAAACTAAAAATAAGATTTTTTTTCTCATGTGTGTTCTCTCGTATACTGCAATGTTATTGATGGAACAATTACTTAACAAGTGGAAATGGAACCGATTAACTGTTTACATACATAAGGTGAATGATTAATCTTATCATAATTTGTAAAGTAAAGTTGAGATTTTACACAAATAATTAACAATAAGTTCTAAATAAAAATAAGTAAAACTTATAAAAGAAACACTGAAATTAATAGAGGTTAAAATAAGGTTAATCACATAAATGCACTCTGTAGAGCAAATCATCAAACTGGAGAGAGGAATAGAGATTAGCAGGAATTGCTAACTGAAAGGAGATCTTAGCTCTTGTTTCTTTTTCTTATACTGTAATGTAAGTTTTTTTTTCTTCTCAGTTGAAAATATGTAAGGATTACTAGAAAAAAGTGCTAACATTTATTTATTATATTAAGCAGCATGAAAAGAATCAAAAAGTTGTTAAGAGTTATTTTAAGAAAGTAACTTTCATGACCTCTTACATCTCAATGGGGGGATATGAGAAATAACATATCATTTTACAGAAAATGATGGATAACACCCCTGGCCCTCATAAACAATGAAAGATGTTAGTGACATTTAATAAACATTTTTATTAGTAGATAAGTTTCAGGTGGCATATTGTTGGCGAAACGGTTTATTATAATGTGTAGGTAATGCAAAGTATATCGACACAGCATTTCTGGAAGGCAGGACGACGAGTTTAGCAGCCTGTTGTGGGCACAATGGACATGTGTTGCAGCCATGGAAGAACAGCACTCACAATACAATAGTGACTGAAGTTTTGAACACTAAGAAATGAGAAGGAGCAATCTGTCTGTACTTTAAAGAAAATTTTTACTGCAAAAATCAAGTTCAAAACTATTTTTTATTGACCAGTGCTGTGCTGCACTTCAGTCATCATGTCAATGTAAAAATTTGTGTTAATATGCACATTCACTATATATTGTGGATTTTAACAACTGACAAGTGTCAAAGGAACGCTACATATATAGACATACTTGCGAGAAACTTGATTGTAATTTTATTTTTGACAAACCTGTGTGCTATGTGCAGCCACATCTGTGTGCTCTGTGCAACATGCTGCCTCCAAAAATGTTAACATGGCATGAGTAATTAACGCACAATGGAACTTATATACAACCAAAAGAGTTTTTGAAGATCTGAAGATAATAGTATTACCTGTTGAAACTGATCAATAAAAAATAATTTTGAGCTCAATCCTGGCTATAAAAAATTTCTTTAAAAAACAATAGCGATGTTACAGAAATAAAAACACAATAAGATTTACAACCATCATTCTATCTTACATTCTTGGTTATTTTGCTTGTCAAAAAGTATTCTCATTGTACAAGACATCTCTTGCAACAATTAGTGATATGATTGTAATATACATATCTGATGGCTATTAGCTAATTATGTAAAGAAGCTTATACAGATTGGTGCTGAAAGAAGAAATATTGTTGGTCAATACATAAAATCAGAGATTATTCCAGGTTTCTTCCAGCCTCTAGCACCGAAGACACTGCAAAGGAAAAGTAGTCCACTAACATGTGCAGAAGCATGGTTATCCTGATTTTACTATGAGGGGGAGTAAAACCAATATAAATAAATTACACTCCATTTTGGCTCACCTCTCCAACCTCTACCTGCTAGTACAGTAACATCTCTCTCTCTCTCTCTCTCTCTCTCTCTCTCTCTCTCTCTCTCTCTCTCTCTCTCCCTCTCCCCCCCCCCCCCCCCCTTTTTGCCTCAAAGGTCTTCTCAAGTTCCTTGTATCTGACAATGGACCACAGTTCACATAAGCCAGTTTTCAAGAGTTTTGTACCGACAATGGCGTTTCACCCTCGGTCTAATGGCGAAGCTGATTGATATGCTTGAATGTTCAAAAGTTACATGGAGAAACTCTTTCCCTTCCACACAAGGGAGCAAATCTAAAAGTTTTCTTTCTTTGTATCACTCCTTGCTGCATGATGGGAAATCGTCAGCAGAATTATTACATGGTCATCATCACTGTACCCTGTTGCATCTCATGTGGCCACTATGGAAACAGTTCATTCTTCCAAGCCAGACAAAGTACTGACTGCAGAACACAGTTTTCTTCAAAGGTTTTGGCAAGGGACAGTGTTGGAAGCATGGTGTCATCACACGAGTATCAGATTGTTCATCTTATGTCATACAATGTTCTTCTAGGCTGCACCAGTGTCACCCTAATCTACATCTACATCTATACTCCGCGAGCCACCTTACGGTGTGTGGCGGAGGGTACTTATTGTACCACTATCTGATCCCCCCTTCCCTGTTCCATTCACGAATTGTGCGTGGGAAGAACGACTGCTTGTAAGTCTCCGTATTTGCTCTAATTTCTCGGATCTTTTCGTTGTGATCATTACGCGAGATATATGTGGGCGGTAGTAATATGTTGCCCATCTCTTCCCGGAATGTGCTCTCTCGTAATTTCGATAATAAACCTCTCCGTATTGCGTAACGCCTTTCTTGAAGTGTCCGCCACTGGAGCTTGTTCAGCATCTCCGTAACGCTCTCGCGCTGACTAAATGTCTCCATGACGAATCGCGCTGCTTTTCGCTGGATCATGTCTATCTCTTCTATTAATCCAACCTGGTAAGGGTCCCATACTGATGAGCAATACTCAAGAATCGGACGAACAAGCGTTTTGTAAGCTACTTCTTTCGTCGATGAGTCACATTTTCTTAGAATTCTTCCTATGAATCTCAACTTGGCGCCTGCTTTTCCCACTATTTGTTTTATGTGATCATTCCACTTCAGATCGCTCCGGATAGTAACTCCTAAGTATTTTACGGTCGTTACCGCTTCCAATGATTTACCACCTATGGCATAATCGTACTGGAATGGATTTCTGCCCCTATGTATGCGCATTATATTACATTTATCTACGTTTAGGGAAAGCTGCCAGCTGTCGCACCATGCATTAATCCTCTGCAGGTCCTCCTGGAGTACGTACGAGTCTTCTGATGTTGCTACTTTCTTGTAGACAACCGTGTCATCTGCAAATAGCCTCACGGAGCTACCGATGTTGTCAACTAAGTCATTTATGTATATTGTAAACAATAAAGGTCCTATCACGCTTCCCTGCGGTACTCCCGAAATTACCTCTACATCTGCAGATTTTGAACCGTTAAGAATGACATGTTGTGTTCTTTCTTCTAGGAAATCCTGAATCCAATCACAAACCTGGTCCGATATTCCGTAAGCTCGTATTTTTTTCACTAAACGTAAGTGCGGAACCGTATCAAATGCCTTCCTGAAGTCCAGGAATACGGCATCAATCTGCTCGCCAGTGTCTACGGCACTGTGAATTTCTTGGGCAAATAGGGCGAGCTGAGTTTCACATGATCTCTGTTTGCGGAATCCATGTTGGTTATGATGAAGGAGATTTGTATTATCTAAGAACGTCATAATACGAGAACACAAAACATGTTCCATTATTCTACAACAGATTGACGTAAGCGAAATAGGCCTATAATTATTCGCATCTGATTTATGACCCTTCTTGAAAATGGGAACGACCTGCGCTTTCTTCCAGTCGCTAGGTACTTTACGTTCTTCCAGCGATCTACGATAAATTGCTGATAGAAAGGGGGCAAGTTCTTTAGCATAATCACTGTAGAATCTTAAGGGTATCTCGTCTGGTCCGGATGCTTTTCCGCTACTAAGTGATAGCAGTTGTTTTTCAATTCCGATATCGTTTATTTCAATATTTTCCATTTTGGCGTCCGTGCGACGGCTGAAGTCAGGGACCGTGTTACGATTTTCCGCAGTGAAACAGTTTCGGAACACTGAATTCAGTATTTCTGCCTTTCTTCGGTCGTCCTCTGTTTCGGTGCCATCGTGGTCAACGAGTGACTGAATAGGGGATTTAGATCCGCTTACCGATTTTACATATGACCAAAACTTTTTAGGGTTCTTGTTTAGATTGTTTGCCAATGTTTTATGTTCGAATTCGTTGACTGCTTCTCTCATTGCTCTCTTTACGCTCTTTTTCGCTTCGTTCAGCTTTTCCTTATCAGCTATGATTCGACTACTCTTAAACCTATGATGAAGCTTTCTTTGTTTCCGTAGTACCTTTCGTACATGATTGTTATACCACGGTGGATCTTTCCCCTCGCTTTGGACCTTAGTCGGTACAAACTTATCTAAGGCGTACTGGACGATGTTTCTGAATTTTTTCCATTTTTGTTCCACATCCTCTTCCTCAGAAATGAACGTTTGATGGTGGTCACTCAGATATTCTGCGATTTGTGCCCTATCACTCTTGTTAAGCAAATATATTTTCCTTCCTTTCTTGGCATTTCTTATTACACTTGTAGTCATTGATGCAACCACTGACTTATGATCACTGATACCCTCTTCTACATTCACGGAGTCGAAAAGTTCCGGTCTATTTGTTGCTATGAGGTCTAAAACGTTAGCTTCACGAGTTGGTTCTCTAACTATCTGCTCGAAGTAATTCTCGGACAAGGCAGTCAGGATAATGTCACAAGAGCTCTGTCCCTGGCTCCAGTTCTGATTGTGTGACTATCCCATTCTATACCTGGTAGATTGAAGTCTCCCCCTATTACAATAGTATGATCACGAAACTTCTTCACGACGTTCTGCAGGTTCTCTCTGAGGCGCTCAACTACTACGGTTGCTGATGCAGGTGGTCTATAGAAGCATCCGACTATCATATCTGACCCACCTTTGATACTTAACTTAACCCAGATTATTTCACATTCGCATTCGCTAATAACTTCACTGGATATTATTGAATTCTTTACTGCTATAAATACTCCTCCACCATTGGCGTTTATCCTATCCTTGCGGTATATATTCCATTCTGTGTCTAGGATTTCGTTACTGTTCACTTCCGGTTTTAACCAACTTTCCGTTCCTAATATACTGTTCACTTCCGGTTTTAACCAACTTTCCGTTCCTAATACTATATGCGCACTATTTCCTTCAATAAGAGATACTAATTCAGGAACCTTGCCCTGGATACTCCTGCAGTTTACCAATATTACGTTAACTTTTCCTGTTTTTGGTCTCTGAGGACAGACGTTCTTTATCAACGATGATAATGTCCTCTCTGGTAAGCCGTCAGGTATTTTATCGTTTCGCCCAAGGGGGGGTCCCTCTAACCTAAAAAAACCCCGTGTGCACGCCACACGTACTCTGCTACCCTAGTAGCTGCTTCCGGCGTGTAGTGCACGCCTGACCTGTCTAGGGGGGCCCTACAGTTCTCCACCCAATAACGGAGGTCGATGAATTTGCAACCATTATAGTCGCAGAGTCGTCTGAGCCTCTGGTTTAGACCCTCCACACGGCTCCAAACCAGAGGACCGCGATCGACTCTGGGCACTATGCTGCAGATATTAAGCTCAGCTTGCACTCCGCGTGCGATGCTGGTTGTCTTCACCAAATCAGCCAGCCGCCGGAAGGAACCAAGGATGGCCTCAGAACCCAAGCGGCAGGCGTCATTCGTTCTGACATGTGCTACTATCTGCAGCCGGTCACACCCAGTGCGTTCAATAGCTGCCGGAAGGGCCTCCTCCACATTACGGACGAGACCCCCGGCAAGCACACCGAGTGCACACTGGCATTCTTCCCCGACCTACCCGCTATTTTCCTGAGGGGCTCCATAACCCGCCTAACGTTGGAGCTCCCTATAACTAATAGGCCCGCCCTCTGTGACTGTCGGGACCTTGCCGGAGAATCGGCCACTGGCCCAACAGGCGAGGCATCCTGTGGTGGCTCGGAAACGATGTCATCACCACTAGGAAGCACCCCGTACCTGTTGGAAAGGGGTAAGGCAGCTGCCACGCGGCCAGATCCCACCTTTGCCTTTCGGCCAGGCACGCGCGAGCCCACCACTGTCCGCCATTCACCCTGGAGTGATGGCTGACCGGTAAGATGCTCACTGCCGGAAGACGCAGCGACATCAGGGGTTCCATGTGATTCCAAGGCCACCGAAGTAGGCATAGGTCTCACCACAGTTGCCCCAACGCCACTACGAGCCGACGCCTGCGCCTCGAGCTCGATGAGCCTAACAGACAAAGCCTCCACCTGCCCCCGAAAAGTGGCCAATTCTCCTTACGTCCGCTCACAACAACCACAGTCCCTACACATGACTATGTTTACCCTACTCTATACGGTGACAAATTCCCAAGATAATCTTCTGATGAGCTACTCTGATAATCAAGAAACACTCACTGAAATACGAGACGCGAAAACTACGCTAGGTTTTCCCAGAAAAACTATTTAAAAGCTAAGCGCAGCAAATAAGTACAAAAACGCTTTATACAAACAGTACTCGCTGCTGCTGGTGCTCTCGCTCTGGCTGTCACAATTATGATTCTGCGACAATCTACTTGTCCACAGAGACAGCACACCACTGGAGTCCGCAATAACAATCATCTCTGCTGTCCAGTGTGATGCCAATGGAGCCGCCGTTGTCAGTTTGCCGCAGCTGCTGCAGCTGACGTCAGCGGAGGCAGTGCATCCAGATAGCCATTAAGACACTCCTGGATTCAGACTGCTGTTCTTCCAACCACAGAGTCTGCCTCTCTGGATGCTAGTGTGTACCCTGTGACCGGTTTTTTGGCTGGTGTTCCTGGTCACTCACAGGTGGATATCGGGGTTGCAGACAGGGAGCTGCCATTGGTCATCACTACTGTCCCTGTCTCCTCATCAATGTGCACATTCAGGCCTCCCCCCCCCCCCCCCCCCGTCTCCCTCCCTCGCATTGTCATGTGACCCAGGACTACATGATGATAGTACAAGGTATGGGGGAGGGGGAGCAAGGTGTTGTAAGAAAAGTAGAAAAGTGAGGTCCCATGTTAAAGTTGGTACCCCACAACAGAACACAGTCACTGTCGGGCACAGCCACGAATGCAAGACGTTGACAAAGACAAGCCCTCATGAGTTTCCCTATGTTGCTGCTGCTGCTGCAAGTCTGCACAACTCGGTTCACTCTCTGACAGCCTACTCTGGCATCACTGTAGTTCAGATCTGGCAGCAAGCTAGTGTCATTAGCCAGAGCCGAGTACCAAAGTTCATAGTTACATGAAAGCGACAGTTGGCTGACATTCAGTACAAGACAAAAACTGTCACGATGTTACATTACAGAATTCTACAGTACAATAACAGTTATCACTGTGTTCTGTGATCGTAATGTATATCGTCCATCTTATGGACACAGGTTTCTACTAAAGATAAGTACGTAGTAAAGGACAGATTACTACTTACCGTAAAGAAGACACGTCAAGTTGCAGACAGGTACAATTAAAAGACACCCACATATAGCTTTCGGCCACCACCTTCGTCAGTAAAGCGAGGACACACATACAACATTCACAGTGTGCGTGCACACATGTGCGCGACCACACACACACAAAAAAGCAAGCACACCTCCCACACACATGGCCGCCAACTCCAGCATCTTGGGCCGGAATGCGAGATGACGTTGGATGCAAGCAGCAAACTCCACAAGACAGCGTCCGTCTCTCTTCCCCCACCTGTACACTACTATCCCTTCCCCACCTCCTCCAGATAGCTGACTGCATATCATGCGACATTGCTTTCTGGCCTGAGATGCTGGAGTTTGCAGTCGTGTGTGCATTAAGGTGTGCTTGGTTTTAGTGTGTGTGTGTGTGTGTGTGTGTGTGTGTGTGTGTGTGTGTGTGTGTCGTGCCTGTCTGCAACTTGACGTATATTCTTTACGGTAAGTAGCAGCATATCTTTTTCTACATTGTTGATATTCCTACCTGGAGTTTCCTGTGTCTCAAAGATAAGTATTCTGTATTAAAGGATTTTCCTGGAACTGAACTAATATTCTACATATGTTGTAACCACCACTGGACCTCCTCCAGAAGTGAAACCTACAGAACTGTTGTTTTAGGCTTGCTATGAAATATTTAAAAATGTTTTCTAAATATATAAAAACTATAAATGTTCAAAAAGACAAAACTGCGTGTCTGCTGTTCTAAATGTTTGTCAGTCCACCTCCAATTGTTCCATCTGCAGGAATAGGTAAGTATATGCTCCTCATTTGTATCAATTACGTTAATGAAAAATAACTGTTAACAGAAAGCACAACTCCATAATAAAAAAAAAATGCAAATCAAAATGATCTAAATCAGTTCTCTCATTATTACATTGCAACTTTACATTTTACATGCTTGCCATTTTTAATTTCTATTTGAAACTTTAATCCTTTAAATATTTCAATTATGAGACTGCATGTAATACAAAAATTAGCTATGCTTTTCAGATAACGTTTGGAGTGCACATAAGGGTACCCTGTTCTAAATCTAATGGAACTTGTGATGACCTCAGTGGTCCCTGAACCTCATCTAATAGCCACTTATGTTTGCTGTTATGGAATAGGTATTTGATTTAATTGTTTTATTAGTGGCAGTAATATAATGTAAGGGCAGAGTCAAACAAGAGAGGAATATGTGGTTCTTAGCATAAATTATCAATCAAAAACACATCTGGAATGTAGATACTTAATACATATTCTAAAATTCTTACAACAGCCCAAAAAGTAAACATTAAGTCTACACTTTAGATTTAAAAGAACAGAAGCACTTACTTCCTCAGTTTGATCCACTGTCTTTTCATTAACCAGTCTGACTGTGTCACGAGGTCTTGTAGAGTTCTTTTCTCTACTGTGAGGACGCACACTGTGCCGGACAAGAAGTGGTGATTTCGATTGTTCTTTGTGATTTTCATCCTCTCTGGCTAGCAAGACTGACATACGGAACTATACAAGAAAATAGTTATAATCAATGAGAGTAATGATTTATTGTCTATTAATGAAACAAAAATTAATTTGCTTGGAACAGTAATAAAATTAAGCACTCTTACTTTACATATCACCATACTACTTCTCTGAATTAGCTGGATTTTGTCTTGGAACATTTTCCTTGACTAGAAAGTTGCCTTTTCTCTTTTCAAAAGATACATTTGCTTTTTTTTTTCTAACAATGTCCTAAGCAATTACAGGCAGTAAGATAATTATTTTACCTACTTGAGATTAAGGTTATATCACAAAAAAAAGCCAACTGACTGAAAAGGTCACATCAAAGAACCTGAGAGTGTTGCAGCTACCATTTTTCCGTTGTTAGACAGGAATTAAAGTGAGTATTTATATAGTGGGAATCCTACCACAAATAAATTTGTAGAATTTTGTCTGGCAGGTTTCTAAATACATTAAAGCACTTGGTGATTTCCCAATATCACACGAAGCTGCAGGTGATAAAAATAAGATTCTGACTAAATCCTTTTTTGAATATCATTGGAGAAGAAACAATACCGCATAAGTAGCAAAACACGAATTTTAAAGGGGACACACAAAACAGTCTAGAATACCTGATATATTTCATAAGGACACAAAATCTCTGTTGATGCACTATAATGATATTCTAGGTTGTAACACAAAGTGACACACAATATTATTTCACGGGGTATTTGTTTGCCCG
The DNA here is from genome assembly GCF_021461395.2 of Schistocerca americana. Lineage (NCBI taxonomy): Eukaryota > Metazoa > Arthropoda > Insecta > Orthoptera > Acrididae > Schistocerca > Schistocerca americana. The sequence goes on from NC_060119.1 coordinate 347,777,140, forward strand.
TCTCCTGTACAACTTACCGCATTTATGTTGCTTTTGGTGCTGAAAAAGTGGTAACAACATCAGTTTGGAAAGACGTCACAGAAAGAATTTCAAATATACACACGGTTCACACAGGTCTGACAATTTCTGCAGATTTCTTCAAGGAAAAAACTGCCTAACAAAGAACTACACTGCACTGTCACTCCTGAAACAGTAACATCCAAGATGACAATCATTCATATGGAATGTAGTCATAATAGTAATGACAATCCTTAAGAACAATGACTTTAATTTGTAAATGATCCCATTTGTCTTTCTTGATTTTCAGTTTTTCTTTGTATAGTTTTGGGAAGCAAAATTCTCCAGAAATTTTTCTCTAACATCTTGGTATTTCTTGACCCACTTTGTCGAAAGTGGACTTGTAGCAAATAATAGCATTTGGACGGTACTGTATTGCCCTAAGGTCTGTAACTGTTGGCTCATTCTTTGCATCTCTTCCAGGCCTAAATGAGACATACAACCACAAACTTTTTTCTCCACAGTTAGTGAAAAAGGAGTAAAAGACTTCATAAGGTCGTGGTTTTCTTCTTGCCTCTTTGGATATCAAGGCATATTGGCTAGGAAGTGTAACTTCATGTCCTTTGAGCTTGCACTCAATGGAACTGTTCCATCTGAGTAGGACCTTTTTCCAAAAATTTTTGTGTAATAAATACTCCAGAATCAATTACTAACCTTAAAAGGACATTTAATGAAATCACGTTTCTACTCTGAAATGTGCAAACGTCAGAATATAGAATGTATGGGAGAAGATTTTCCTTAATCGTTTTGAACAGTACATCCATGATACATGGGGTACAACTTGATCCAACCAATTCACCTTGTTTTTCATCAAACCAGTGACACATGACATCATGATTTTCTAAATTATACAGTGTATAGTTATGGACAGCCAATTTTGTTTTATAATAAACTCACTTGCCTGTAAAAGTGGTACTACTTTCACAGCCTGTAAGCCCATGGTGACCGTTCAAGGCCTGGGCAGCTTTCTTACCTTGCCTGCTTTTTCCATTGTATGGCTGCTTCCATGAGTCTTCACTTTCTTGGGGGAAAATAAGTTACGGTTACCCTCACCAAAAATCAAATTAGAAGTAGCATAACTTAGCAATGAAACCCGTTTCTTACTACATTTTTCCGTGTAGAGTCTATACAGCTGTTCTTTGCTTTGTATCTGAATCAGGGCTCATCTTTTGTGTGGAATTATCCAGCCAGTATTTCACTGTCCATTCTTTAAAGCCAAGAGTATTGAGAAACTTTTTTTTGTTTTCCTGTATCATTCCTCACATAATAAACCAGCCTGCCAATTCTCTTGGATCCATCAGTGATCTTCCCTGACTGTTTAGTTGGAATTATGTCCACAAAATTGATTACATAAATCTTCCTCTGATTCCATGACATCACTTCCCAGAAAGTGTTAAAAATTGCCTATCTGTCACCAGCAGAAATTTGATGACACTTCCTTTGAACAGATTTCTGACACTTCTTTGAAGTACACATCGGGCCCTGACACTTCTTTGAAGTACACATCGGGCCTAAGTTTCATGGCTCTCTTGGACTATTACGAGTAATTTCGACACTTCGACTTCTTTATATCCAAAATATGATTGTCCACATATTCTCAGAGTACTGTTGGCATTTTTCTTTCAGACTTCAGGGCAGGCTTTAGATTTCCTTTTCCTGTCACTGCTTGAGTCACCACAACATTCTCGGACTCTACTTTCAACATCCTTGTTTCCGTCAACTTCTGGTAAGTTATATGAAAATGTCTGGTAAAAAATCAATCACATGGCAATAAATGTGAAAAAGTACTATTGTCTGCAGTAGCAACTGTTACTGCTTTATAATTCTAACCATTCTTGGACACAGTCAGCGAAGTTTATATACAACAAATATCTGTAAATCAACTTCAGAAGACCAAAGTTGAATTTCAAATTCATGTCTTTATGATAACAATGATTACAATATCATTAATATCACTAACAGTCTCAATAAAAATTACCTGTGTCATTAGATGGCTGAGGAAAAGTGACTGAGAACCCACATATGAAATTAATTCTTCTTCTGTGCATGTGACTTCACTGTTACTACTATTATCACCTGATGTTCATTCTGGATTTACATCAGAACATATAATAAAGCGGGTATTCAAAACATCTTTAGCAGAAAGGACTGAAGCGCACAATAAGTGAAGTGTAGCATTACAACATAGCAGCTGTGGTAGTGGTACTAATAAATTTTAGAGTTTTAGAAGACTGCTGTTAATGTGAGGTAAATAACAAAACAATTTTCTTACCACTGTCAATCACTCACAAGAAGGGTTCTTCGCTTTCATGTGCTAAGTTCAGCTGAAAAACTATTTTTTCCTCAGAGAAGGGATCATCTTGCAAAATGCTGTCCATTTTCATTAATTGAAGATAGTACCAAGGAACCACTTTCAAAGACTGGAAGATACACTGTAAGCAATAACAATGTGCTGTGGCTGTGTGCGCTTTTGAATTTACATGGTATTGTTTACTACATCCAAAACAATCTAGTTGTGCAGTACTTCATTCTTTTGCACTTACGCAATATTTCCATCTATTTTTTCACTGTGCCACATGCACAGTATTGTTTTAGTTAATTTTATTTGTCGATAATTAAAAAAAAACTGGCATTATAGTGGTAAGAGCAGATGCGCTGAAGTCAAGGATATCACCTGACTGAAAGATGCAAAATCAACAATCTGTCAGGGATGGGGTATTCTTTCTTCCCTAACGATATGTATTCCATTTGAAACAGTACCAAACTCACCTCTTTTTGATTATCTTTAGTTACTTTATGTAATTTTTGTATTGCACAGTTTAGCTAAAATTGTTCACTTGCATTTTCTTCTTCTCATCTTTTTTCCAAATGTTCACACAGTTAGACATCAAAATTCTCTCAAAATCATCTAACAATAAAAAACAACACCAAACAAATAAATTATACCACATTGTTGCTGTTGTTGTCTTCAGTCCTGAGACTGGTTTGATGCAGCTCTCCATGCTACTCTATCCGGTGCAAGCTACTTCATCTCCCAGTACCTACTGCAACCTACATCCTTCTGAATCTCCTTAATGTATTCATCTCCTGGTCTCCCTCTACGATTTTTACCCTCCACGCTGCCCTCCACTGCTCAATTTGTGATACCTTGATGCCTCAGAACATGTCCTACCAACCGGTCCCTTCTTCTTGTCAAGTTGTGCCACAAACTCCTCTTCTCCCCAATTCTATTCAATACCTCCTCATTAGTTGTGTGATCTACCCATCTAATCTTCAGCATTCTTCTGTAGCACCACACTTCGAAAGCTTCTATTCTCTTCTAGTCTAAACTATTTATCGTCCATGTTTCACTTCCATACATGGCTACACTCCATACAAATACTTTCAGAAACGACTTCCTGACACTTAAATCTATACTTGATGTTAACAAATTTCTCTTCTTCAGAAACACTCTCCTTCCCATTGCCAGTCTACATTTTATATCCTCTCTACTTCGACCAACATCAGTTATTTTGCTCCCCAAATAGCAAAACTCCTTTACTACTTTAAGTGTCTCATTTCCTAATCTAATACCCTCAGCATCACCCGACTTAATTCGACTACATTCCATTATCCTCGTTTTGCTTTTGTTGATGTTCATCCTATATCCTCCTGTCAAGACACTATCCATTCCGTTCAGCTGCTCTTCCAAGTCCTTTGCTGTCTCTGACAGAATTACAATGTCATCGGCGAACCTCAAAGTTTTTATTTCTTCTCCATGAATTTTAATACCTACTCCGAATTCTGTTACCCAAGGATTTCTACTAGCCCTCGTCTTTTTACCTACTTGATCCTCTGCTGCCTTCACTATTTCATCCCTCAAAGCTACCCATTCTTCTTCTACTGTATTTCTTTCCCCCATTCCTGCCATTTGTTCCCTTACGCTCTCCCTGAAACTCTGTACAACCTCTGGTTCTTTCAGTTTATCCAGGTCCCATCTCCTTAAATTCCCAACTTTTTGCAGTTTCTTCAGTTTTAATCTACAGGTCACAACCAATAGATTGTGGCCAGTGTCCACATCTGCCCCTGGAAATGTCTTACAATTTAAAACCTGGTGCCTAAATCTCTGTCTTACCATTATATAATCTATCTGAAATCTGTCAGTATCTCCAGGCTTCTTCCATGTGTAAAACCTTCCTTTATGATTCTTGAACCAAGTGTTAGCTATGATTAAGTTGTGCTCAGTGCAAAATTCTACCAGGCGGCTTCCTCTTTCATTTCTTAGCCCCAATCCACATTCACCTACTACGTTTCCTTCTCTCCCTTTTCCTACTACCGAATTCCAGTCACCCATGACTATTAAATTTTCGTCTCCCTTCACAATCTGAATAATTTCTTTTATTTCATCATACATTTCTTCAATTTCTTCGTCATCTACAGAGCTAGTTGGCATATAAACTTGTACTACTGTAGTAGGCATGGGCTTCGTGTCTATCTTGGCCACAATAATGCATTCCCTATGCTGTTTGTAGTAGCTTACCCGCACTCCTATTTTTTTTATTCATTATTAAACCTATTCCTGCATTACCCCTATTTGATTTTGTATTTATAGCCCTGTATTCGCCTGCCCAAAAGTCTTGTTCCTTCTGCCACCGAACTTCACTAATTCGCACTATATCTAAATTTAACCTATCCATTTCCCTTTTTAAATTTTCTAACCTATCTGCCCGATTAAGGTATCTGACATTCCACGCTCCAATCCATAGAACGCCAGTTTTCTTTCTCCTGATAACGAGTCCCCAGCCAGAGGTCCGAATGGGCGACTATTTTACCTCCGAAATATTTTACCCATGAGGACGCCATCATCATTAACCATACAGTAAAGCTGCATGCCCTCGGGAAAAATTACGGCTGTAGTTTCCCCTTGCTTTCAACCGTTCGCAGTAACAACACAGCAAGGCCGTTTTGGTTAGTGTTACAAGGCCAGATCAGTCAATCACCCAGACTGTTGCCCCTGCAATTACTGAAAAGGCTGCTGCCCCTCCTCAGGAACCACACGTTTGTCTGGCCTCTCAACAGATACCCCTCCGTTGTGGTTGCACCTACGGTATGGCTATCTGTATCGCTGAGGCAAGCAAGCCTCTCCACCAATGGCAAGGTCCATGGTTCATGGGATTATACCACAACCCAGGACTATTTTTTTCTTTCTTCACAATAAATGTCTTACTGAATGTACAACTCAATCTGCAGTGTCGTCGTCTCACAGCTACAGCATGAGTCATGTGATGAGGCACGCCAACATGCAAAATTAAAGTAGTGTGCAGAAAAACATATAACCAGTTGGCTAGAATGACCAATGAGCTGTGAACAGGTACAGATGGCGAAGATAACCAACTATACTACTGGCCATTAAAATTGCAACACCATGAACATGATGTACTACAGATGCGAAATTTAACTGACACGAAGAAGATGCTGTGTTATAAAAATGATTAGCTTTTCAGAGCATTCACACAAGGTTGTCGCCGGTGGCGACACCTACTACGTGCTGACATGAGGAAAGTTTCCAACCGATTTCTCATACACAAACAGCAGTTGACCGGCGTTGCCTGGTGAAACGTTGTTGTTATGCCTCGTGTAAGGAGGAGAAATGCGTACCATCACGTTTCCGACTTTGATGAAGGTCAGAGTGTAGCCTATCGCGATTGTGGTTTATTGTATCGCGATTGCAGTTTATCGTATCGTGACAATGCTGCTCACGTTGGTTGAGATCCAATGACTGTTAGCAGAATATGGAATCAGTGGGTTCAGGAGGGAAATGTAGAATGCTGTGCTGGATCCCAACGGCCTCATATCACTAGCAGTCGAGATGACAGGCATCTTATCCGCATGGCTGTAACGGATTGTGCAGCCATGTCTCGATCCCTGAGTCAACAGACGGGGACGTTTGCAAGACAACAACCATCTGCACGAACAGTTCGACGACGTTTGCAGCAGCATGGACTATCAGCTCGGAGACCATGGCTGCGGTTACCCTTGACGCTGCATCACAGACAGGAGCGCCTGTGATGGTGTACTCAATGATGAACCTGCGTGCGCAAATGGCAAAACGTCATTTTTTCGGATAAATCCAGGTTCTACTTACAGCACCATGATAGTCGCATCCTTGTTTAGCGACATTGTGGTGAACGCACATTGGAGCGCGTATTTGTCATCGCCATACTGGCATATCACCCGGCGTGATTGTATGGGGTGCTACTGGTTACACGTCTCGATCACCTCTTGTTCGCATTGACGGTACTTTGAACAGTGGACGTTACATTTCAGATGTGTTACGACCCATGGGTCTACCCTTCATTCGATCCCTGCGGTACTCTACATTTCAGCAGGATAATGCACAACAGCATGTTGCAGGTCCTGTACGAGCCTTTCTGGATACGGAAAATGTTCGACTGCTGCCTTGGCCACCACATTCTTCAGATCTCTCACCAACTGAAAACGTCTGGTCAATGGTGGCCAAGCAACTGGCTAGTCACAATACGCCAGTTACGACTCTTGATGAACTGTGGTATGTTGAAGCTGCATGGACAGCTGTACCTGTACACACCATCCAAGCTCTGTTTGACTCAATGCCCAGGCATATCAAGGCCGTTATTACGGCCAGAGGTGGTTGTTCTGGGTACTGATTTCTCAGGATCTATGCACCCAAATTGCATGAAAATGTAATCACATGTCAGTTCTAGTATAATATATTTCTCGAATGAATACCCGTTTATCATCTGCATTTCTTCTTGGTGTAGCAATTTTAATGCCCAGTAGTGTACTACATTGCAAAAGTAATCAGTAAATGACAAATAGAGTTACCTGTCAGACAAGGCATTATGAAGGTTTCAGTTTTATAAGCTGGATGGAAACAAGCACAGGCGCTGTAAAAACATGCTTACTGTTGCTGTACTGCCTCCACACTTTTGCAAGTACTGTATCTTAGCAGAAATAACTTGTGACTGCTCTCCAAACATGATCATGTACCTACAGTTAGTGCTATGTCTTCTTCTTCTGTAGTGGTCAATCCAAGGATTGGTTTGCAACAGCTACAATGGCAGCTTGTCTCCATTCTGTGCGTCTTTCAGCTTTTCTCTTCATTTCTTTATAGGTGTTACATCCCACATCTTTCACGATTTGATCCATGTACCTCAGTCGTGGTCTTCCTCTTGGTCTTTTTCCCTCGACGTACCCCTCTATGATTGTGTTCAGGAGTCCTTTATGTCTTAATAGATGGCCTGTAAATTGTACTCTTCTTTTAACAATGAAACTCCAGAAGCTTCTCTTCTCACCTGCTCTTTCCAGAACCACTTCGTTTGTGACCTTGTCGATCCATTTTATTTTGAGCATGCGTCTATAGCACCACATTTCAAAAGAATTTGGCTTCTGCTGTTCCTCTGTCCCGAGAGTCCATGTCTCACACCCATAGCATGCCACACTCCACACACATGATTCAAAAATCTTTTCCTGGTTTCAAGGCTGATGCTCTTAGATGTTAATACGTTTTTCTTCTTGTTAAAAGCAGCCTTTGCTTGAGCTATGCTACTTCTCACTTCTGCCTTGCTCCTTCCATCCCTGGTAATATTACTGCCCAGATAAGTAAATTTATCAACTTGTTCAAGCAGTTCATTGCCTACATGAACTTGGACTTTCACTTGATCTTCTTTGTCGCATGCCATTACTTTTGTTTTTGCTTTATTAATTCTCATATTATATTCTTCACCCATAACTTTATCCATTCTATTCAGTAGGACTACAAGATCTTCTTCACTTTCAGCCAGGACAGCTATATCATCGGCATATCTTATCATATCTATTCGTTGGCCATGAATTACTACACCTGTCTGTGAATTTTCCCTTACTTTTTTCAGCGTCCTCTTCAATGTATACGTTAAAGATAACAGGGGATAGTGCGCAACCTTGCTGGACACCTTTCCGTATCTGCACCTCTTCTTGTTTTGTCCGTCCACAGATAACTGCTGTCTCGTTTTTGTACAGGTTCCATATCATTTTTCTATCTTTATGGTCTATTCCTACTTTTTTGAGTACCTCAAACATCTTATCCCATTTAACATTATCAAAGGCTTTCTCTACATCTACGAAAGCTATGTATGTTTTCAGGTTCTTATCTAGTCGTTTCTCTATTATTAGTTTTAGAGCAAATATTGCTTCTCTGGTTCCTCTATCTTTCCGGAATCCAAACTGGTCTTCGGAGAGTGTAGCTTCGACTTTTTGTTCTATGCATTTTAGGATAATTGAGGTTAATATTTTAGAGGCGTGAGTAACTAGGCTGAGTGTCCTATAATTTTCACATCTTGTAGCATTTGCCTTCTTTGGAATGGGGACCATAATGTTTTTCTCAAAGTCTGTAGGAATTTTACCCTGCTTGTACATGTTGAAAACAAGATTATACAACTCCTGATTCAGTTTTTCTCCTCCAGATTTCAGAAGTTCGGCTGGGATATTGTCTATAGCAGGCGATTTGTTGTTTTTCAGTTTTTCAGAGCTAGTTCAAACTCTGCCTTTAATATAGGTTCACCTATGTTGTGTGCATCTACTTCTGTTTCTTCTTCCATGATGTTTTCAGACAGGTCTGGTCCGCTGTACAGTTTTCCTATATATTGTTTCCATCTTCTTGCAACTTCATCATCGACATCCAACATATTGCCATTTTCATCCATCACAGCCCTACATTTGTTTCTTCTGTCTCCAAAGCAATGTCTCACACATTTATAGGCCTTGTCGATATTTCCCTTGCTCATGTTGTCCTCAACTGAAATACAGAGATCATCAAGGTATTTTTCTCTTGCTTGTTTTGCCTCTCTGTTGATTCTGTTTTTCAGACTCTTGTATTTCTCTTGGTCTTCCTTCTTCACAGAATTTTTTAATTTCCTTCTTTCTTCCATCATATTTAGTAGGTCATTAGTGATCCATTCCTTCCTTTTCTCTGTCCTTTCTTTTCCTATTACTTCTTCTGCTGCTTCTAAAATACCAGTTTTTATTTTTTCCCAGCTGCTTTGGATGTCATTGCAGCCCTGTGTATTTGTTTTCTTGTCTGTTTCTAGATGATAGTGCTTCAGTGTATTTTCGTTTTTCTGGTTTGTCAAATCCCATTTACATGTACTACTTCTTTTAATGTTCTTGAATTTTAGTTCAGTCGTCATCATAACGAGTATATGGTCACTTTCCACATCACAGCCTGGATATGATCTGCTGTCCTTAACTTGGTTTTTAAATCTCTGCTTCACTAATATGAAGTCAATTTGATATCTGCTAATGTCACCAGGCATTTTCCAAGTATATCTTCTTCTTGGATGATGATTAAAGAAGGTATTTGTAACGCAAAGTTTATTTCCTTGGCAGAATTCTACAATTTTAGCCCCTCTTTCATTTCTTAATCCTAATCCAAAATTCCCTGCCACATCCTCTTCTTTACCTTTCCCAACAACGGCATTCATATCTCCCATGATGACAAGGTTTCCAGCTCCTTTAAATCTGCCAATTACTTCTTCAAGGTGGTCATACATCATGTCGATTTCATTATCCTCGTGCCTCGTAGTTGGCATGTATACTTGGATTATGATTGTGTCTCTTGGTTTAGTTTCCAATCGGACATAAATTATCCTCTCACTATGTTGAACAAATCCTTTTACTCTTAACCCCATCTCTTTATTGAGGATAATTCCCACTCCTGCAATCCCGGGACTGTCTTGTGCTGTTCCAGTGTGTATGATTCTGTAATCCCCTGACCAAAAGTCGCCAGCGTTTGGCCACCTCATTTCTGAGACTCCCAGTACATCAATATCCATTCGTTTCATTTCCATTTTCAAGTTTTCCAGTTTACCACATTTAAGAAGTGAGTTGATGTTCCATGTTGCTATCCTTCTCACATTAATGCTTTTGGATTGTTGTCCCCGCCCGGAGATCCGAATGGGGGACTATTTTACCTCCGGAGAATTTAACCAAAGAGCTTTCCATCATAAGCTGTTGATACTTGGGATACCCGCCCGGGTCTTTAATGGAGTGGCTTCCCGTTGCCTTCTCCATTCTATGGCGTTGGCCACCTTGTGGCTCCTCCGCCTTTAGGAGCAGTTTCCCACCCCAAGGGCAAGAGAGTGCCCTTCCTTCTAGCCGCTCATCCGCCCTCCTAGAAGGCCGTTGGCACTTGATAGAAGGTAATCTCCTTATCCCGGGAGATATTCGGCTCAGCAGAAGTATTGGTTGGAAATGGAAGACCCCTAGCCCTCGAAACCTAATAGTGTCAGGGTCGGAAAAGAACAAGAGTTGGCCGAGGGTGGCCAAATAGGAAAGATAAAAGTGAGGAGCCTGGCATAAATAAGTGGAAGCAATGCCAGTACTCAGCTCGGGACCCCGTGGTCGCCAGCCACGTATTCACTAGGTGTGAGTCCCTGAAACTTCAAAACTGTAATTATGTGAATGTGGGCCAACTAAACAGAAATTTTCATACATTGAGTATGATATCATCAAACCTCCTAAATGGCTATTGGAGATATCACTGGGTCAATAGCAGCACAACTTTGTGTCATGTGTTATGCATCCACATTTGGAACAACTAAGTATCTGAAATATGCATTCTGTATGACATATGCCTGTCTAATAAACTGTTATCTACCAGCTATTTCACCACCATCAGCCCTTTTTTGATAGTCACTTAAGACAATAATTCATGAACAAACAAGTCCACCTTTCGTAGCTCAGAACACAGTCTAGATATCCTTGTCTACAGTAGAAAGTTCGCTACAGTTTTCTGCTCACATAATATATACAAAGCACAATGAAGAAAGTGTGCTGTCACAGCTGTGGGGGCGTGATGTCTAAATGTATGGAAATGTGGATGGTAGAAGAGCTAATACAATATTTGATTTTCTGGGCAAGCCTATGTACCACCCATAATGATTGCCTGCTCTCATTTCGTCTATTACTTCCAGACTGAAATCTCTGTTATTGTAAACTAATATCTCTCTAACGACAGGTTTTTTTTTTTTTTAACACACTCATACTATAAAAAGTCTTACAGAAATGGGCACCTAAACAATTGAGCATATTACCTCCGCAACTAATCTTGTACACTGCCCTTGGAACTCTTTTATTGGAAACTATTTTTAATATTGTCTCTGGCTCACAGTGAAAACATTTTTAGTACTACAATACTGAAAAAAACAGTGTGCAAAACTTAAGGATGAAAATAAATTTCAAAAATTCAAATGGCTCTAAGCACTATGAGACATCTGAGGTCATCAGTCCTCTAGACTGAGAACTACTTAAACCTAACTAACCTAAGGACATCACACACAGCCACGGCCGAGGCAAGATTCGAACCTGCGACCGCAGCAGCAGTGTCGTTCCATACTGAAGTGCCTAGAACCGCTCAGCCACAGCGGCCAGCAAAATAACTTTCACATGTTGCCTCACTGTCAAGTAACTTAGCTGAATGAAACTTGGACCATACATACAAAAAACTGTTACAGTACAGCAGACGATAACTGAAAGAAATACACAATGAGCTCAACAGAAATAACACCTTTATTCAAAAACAATAATTACACTTAAGTTATCATGATTTATATTGGTTCACTGGGGACATTACAAAAGGTGGGACATTGTGGGTGATCATGACAGACAGCAATGAATGCTCGTAACATGCTCCCTTCCTGGCCACAAGGTTGGTAAGAAGTTTGTGTGTTACTGTGTTCCATCCCTCCACCATCATGGTTGCCAACTGCTGTACGGTTGTTGATGCATGTGGACGTGCTACAATACATTTCCTTAACACATCTCACATGTGCTGATGGGATTCAAGATTCAAGTAGGAGGGGGAGGGGAGGCAGTCCATTTGCTAAATATCCTGTCATTCCAATTCCTCCTTCACCTCCAATGTTCAATGCAGTTGCAAAGTCAGTCCGAATACACTCCTGAAGAGAGACATGTGGGGAAAGATACAGTGTCATTGTTTCTGGGTGCATTACATGTTCCCACCTCTCACCATACAAGGGTACAGCTAGAATAAATATGCAGACAACTTGTTCTCATCTGAGAAAAGCACACAATCCCATTCCTTGTTTATCCAGTCCCTATGTTCTTCATACCATCGCAAATCTTTGAACACGATACACTCACGAGCCAACATTATTGGGACACTGTACTCCTTCCCCACATGCATCTTTTCGGTGGTGTATTTGGCCCTGACTACATTTCTATGAAGGACAATGGGAGGTGAAGCAGCTCTTGGAACGAGGAAGACATTTGGCAAATGAACTGCTCTGCCTGTCTCACCGCCCCTACTTCCCCCTGCCCCCAACTTAGATCTCACAGAGCACATGTGCAATGACACGGGGAGATGTATTGCAGCACACCCGCATGCATTAATGGACATCCAGCAGTTGTCAACAGCACTGGTAGGTGTATGTAATGAACTACTGAAAGAACTCCTTAAAATCCTTGCGGCAAGAATGGGAGCACATTGCACAGCATGTAGTGCCATCTGTGGTGATCACACACCTTATTAAGAACGATATCCTGTCTTTTGTAATGTCCAGGGGACCATCATAAATCACAGTGACTTCAATTTAATTACTGTCTTTGTATAAAAGTGTCACTTGTGTTCATCTCATTGCATGTTTCTTTCAGTTACCTCCTGTACTATATATTTTACGTATGGCCCAAGTTTCACTGAGCTATTTTTTTTTTTTTTTGGTAGTGACATAACATGCGAATGTTACTTTCATGCTTAAGGGGCTCCGGAAAGGCTCAAAATCACGAAAAGTTCAATTTTTACTTTCTTGCGTTTTCTGAATATGCAGACTATTACCTTTTAATAGATATATAATTTATTCAATTCCGAAGACTACAACTATTTTTAAATTTTTTTTGAAATGTGTTCTACATGGGCATGACCCACTGTGGCGCTGTTAAACTGCTGTCAAATGGTGTTATTATTAACGTCCGTGTTCATCAGGTACATTTTAGTGATGTTAGATAAATTATGTGTTGTGGCTAACCTGTGATGGTTCAATATATATCGCTGGTGTGATTGTCGATTGTTTCATGTTTATTTACTCTGTCGTTATCTCGAAAATATTCGTAATTATTTCTGTTTCTTGAGTCTCTGTTTTGTTGAAGTATAATAATGAGTAAAAGTAAAGTTATTAGAAATCCTCTGAAGGCTTTTAAGAAAAGGAGAAATGTTGGAAAGCCAAAGGTATGTGTTATTACTGTAAACAACAAAGACGATAACCAAGTGAGTGAACCTAACCTCTCAAGTACACCTGCCCATAGCAGTCAAAGTGAGAAAGAAAATACTTCACAGAAGAAGCTTGGTTCAATGAGTGAAAACTATGAATGTTTTATGGGTGAATCGGATGTGAATGAAATATTTGATATGTCGGTTCTCAAAGGAATTTTTTCAATCTGTGTGAGATGTATTCATTGTAGTGAAGTTTGTCTGGAACTCTCCATAATAAAGCACATAGGACTTGCTAGTGAAATACAACTGAAATGTGATAAGTGTTCATACATGACCACCTTTTGGAACAGTGTTGCAGTAACTGCAACTGAAGAAAATGGTAGCAAAATCTACGAACACAACAACGAGCGATTCTTGCTTTAGACAAGGAACGCCTTCGGGCTGCAGACAGGGCTGTAAAGAGTCTAGAAATACAAGCAAGAGTAAACAGGAGGAGGAACAAGAGGAAGCTGGAGGAGGAGTTTGCAGAGGATGAAGATAATCCATCCTATGGACCTGGAATGCACTAAAAAGTTAATCCAATCTTTGTCGCTCGATTCCCAAAACTTTTATTTTCTCATACTAATTACATGTTTTCTAAGGATCTTCCAAACATATTTGTTTCAAACTTTCAGTAAATGTTACACAGTACCTTCTGCATAATTTAACACAGCCTTTTTCCAAAAAACTGTATATTTTTGAATATATAAATAAAAAATTGCAAAAAAATGTTGTGAATTTTCATTACAATTGAAAAAAAATCATCTTTAATAACTGAACTAAAATTTTGTTAAATCCCTGCGTTAAGTTGTAGCCCATATTCCAATAAATAATCTGTAAAAAGTTCAACTTCCTACCTCAAATACTTTGTGAGGAAAGATGTAATTTATAAGCGTTATTTTAACATTGCAAGTATAGGGCATTCCGGAGCCCCTTAAGTTTTGCACTAAAGTGTATACTAGAGACAGCTTGTTTGTATTTATCTCATCATCAATATAACCATTCCAATTGCAGTGACTGGTAAATATGTACTTTTGATTTATGTATGTATAGTGTGCACTTTAATAGTTCGTTTTTACGTTTTCTTCTTTCCAATGTATTACCAAGTGTTGTTATGTAGTTTATTCGCTGCTGAATCACTTTCATACTAATCATCAAACAATGGAAAATTGAAGGAAGGAATGTAACAATATTATGAGAAGGAAAGTTGCTACTCACAATACAGCGAAGATGCTGATTCACAGATAGGCACAACAAAAAGACTCTCACAATTATAGCTTTTGGCTGTTAAGGCCTTTGTCAACAATACACACACACACACACACACACACACACACACACTCTCTCTCTCTCTCTCTCTCTCTCTCTCTCTCTCTCTCTCAAGCAAATGTAACACACACACATGAATGCAGCCTCAGGCAACTAAAACCACTCTGCGAGCAGCAGCACCAGTGCATGATGGGAGTGGCGAGAGGGTGAGGCTGGAGTGGGGAGGGGGAGGGATGGTATGGTGGGGGTGGCGGACAGCGAAGTGCTGCAGGTTAGACTGAAGGCAGTGGAGAGATGGGGAGGGAGAGGGGGGGAGGGATACCGCAGTTTGTGTGTGTGTGTATCGTTGACGAAAGACTTAATGGCCGAAAGCTATAATTATTAGTCTTTTTGTTGTGCCTCTCTGCAACTCAGCATCTCTTTCATACTAATAAATTCTACATTAATAAGATGCCAGTTTTACATTCCAATATTAAGATAAAGATACTTACTTCTGGAGTTGTACATGAAACAGAACCTTCACGGCTAGTACGGTCTCTAGGACTGTTTTCTTCATGTTCCAGAATTTGTTTTGTGCACTGTATCTGCTCCTGACTAGATCTGGAAAAATATAAGTAAGAAAATAATAACTGATTAGGTATTCATTTTTTCTTTTACAGTAAAGACAGTTAAGAATGAAAAGTTATGTGACACTATAAACAAAAATACTTTGCTAAAAGCAGTTGCAGGCCCAGTTACCATGAAGAAAATAGCACAAGTTATCATTGGGCACAAAAAGGGATACATCCGTCAGCTTAACAAAGTAGAAGTTTCACATCTAGAAAAAACAAAAACAACTGATAGTTTGACATTATTCTCCACCAATGGTATTGGCATGCCAGTTAGTAAATGTTGCCACAGAGTGAGAAGGCATTTACCATGACTTCACAAACAGATAAAAAGCACAGTCATGGGACACAAGATTCTACGGACGTAGCTCTAAAATGAGATTCTTTCGATCTGCACAACTAACAGAAATTGACCCTGTTTGAGTTTCCATAACACGTTCAGTGAAGCTATGGTAATTGTAGTACAGGTACTGGCTAGTGTTCCTAGCCATTTGGGTCCCAACAGATGAGTGAGTTCAAGTTGGTCCACATAATGCTGACCTAGTACAACTTTCCTTTAGTGAACTTATATAAATGAGCTCCATCCCAATTCATATTTTAAGTAGTTTAGACACCTTCCAGACTGTCTACATTATCTTTCACAGAAGAAAATTAACTGACTGATCAGAAATATGAGAAAAGAAAGTAGACCAAAATATACATCTGCACTATGGAAAGTCTGTTACTCCTCGCCAACATGCGAGCTAGTACAATTCCAAGGAATCCTGCCAGGTGTGTGTGTGTGTGTGTGTGGGGGGGGGGGGGTTTAATCTCATGGGCACCCAACGGCAGGGTCATCAGCACCCTTACACTTATTAAAACAAACAAATGTGGAGATAACTAATCAAGAAATTAAAACACAAGGAGAACAAAACACAGATGAGCTAAAAGAAAAGCACAGGGAAATATAATTGGCTGGCCACTTACAAAAAACTTGGACGAGCCACCCTGCTGACACGTTTAAAAAATCTCCCTAAAATATTGTTAAAAATATTGGACAATTAATGAAACTTTAAAACTCAAACCACGTTCACTAGATCATTACATAAAATAAGACGGCAAATCCGTGATAGTCCACTGGTCGGTAAATAAACTGCAGTCCAATGAAATGTGGCAAACCGGAATCTGTATGCCACAAGCACCACACATTGGGGGGTCCTCTCGTTGGAGTAAGAATCCATGTGTCACAGGGCTGTAGCACATGCAAAGATGAGTAAGAAGGATCTTGTCCCACTGATGTGGATGGAAGGAAGTACTACAAGGACTAGTTGTGGGTATATCAACACAGAGCTTGTTGTCGGTCACTTTAAGCCACTCACCTCCCCATTGACACAGGACTTTAACTCAACAGCGAGGTAAGAGCATACAGGGAGACAGCACACCGAAATACCTGAGGGTCACGAAATGCCTCCTTGGCTGCTCGATCTGCCCATTCATTCCCCGCAATATCCATGTGCCCTGGTACCCAGCATAAAGACATCTCCTTCCTCAGTCATTGTAGTTGGAGGCGGGTATCCTGCATATTCTGGGTTACTTTATCTGCTGGGTACAAACGTTGGAGAGAGTGAAAGGTGCTCAGAGAATCTGAACAGATAAGAAATCTAACACTGGGAGAACATTTCATCTGCTCCAGTGCCTGTAAGATCGCATATAATTCTGCGTTGAAGACAGTAAATTCCAAAGGCAGTCTAACCTTGAGGACACGATACGGGAAGATGACACAGCAACCAACATAGTTCCCCTGCTTAGACCCACCCATAAAAACAGCTACATGGTTGTGGTACTCAGACAGATAGTCAGAAGATACCACATTAAAAATGGAAGCAGGAGAGCTCTCTCTCCTCAATAGCACCAAATCTAAGGTCACCCTGGGCCTCTCCAGTAACCAGGGTGGCATATGGTTAAAACCCTGGATTGGGGGTCATACTGGCACCACACCGAGTGACTCCAGCACACGCTGCATGCATGTGTTCCTCCTGTAATATATGATGTTAGTTGGGCTATGGAACCCATTCAGTATTTTCAATCTTTCCCTGAGAACATATGCAACCAAAGTAATGCTATTATACCACTAAAGTTGATAAAAGCCTGCAAGGACAGTGTGGATGTAGCATTTGATGAATCTGAAAGTGATGTTTTACATGGAGTGTCTAATAACAGACATGATGATTCACGTTTTGGATGTCCTTACATTAAAATTAAGATTGATTAGTGGGAAGGGAACTGTTTGATTGATACAGGTAGTCTGATTTGTGGCACATCTGAACAATTTAGAGACAAGGTTAAATATAGTAAGAATTTTGTGGAAATGCCTGTCGTAGGTGTAAAGATAAGAGGAGCTACAGGCAATTGGTAAAATCTCTGGTATTTTTAATGTTTAGTATAGAAGAGAAAACCTTTGAACATGGATGCATAATGATACCTAGTCTAGAACAAAATATTCATTATGTTTGTAGATTTTTAAGACTATATAATTGTGTTTTGTTTGCCATGAATGTGGTATGTAAGATCACGTAGTACAAGTTTAATGTGTAAGCTCCTGTAATTTCAAGGGTTCTGTCTTATACATTGACTGAGTTTAAATATTTCTGTAGATTCATATGACTATACTAGTATAATTGTGTTTCATTTGTTTGGGGTTTAGTAGGTAAGATGATGTGAATTTTGTAGTTCTGTCTTATCTGTTGACTGAGTTAAAGCCTGTGGTACACTATATAATTATGTTCTATAATAGATTTGTACTTTAGAATCTAAATGAGTATATCCGTTTACAATTTTGAAATGGGACAATATTCATAACTTGTACTGCAAAGATTAGGAATAGTATCTGAGCACATCAGTTTATTACCTTATTAGCCCATTCTTTTCATTGCATTTAACTCTGTGTATTAATGTTTCATAAGTGAACACTTTTTAATCTCAACTGACATAAATCCCGTACACCTGATTTTCAAAGTTACCAAGGGGAACACATCTTGTGTGATATGAAGGAGATATCGAACACCATATTTAGTACACAAAACAATGTTTCAGAATTTGATGTGAATGCTAGACAGGAAGTTACCTATCCGTTGGAGCATGTTATGAGAACTCCAAGGGGAAAACTGAAATATGTGGACAGATCCACATCCCACACTGCTGTATGGCTGTACCCTGCTGGACCAGTCAACTTCCAAGAGATCGTGTGTGCTGGGTAATGTACTTGAGCATCTGTTGATTGGATCTGTGTTGTGACTGATATTTGTGAACTATTAACCAAGACTACTAAAGACAGTGTTATTCAGCATAAATGCACGTAGGGGGATTGACTTTCCTAAACATTATGGAACTTTAAATCAATATGTAATTGTTTTTTATGAATTGTAAATGAATCTTCTAGGTCTTAATGTACATAGGTTAGTTGTAAGGTCAATTAGGAACTAGTGTGGACGACATCTATAGTATAAACAATGTAACATGATAGTAGTCGTGTCTGCTTTCATACATTGATTTTGGATCTCAAGTTACTACATTGTGTCATCCGTCAAAGATCTTGAGTTGTGGACAGACTCATGCTTAACTCTGTACTGGGTACACCTGGTCATCGCAACTGTTTGTATGTACTCAAGGAGAACGTACAGCCATTGATTGGAGCTCGATGCTTCTCACGATTACTCGTTGCATATAACTGAACTTATTGATTATGAACTTTATTCATTTTGTTGTGCCAAAACATTTTTTTGCTCGTTTGTGGGTTGGATTCATGGGTTGATCCCCACATCATAAACTTAGGCCCTAAAATTTTTCCAGTAGTTTGTTCTTTCATGAGTCAACATATCCCTAAATACTATAGTTTATGTAGCTGATTGAATCCTACTCATTATTGAGTATATTCTTCTGGTATGTACCCAGCATCATGAGTTTTTCAAGTCAGCTCACTCATCGTACACTTAGGCCCTGAAATTTTTTCTCTTTGCTTTTGAAGATTTTTAAGGTGTGATTGTATAGATCGTAACTTAACATTTATAAGTTCTAGTAATTTACATTGTCTCTGTAATTATTTCTATAGTTAAGTGGTGTAATGTTGTAGTTTTGACCTTGTATTATTGTCTTGTGACAGTATGTTCCACAAATCTGAATGACATATTCTGATATATGTAAATATTCTGATTTGTATAGTGGATATTTTTTCATGTTATCTGTAATATGTTATGTATCAGATACTTCTATACATCCATCTGCTATCCTGTGCATTATTTTGTACACCTTTTGGCAAACCTTATTGTCTGTCACAAAATATTGTAAACATTCTGTTTTCAAATTTTGTGAGGGGGATATTGCAATGTGTCACCCTCCTCTAACATTACCTCCCCCCGACCCCCCCCCCCCCCCCTTCTATTTTTTTTTTTTTTTTTTTTTTTTTTTTTTTTTTTTTTTTTTTAAAAAAAAAACAGAAATAACCAACACCATGTATACTATTGATTCTGATATATGTGAGCATTCTTGGCTGTTTAACTGAATGAACTTCATATGATTTTGTATACGATGTATTATATTTTGGGTTAAAATGTATAAAAAAAGAAATTAATTTGTTACAGTCGTTATTTACTAATCTGTATGTGCGGATAAAATTACTCTTCTTTCAAAAATATTTGAAATTACAAAATTTCTGGCACATTTAAAATTCATATTATAAATTGCACAATCTGACAATAATTATTAAATTTATTTCTGGACTCATTTATAAAATAATGACATATTTTTGTGAAGATTCTTCTTTTGTTAAGAATGTTTGTAAACTCTTTTGCTTTGTAAGCTCTTTGGAATATTGTGAGTAGCACAGAATGTTAGTAGTAGTGGGCATGCCTCTGATGGAAGTAATGAATTTCTAATCTTGTCAACAACAATGTGAATGTTCTGATGTGGAATGGTAAAGTCGGTGTGATATAAAAGAATGGGATAAAATAAAAAGATATTCATAGCAACAGGCAAATCTTCATCAGATATTCAGTTCAACAAGAACCGGCAACGTTATAAAAATTACAGCCTCAAGAATGTACCCTAGACGCAAGAATTTGAGCCAATAACAATGAGATAATGAATATAAATAAAAAGTTTATCTTTTGCATATCTTACGCCTCTTGAAGCTTTCAAAATTTGTGCAGCAAAGACAGAGAATTTTAACAGTGATGTGTGGGAGGGTAAGATTACAGTATGTAGATTGTTTTTGGTATATTGTGGACTGTGAAAACAATGAGCAAAGTGGATTTAACTCATCCTGAGTTAATTTTCCATGCAATACTATAAGAGCTGATACAATGAATATTGTAGATGTCCATCTATTAGCAGCACTGATTCTGAAGCACAATGTGGACTGCCAGGTTAAAATTCGAATGTGTTGATGTGTCTCTCATTGTGAATTAACATATTGTGGAGTAATACGAAAGCAAGGACTGTAGAAAGACAGACTTATTGCATGAACTGATTTAAGCATTCAGCCACTGCTCCGAACTGCGTACCAGAGATGATGTTCATCTTTTATTCTGAACTAATAATAGTGTGATAAAGACAGGATTACTGAGTGAACTGACTTCAATATTGAGCATGTATCTGAACTGTGTACCATATGCAAAAACTACAAGATTCAAACAGTGGCTACAAGAACGCATCCCCTTTGTTCTACACTGTCGACTACTAACACTTCAACCATCAAGGGGGCATATGCATTTTTACAGCATCTTCAGACTAAGGACCACTTGTAAGAGGAAAACATAATTTAATAAAGATCAAACAATCCTGTTGGAAGAACATCCGCAACTGAGCATTGTAGTAGAGTTTGAAAATACCGTTTCAGTTGTAAATTTCTTTTATTATCACAACTGGTTTCGGGCTCTCATAAGTGCATCCTCAGGTGTCGCAATTGTGCCGTGGCCCCTGAGCACCATGGTGAACGTGTACTGCACGTACTGTGGGCTCGGGGGCCACAGCAGAGTTGCAACACCTGAGGATGGGCTTATGAGAGCCCGAAACCAGTCGTGATAATAAAAGAAATTTACAACTGAAGCAGTATTTTCAACTTCTAGTTAATAAAGATCGCATTACTAAACTGCCACTGGACATGGTAGCCGTGCGGTCTGAGACACCTTGCTATAGTTTGTGCGGTTCCCCCTGTTGGAGATTCAAGTCCTCCCTCTGGCATGGGTGCATGTGTGTTGTCCTTAGCATAAGTTAGTTCAAGTTAGATTAAGTAGTGTGTAAGCGTAGGGACCGATGACCTCAGGAGCTTGATCCCATAGGAACTTATCACAAATTTCCAACTGAACTGTACATGTGGGCTACCAGGTTCTGATGATGACTCGCTGTTTTTCACAGCTAACAACGTAAGTTTCTTTCATTGAATATTATGACTAGGGAACATATTTTTATGTAATTTTCTTTTTTATAAAAAAAAATCTGTAAGAAAGCATTAAAAAAAATCTGTAAGAAAGGCAGAAATTACCGAAACAGCACACTTCTTAGAAAATACAAAAATTTTGAAACAACACAAGAATCAACATTATGAAAATTATACGTGCCTGTTACGAAGAAAAGCTAAGAAAGGTAAGAGCAGAATGTAAAACAAAATGGGTAAGCACTGACACATCACCAGACCAGGAAAGTGGGAAATATTGAGGTAGGTGTGCTAATAAATAGTTCCTATGCCGTGTTTTCTATTAGGATGTAAAGAAATATCAGCAGCCAATAACGTAACAATGGCTCACTTATTCGATGAATGTCTGCCGTTGTTATGGCCGAATGGGGTGAAATTTGATAGTGTTATACTTATGGGTGCTGCTCCATATGTAAAGAAGGCATCCAATGCTTTTCTGTAAGCTTCTCACACGTGACGTGCGTAATTTGTATAGTAAATGGTTTATACAGAATATGTGAGCAGATCATAAAGTGGACAAATTGATCTCGAATGGCAAAAGCTGTCTGTGAAAGCACCAACAAAAACTGATTTGTTCAGAGGCAAAAACCTGGAATTTCCACCTAGACCCATAATTGCTCATTGGGGGAACATGGAGGGAAGCAGCGGTGTACTGTATTATGCATAAAATTCTGAAAATTTTAAATTGATGATGGATGAATAAATAAATATGATGCTTCTTTGACTGAAATTCTTTGGAACTTACTCAACATTAGTACACTAAAAAATGAATTGCCTTACATATCCGGAAATTTGAGTTTTTGTTTCACTCTATCAAAAAAATTAGAAACGTCAACCAACTTGTTAATTGAGACATAATGGATTGCATGACATTGAGAAAAAATTAATTCAATCAAAGGCCCAAAAGCATTAGCTATTAAACAGAAATTTAAAAATTTGCTTGAAAAACAAATAGTGGATTTCATACAATTCATAAAATTGTCAAGGTTTTGGCAGGAGAAGTAGATGATGGTGAAATTGAAAATGTGTGTCCCAGTGACATTGCTTTGGTGAAATACACAAGACTGTTATCATGTAATGTGAAACAAAATATTTTTGCATTTTATGCACACTTTTTAAATTTTTCCTGCCTAAAAAATAAAATATTTTAAAGTTTTTTATGACATAAAAATCCATTCCTAATGAGAATTTCTGAGATCTTTACTCTCACAAATACAATTTTCTGAAATTCTCTGTTACATAAAACCAAGCTTTGTTTTGCTGAATACATATGCATGGTGCATTGTTATCCACTTCACGTAACTTATGTTGTGCCCACTTGGCAAAATAAAGACGAAGTTTTGGCATGGCAGAAGACAGCAAGAAGGTCATTAGTGTCAGCCAAACGAGCAGGAGGCCAATGTGGGGGAGGCTTATAAAAATAAGTTTTTCGACAAGACATGTGACGTGAAGTCCTCATATGATAAATGAATTAATATGGTGGCAGAATCTATCAGGCGAAGTATCTGGATAGTACAGGATAAATAAGGTGACAAAATTACAAAGCAAGGTCCATAGGCAATAAAAGGGTAATAATTGTTAGACAGAAAGCAAAAGCTGTAAGAGAGAAACAGAGAGGGGCTTGTGGCAGGGACTACACTACGTCATGAAAAGCCAATGTGACCTTACGGCATATTCCAAAGCCATTTGGAACTTCCTATACCCTCTACTCAGCCTCTGACACATTTCAGGCAAATAACTAATCAAGTCACTCAGTAAGACAATATGAACTAAAACTAAACTCCTCCCAAACAGGCCATGAAGGCCCAACGATACTGACCGGCCGCCATTTCATCCTCAGCTCATAGGCGTCACTGGATGCGGATACGGAGGGGCATGTGGTCAGCACACCGCACTCCCGGCTGTATGTCAGTTTCCGAGACCGGAGCCACTACTTTTCAATCAAGCAGCTCCCCAATTTGCCTCACAAGGGCTGAGTGCACCCAGCTTGCAAACAGCACACGGCAGACCGGATGGTCACCCATACAAGTGCTAGCCCAGCTCGACGGTGCTTAACTTTAGTGATCTGATGGGAACCCGTGTTACCACTGTGGCAAGGCCGTTGGCAAGACAATATGAAGCCCTTTGATATCACATCACGTCAGGGTGTCAGGGACAGGCACGGTCAAAGGGAAAAGCAAAATAAAACTTGCAGACCTAGCATGAAGGGAAATTCAGCTATTATACAAATCAGCAGAAGTCAGACAGTAGTAGTCGGAATTACAGGCTGGAATCAGATAGCTGCAGAGCTCTGTTGATCTTAGATTTACACGAGGATTTCAGTTAGCAGATGGAACAGTGATAAGCATTCACTGTCTCTTTGTAAGGACTTATCCTTAGCGTGGCGGCACCTCAGTCATGAAAGTTACTCTGTGAGTCAAGATTCAGAATAAACTTAAAGGTTCATTGCACCTTTTGACTACTTATTCTCTTTGTCATCCTCCATTCAAATGTGTCCTCTCATGGAATTTACATCAGACAGTAAAGTCTCCCTCTCACTCAGGTCAGCCAACTGAATTGCCTTGAACACGAAAAGGCTGTCACTCAATACGTGGCAAAATTCAAGCTTGGGATGTGACACTTTGTTACCAAATCATTTAAATAATTCTTTTAGTTCTTTTTCAAAAACTGAAATAAAACTAAATTCAATGAGCAACACTTTTACAGTGACAATGGTATCTCTCTATGTTAAATTCTTTTAGCATTATTGTGTGTAACACATTCCTGACTTCCTACAGCAATAAGAAAGAATCTATTTCATTGTTTTATTATCTCCTTATACATAAATCTGGATTAAAACAAAGAATGAAAAGTCCAGGATGGAATAACAACAATATGAAAAGGATAGATAGCTATCCACAACATAGAGGAAGCACTGAGTCACACACACACACACACACACACTAGCACAATTCATTCATACCCAGCCACTGTCTCAAGGCATTGGGGCCTGACTCAGAAGAAGCTTAAATTTTTAGCAGTCTCTTTCAGTAAAAATCAGATTAGCAACACTTCTTGTTACAGCCATCATATTTGTCTTGTGAGAGTCAGCAACTGTATTGATATTTAAGATAATTCTCATTTATTGCTCAGTTTCAATTGCACATTTTTACTTAGATTACATATTTTGATCACTAACAAGGACTCTTGCTAAAATTACAGAACATATAATTATGTAAACATTCTTGTTACAATACTAATAGTGTAGAACTATGGGCATGCAAAATGTAAAACAGCATAAAATAGTTAATTTATAAAATGGAGTGAGGGGGATTGCAAGCTGGGACAGAAGGTTGGGAGGAGGGAGGTGTAATGGCAGGGATGTTATGAGTTTAACAACATAAGGTCTATACTAAAATTGCAAAAAGTCAATTACATAAGAAAGCATCCTGTTAAAATACCAGAAGCATACACCAATGGATGAGCAAAACTATAAAATGGGATAGAACAGTAGATTATAAAAGTAGAAATAAAGTAGTGAAACCTGAATTAGTATCTCACATTACCAAAAGTGTCAAATTTTGAAAGTATAAAACCATAAGGTCTTACTCTGCCAGAATGTATAAATAATAACATTGTATAAATATTTTTATTTAAAATATTAAAATTACAGGCTTAGAATGGAGAAGACAGTAACTGACACAACTGCTTAGGTAAATTCAACATTTATGTACAATTCTTTTTTTCTATTTATTGTAAAATATTAGATAGTACATACTCAGTATTACTTTGTTTCAGATCTCAAGCTGATCCTGACTGATCAAAACATGTGCTCTAATTAAAAATGTGCAACCGAGACAGTTGATTCTACAATATTTTATTCAAAGCGCTTGTAAAATATGGGTACCCTAAAGTGTTTGCTACTAAGGCAATTAGCTTTGACCAATCTGAGTAGACAACAGGTTCACACTGAACAAAGTTTGTTTACATATAAAAACTTGTTACACTGCAGTACTCCAGAGCCACTTTGGTAATTTGCCTGCTTGAGCTGATGAGCATCAATAAATATGTTAGTTCAAGTGAGAGTACTTGAGAATACTACTTAGTAAATTCTGGGAATAGCCTTTTTTTAGGTATTCAAAAATTACATACAACAGATTTTGTACCTGTTACATTTATGAGGAACTGGGTTTATTTCTCTTTCTTTAACATTATTTGCCAGATGTCACTTTTATTTAACAGATCAATTAAATTTCATAACATTTTTTAAGAACACAGTCATTACTGGTGAAGATCAATTAGGGAGGGATCCTGTATCGTCATACATTGACATCAATTTCGCCTCTGTCATCCTGGTCAGCAACTGCTTGTTTTCCATACTCTTCCATCCCAGGATGACTTGTGCAACTCCCAATGAGTGTCATTCTGCTACGGTATTTACACTGATGCCCAAGGTAATTGATCTGCCGCCTTAACCACCAGTAATGGCTCCTCTGGACTACACATCAGCTACCTTCTTCTCCCCTGGTGGTTGCTGTTGAGGGAGACTGGGTTGTAGGTGCACCACCTAATGTTACTACGTAAACTGAGTACCTGGTCAACCACTGTGGAGCCATAATCAGATGGTGCTTTGTCATCAGGAGTGCTCACTGACAAGACCACACTAGAATTATGCGCATAAGGCAGCATGTGCCAGTCTGACTTAGCTGTTGATGCAACCTGTGATCTGAACAGCAAGTGTGCTATTTGTTTGGTACAGGTGTTAATGTTGTGGGCTCTGTTAGTCATTAGTGGAACTATGGTACAATGTGGACTGGACTTTGCTTTGGAATTTTGACTGTTTCCAAGAAGCTTCCTAAACATATCCCTTGTAAATGAAAAACAGTGAGTGCCGCCTAGCTTGTATTAACTCACATTTTGTAAAATGTAAACTTTCACGGCCAGAAATGTCACAATTAACAAAATGTTCTGGGCTGTTATGCCGTGTTTGAATGGATTTCACCGTCCATACAGGCGAAATCCATTCGACCATGGTATAATAACCCAGAACATTTTATTATTTGTAACTCACTTTTACAAAACAGACTTCCTCAGGTGAAGTGCATTTTAAGTAAAAGTCTGAGTATGAACTGGCTCATTATCTTCACACTGTTGGGACCCTACTGACATGAGAGGATGTTTATAAAATGGAAACATGACACTGACTATCATTGAATAGGACTCTCAAACTGAATACTTTCACATAGTGAGTGCTCATTAGTTGAAATGCATTTCACAAACGAAACAGTAATTTAAAAAGGTTTACAAACGTGTCTAACAACAGTGTGCTGGCCTTTCACCACACAGCTGTGTTAGCTGTTCCATATGCTCCGCCTCGCTACAGCCATCTGCTACGACTGCGAGTTTCAACCCTCACGCAGTACTTCTGTTCATGGCTGACGATCTTGCTGTGTGGCAGGGCACTTCACCATTTTGTTGCTTACTAAAGGTGCAGAACAACAGCTGAAGCTAGTGAGGCTTCCGCCGACCAAGTTTTAACAGCCTTTGTCTGTCCCTCATAGCATCCGATGTAGTTGCTACTGCACGCCAATGCAGTGAGGAGCTGGTCAAGTGGCAATGATGCTGGTGCCTTCACGGCGCTGCAAGATACCCGCAACATGCTGTCTTTACACTTGGCACACAATCACCGAGCACATTGTGCTTTTGTGTCACACTCCTGTGCAGAATATAAATTTCGCTTCCGTTGTCTTAGTGCGGGTGTTGTAAATGCAGATATCATGCCATCAACAGTGGAATGATGCAACAATTTCTCCGACTCCGCCACTTCTGCTGTGCCATGCTCGGTTAGTGCATTCATGTCTCGAGTAAGTGACTGATTACATTTTGAACTTGAGGTCGTATGCGTTACTACAGCCATGTGCAGACCTGACCTTTATGTGTTTTTAGCTTTGTGTATTACTTAGTTCAATAAAGTATGGAACATTCCTACACCGGTGACCTGACGATTTACTCAGTCAACTTTATATTGTATTTCGTCACGTTACGGGCTACCTTGCCATGTTACGCGCATGGTCTCAATCCCGCATGTGTACACCCAGCATTTTCTATTATCATGCTATGGACGCTAGTGTGCTTTGCACCATGAACTCATTCCTTTATGCATGTTTTTCCACCTCTTGTGCAATCTAGCAACCAACGGCTACCGTCACCTGCCCAACCGACAGCCCACCACATGCAGCTGTTGCCACAGCACCGCATGACATTATTGCTGATGCACCTTGCAGAACTGGACTGCTGTAATGCCGACCTGTGCACAACTCGGGGCAAAGCGAATGCCAGTGGCCCTGCCCCTTATGCTGGACTCCGCCTTGCTGCCAGCACTGACCCTGGCCTCTGCTGCCAATGGAGCCACACATGGTCTCAGACGGTTTTCTTTATAACATCTGGATGGCATGCCTCCCAGCCCCAATACTGACAACAGTGGCATCGCATGCTGATCTTTCCCTTATTGATACTGCCAGCCTCGCCAACAGTGGGCACGAGATGCTGGCCTCCCTACCTGCAACCACCGCCACCGTGCACCAACCTCATCCCCACTAAGTACAAACTGGTGGTCATCACCTTGCCAGCCACCCTGCCATGTGCTTACCCTCGCCGCTTGATGCGCCACCAATGACATCGCCGGCCCCTCGTCTCCCCACCGGCCACAGCACAACGCTCAGCAGCTGGGAGTAAATGACATGCTCGCCTGCCTCAGTGCTGACGTGGCAATGTTGCAAGCGATCGTGGCCCGACTCAACTCTGACTGCTGCAGCCCACTCAGCCCAGCCTTCAGTGCAAATACCAATACCAATGTTGCAGCTCCAGCCTCCCTGCCACTACTCCACACAACAGGGTCGACCTCTGCAGGTATCATAAGTGCTTCGGCTCAGATGCCATGAACCGCAGATAACCCTGTTCTTGGCACCAAAATGCCACCAACCACTGGGATTACATGTGCCTGGCTGCTACTTGGTCTCCCAATGCCTGTTCATCTGCAACGCCCATTCTTCCATGCCATTCCTCATAGACACTGGCTCTGAGTTGTCTGTCTTTCTATATCATCTCATGTGGAACACTGGTGCTGCCTTAGCCATTCTCCTGATGGCAGCAAATAATTCCACCGTCACTAGGTACAGCATTCATCATCACGTCCTCGATCTTGACCTGCAACAGGAAATGCCCTGGACCTTCACCGTCACTAGTCACCAGTGTCACTCCCATTATTGGAGTGTACTTCATCAAACACTATCACCGACTCCCTGACATTGCCGGCTGACACCTGATTGACAGCGACACTGGGAGGTCAACAAAGTGCACCACTCGTTTCCCTGTTCTCTTCAATGTGAAGCATGTGGCGTATTTGGCCCATATTCTGACCTCCTGGTGCAATTCCCTTCTCTCAAATGCCCATCCAGCATGCCTCACGAGGTCTGCCATTGAACTGTACACATTATCAATACCACCCCAAGATCATGGTCTTCTGCCGACCATGTATCCTGGTGCCGCATAAACTGAAGATCACCTAGGCCGAATTTGACTAGCTGCTCACTGCGGGCATACGTCATCCACCGAAGAGCAAACGGACATCTTTCTATCCCCTTGCCAAGAAAAAGGATGGCTGCTGGTGCCCATGTGGGTATTACCAGATAGTTAAATGCATGCACTATCCGTGACTGGTACCTGTTGCCATTTCTCTGCAGCTGCAAAAATGCTCTGGCTGGAGCTACAATTTTCTGCATGACAGACTGCATCAAGGCTTTCACCCAGATTCCAGTCGCATCCGAGAACATCCAGATGACAGCCATCATCATGACATTCGGACTCCACGACAGCCCATTTATGAACTCTAGCCTCTGTAATGCTGCCCAAATATGGCAGCAGTTCTTGGGCAACATCCTGCAAGGCTTGAGCTGCTGTATCGCATACCTGGACAACATACTCATTTTTTCCGCAACGCCAGAGAAACACCACAAGCCTCTCTGCAGTAATTTTGAATACCTCCAGGATGCAGGCATCATTGTCAATGCAGCAGAATGCATGCTCGGCGTCAGCGAGGAGGAATTCGTGGGCCACACTGTCTCTGTCACCAATTCACATCCCTTGCCCAGCAAGATACAAGCTATACTCAATTTTCCATGTCCAAAGACATTCAAGGACCTATGCCATTTCCTCAGCATGTCAAACTTTTTCCGCCACCATCTAAGGAATCACACTGACACAAATATGCTGCTCACTGCTGCCCTTTGCAGTATGAAAACAAAAGAGAACAAGCTGGTGCCACGGACGCTGCAAATGGAAGACAGCTTCTTGGCCACCAAGCACAACTTAGCAGACATCACGTTGCTTGCCCACCCCCATCCAACTGTTCCGCTTGCTGTCGTGGTCAACGCCAGCCAGACGGCCATTGGCACTGTCGTGCAACAGTAAGTGGGCAACACCTGGAAGCAACTTGCTTTCTTCTCCAGCAAATTCTCTCCTCCTCAGTAATGCTGGAGCACATACAACAGAGAGCTCCTCGCCGTCTACGAGTCTATCACATACATTCAGCTGCTGGTGGAGGCCCATCATCTCATGGTCGTCACCAACCTCAAACTAATAACGTTTGCCCTTATGAAAGACACTGCCTGGCACTCCAGGCATCAGTTCCGGCAGCTGTCATTTACATCAGAATTTACAACTGACATGTCGCATCACTGGAACTGACAATGTCACTGCTGACTGCCTCAGTTGCACCTGTGCCAATGCTTCATCAACGGACTATGAGGCACTTCCCACAACCAAGAACGTGCCCAAATCCACAAGGGCACCATCTGCAGACTCTGCATTCAGCACTCACTGGCTTCTGGCTCAGACAGCAATATCTCGTGCATAGTATCCAGCAGATCACCATGCCCCTTCCTATCCGCTGCCTTCCACAACGCCGCATTCAACCGATTACATAGCCTGTTGCATACCAGCATGCGAGCAACCGCCACTCTAGTAATGCAGTGCTTCGTGTGGCCAAGTGTCCAGATGTACTTCCCAGCACTTGCCTGCCTGTGAGTGCGCCAAGATTGATCACCATGTACACGACACCATCACGGCTTTCCCAGGTGTTGGGCATTGCTTCACCCACGTTCATCTGGACATTGTTAGCTCCCTAACTTCATCTGATGGCTGCCGCTACCTTCTTAGCACAGTGGACACGATCACCCACTGGCAGAGCAATGCAAATACCCAATGTTATTGCCACCACAGTACCGGTCACATTTGTCTCCACATGAATTGCCCGTTTCGGCTTCCCATTCCACATCACTATGGACCGCAGACACCAATTACATCAGCCCTTTTTTGTGCACTGACCGATCTGTGCAGGACTGACCTGCACCTGACATCAAGCCACAATCCAGCCACCAATGGATGGTGAAACAGCTACATCACACCCTAAAAGCTGTCCTCGCCTGCCACAGCAGGAGGACCACTGCCCTGCCACTGGTACTTCTCAGCCTCCGCGTCACTTACAAGGCCGATCTTGAGATATCAGCTGCCAATCTTGTTTACAGCCAGTTGCTTGCTGCCCACAGATGATGTGATCCCCAAGTTCACTGCTGGCTTGCAGTACTGCATGGCCCGCCTGCGACCCACCCTTCCCCAGTGCCACGGTGAACACGGAAGTCTCATTCACAGTGAGCTTGAGCCACACACATTATGCTGCACTTTGATGCTCACCAACCTCTCTCTCTCCCACCACAGTACTCAAGTCTCAACCAATTCCTGAAATGGGACTAGAAGACGTTCACCTTACATCTGCACAGCACACCAACCATTCACAGAAGAATAATTGTATGTCACAGTCTGAACATCTCAATCCATAAAGAAGACAATGGTAGCTGTTCTCTTCATTGAACACAGAGAACTTGAAGCAATAGGGTTCAATTTAAAAAATAAAGTTTGACATGTTACACTTCATACCTGTTAAGAACCTCTGCTGCTTGAACAGCTACTTCCTGGTCAGGAGTTTCTGCCAGATCCATAACAGGTGCTATTGGGAGAGCTCGTAAAATAGGAGGTCCATTTAAGGCTTCTATTAAAGAAACAGCCTCATATCCAGCTGGTATGTTCTCACAACTCCCCTGTAACATCAAAACTGATAAGTAGTTGCAATAATTCAACAAGTCAATTGTATTTACTTGTTATTTTGTGAAATGTAGCATGAATTAAAACATACAGACACTTCAAATTTCAGTTTTAGAATAAGGTAGTGACATCACTGGGATCTTTTACAACATGTAGCTGTCCTTCACAAATGTAGGAAACTTGCAATGAACACATCATGTCTTGTGAAGCCCTGAAAATTTCTAAAGTGGCATATCTAACAAGAAAATTCTTTGGGGCAGTAGTATGTTTTTTAATATGAAAACTTACATTAATATGCCTTGTAAACAAACTGAACTAATAAACTGGTTAGCTTATTAATTTTCCTCCTTGCTAAAACTACCATACACACAGTTCTGTAATCAGTTTCCAATATCAATCACCACTACTCATCAACTGTCTACAGTGGATATTGCACAACAGTGAAAGTTAGGATCAATTACCAACCTCTGGTGGAAGAATAGCTGCTGGCTGTGGCACAGTACAAGATTTCTGCAGAGCTCTAATTTGCAACAGTGCACGAAAAGGTGCTCGACATATTGGACAATTGTTTGCCTGAAACATATCACGTGCGTTTTTAAAGAAACACAGATAAAATTAGGTATACTGACATCTACTTTATGAGACACATTGAAAGCACTACTTCTCACAGTATTTGATTTTTCCATTGCCCGTCTTATCCTTTATTACATATGTACATAAATAAGATGGTGTACTCACAAATCATGCTCATTGTTGCACATTTCACAAAGACGCCTGGCACAAAACAAATTAATACTGTGACTTATGTTCCTGGAACAACAAGAGCTTTCTCTGGAAATCTTAGAGAAAGGAACATGCCTGAAGATGCTGTGAAATTTATTCTCTCTTCAGCAAAAACAAAATGACATCAGGTAATTAAATATGACAGGACAAGAAGGCATCAATTAGCCTGAGCTATACAATATGACATTGCAATTTCTTGCCTTGATGTTATTAATATATTGCATCTCATGTGCCACTATCACCAACTTTCCCTCTCATTCATTATTTTGTTGCATGAATCATTTTTAAAGAAAAGGATCATCTGAAAAAAAATTGGAAGAAAGCTTCTACTTATTAAATACAAGTATGACAAAAAATAACAAAAATGCCGGGTTTTAGAAACAAAGATTTCTTTTTCTGGCAACAGGGAACAACATTTGAGAGCAGATGTAACAATTTAGAGACTAAGTAGGGAAGTCTTAGGCCCTCTGGTCAATCAGATTTCAGGTAGTTCATGAGGAGAAGAAAAATGATGTTTCAAAAACTGAGGAACATAAAGTGGAACAGAGGAGAAGCAACAAATCAGAGAAATTACGATTGAAAGCATAGGTAAGATAAAGAAGAGCAAAAAAGGAGGAGAAAAATGTAGTTTGGAAGAAGCCAGAGGAAATAAGAGACAAACAAAAAAACCACAAATGTTCTGGCATAGCCACAAGCTCCAGAGTGAAGACGAATGGAAGGCCAGAGAAGGCAGTGAGAAAACGTTGGCCAATGGTGTGCGGAATTGGGCCACACAGCGCCAGGAGCGACATCTGAAAGGCGTGAATAAAAGCACCGTTTCTGCCAGCCTCGGCCGCTCAGATCAGTCGAGCCTGCAATGGACATTAGTGGTACGCTATCAGATTGTCGTGATCCTTATTAGGACTTTGTGTATAGCAAGAACTTTAGTTTTTTCATATCACCTCTCGTTAGTGACATTTGCTGTAATCAATTGGTTTTCTAGAAATAAAACTACTAACGTTATTTGTTTGAATTGTTGTATAACATATTGAGAACACTGCATCCCTTAGGCACCCTATTAGCAAGGAACGGGCAAGACCCCACAACATATTATAAATGAGAAATGAAAATAGAAACATAAATTTCACATATATTTCATAAATATGGAGTACCAGACAGAAAATACCAAATATTGCCAGAAGAGAAGGAAGGAGGGGGACGGAGGAGGGGAGGTAACTGACACACATACAAATTTACCGTAAAACTTCGTTTATACATTAAGAACACTAAATACAATTTCTGCTGTCTGAAATCTGTGTCTCTACCACTGCTGCTGCTGCTGCTACACACCTTGCAAATCACTACTGTGACACTTATTGCTGTTATCGTTGTCTTCGGTCCAGAGACTGGTTTGATGCAGCTCTCCATGCCACTCTATCCTGTGCAAGCCTCTTATCTCCGAATAATTACTGCAACCTACATTCTTCTGAATCTGCTTAGTGTATTCATCTCTTGGTCTCCCTCTGCGATTTTTACTCTCCACGCTGCCCTCCAATACTAACTTGGTGATACTTCGATTCCTCAGAATATGTCCTATCAGCCAATCCCTTCTTCAAGTCAAGTTGTGCCACAAATTCCTCTTCTCCCCAATCCTATTCTGTACCTCCTCATTAGTTAAGTGATCTACCCATCCAATCTTCAGCACTCTTCTGTAGCACCACATTTCAAAAGCTTCTATTCTCTTCTTGTCCAAACTATTTATCGTCCATGTTTCACTTCCATACATGGCTACACTCCATACAAATACTTCCAGAAAAGACTTCCTGACACTTAGATCTATACTTGATGTTAACAAGTTTCTATTCTTCAGAAACACTTTCCTTGCCATAGCCAGCCTACATTTTATATCCTTCTGCTCCGACCATCATCAGTTATTTTGCTCCCCAAATAACAAAACTCATTTAATACTTTAAGTGTCTCATTTCCTAATCTAATACCAACATCACCTGGTTTAATTCGACTACTTTGCATTATCCTTGTTTTGCTACTGTTGATGTTCATCTTATATCCTGTGTCCAAGACACTGTCCATTCCATTTAGCTGCTCTCCCAGGTCCTTTGCTGTCTCTGACAAAATTACAATGTCATCTGCAAACCTCAAAGTTTTTATTTCTTCTCCACGGATTTTAATTCCTACTTCAAATTTTTCTTTTGTTTCCTTTACTGCCTGCTCAATATACAGACTGAATAATATCGGAGACAGGCTACAACCCTGTCTCACTCCTTTCCCAATCACTACTTTCCTTTCATGCCCCTCAACTCTTATAACTGCCATCTGGTTTCTGTACAAATTGTAAATAGCCTTTTGCTCCCAGTATTTTACCCCTGCCAGCTTTAGAATTTGAAAGAGAGTATTACAGTCAACAATACCAAAAGCTTTATCTAAGTCTACAAATGCTAGAAACGCAGGTTTGCCCTTCCTTAATATATCTCCTATGAGAAGTCATACGGTCAATATTGCCTCGCATGTTCCCACATTTCTACAGAATCCAAACTGATCTTCCCCAAGGTCAGTTTTTACCAGTTTTTCCATTCATCTGTAAAGAGTTAGTGTTAGTATTTTGCAACTGTGACCTATTAAACTGATAGTTCAATAATTTTCACACTTGTTAGCACCTGCTTTCTTTGGGGTTGGGCTATCAATAGTTCTAAAGGAATGTTGTCAACTCCTGAGGACTTGTTTCAACTTAGGTCTTTCAGTGCTCTGTCAAATTCTTCACACAGTACCATATCTCCCATTTCATCTTCATCTACATCCTCTTCCATTTCCATAATACTACCCTCAAACACATCGCCCTTGTCAAGACCCTCTACCTACTCCTTCCACCTTT
Organism: Schistocerca americana; assembly: GCF_021461395.2. NCBI lineage: Eukaryota > Metazoa > Arthropoda > Insecta > Orthoptera > Acrididae > Schistocerca > Schistocerca americana. Next base: position 347,812,575 of record NC_060119.1, read on the forward strand.
CTGCTTTCCCTTCTTTGCTTAGGACTGGTTTTCCATCTGAGCTCTTGATGTTCATACAGGTGGTTCTCTTTTCTCCAAAGGTGTGTCTAATTTTCCTGAAGGCAGTATCAATCTTACCCCTAGTGATACATGTTTCTACAGCCTTACATTTGTCCTCTAGCCATCCCTGCTTAACCATTTTGCACTTCCTGCCGATCTCGTTTTTGAGACATTTGTATTCCTTTTCGCCTGCTTCATTTAATGCGTTTTTATATTTTCACCTTCCATCAATTAAATTCAATCTCTCTACTGTTACCCATGGATTTCTACTAGCCCTCATCTTTTTACATACTTGATCCTCTGCTACCTTCACTATTTCATCTTTCAAAGCTACCCATTTTCCTTCTACTGTATCTATTTCTCCTGTTCTTGTCAATCATTCCCTAATGCTCCCTCTGAAACTCTCTACAGTCTCTGGTTCTTTCAGTTTATCCAGGTCCCATATCCTTAAATTCCTACCTTTTTGCAGTTTCTTCAGTTTTAGTCTACAGTTCATAACCAATACATTGTAGTCAGAGTCCACATCTGCCTCTGGAAATGTCTTACAATTTAAAACCTGGTTCCTAAATCTGTCTTACCATTATATAATCAATCTGAAACTTTCCAGTGTCTCCAGGCCTCTTCCATGTATACAACCTTCTTTCATGATTCTTAAACTGAGTGCTAGCTATGATCAGTTATGCTCTGTGCAAAATTCTATCAGGCAGCTTCCTCTTTCATTCATTACCCTCAGTCCTTATTCACTTACTACTTTTCCTTCTCTTTCTTTTCCTACAATCTATTTCCAATCCCCCATGACTATTAAATTTTCATCTCCCTTAACTATTTGAAAAATTGATTTTATCGCATCATACATTTCTTCAATCTCTTCATCGTGTATGGAGCTAGTTGGCATGTAAACTTGTACTTTCTGTCTATCTTAGTTACAATAATGCATTCACTAAGCTGTTCATAGTAGCTTATCCACATTTCTATCTTATTCATTATTAAACCTACTGCTGCATTACCCTTATTTGATTTTGTATTTATAACCCTTTATTCAACTGACCAGAAGTCTTGTTCCTCCTGCCACTGAGCTTCACTAATTCCCACTATATCTAACTGTAACATATTGATTTCCCTTTTTAAATTTTCTAACCTATCTGCTCGATTAAGGGATCTGACATTCCACACTCCGATCCGTAGAACGTCAGTTTTGTTTCTGCTGATAATGATGTCCCCCTGAGTATTCCCCGCCCTGAGATCCAAATGGGGGATTATTTTACCTCCAGAATATTTTACCCAAGAGGATGCCATCATCATTTAACCATACAGTAAAGCTGCACATCTCAGGAAAAATTATGGCTGTAATTTCCCCTTGCTTTCTGTTGTTCGCAGTACCAGCACAGCAAGGCCATTTTGGTTGATGTTACAAGGCCAAATCAGTCAGTCGTCCAGACTGTTGCCCCTGGAACAACTGAAAAGGCTGCTGCTCCTCTGGTCTCTCAACAGATACCCCTACATTTTGGTTCCATCGACAGTACTGCTATCTGTATCACTGAGGCACACAAGCCTTCCCAACAACGGCAAGGTCCATAGGAGGGTGTGTCTCTACTGCTGCTGCCGATGCACACCTTGTAAATCACTCCTGTGCCACTTACCTCCATTTTAACATTCCTTAAGCTAATGACTGTTTGCAGCAGAGAAGTTCTTACAAAGAACAGAAAATAATGCCTCCATAATCAATTTAATCAGCTCCTCATCACCAAAAACAATTCTGAAGGCCAGCAACAAATGCAATCTGGATCTTTGTGATGGGAACTATGACACCTCTCCCTTATGGCTTCTGATTGGCCACTTTTAAAGACAGCTTTCCTGCAGAGCAGGGATTACCTGCCCCTCATCTGGTGACATTTCCATCATCTGGACTCAGAGTGAAAATATGATACTGAATTTCATTCAGTACATTCACATGAACTCCTAAATCTGGAGTTCTGTGAACCATTATCTCAGTACCCCCTCCAGCTGGCTGACACGTAAAAATTTTACTATTGATTCTGGTTGTGCACTTCGCTGCCATTTTTCAGTTCCAACAATAAGTATTCACTACATGCCAACATCTTACTGAATTTGAGTAGTGATTGGTTGTCACATTGCTACATGCCTTCAAAATGTTGGTAAAAATGGACAATTCACTTCTGTGTGGAGTACGGAAAATAAGAACTATTGAAATGATTAGTAAGTTATTCATTTCCTTTACTTAACTGAGGAAAAGTAAATTTTATCTTTATTAAACAATGGAAAATCCAGGATGGAATAACGACTATATTATGCAAAGGATCATTGCTACTCACCATATAGTAGAGATGCAGATAGGCACAACAAAAAGTCTATCAAGCAAAGCTTTTGACCAAACAGGGTTTCATCAGAACAGACAGCATACATACAAACACACATACACACACAAATACAAAACACACACACACACACACACACACACACACACACACAACTACAGCCTCTGTGTGTGTTTTCTGATGAAGGCCTGTATAGTCAAAAGCTTTGAAGCTTTGTTTGGTAGTCTTTTTGTTGTGCCTTCTAACTTTATTCGGAGGAAAGAGATACAGAAATGTTGATATATTCATTGAATTAGCAAAACCTAACTGACTGGCAACAACCCTGTAATCTGTACAGATGGCAAAACATTAGTGACAAAATACTAATTTTGTGCACAGGAATAGGGATCTCTCTTTCCTCATTCAGAAGTTTTATGGCTACTCCCAGTTCCCTAAATGTTGGAGCACAGGTGAAATCGCTTCACACTTTTTTCCATAATGCATATTATGTAACTGGATGTATCCAAGAAGTCTCACACACATTAATTCACATGAATAAGATTTTTTTTTAATACACCTTCTAGAACAATCACCCCCTCCACCCAAGTTCACCAACATCCATCACGAAACTAGTCGCTTTCTTTTGAAACCATTACTAAACTATGGATAACTTCACTATATAGTGTTGACCACATACAAACAGTGGATTTCCAGATACTATTCGTGTAAAACAACTGATGCTTGAAAAATGATGTTCCTTTGGGCTAATACATTTGGTTAAGGTCTGATGTGTAACAACGACAGCAAAGCAGTTTCAGATATTCAATTTTCATCTTCTGCAAATTGTGCCATTTCTAAAAATGGTGATTGAAGAGTTGAATTTATTTTCATATATTACATTCACATAACTCTTATCTGATGTAATCAAATCTTGAAGTTCCACTTCATTTGACAAGAATTTTTTGGGCAAATCATTCAGTTTGGACTGTTATATCAAAACATAGCATACTTCCAATTAATCCCCTTTTTAATGTTCAATCAGAACCTGGACACATATTTGGCAGCAACCATTTTCAAACCGAATCATCTGATAAAAATTCAGTAAATTGAGCTGCAAGGCAATTCAATTTATTTCACTTCACATTGAACTTCCTGTCATATGTTTTCAATCAGAAGTTCAGAAACATTCTCAACATTTTTGTCTGTCCGGAATGACGACGGACGTGCAAAATGAGGTTTACCATCAGTCAATATGTCAACAATTTTTAAAACAAGAAAAGTACTTGTACACATCAGCTTTCCCGAAGTGTAATCCTTATAAACAGTTTTCAATGTCTTAAAAATTTCTGTATCATTTTCCCATGTGGGACAAAAGAACTGCAGTCAAAAATTCACTACGGGCAGACAAAAATCTCGGGTTATACCATAGGCAGACTGAATTCTCAACGAGTTGTCTGTCACATCATTAGTGGTAGAAATGCATACTACAAAAGCTCCATCCATGGTAGCACTATTCCAAGAATACAGATGACATTGCTGTACAGTTTTTTTTTTTTTTTTTCAATTTGAGGTATACAGATAATTTCAAGCAATTAGTAACTGTGGAAAATATGCGGCAGTGGTAAATCCATTTATCTCCAAATAGTACGAGGGCTGAACACGCTTACTGAACATATTTTACACAAATAATAGATTCTTTATCAGGCAATTCAATGTTTACTTCAAACAACAAGGAAAATCATGACAAGTACTTCAGGGGTCTTCAGCGTAAAGCAGATATGGCAAAGTGTGACTCATGAGCCATTCCTCTCCAGAGAAACTTCCCCCTCCACCTCTACTGGCATGATGTCGTCACTGCCCGGCCACAACTTTCTGTTAGTTTTGTTATCAGCAATCAATTGGGGCAGTATCTCTTCAACTGCTTCCTCAAACCGTGGGCTCTAATACCTTCGCTTGCTGTCCAACTCTGAAGAGGCATCACTGTTTCTCTCAATGTTTTATTCACATTTACTCTCCTTATTGTTGTGCTGTTGCCCAGGTTGATACTATGGTTACTACTGTGCCTATCGATCTGGTTTCAATTCTGGTTATAACTGTGGTTATTTTTCTATTGTGGTTCTTAAGTAAGTCGAAAAGGAAGAATACTGATTGCCATGTTTCCAATGAGGAGTGGGAAATTAAGTACTTGTTTGTACACACTTCCCAGAAAAAAACCATGTTTAAAACACAAAAAATGCTTCTGTCAAAACAAATGTAGTAACCTTGCTGGACATCTCTCTCCAGTCCATGAAGTAATACACGGATCACTCTCAAAACAAATTTTGCATTTTAATGGATAACATAAAAATAGAGATACAAGAGCTGAATGAACCAAGGGAGTTTTAACTGCATTTTATGTGGTATGCTTCAAATTAGCAAGCTCAAGAAATGTTTCAGCAATGGCTTAATCGTGCATGAGCAGCAGAAATGGCAAAAGCATTTGGTTATGATGTCAACTATAAAACAGCTGCCTTTTCATGTAACACAGTAAAAAATTCTTGATATAGGACACAGCATAAAAAAGCAGCTAAATAATTTAATTGAAAACTGTTGGCACTATTCTTCGTGCACAAGCAAGAGTAATGATCAAGCAGATCCTACATAACTACTAATTGTTATTCACTAAATAATGGACGACTTTCCTGTACATGAAGAGTTACTCACTTTCATTATGTTGCCAAGTACAACAGGTTTGGAAAGTTTTTGATCCATCTTGGATTTAGTTCAGCTGACTGATATAAATGAGAACTTTTTATGAAGACACAGTTGTAAAACTTGCAATGAAGTCAACATTACCATCTGATGATGGGTTCAGGCCCAAAACTACACTATGTGATCAAACGTATCCGGACACCTGGCTGAAAATTGCTTACAAGTTTGTGGCGCCCTCCACTGGTAATGCTGGAATTCAATATGGTATTGGCCCACCCTTAGTCCTGATGACAGCTTCCACTCTCACAAGCATACGTTCAAAAAGGTGCTGGAAGGTTTCTTGCGGAATGGCAGCCCGTTCTTCATGGAGTGCTGTACTGAGGAGAGGTATCAATGCCAATCGGTGAGGCCTGGCACGAAGTCAGCATTCCAAAACATCCCAAAGGTGTTCTTAGGATCCAGGTTAGGACTCTGTGCAGGCCAGTGCATTACAGGGATGTTACTGTCATATAGCCACTCTGCCACAGGCTGTGCATTATAAACAGGTACTCAGTCGTGTTGAAAGATACCACCGTCATCCCCAAAAAGCTCTTCAACAATGGGAAGCAAAAAGGTGCTTCAAATATCAATGTAGGCCTGTGCTGTGATAGTGACACGCAAAACAACATGGGGTGCAAGCCCCCTCCATAAAAAACATGTCCACACCATAACACCACCACCTCCGAATTTTACTGTTGGCACTACACACGCTAGCAGATGACGTTCACCGGGCATTCATCATACCCACACCCTGCCATCGGATTGACACATTGTTTACCGTGATTTGTCACTCCACACAACGTTTTTCCACTGTTCAATCATCCAATGTTTATGCTCCTTACACCAAGTGAGACGTCGTTTGGCCTTTACCGGCGTGATGTGTGGCTTATGAGTAGCAGCTCGACCATGAAATCCAAGTTTTCTCACTTCCCGCCTAATTGTCATAGTATTTGCAGTGAATCCTGGTGCAATTTTGGAATTCCTGTGTGATGGTCTAGATAGATGTCTGCCTATTACACATTATGACACTCTTCAATTGCCGGTGGTCTCTGTCAGTCAACAGACGAGGTCGGCCTATACACTTTTGTGCTGTATGTGTCCCTTCACATTTCCACTTCACTATCACATCAGAAACAGTGAACGTAGGGATGTCTAGGAGTGTGGAAATCTCGCGTACAGACATATGACAAGTGACACCCAATCACCTGACCATGTTTGAAGTCTGTGAGTTCCACAGAGTGCCCCATGCTGCTCTCTCATGATTACTAATGACTACTGAGGTCACTGATATGGAGTACCTGGCAGTAAGTGGCAGCACAATGCACCTAATACGAAAAACGTATGTTTTTGGGAGTGTCTAGATATTTTTGATCATATAGTGTACTGACAGTACAATAAAATCATTTAAAAAACACTTGTGGCTAGTTGTAGTATTTCATACAGTGAATTGGAAATTTTAACACTGTTACAAAGTTTGTTAACAAAATTGGTAGTTTTAAAAAATGCTCTGCAATTTGTGCCAATTCTGCACCAGCTGTGGTCATAGTTAAGACGATTCACTGGTAAATTAAGAAACAACTGAATAAATTGTTTAACTTTTCAATACATTGTTCATCTGGGCACACTATGTGCAAAAAGTGTCTGAACACTTGCCGCAGTGAACGAAGTGACAAAAAGTACCAATACAATATGCGAAGAAAATCAATCACTACCTCAACAAAAATTTAAACAGTTTGTGAAAGAAGTTGGCGCAGATTATGGAGACATACTTCATTATTCAAATGTTTGTTGGTTGACCGCACAAACATGTTCAGCTCACTATTTGCACTTAGAGAAAAGAGCTTTTCTAGTTTTTGAGTGAAGAAGTCAAATCAGATACTAAGAAATTTGAAAATAAGCAGCAGATTTCACTTTTCTTTTATTAACCTGGCATTTTTAACAGATTTTACAAGTCATCTAATAATTTGAATTTGCATTTGCAGAGGAAAGGAAAGCACTGTTTCTGATATGTTTATAGATATTAATGGAAACTTACACAATTTAATTTGCAACTAAACAAGGAAAATATTTGCAATTTTCTGAGTTACTCTGAACTGAAATGAGAACACATGGAAGAAAAAGTTTCAAGATTTACTTTCATTATTGATGATGTCTTCAATGAGTTTCATAGTCACATTAAACATTTTAAATTTCTACAGCAGGGCATCATTTTCGTTAACAATTCAATGAAAACCAGTCTTGGAATTGTTAAAAGTGAGCTTCAAGAAGTGTGTGGTTTACAAAATGACCAATTCATGCTATTGATAATAGAAAGAGCTGTTGCAGTTTTGGTCATGCCAAAATATCGGTAACCGAAACTCGAAACTTCGCTCTTACAACACAATATTTTTTTGGACCAACATATATTTGTGCAAGTACATTTTCATCGATTAAGTCAATTAAATCTCTTCAGCCTAATGCAGTGATCAATGCGTCATTGGAGCATCAACTTTGTTTCACTACAATGCAGAGTGAAATCGATAATTCAGAACTTGTCAGTACTAAGTGAAATAAATCTAATGTAAGTATTTAAATATCTCATTGATTTGCCTCATTGAGACAAATAACTAAATAAAAATCAAGGTTTTAGTAATTTATATCTTACACCTTTTACGTGTAGGGACTAGACACAGCTCATGATGACTAACAGTCATCCTTGTGGTTGGCCAGTATGGCTGTGGCAAGACCACGAGTACACTTGAAGAGGGAAGCACTTGCTGGAAGGGAATATCTCATGAGTTCTGGGCTTGATTTAAAGTATGAGGGCACTTACCTGATAGCGAAGAGAATCTGCACAAGAGTTACAAAGACATAAATGTCTACAAGGCAAGATTAAAGTGTCTCTAACATCACACATACATATTACACATTCAGATCCATTATCTTCTGTGTCTTCATCTCCAGCTGCCTGAAAGAATAAAGTGCCACTTCCATGAAATTACACTGTATTAAGTGCCCCCCCCCCCAAAAAAAAAAGCTTAACATAAAAAGAATTATCTATTGCCTTCTAAACAGTGACATAAATACTTCCTATTGCAGATTTTATTAAAAGTCTAACTGTAGCATTCCATAGCATCCACTATTAACTGCTATTAGTAAACTACTCACTACTATTTGCTAGTTGTTAATCTTATCACGTATTTGCAATAAACTTATTTCTTTGATATACATTAAATATGATATAATGAACTGTGTGTATAATTTTTAAATCAAAACCTCTTTTCACACTTTGTATATAATCTTAAAAAGATAATTTTATTCTTGTGGCTGAGCAGTGAACAATGATACAGACCTTTGCAGTGTCATTATTTTTGTTTTCAATTCCATATATTTCTTGCAATAGGTAACATAGGCCATCAACATACAGCTTTTGCTTGAGTGCTTTCAAAACATACGTGCCATCTGAATGGTGATCTACAACAGCTATTGTCGTGTGTGATTGATGTGGTTCTGTAAAACAAAATTTTAGGAGAAATGTTAGTCAGGGTGCAATAACATAACATTCCTGGCTATCATCTGAAATACAAATGTCACAGAAAGGACACAACTCTTAGTGAATATTTGGAATGATTCCCTTCAACTTACTAAAATGACATTGGAGCTCCACATCTATCAAAATACAACATATTAAAATTATAAGTGCTAAGAAGAAAATAATAATATACACATTTTGAAAAGAGTAATTTTGCTCTAATGCAACAGTGAGTTCATATAGTCAGATACACAATTTTTATCCCTGCCAGTGTGAGTATGAATCAATCATTCTTCCCACTGATAGCATCTCAGTCTGCTTCTTTTAAACTCCCAAGAACTTGCATTTTCTTGCTGACATTAACGTAGTTCAATGTTTGCTTTGAGTATGCCTAGCAATCTTAAAGATATTTACATTCCATAACTAGAGTAACTAGTAATCATTATACATGTTGTTGTTGTATACCCCCTCCCCAAGAGGTACTCTATCACTATTACTGTCTTGACTATTAAGAATGGTAATTAAATAGTTTTCAGTTTGTTAAGGAAACAAATACGGTCACGACTCCTTTTTTTGGATAAGGTTTTTTTTATTTTCTGGTTCCTCTAGTAGCATGCTATGCTACTGTGTCACAGAAATTTCACTATATACCAGCAAAAACAAAAAATTAATTGCATAACTTCATTTTTTCAAGGTGATAAGCAAAACTTTATGACCAGCAAAACAGACCTAGAAATCACACAACCAGACTAAAAATTGAAGAAGAGATTAAGTTCCTAAATTACTACTTTTATGAGAAAAGTAGCAAATCAGTTCCCAAAAATCGTCTACACCATCCACATTTGTTAACTGTTATGCTTCTTATATAAGAAGTACAAAGACAGTGAACAAGCATTTTTTTGTTCTTTCAGGAAAACCTGATATTTCAACTTTTATTGTAATCACATCAAAAGGTAAAACCTGGCCAATACTGTTTCCATGCGAGACAAAACAGGAACTGTGCTGCTCAACCACAAACACATAACACCTTTACAACTATATCACCTGTCAAATGTACTAACTTAAGACCGTTAGCTGGAGTAAACAGAAGGTATGCACTAGCAAAACAACATCTACATTGTCCAACAGTCCAGCATACGCATTTCTCTGTATACTGCAGTGTCATGAGCATGATGGAAATCACCATATGCATAATTATTGCTGTCATCTGCATATTGATAACGATGATGACTGGGGTTTTCAAGACTCAACCTATTAGTCTTTTTATCCTCGTAATCAATTAACCAATAAGAGAGTTTTATGAGAAGTGTAGAGACAGTTGTGTCTAGAATTGTGACACTGTCACAAAAAATGACTTACTGAGAACAGTGGATTGAGGGTACTGATAAATAGGACATAAGACATGCACAGATGAAGGTAGAGAAGATAAAGATTAATCTAGCATAAGAGCTGGTGTGGAATATGTACCCCACCACTACCCTCTCTGTAGCAATACCTGGAAAGGACACCAAAAGAATGGAACAAGTTCTTCAAAAAATGGAAAATCCAGGATGGAATGTAACAATTTTGTGAGAAGCAAAGTTGCTACTCATCATATAGCGGAGATGCTGAGTCGCAGATAGGCACAACAAAAAGACAACACTCACAATTATAGCTTTCAGCCATTAAGGGCTTTGTCAACAATACTCTCTCTCTCTCTCTCTCTCTCTCTCTCTCTCTCTCTCTCTCTCAAGCAAATGCAACTCACACACACAACTGCAGTCTCAGGCAACTAAAAACCACACTGCAAGCAGCAGCATCAGTGCATGATGGGAGTGGTGACTGGGTGGGGGTAAGGAGGATGCTGGAGCATGGAGGAGGAGGGATAGTATGGTGGGGATGGCAGACAGCGAAGTGCTGCAGTTTAGGCTGTGGGCAGCAGAGAGGTGGGGAGGGGGAGGGGAGTAGTAGTGGAAAAGAAGAGAAACAAAAAGAATGGGTGTGGTGGTGGAATGACAGCTGTGTAATGCTGGAATGGGAACAGGGAAAGGGCTGGATGGGTGAGGACAGTGACCAACAAGTGTATTAGCAGTGATAAGGACAAATAAGGGATACATAAATTTCAAGTATTGGGAAGTAAGATTTGGAGTTTATGTCTGGGCCTGGGTAGAGTTATTTCGGGACCATCCACGGGCTAAAACAAGCAGCAGGAGTGATCCCCTTCCCAACTCCACCCCGTAAGTCAACTATAAAAATGAGAGTATTAAATCAAGGAGTAATACCTACTTTCCCATACTATCAACTAGGACCTGTAGTAGTATCTCATAAAGATATAAAGTACGCTGTACCTCAGGTGAGTCTGCACATGGGTATGCAATGTGATGACTATCAGTGTCACTCCTCAGGTGTGCTGAGGAAGATTCTCTCGCCACAGAATGTAGTCATATGTGAGGTAAGTATAATCAATAGGGATTTCACATAAGATTACATCTGTTTGAGAGGAGAAAAGTGCCATCTTCCATTTCAATGATAGAAGCTTTTATCATTAGAATTTTTTTGAGTCAGATGTTGATCACCCATTATTTTTCCCATTTTTGTACGATACACTGTCTGATATGTGTCCATAAGTTGGCTTTTGGAATTTGTTGGCAAAAGGTCCATCAAGGAGGCTTCCTTACCTAATGTACCAGAACAACCATTGTCAGAAATGGCTCTGAGCACTATGGGACTTAACATCTGTGGTCATCAGTCCCCTAGAACTTAGAACTACTTAAACCTAACTAACCTAAGGACATCACACACATCCATGGCCGAGGCAGGATTCGAACCTGCAACCGTAGCAGTCGCGCGGTTCCGAACTGAAGCGCCTAGAACCGCTCGGCCACCGCGGCCGGCTTGTCAGAAATGCCTATATGGTCCAGTGTCCAGAGGAATACCATGGGGTTCCAGCACTGTCAAGGTCATATAAAAGTTTGGAAATGGTGGACACCAACAGATGAATAAGAGAGTAATTTTCAGTCACCTTCAAACTACTAAGAGAGTCAATGCACTGGAGAATGTTTTCGACAGGCTGAAGTTTTATGTGTGTAAGAGCGCTTTGTGCTATCACTAATTTCACTGTGCACACTGCATACCGTGAAAAGGGAGTGTTGTTCACAAACATTTGTATCAATAAATGCAAAGCTGACTTTCTCATCATCCTTGGAGAGAGCACTATATATCAGGCTAAAGATTGAACAGCCACAGAGGACTCAACAGAAACTATAGTGATGATTATTAGGATTTATGTGAACCTTAATGCCATGCTGGAGGCCCACTCATATTACATGTTGAGAAATACACCATGATGAGAGCTCCATTGGTGTGGTAGAGAGACTAGTTATTGTGAGAGGAAAAAGAGCTCCCGATGAATGTCTTTTACTATTATTGTTACTGTTATCACTGTTTTCAAATGATTCAAACAACTAAAGATGTTGAGGATCCAGAAAAGTGTACATAACAGGGATATTAGAGTCTATAATAAATCCTAAGAACATAATTTAAGAGTTGTTGGAAGTGTCTCTTTACTAGTGGAATACCAGCTTCCACAAGGAGACTTTTACTAGAACCTGCGCAGACTGCTCCCTAAAAGCATTTCTAAGGAGCCATAGGGAGTTTAATTTATACACATTGGTCATCCTGTGGGTGGGTGGACTGAGGTCTGTAGAAGTGCATGACTGGGAGTTCCTTTCACCAAGCCTCCCAACTAGATGTTGTTGTAATTGAAATATTCAAAGAAAATTGAGTCTTATTTCAAATAGGTACCGAAACATGCAGTGACAGTTGCTAACAGCTTCAATCCACCCTTGGTATGTTGGTGAAAATGCATGTAGATGGTAGGAATAAAACATCATCTGAAATTATATGAACATTATTCTGAGCCATTAGTTCAGGATCCCACAGAAAGTGTAAATGATGGTAATGAGATATTTAGCCTGTTAACAACAAGCAATCATGAGTAAAGAGTCATAATGGATGCAGGGATTAGTGGCCACAAGATAGTCATAGTGAGACTAACTACCATAAGAGCCAGACTGTATGCCAATTAAGTCCTTTCTGGAGTATGCTAATGATATAGCTCCATTTTTAGCAGTAACACATAACCACTTGCTCAACAAAAGCTCTACATCTAAAAACTGAGTAGTTGCACAGGTCATATTGATGCACTTGGAAGAAAATAGAAATAATGTGCTGAATTATAGATTCATATAACTGACGTCAATTTGCAGTAGGATTTTGGAACATATACTGTGTTTGAACATTATGAAATACTTCAAAGAAAATGATCTATTGACATATAGTCAGAATAGATTCATAAAACATTATTCTTGTGAAACATAACTGGCTCTTCATTCACAAGAAGTAATAAATGTTATCAACTGGGTATCTCAAGTTGATTCTGTACTTCTAGATTCCCAGAATGTTTTAGGCTTCATTCCTCACAACCAGCTTCTAATCAAATTGTGTGGCTATGGTGAATTGTCCCAGGTGTAGGGTTGGATTTCTTGTCAGTAAGGCCACAGTCTGCAGTAACGGACAGTAAGTCATCTAGTGAAACAGAAGTGATATCTGGAGTTCCCCAAATAAATGTTATGGGCTCTCTGCTGGTTCTAATCTATATAAACAATTCAGGAGACAATCTGAGCAGACCTCTTAGATTGTTTGCAGATGTGCTTTTGTTTACCCTCTAGTAAAGTCATCAGAAGATCAAAATTATTTAGTCAAGATACCTTTATGATACAAAAAGTGGCACACTGATAATAAACAACAAAAAAAGTGTGAGCTCCTCAACATAGTAAATAAAAAAATCCTTTAAATCACATAAATTTAAAGGTTGTTGATTCAACAAGTACTTGGAAATTACGATTATGAAAAACTTAAATTGGAACCATCACACAGAAAATGTTGCGGGCAAGGTGAATCAAAAACTGTTGTTTTACTGTAGAATGCTTAGAAAATCCAACAAATCTACTAAAGACACTGCCTACACTACACTCATCCACCCTCTTCTGGAATACTGCTGAGTGATAGACGATCCTTACCAAATACGATTAACAGAGGATGTTGAAAAAGTTCTTTTGTATTAGGGGAGAGAGTGTCGTGGACATGATAAGAAAGTTGGCAAAAAAACAAAGGTGTTTTTCGTTGCGGTGAGATCTTTCCACAAAACATCAGTCACCCAACTTTCTCCTCTGAATACAACGATAATTTGTAGACTCCCACCTATATTGGGAGAAATGACCATTATAATAAAACATGATAAATCTTTGTTTCTACATAAAATATTTAACTATATTGCGAAAAGTTGCTACTCACCATATAGTGGAGATGATGTGTCGCACATAAGTACAACAAAAAGAGTCACAAATAATTACTTTCCATCCTGGATATTAAATAAAGATTTTGGTGTTTATTTTTACAGGTGCTATTCACGGGTGGAATGGCAAAGATATAGTCTTAAAAAGTTCTACGAAACCTTGGCCAAGCACTTAAGTGTGATTTGCAGAGTACTCATGCAGATGTAGCTGTAAATTTTGTGGACAAAAAACTGTAATCATCATCACTGACCCATACCCATGTCTTCTGAAGGGTTGCATGAAGACGACATTCTGCTGAGTTAGTGACAGACAACTCCAGCAATAAATTTGATTCTGCAATGGCACCAATTTGATTTACGGTAAATGTGAAGAAAGTAGTGCGAAGAGAGTAGTGCTCAAGACTGAACCCTAAGAATCCTGTACCAGCTCCTACTAGGTACAGGATTTTTTAATAAAAATTGGTAGACTGCCTCAGAAGCCCCATCCAGGTAAAGTAACAGATGGTGACACAGCGCTGTATTGTGTGCATTTTGTATGTCAAGGAAGACCACTATCATGTGCTGACAAAGTATGAAAGTCTCCTTGACAGCAGATGCCAGTCATAAAAATAGGTCAGTTGTGGATCTGAAACTTTGAGATCCACACTGAAATGGTGAAAGCCCTTGTTCCTACGCACCAACAGAGTCTGTTTGGATAAAGTCACATTAAGCTGATTTGACCGTAGTCATATATATTGTGTATTGTTTGCAAGTCTTTATCTGTTGGGTGAATCTCCACTATATGGTGAGTAGCAACTTTCCTTCTCATAATATTGTTAATATTAACTTTTGATTTTCATGATTGTGAAATGTTAGTAATTTTACAAATACAATGGACGTGATGCATTAAATATAGACTTGAGCTTGGAGTTACTATAGCCGCCTTCTTCTTCTTCTCCTCATCCTGCTCCTCCTCCTATTCCTGCTCCTACTCGTTAAAAAAAATGGAAAATAAGTAAGACTTTCATCCGAATTTTCCTTAAAGGTACTGAACTCTGAATCCTGAAGTCCAGGTTTCAATCCACAGTTGGTCCTACAATTTTTTCTTTCAATAATTGCTTCCTTCACTTCTGGTAAATTTCAACTTGCACTAAATTGGAAGTTCTCTATAACTAACTGGTAAGTCAGTTCAAAGTTCAGAAGGCAAGGGCATACTGCCTACAATAGGACCATGGCTATACTCCATTTGGTGAAACAAGATCTCTGAAATTAGAGTATCAGCTTTCAAGTATGAGGTGCAAAAGACTATCATTAGTACTGCTTAAAAGCCAAAGTCATCTGTAACTGTGATGTTGTCATAGAAAAGTAAACAAAATCATGATGTGTGATTAGTTGGGGTAGGCATGTGAAACTAAGGCCACTTTGAACTACCTGGGATCTTTTTTTGCCATACAAAGAATAGCAGTTTATTGCAGTACTCAAACCAGGCTTAGAGTTGAGGGATAGCTGTACCAGGACCAATTACATACTTATTGATCTTCTTGTATTTCATTCCTGTATTGAAATTTATAAGGGGATGAAATAGAAAATTTCTCCACTCATATAAAGCACTGCTTTCATTCCCATGCACTGCACAGTTTTTAGTTCCTTTCCACATTCATAATACATAAATTTATGAGCCCGTATGTTTCTAAACCAGAAAGAAAGCCCATTGTTGTTAATTAGATGACATAATAACTACAAACAAGAAATGCTACACACAAAATGTTGTCTTAGAAAGAGGAGTGTGTCAAAATGGATGTCTGCTTATCATATCTAGGAACAAGTACAACAACAAATGCCACTGAGTAAATACATCTGTAACACTACTAAAACCAATTAAAGGAGACGACAGATAATGACAGTTTCACACTAATAAAACAACCATTTTTTTCCCAAGAAAAAAGCTGACCATGTTGTGGCACAACATGCTCAGTTTCAATGGCTGTTTCACAACCCAAGCCATCTAGATCCCCTCCGCAACTAGCTTCTCTAAACTGTGCAGATGGGAATTATTCTTACAACACATTCTCCACTCCCATAATCGTACTGGCATCGATCTCAGGTAACCCGCTGTCTCCACACCCTGCACCCTACAGTTTCCCCTTCCTCTGTCCTGTCAGCCCCTCCCAATTCATATCGCCACACTGCCTTCAGCATGTGCCACTTACTACTGGCTGCTAAGATTATGTCAGCCCATATAGCTGTTCCCCTCCCTCCCGCAATCGTCCTGGATGTCTCCCTTCGAGCCAATAGCCGTCCAACCCCAGTCCATCTCTCTGCCTCCCATTTCCCTGTCCCTATACCCACCCCACCCAACTCTACTCTCACCACAATCAGTCCACCTACTACAAAGTAGCATTGGCACCATTAATTTAGCTGGCACCATGTACAAGCATATCTGTGTGTGTGCGCATGCGTGCATATGTGTGTCTGTTTTGCTCCAGCCAGTCAAAGGATAACTCCAAAAGCTAGCATGTTTTCTATCTTTTTCATGTACCTGTCAACAATTTGATGCTTCTGCTTTTCAGTGAGTGGTCGCCTTTAATCCTAAAATATTTCATTTCTACGTCAACTTCCCTACAATATTAAAATAACATTTTGTTAAGTATTATGTAATTACCATCACTCCCATCTTCTGCGACACAATGAATTGCAATTGGAATAACTTCTTTGTCAGTGTTGTATGTAAGTTCTTCATCCGAATAACAGCTGGGGTCAAATACATGAGTTGCTTGGCTGAACAATTGGTTGCTTCCACGTTTGTAATGAAATGTTTCTGAATTCATTCCTGGGTTCCGAGGATGAAAACTGGAAAAATAATATCAGACATTTATGTTTACTAATTTTTTTTCACTTCAATAAGTATGAAAAATCAAACATACTGAGCTGACACAAAATGTAAAAATAACAGTGTACTATCTACAAATGAATTACATCTTTTTTAAAATTTAAACATTTAATTTCATTTAACATGGTCCAATATTATAATTCAAACAAACTTTTCATTCTATATTGGTACGAAGAACTGCTTCCCAGTAAGCATGCTCCTTTGCAAGTGTTTGACACGTGATAAATATGTTTCAGGTGCAATAGCTGAAAGTTACGGCAAATCAGTATCACTCCACAATATGTTTATATACTCTTAAACATACACCTACAAACTCTGAAAACACGTGCTACGAGCGAGTCATTGTAATAAGACCATTCTAGAGCATTTGTATAAAATGCAGGGGTGACTATCTTTAAGTAGTAAGGAAGACCAGGTATTAAATGCCTTCAACGATTGATTTATTAGAGGCAGGCGAAAAGTTAAGATTGGATAAGAATGGGGAAGGAGACTGATTATGTTCTTTCAAAAGGATCCACCCCAGCATTACCTTTATGTGACTTGGGAAAACAACAGGAAACCTATAACTAGATGGTCCCCACTTCTCTCAAATGTAGGTACAGTGTTGTAAGCACTGTGCCATCTCAGCCCGTATCAGTTTAAGGCAATACAGAAGTTCACACGTGTTGGTAAAATCATTATTCTCATGAACAGAAACAAAATTTTACATGCAAGCTGATATGATGATAAGAGCAACTGCAAATGTAACGGCCAAATTATGCACGGAAGCAAAATCAATGTAGGTCACCGATAAAATTTTACTGTGAAGAGAACAAAATATGTTTGAAATAACAGTTGACACAAATAATGCCTCATCAAGACAGTTGATCACGTCTGTCTACTTTACATTAGAAATGCTTTGCTATACTCATTTGGCATGGACTGGTTCCAGAAATGACCTCCCCTTTGGTAACCCTAAATTCAAGCATACAGTATTAAGGGCCTTAAAATTGTAACACTGATATTCACAATTTTTTTGAAATATGTTAAGAAAAAAATAATAAAAATTAGATATTTCCAAAATCCTGTTATCATTTATGGAAGCACTGTACACTTCTGGGCTCTATGTGGCTAACAGTCATCACCATCTATTCTAAATATTCAAATGTGGTAAGCACAATCCCTCCACAACAAAAGCCACAATATATACCCTAGTCCAGATTCTAGCCATCAAAGGGCTTCCCTAAATACAATATCGGACAATAGGCCCCCATTCATGGCAAAAGCTTTCACATAATTCTGCACATCAAATGATATGAAACACCTTCATAGAACACCATTTTACCCATTCTCCAATGGTGCTGTGCAGTGGATAGTGGAATGTTTGAACAGCAAACTTTGAATGCAGTGGGAGCCACCATTGCAACAGCCACACTCACACTGTTCCTGAACACCTACAGGACCACCCCTATCAAGGATTATAGCTTGATGGAGCTCTTCCACGGGAGACAACTGCAAATGCTAATTCATCTCCTGGCCCCACAGCTCCAGGCAAGCCCAATTCGGCACTTGGACCAATACCATTAGAAACAGCAGTCAGGCACATTTTACAGAGCAAAGGACATAGGGGCACCAGCAATGGTGATAAATACTCACAAGCAGCTCTTCACGTTGAGTCGACACACCAAAGGGTTTGGAGCACCATGTACAAACCGTGTCTGTGCCTACAACTGCAGTAGCACCAGTGGTACACCCTGAAGTAGAAAGCCTATCACTGCCAGTCCCACAAACTCCCAGATACAACCTGCACCCAAGGAAACCAGAGGCAGTTTCATTGGACAGAGGTTTCTGTGTTCTCATAAGCTACAGCCGATGATGCCCACATTGTTGTGTCCCAGCACGATGCCAGGTGTTTCCAGTCTCTAACACCAGCCGCTGGGAGTAAGTGCTGGAACACCAACCCAGCAAGTAGGTTTATGTGCCAAGGCACCAAGTACACACTAGTTCACCTTCCAAAAGATCATCCAGGATGTTCTGGCCCTACATGTTCATTTTAGGGGGGAGGGATCTAATATGCTAACCTGAGACTTTTGGCTTAGTGGAGATGTTACATCTGTGAGTGCTAGCATACGCAGCTGAAGTGTCACACGCCATTCTGCCAGCCACCTGGAGCTCGCGGCTGCCTTAGAAGTTCCATTGTGCAGCATGTAAGGAACTCAGTGGTATACTCGCTTTGCTACTGCCTCACTGTCACAATGCACCATTGGTTGTTGGTCTCATTTTTCACTATGTATCATGTTGTCTCTCTCTCTCTCTCTTTCTCTAGATTACTTGTTAGAGTTTTTTTATCTGCAGTGCCATCTCCAATTGTCCTTTTCCTCAGTGCTTGTCTTCTCTGTATCCACTCGGTGATCCAATGTTGATGGCTCCAGATCATTTGATCTGGCCTCATCAGATTTCTTTAGTCATTCTCGACATTTGGCCCAATTTCAATTTCAGACACTGTCAGTCATAGGGTTATAATGAGAAATGAAAGACTATGAAAAATGCTGTCCAAATATTTAAAAACATCAACATTTATTTGGACAAAAAATATATACATACCAACATGTCAAACGATATTTACAAGGAACTACATAGTACCTCTTTATTTTTTTTTTTTTTTATCTTGGTTGCTATTTAACTGCCAAGGGGAAAAAATAACTGAATTTTTCTCCCTCAACAAGAGACTCTTCTTCATTGATGAAACAATGTTCATTAAAAAAAGCTTTTTTTACCCAGGTCTCATCAACACCAGAGCACAAATCAAATGTGCACTGTAAAGAGAAATGCAACAGCCTTCACTCTCTGCTGTAGAAGATACAGCTCTTGCAGCTATTGGCTCTAAGCTGTGATCTCGTACCAGCAACAATGTAATCATGTGCACAGACACCAAAACAGACCATTTTCAAAATCTCCTCATTTTGTGATCAATATCCCAGCAACAACTTGGGCGCCTCTGTGGCACCGTGATCACTTCCCGACTATCACCACTCATGCTGATTCAACTTTTCTGGAGGAGGGAGGCATGGGGCAGCATGTGATAAAAGCCATCAACAATATAAAAGAGTACATCTCATCTCAACAAGGCACGTCTGGTGATGTGTAGGGGTTGCCTTCATTCTGCAGCTGATACCAAAGCAGCCACATTTTGTCCCTAGTATGTGATCACTCATGTGATCACCTGAAATAGTAAAAAGGCCAACCAAATGTTTGTGTGCTTGTTTAATTCATCAGTCATTCACTATGGTGTTCTACTGACCATCTGTTTGTATGACAATTTATGGTATAACCTGATTCTGATAGTGCTTTTCACTTCTTACAATATGTGTTCAATGCTATTGTTTGTTTTCTTTCACATTTTCACCTTATTGTTTCTAGACAACAACTTATGTTGACCAATAAACAATGTTGATATGACAGTACAGTTATAAAATAAATTTTATGCACATTTAGATCTAGCTGTTTTGTTAGTAATTCTTTTTCATTACGGAATGCTGGTACAGAAAAATATGAGTATGTATTACAAAATTCTGTTGGCATGTGCCATACATAAATGTTAGGGGTACCTAATTACGAAAGACAAAATACTCAAAGTACTCACACTATGCCATTTGGTGTTACTTCTTCTGTACAGAAGTAGTAGATAGTTATGGCACACCTTGTATCACAATCAAAAGTAAATTCTATGTTGAAAAGGGATGATTTTGCTGCTTCAATATCTACATCCCCACATTTACCAATACTTTCTGGAGAACGTACAAATCGAAGAGATTCTTTGCGGATGTTCACCAAGCACTTCAGAGTTTTTGTTGGTTCATTGGCTTGTGGAGGTGGATATGGAAACTACAAAGCAAATATTTCTGTTAATGGGCAATATAGTATAGTGCAATTAATACTACAACACATATGATGTTGCCCAAACAAGAACAGAACAAGTATTGTTATCAATACCATTAAAAACAATTTTTTCAGGCTATTTTAGCAAATAAATCATTTATTTCATTTTATTTCTTTGTTATAAGCACTCGTGCAAAAAGTAATAGTTGACAAAAGTATGAGATTGCCAAACACAGTGGCCTACTTACAGGTGTTGGTTTGCTGCCAAGGAAATTCAAATCTGCATTTTCTCCAAACAGATAAGCTTCTGGCTGAGGAGTGTCAAATCTTTCTCCACCCATTATGAAGTGACTGCCAAAATAATTACCTACAAAACATTGCTCATTAGAAACAACTAATTTTGAAAACAATATATGAAGTCAACTTTCCAGTGAGAATAAACACATTACATACAAACAATCTGTTAGGTGGGAAAGGTTAGGGCAAGAACAAACTACAGGATTGTTTACGAATTTACTGTGATGCCTCCTTGAACATTTTAGGGTAATAATGAAGAAGTAAAATTAAGGCATGTAAGATGAGTAGCCTCTTATTCTCAATCAGCTCATTTATTTGATTTTATTTCCTTTTTATAAGCACTCACACAAAAAGTCTTGTCTGATGATCACAGAGGATTAAGGCATTTTTCTG
The DNA here is from genome assembly GCF_021461395.2 of Schistocerca americana. Classification (NCBI taxonomy): domain Eukaryota; kingdom Metazoa; phylum Arthropoda; class Insecta; order Orthoptera; family Acrididae; genus Schistocerca; species Schistocerca americana. The sequence goes on from NC_060119.1 coordinate 347,833,922, forward strand.
TTAGTAACTGTAACAGTTTGTGATATTGTTAAAATGACTGCTGATGTGTCAATGCCCACTGTAGTATATGTGCAATGATAAATTCATATTTCACTTTCCAGCAGAAACACAGTTGTAGGTATGTGCAAGGAAAATGCACTTGTTCTTGTACACTAAACAACAAAGTTCCGTACATAATGTCTGTTGTGTCTACCTGACTCATCAGCCATAGCCTTCTGGGTATTCAGAGTGAAATGGGCTAGTTAAGTTTCACATAGCTATTGCAATATATGTTAGTTTTGGCAGAGTAAGGAAGGAAAGTGTGTCAGAGTTTACAGCCCATCAATTTTACAAATGGAACACTTCCTTAGATGGACAAAGATAGTAAAGCAGTCTTGCCAAAGGAACTATGCCAGCTTTCACCTTCACTGATTTACAAAAATCATGGAAATCTTAACCAGAAATGCAAACAGATACTTATCCCAAACACAAGTTCAATGGTTTATAAGTAGAAGCCTCTACCTACAATGTAATAGCTTCATGACTGACACAAATTAGTGGTAGGCAATAGTGTTGTTAGCTATTACACAGCATGCCACATGTTCATGCAATCGATATAAATCATCCTGTGTCATGCTTTTCCCCCCTACCTTGTATAACTCAACTCAATTATAAAGTCTCGGCATGTAAGAACAAAACAAGCATGTAGAAACTGAAAAAGAGCTATGTTTGACTGATTTCTGGCTTCTATCACCCACTGGAATGTCCATTCACAAAACTACTTTAACTGAAGTACACAAACTCACATGGCAATTTCAGGAGAAAAGTTGTTTAGCTTAACGAAATCTCATGTCTAACAATGAACATACTCCAAAATTCTAGCATGAACTGACACTTATATCACTGCTTGAACAGTGCACGGAAAACAAGTTCTAGAAGTGTAGCCATCTCCATTGCACATTTTCTATAAAGTTAAACACAAATAAGTGCTTGAGAGGAATGCCTTGTTTTTGTCTTAACTTTTTTCTTTTTAATACGGTTATTTCTATGACTTTCATATTTATTAGTCTGCCACCTGGATTACAAAAGCTATGTCAAGCTTCAGAGCAATGGAATCATTTGGTAACAACATGGGACTTGCATAAAAAGTGGCAAGGACAAAGAAAAATACTTTGCAAATGTACATCACATCGGTGACAGCGTTTCAAAGCTTCTGTACCAAGGAGACATCAAGACACTGAAGCGTAATAATAACATAACCAGAAATCTGCTATGCTCGATTAAAGGTTTTTCTGGTAAACTGATAGCTAATGGCAGAGTAAGACAACACATGGCTCAACAACAATAACAAGGAGTCACTTGAAGCTTTCAAAATTGATAGTCAGCTTTGGCCCATGACAACGATACTGTTGCCTATGACATCATATATGGACAGTATTTGTAAGTTTCTATGTGAGAAGAAGGTGGTTTGACACGGGTGCATGGCTTGAAGTGGTACTCTCGTGATAAATTTTGACGTCAGTGAAGTTATTCAGGATGGCTACTCAAACCTGAAGCAGGGGGGAGGGAGATGGGGGGGGGGGAGAGGGAGAGAGGGGGAGGGGGGGGAGGGGGAGGGAGAGGCAGAGGGAGAGGGAGAGGGAGGGAGAGAGAGAGAGAGAGAGAGAGAGAGAGAGAGAGAGAGAGAGAGAGAGAGAGAGAGAGAGAGAGAGAGAGAATATCCCTAAGAAAACCACTTGAGAGTAGGAAGCTTGTGTCAAGAAGATCCTGATTAATTAATGGTGAGCTGAGAGGGGGTGGGAATCATACCACAATGATGACCTTTCTTTCCTCTCAGCTGAGCTACATACCAGCCACAAGCAGTAGTTTGACTGCAGTTTTTACACACTGATAATTTATGTGGAATAATGTTCATACAATTAACACACTTCAAGATAATAAATACTTTTATAACTGATGATTTACAAAACTCAATAAAATCCAATTTCAATGCTAGATTTAAAATGCAGAATTCCCTGTGATTTTATCAAATTCCTGAAATTCCCTAACATTTCCATGATTTTTCCAGATAAAATCTAATTCTCTAATAATTCCAAGTTTTTCAGAAGAATCGCGACCCTGTTGTTATTTGTAAAACATTATTGTGAGTGCTTGTTGTGTGGTGGATCCAACAGTGAAATTTAACAGCCATATGTTGATGGGGGAGAAGGAAGGAAGGGTGATTAGAGTTTAACGTCCCATCAACAATGCAGTCATTTGAGAAGGAGCACAAGCTCAGATTACAAAAGGATGGGAAAGGCAATTGCCAGTGCCTTTCTCAAAGGAACCATCCCAGCATCTTCCTGGAGCAATTTAGGGAAATCAGGGAAAACCTAAAACTGGCTGGCCAGACGGGATTTGAACCACTGTTCTCCCAAATTCAAGTCATTAGCTAACCACCACTCCACCTTGTTCAATACAGAACAGATGTGTGATATGCGTAGCATCATAACTTCCCTTCAGAAGTATGCTGTACTTGTGGGATGTGCTAAATGTCAAAAATGTAGAGATCCTATGGAAATTACTATAGTGGGTCCTTCCTGTATCAGTGACAGTTTTGTATTGCACTATCAGAGGGACAAACCATGGTGATTGGTGGTAGGCAGGGAACCGGACTGCATGAATCTAGGAAGGTAACCACCATTATTGTCAATCTGACTTATTATTTTTGTTTCTTCTCATCTGTGTAGTTTTGTGTCCACTAGAAAGGAAGTGACTGATCATTCAGTTATTTATTGGTTGGAAAGTTATGAAGTAGGAAGTTTTATGTTTTTCACATATTTTCTGGTTATTGCTTTTTACTGGAGAAGGAGATTTTCACTTTTCTTGTTTTTTTTGGGGGGGGGGGGGAGATAAGTACAAGTGCTTGTTTCGGAGGGAGGGAATATTTGGTTTATTTGTGAATATTGTTTTTTCATGGATGGTAGGTATGTAATTTGATTTTAATAGACTTTTTTATTAATTTGATCATTTTGAGGCTGAGGAGATATATTTGTAAAGTGTGTGTCTGTCCGAAACTCCTAAATGCTCCTGGGTGTCCCATTAGTTATCTATATCAAATATATTTCTAATGAGAAAATTGTCACTGTTGTTGTTTATTTCTCCCTTACTCCCTCCTGAGTACTTCTATATTCTGTGTTGACTGGGCTCCATACCTAGTGAGCATGATAAATTTGAGATATCAACATCATCTTATTGCAACGGATTTTGTGTAACAAGGTGGCTGTTCAAGGACTCATGTCAACCGATGGATTCTGTAATGGGCAAGGATCTGTTATCTTCTTGATTCAACCACAATGAAGTCAAAGTATTTACATTGTACTTTTGAATATCTTCATAAACTAACAAATTCATTTAACTTTGAACATAATACAACACTACAGTGTTTCAATTCGTTAACACCTTCAGAATAATTTCAAGGATTAGCCCACTGTGACAACGAATGCGTCATATTAATTTACCACTGTATAAATAAGGAAAGTGTGGAGAAAGTGTTTTCTTATGTCTTGAAAAGACAACCTATTTGAGGAAAGGATATGATGGTGGCATACCAGAGAAAGTCGTTTTTTTGCAGAAAAATTCATCTAGCTGAAAACAAATCATTGAATTGAAGCCAAACTGCAAGTAACAAAGTTCACGTGACAAACTCTACAAGAATTCAAATTTAACGTCACCATACTGGGAAAGATACATAAGGGAGTACATGGTACTGTCAACGATACGGCATCGAAAAGAATTACTTGAAACAGTGGAAAGTTGGAGATAACTGCAACGTGATCATACATCCAAATATAAGGCAATAAGTGTAACATTATTCGAAATTTTCGGGAGTCTGGTAGTAATCATCAACGTAGTATATGCACATTCTGAATCTACAGCGTAACACGTCTACACTATAATTTGTCTACCTGCGATTCAAACCTTAACAGCTGGTTTTAACAATAACTCCTGCTATTGCACATCAACATGACAACAAGTTAGCGCAAACAGATTATTTGTGGATGTTTCGTACACATTCATCACGATAAGTAATTTTTCACTTCACCTGATCTAGGTGGGTATTTATATGCGTGATTCGATACAATATCAACTTCTTCAACGCCTGCATGTTGTCTACTCGTAAATGCTCCCATCACGACTGTTGTAACTATATCCCTACAAACAATAAACACAAATTTTCAATGTGTTATACCACTGTGCATACCAAAACGTCAAATTATGTCAACAGTAAATCAAAGTTAATATAATTTATGGTTGTACCAAAGATGTTATAACAATCGATGCTTGCGCAGTATATTTTCTACCTGCGTGCACTCCGGCTGTATGCCATTCTATTCGTAGCTCTGGTTCTTTGGTTAGCAACGAAATAAATAACGCTGTTTTTCCGATCGCTCTCAAGAATATTGAGAAAGGGTGATTCATTATTAACACTTCGACTCTAGTGTTGCTTGCAGTGAAAAACTTTTCGACGAGTGGTAACAACAAATTGTTGCATGCAGTTACGGCAGCCGCGCTGTGCCGTCGTTTGTGCTTCGAGCGGCGGCTGGCACCGATTCCATCAGGTGTTTCATTGAACTGTTATCAAGTTTTTTTTAGTGTAATCTACTCGATATTTTAGCTACAAATAGTTCGCAACGAGATTCAAAGCATCGTCGCTGGGAGATTTCTCTCAGCGGCTATTTTTAAAATGGAAACTAATGACGAAATCCCAGTCGGCACCGGCCAAGGGTCGGCTATCGCTTTGCATACGAGTCACAACATCGAGACTCTCATGTCGCACCCTCCTTCAACAGTGTTAATTACAAATAAGCATCAACTGGGTGCCATCGAAATGTACTCACAAGATCACTGTCCTCAGAATGATCAGATGGAGATGGATCAACATTCACCAAGTTCAGCTGGCTTGTCGCAGTGTCTGACAAACAACACCCAGCGACAAAAGGCAAGACACCGATCACCATCACACCAACAGGCAGCAGCTCCTGATGCAAATGTTCCACCGGCCGCTGTGGCCGAGCAATTCTAGGTGATTCAGTCCGGAACCGCGCGACTGCTACGGTCGCAGGTTCGAATCCTGTCTCGGGCATGGATGTGTGTGATATCCTTAGGTAGGTTAGGTTTAAGTAGTTCTGAGTTCTGGGGGGCTGATGACATCAGACGTTAAGTCCCATAATGTTCAGAGCCCTTTGACCCATTTGAGCAAATGGTCCGAAGAAGGCAAAGGCAAGTGAAAAGCACAGTAGTAATGTTGAAGAGGAAGTAGATATTGTAGATGTTGATAATGTTGCATGCACTGTGGAAGTTCTAGGGACAGACAGTAACTTGAGTTTAAATATAGGGGACAGGAATTGCGATGAGCAGCCTGCTTCCCAAAAGTATGTTAGTCGTGAAAATTTGGACAATTCAGTGACCACAACGGTACCTCTTACGGAAACAACACGTTTCCTAGTAACAAAAAATATGCTAGCAAAGATAATACATATCAATCAACAGACATGGTTCTCACGTCGTCTTTGTAGAGGGAGAAAATGGTAATGTAGGAAAGTTACATCCAATGATATATTTAATATCTCAGCTATTGGTAGAAACTGGTATAAAATTGAAACCAAAACATGGCAGGTTGCGGTTGCTTGATGTTTTTCGGCTGAAGAATATGGTGGCTTATATTCCAAATTTTCTGACAAAGAGGAGGAGAGTTATCTGTGATGTTGATATTGCATTATCCCACCAAGACATCCTTGTAGAAATAAAGTCGAAATTTTTAGTAATCGACATATGAAGGTTCACAAAGAAAGTAATAGAAAATGGAGAGTTGAAAGTACTTCCCACACAGAAATGTGTTGTAACATTTAAATCTCAACAACTTCCCCAGTATGTATATTTGTGCAGTATGCGATGCCCTTTTGTACCATGTGTCCAGTCAGTTTTGCCATGTCACAATTGCCTTAGATATTTCCATTTAAGTTTGCAATGTCGTAGTAGTGCCCGCTGTGCCAAATGCACGGGAGCACATGAGACCTCACACTGCTCACATGTCGGAGAGCCCAAGGGTTTGCATTGCAATGGAAACTACCTCGCTATGGATCACCGTTGCCCAATATATCAGCAGCACATGGAAGCAAAGAGCAGCAAAGCCTATGGCGCTCCTTGCGCAACTGCCGTCTCGTCATTGCGACCATCACTTGGGCAGACTACTGCTGGTGTTTCTACAACACAAGAGCTCTCTCCTAGTGACTGGCCTAAAATATGTGAGAAACAAAAAGGTTTGAACATGACGGACAAAGGGCTACAACAGGGACCTAAGCATGCAGTTATATCGGTTCCAGCTCCCGGGTCTTACAAAAATAAACCATTTACTTGCAGTCCATACAAGCAGGGTTATTCTGATATGTTATACGAATTTCAGGATCCTCAGAACTCAATACAAAACAATCCATATCCTTCCACTCCTCTGGCAACATCTTATACTGGTCGAGAAACTACTATTAACAGCCTTTGTGCTTTAATTATGCACAACATTCTTTCTCTTAAAAGTGAAACAGACGTGGTAACGACACAGGCTCTTATATATCATGCTGTTGAAGACTTGTGCAAATCTGACAATGGCTTTTAAAATACTCTATTGGAATGCACGGTCAGCAATCTCGAACAGAGAAAGTCTTTATCGGGAGCTTGTATTTGCGAAACTTGGTTTCAGCCAACCCAACGAATACAATTCAAATGATATGCTGTTCTCAGAAACGACAGAGACGATGGAAAAGGAGGAGGAGTAGCCATTTTGATTAGAGAGACGGTTAAGTTTAAAAAATTGGACATCACTATTAGGACAACAGAATGCTAGGTGGTTGCTGCTGTGATCTACACTCCTAACGGCACATTCGGAATCCTCACCATTAAAAAAGAAACACCTAAGTGTAAAATACAAGATCTTTCACTGGATCAGATTGTAACCCAGCTTCAAACGCCATTTCTCCTTTGTGCAGACTTCAGCGCACACCACTCACTATCGGGTTGTGTAATAGATGATGCGGATGGCAGACAGTTAGTTACACTTTTTGAAAAGTTCAATTTGATTCTTCTAAAAGATGTTTCTCCTACTATGACCGTCGACCGTCGATTTGACATTGTGCTCTGTTGACTTAAACCATGTATCAGAGTCAAACGAGACCCTCTTGGCTCAGATCATTTCCCTCTGGAAATCACAATAGACTTACCTATAAATACAGTAGAAATTATCTGCTGAAACAGCAGGTGTAAAATAAAGGATACTGACTGGCCAAAGTATATTGCAACAGTCCAGGTGAAGTTTTAATCTTTTAACAATTTTTAGCTCCGAAAGAAGCCTATCTACAGCTAATTTCAATTATTAAAGACGCTGCAACAATTTCCATTCCAAGAAAAAAGTAAGTCATCGTTTTGAAGTAACTGCCCCCAGACCAGTGTACACCAGAGTGCTCTAGAGCCATAGCACAGCGCAAACTTGCGTACAGTATCTTCTGTAAACAACAAAATGTAGAAAACTTCATTGCATATCGGAAAATAGCAGCGAAAGTTCGAAGGTGGTTAAAAGACCGTAAAAAGAATACTAGCTGGCAAAATTTCTGTGAATCTTTAAATAACAATGTTAGTCTCACTGATGTTTGGGAGAAATGAAGATTTTTCAAAAACAGAAACTCCACTATGCGTCAGCCGTTAAGTGACGCATGGCTTGAAGACTTTGTGAATTTAATCTCACCAGCTTTCGCAGCCGAGCAGCCATATTGCCCCCCGGAGCAACGGGATTACAATCATCTGTTCGTGGTACCGCTTTCGTATGACGAACCGATGAATGGCGTTAAAAAGAGCGTAACTTCCACACCCAGTAAGGACGGTATACACTATCAGATGATAGAAAATCTTTCAGACATAGCACTCAGAAAACTGTTCCAGATATTTAACCAAATATGGATGAATGACACGCTAATAGAAGATTGGACAACTCACGTAATGGTACCCATACTGAAACCACATAAGGATGACGAGCAGGCCAAACCATATACCTATTTCTCTTTCTTGCTGTATCGGCAAAACTCTAGAAAACTTGGTAAAAAATCGCTTGGAATGATGGAATCAAATCAGACCCAGTCAAGAGTCGGTATGGGTTTAGAAAAGGCAAGGGAACAACAGATAATTTAAATATCTTAACCTCAGAGATCTATGATGCATCAACAAGAAAAGAGAATATAACAGTTATACTCATGCATATAGATGGAGCATACGATAATGTTCTTATACCTGTGTTGCTACAGGACTTGGGAACCATTGGAATCCTGCCACAACTGAAACAGAGGATGACAGACTAAAGGGCGAAATACTAAATGTCTTTTTCCAAAGCTGTTTCACAGAGGAAGACTGCACTGTAGTTCCTTCTCTAGATTGTCACACAGATGATAAAATGTTAGAATCGAAATAGACGATCGAGGGATAGAAAAACAATTAAAATCGCTCAAAAGAGGATAGGCCGTTGGACCTGATGGGATACCAGTTCGATTATACACAGAGTAAGCGAAGGAACTTGCCCCCCTTCTTGCAGCGGTGTACCGTAGGTCTCTAGAAGAGCGTAGCGTTCCAAAGGATTGGAAAAGGGCACAGGTCATCCCCGTTTTCAAGAAGGGACGTCGAACAGATGTGCAGAACTATAGACCTATATCTCTAACGTCTATCAGTTGTAGAATTTTGGAACACGTATTATGTTCGAGTATAATGACTTTTCTGGAGACTAGAAATCTACTCTGTAGGAATCAGCATGGGTTTCAAAAAAGAGGATCGTGTGAAACCCAGCTCGCGCTGTTCGTCCACGACACTCAGAGGGCCATAGACACAGGTTCCCAGGTAGATGCAGTGTTTCTTCTGCAAGGCATTCTATACAGTTCCCCACAGTCGTTTAATGAATAAAGTAAGAGCATATGGACTATCAGACCAATTGTGTGACTGGATTGAAGAGTTCCTACATAACAGAACGCAGCATGTTCTCAATGGAGAGAAGTCTTCCAAAGTAAGAGTGATTTCAGGTGTGCCGCAGGGGAGTGTCGTAGGACCGTTGCTATTCACAATATACATAAATGACCTTGTGGATGACGTTGGAAGTTCACTAAGGCTTTTTGCAGATGATGCTGTGGTATATTGAGAGGTTGTAACAATGGAAAATGGTACTGAAATGCAGGAGGATCTGCGGCGAATTGCACATGGTGCTGGGAATGGCAATTGAATCTCAATGTAGACAAGTGTAATGTGCTGCGAATACATAGAAAGAAAGATCCCTTATCATTTAGCTACAATACAGCAGGTCAGCAACTGGAAGCAGTTAATTCCATAAATTATCTGGGAGTATGCAGTAGGAGTGATTTAAAATGGAATGATCATGTAAGGTTGATCGTCGATAAAGCAGATGCCAGACTGAGATTCACTGGAAGAATCCTAAGGAAATGCAATCCGAAAACAAAGGAAGTAGGTTACAGTACGCTTGTTTGCCCAGTGCTTCAATACTGCTCAGCAGTGTGGGATCCGTACCAGATAGGGTTGATAGAAGAGATAGCTAAGATCCAACGGAAAGCAGTGTGCTTTGTTACAGGATCATTTAGTAATCATGAAAGCGTTACGGAGATGATAGATAAACTCCAGTGGAAGACTCTGCAGGAGAGACGCTCAGTAGCTCGGTACGGGCTTTTGTTAAAGTTTCGAGAACATACCTTCACCGAGGAGTCAAGCAGTATATTGCTCCCTCCTACGTATATGTCGCAAAGAGACCATGAGGATAAAATCAGAGAGATTAAAGCCCACACAGAGGCATACCGACAATCCTTCTTTCCACAAACAATACAAGACTGGAATAGAAGGGAGAACCGATACAGGTACTCAAGGTACCCTCCGCCACACACCGTCAATTGGCTTGCGGAGTATGGATGTAGATGTAGAACTGATTTATGGAATCAGCACTTTCCTCACTCAAAGACCCATATGGGTTCAGTTCCAAAATAAATTAATTGAACCACGTCGTCTTACAACAGGTCTTCCACAAGGAGCTATCCTCAGCCCCCTACTCTTTGTACTATACACTAACGAGCTGGCGAGGATTATCCCTTTTCCAGTTAAAATCCTCCAGTATGCAGATGATATTTGTTTGTATGTGTCGACCAAAGGAATGGATCAGGCTGTGTGTGAATTATCAAAAGCGATGGGCACAATGGGCCAAACATTACGTAGCTGTAGGTTACAGATTTCGGGAGAAAAATCGGTACTCGTTCCTTTTACGAACCAAACTATGCCAGGCTGCTTAAATAGAGTAAGACTTTCTAGTCATAAAATACCACTAAAATCCCGGGCGATGTTTCTTGGCGTTCTCTTCGTTTCCTGAATGAGTTGGATACCTCATATTCAAACCGTCGTCAGTACATGTGAAAAAGCATTGAATCTTATGAGATCAGTTACAAGAGTGTGGCTGGAGGCACATCCAAACTCTCTGCTCACTCTCTACTACACGTTGATACATTCCCGTGTAGACTACAGATGCACAGTCTGTCACACTGCTGCTAACAGGTACCTAGCACTACTGGATAAACTGCAGTACAGAAGCTTACGCATCTGCCTCGGAGCTATGCATGTTTCACACCAACGCCCTTCTCCAGGAAGCATCAGAAATGCCTCAACATATTCGCAGAACAATGTTGTGTGATCGTTATATCTTACAGCGGATGGCTGATACTAAACATCCACTGATAAAAACGTGTGAAAGGCTCTCTCAAGTGGGAAATAACAGAAATGTCAGTAAACAGAAGTTTTATATCTACAAGCGGTGAGAAGACTGGAAATATCTCCAAAAAAAGTATATCGAAGTGAATTTCTTCCAAAGTTCTTATATGACTATTACAGCTCTTATCACGACATTCTTGTAGCATAAGTCGTCTATTGCAGCAAAGGAAAAGGATATGGGCAGTTTTCACGTACATCACACGGGCCGAAAAGTGGGCAGGATATCTTAAACTATATACAGATGTCTCAAAAATGGGGACGTAAAATCATACCGGATGTGCTTTCTTCTGTCCAGAATCTGCAGAAGAAAGGAAGTTTTCACTACCAGGTGATGCTTCCACATTTCTTGCTGAAACTTTCGCTATTATAGAGGCAATAAAATATGCAAGATCTCTCAGAATACCCTAGGCAGTAATAATCACTGACTCTCAAAGCGTTTTCAAACCCATTAGTTACAGGAATTGGAAAAAAAGCTAGTAAATACACCCTCGACATACTGGATCACTATCACAAAGCTAAGAAGACTGGCCATATTATAGAATTTGTATGGGTCAAATCACATTCCGGCATTCTATGCAATGACAAAGCAGATCAACTAGCGAGAGATGCGATTAACAGTGGAAGACCTATGGACATGAAACTCCCATACACAGAATACCTCCTAAAAATAAAACTAGCGGTTTTCTCATGGCAGGAAGAATGGAATGAAAGTCAACAAAAAAGAGGTAAAAGCTAGCTCGTATACAGACATTCATACCAAGACAGACATGTTTGCGAACTTCAAACATTCAAGGAAAATTATAACGTCTATTGTGAGAATGCATCTTATTCATGGACCTTTCACTGCCCACTTACATAGAATCGGCGTATCGGAGACACCCTACTGTCAATGTGAAGAGGAAACAATTGGTGATGTAAATCACATTTTATTTCATTGTAGACGCTAAGAGAGAGTCAGAATCAACTTTTTAAAGGAGCTCTTAAGACTTGGTCACAGCCAGCCGCTTTGCACGATCCCAATTCTGGGAGACAAGCAGGAGTACATACTGTGACGTCTCGTTTTGTCTCGGCTCGATGGTGATGGTTGTCCCAGTCGAGATTACGTGGAACGGCGTCCGTCGATCACGACAACGCCAATCGGTAACTATTAGAAAAATAAACTCTTCGCGCAATTTGGTTATTTTTCAGATACTGTCTCTCAGAACTGATATCAACGCCTTGATGGAGCAGCACGCCAGAGTGTGTGCGCCGCCCTTGCTTGTAATTAAGGCAATGGTGTTCGATGTCTATCGATCTTCTCCACTCATAACTATAGCGACTGCACCATTCGACAACGCGATGACTCCCTTGATCTGAAATGATAACCAAAAGTCCTTTGGGTGTTCGCGACAGACTTTTCATTTTACGCGAACTTGCTGACTGCAGTTCTTATGCCCAGTTTGAGAATGGGTATTCAAACGTTGAAAATATAATGTCTTGAATCATCAATCTATCACTCAACCGATTTCACACCATGATTTTTGCTAGGGTATTGAGCTGTTAATTATTATTCCGTCGTCAAAGCGTCGCAACGTCGCGTATTCAATAACTACATGACGTAATTCCAGAGATAACATACCCTTGAACAATGTTGAGAATGCGTTGTATTTGGGTGTAAACTTATTGCTGTTTGCAGTTAAATTGTCACTAAATCACTTTTAACTTTTATGTTATCCGAAGAATCAGTTAATTTCACAAATACAATTTAAATGTCCATTAAATGATGTATGCGACACAAAGAATTAAAGCTGAATTAAAGTTGATTGTTGGTTGGTTGGGTTCGGTTGTTTTGGAGAAGGAGACCAGACAGTGAGGTCATCGGTCTTATCGGATTAGGGAAGGACAGGGAAGGAAGTTGGCCGTGCCCTTCGAAAGGAACTATCCCGGCATTTGCCTGGAGCGATTTAGGGAAATCACGGAAAACCTAAATCAGGATGGCCGGAAGCAAAGTTGATTGTTCTTCGTAATTATTTGTCCATACACTCAGCACACACACCGATTTTTCATTCAGGGAATTGCGTCTGTTAGCATCAGCGTTTCTGACTTTGCGAAAACTTCTGACAACACAGCGCAATTGTAAGTTCTTCGTGCATTTATCTGATTCCTAGTCAAGTCCAATAATTTAGTTTATGTCCGCGATCAGTCTATTTCTGTGTCCTTTGACGTTCATGACCATTAAGTATCATGAAGGTTAATTCTCATCACGAATCAACAATCACACAAATTATTTTTCTGTCACATATATGAGCTATCTTGCTATCTGTCTAAACGGTAAAGATGATATTACTTCAGTCTGACTTCTGGCTAATACTTCCATCCATAAAACTTTTAAACCTCAGATCGGTTTTAAAATAATCTAGTAGCGCTTAACATACGTATTACCATTGCAAGAGTACAAAAGAGAAGTGAAGTTAACACCTCCATTACCGAGTTACATTGTAGTCACAGCGAACTTACAGCTCGATGCGGCTGCAACTCTCTTCTAGGATAAACGTTATCTATGGTCAATTTATGGTCTGGTCTTAAAACTTCCTAAATAACATTTTTTTAAATTCTTTCTTTAAAGTTTCTGTTTTGTATCATATGGTATACCTTCATTCAGTCTTTTCTTTATGATAAGCATTAGTATTTACATAACATTCCTGTTAATCAAACTGTCAAGAGTATAAATTTTGTTGTCAGTAGCTGTCATCACTGTCAGGATGACTGATTTTTCTATTTCTTTTTGCAACAAAAGGGTGTTCATTATGGATTCTACAATTAGGTATTACAGTATGGTGCCATATCCCAGTTCCTAGAGAAAGAAGACATAAAAATCTAAAATGAATTTAACTTAACTAAAGAACTTAATTAACAAATAAATTTTTAGCAGTCAACTTTGTTTCGTAATCTGATTACAAAAATTTTGATCTGAAAACATATGAATGTATGCCCTAAACAGTATGTATGGCGAAGAAAAAATGTTACCTTGTTATGTGTGTCTGTACATTAATTTGTGATGGCTAAAAAGTTTGTATGCTAGAAGACAATAAAAAGAAAAAAGTAACTGTTGTTCTGTAGAGTTGGTAAGCTAAAGTATATTGTGGCTTATAAGGACACAGATACAGTATTTGTTAGTCGTAACTGTGCTGTCTACTCATAGCAGTGTATGCCATTATGAGGAAAAATGGTGAAGAGGTGCACAGCGCTGAACTGCATGTATAAATTCGAGACGGGAACCAATATTACCTTTCACAGATACCTAGATATGTTTAGATGCTTTATATTACGGAATTTAGATCATAGTGCTTACGTTTTCAGAAAGTATACCTCATTGACTTTACAGTTCCTTTTTTTTCAGTTGCTGCTGTTTTTGAGAGTACTGGTCTACATGAGGCTCAGAACATTTGATTATGTCACGCTGTAAAACAGGTCAGATGTTGGCGAGAACACCACGCAGTTAGGTATCAGAATTCGTCTGTGCATCAGCTATGAGACTAATGGTGATAATATAGTGTACCACATACCAGAAAAAGTATTTGATTTTAAATACATTTCACTTCAAAATCAGGAGCACTAAACAATGAAATACTGCAATTCGCACTCATGTCAGTGTAATATGCTGTGCTTAGTTGTGAACAGTTATTTCGAATTTCTTGTAGTATATTATATAAAAATCGGTGAACAGTGAGTGGCTGCCATTTGTTTATAAATGAAATTGTCACCTTGTATTTATATACGTAAGTGAACTATTATGTTTGTGATGTAACTCAAAGGAATATGTGTTATATCCAAAGCCATGTAAGTTCACCACCCCAATGGCTGTCTAAGCAGCTATCTAACTATGCACTGTTAACAGTAGACCACTTATGGGACTGTGGGCACTAGTGTTGTACTGTGGTTGTACCCATAGGATAAAAAAATCTGTTGACTGAGCATTCAGATGGGCAGAACAGAATTTTGTTGCCACCATACAATACCTGCCAAGTCATGTGAAATTGATACATTGTAAGATTAGCCCACAAGAGTTGTGTTGTTTTAGACATCAGTACATCAGTAGTACCATACAGTTCCAATACCGACAAGTCTTTCTGAAGTCCTAGAGAAGCTTGTGTACAAGATGATTGTGAATGGTCTTAATTCAGTTCAAATTACTCATTCACTCTGTAACAATTAATACATTTATATGTTGTCAAATATTCATAAAAATTGTAGACACACATTCACACCCACCCACACAAGCACAAACACACACACACACACACACACACACACACACACACACACACACACACACACACACATATATATATATATATATATATATATATATATATATATATTCAGTTTCATTGCCAATGTAAGTTACAATTAAATGTTTGTTCGCACATGAGTCAAACTTTCTCCTATGACAAAATACAGGTAGATTTCATTCACTAATAACTACAAGTCTTGTCTGCCTGTGTTCATTGCATAGTATTTGTTCTGTCTGTGATGTCATCGTTCTGGTGTAGATGCATGCACATAATTGTAATGAATTAGATTTGTGTAAAATTATAAATTGGCGTAGCATGGGAAGGCATTTAGTTTGGACATTTGTTTGGATGTTTTTGGGAAGAGCTTGCAGAGCTCTGCTAGGACCCAAAGTGAGACAATAAAACTACTGACCGTAATATAAATGAAAATTGGTATTAGATTGAAAATTAAGAAACATATAATGAAAGATTTCGTGTCATATGACTCGCAAATATGGTCAGAATTATAGAAAATCTCATATCAAAGGAAAGCTCACATTGAAATAAATCCAAAAAGCCTAAAAAGTCGAATTCCAGGCAAATGTGATACCTACATCAGCTTGTAAAAGAAATGACAAAGTTTCGAAAAGCGGTTACCTAGATGGCCCATTGGGCATACAGCGGTCACTGACAGCCAAAATTTCTGATTTATCTATTCTGTATCAGCACACTATTTTGTGTACCCATTAGATTAAGGGGAGACAGTGGCAGACTTGCACTGATATTTTTGTAAATCCATATCTTTGCCATTTTTTGTTCAATCCCATTGAAATTTTGCACACTTATGTACAGAGATCTAATATGATTTTTTTAAATTCAGAATTTTTAATAACAATCTAATGCAGTGAGACAAATTTGAATTTTTTATTGCATTATTACTTTAAGGTACACTTTTTCATAATTTCAAGGCAAGTTTTTTTAATGGTAAAATAATCTACACTAATAGGTGTACAATTAAGTGCAGTAACTTTTTGGTAAATTAATGCTATTATTTTCTGTGATATTTTGGATTCGAACTTCTTTACAAGCAAACTTTTCAATATATTATCAACCGCAAAACTATGTATAATATCTCGATTAAAATTTTGTTCCATTTAAATATTGCTTCAAAGTAAAAGAATAGGTATTCCAAATTTTATTGCAATCCCTTCAGTAGTTTCTGACATATGTGTTCCTGAAAGCAGAAAACCTTAAATTGGAGAAAAATCATTTTAAAGTTTGGATGAAATGTAAAAAAAAAAAAAAATCTATCATACCTTAGCTAAAACTGCCCATATTCATACTCCATTTCTTCCTCATCATCCTCTACAGCTCTTTTAGCTTCTCTGCTCCTTTGCCTAGCAATTTTTTGTATGTTCTGGACTGAAGTCTCCGCCTTCGCGATTCTTTGCTTATCAATGATCTGCAGTATCTGCTCAGTAAAGAATCCAGGTGTAAAGCCCAACTTGCTGAGAATGTGAAGTCTTGCCACATTACCATCATTAAACACTGCTGCAGCTTCCAAAGCAAAAATCTTCACCACCAAATTGGAAACAAACACAGTCTTTGGACATCTTTTCCAAATCAGAGCATTGAAACTTTCATTTGGGTTCTGTGTTTCCCCATGCAGACATTTTTCTAGCAGTTCTGGTGAAGCCAGTGCTCCAAAATTTGGTTTAATGGCCATTGAAGCCTCATAAGGAAGGTTATTTTTATAGGTATAAGCTTCCCCACTTTCCTTACTTTTCAAAAATTTGCACCATTCATTAGAACAGAGGCGATGTTGAGGTGTAGTGTCTGTCGACAAGTAATGAAACCAAATGGCCCATACGCTTTCCTTATACTGTCTAAGCTTGTGAGATTACTTGTAATTGCAGCACAATAATAGACTTGTAGGCTGTCAATTCTCTTCTTTGTTAGTCTGTTTTTTCCTCCCAGTGGCTTCCCATCTTCTAGTCACTTGCCTTTATTGTCTGCAACAACTCTTCAGAGTAGTCCACCCATCCTCTTCTGAATATGGCCTAAGCACTCCAGTTTCTCAATAGTGCAATCTTTTCCATAGGGCTGACTTTCAACTACATTCTTGAAAGCACTAGAGTCTCCATCTCCTAAATACTGTACGTATCTTACTCCATACTTTTGCAAAGATCTGTGGAAAATGAATTTTATACCAGCAGCTTCCATCCTACCACTGGAGCCTGCATAATTTCTGCTACAAACAGGTTTATGGGCTTCTTGCCATTCTGTTTCTTTACCTGCGTCAATATATTTCTTGTGCAAGGAACATGCAGAACAATATTTAGACATCACCTCTAAGTCTAATACTTTTCCAGTGTCGACACTAATGATTGTTGAAACTCCATGCAGTGAAGTATGCCCCCTCTTCATCCAGGAACTGTCACAGGAAACTGCTATATCGTTGCTATTAGTTGCTTCACAGTTTCCTTGAATTGCCTCCAGGACTGCCATTTTCATGGTCTCTTCACTTCCTTCTGCAACTGCATTGAGGAGAGCAGAAAATTTTAGGGGAGGACCAAGCATGTTCATAATAATACCACATAAAACGTTTCCACCATCTCTTACAATCCCTATACATCTTAGTCCATAAGCAAATCTCATATTGGCTTCATAGATTCTATTACTGACCTTTGATGTCTTGAATGGTCTGTCAGCATCACAGTTTTGACACAAAATGTGCAATGTGCAAACCAAACCTTCTCTCTTTCCATCATCAAGCAAATCCTCGTTTCTCCCACAAACAGAGCACTTACAGACTTTTCTAAGAGCTTCTGCCACCATTTCCAGATCCACAATTCTGAAACCTGTATTTCTGTCATGATTTGTTTCTTCTGACACAATCCCTGTTCCAAGTTTTATTTTAGATGCACTTGGAGACAAGTTAATGTTTGCATCTGCAGGCGTGACCCTAACCTCAATGTCAGTTTTTCGCATTATATTGGTAATATGGGACTTACTATATTTTTTAAATACTTTACCATGCAAAATAAATCAAACATCACTCGAATTCCACTGAACAGCACAAAACTTGTTTACAACACTCCACAGCCTTCTGTACCCCACTGATTGAACCAGAAAATGGATCCACAGCCTTCCTTACAACACTGCTGTTATGTATACAAAAAGTCACAGTCTTCTAAATCTATATTTTCCAGGTTCACAGGTCAAATTCTGCAATAAATTTTTTTCCTCCATTTGGTACACTGAAAAACGGGCTTGGCATTAAGGGTTTTAATTTTGTTATGCCATTTGTAGCTCGAATTTCAAGGAAAAAATTTGGGATAATAATCTCAGTTATATTTACTATCAAATAAGCAAATAAAAATAATTTGTAAATTTTACATTATTTCTGCCACCGTCTCCCCTTAAAGAGATTGATGATTAAATTACATAATAATACGATATATGAGTATAATTTCGTCCTAACATTTTCACGAAAAAGTTATGCTATATATCCGAGATGCACACACAGAAATTTTTATATTTAAGTTATCAACAAGTTTACACTGAAGTGCAGTCATGCTACAGGCTGGCAGCCCTACGCCAGGCGAGATGTGCGAGCTTTTGCACTCTCGTGAAGATAAGTGATTTACATTGTAATAACAGTTAGTTTAGTACAAATTACTCACTAAATGTCAGCAGCTTGTGGTCTTGCGGCAGTGTTCCTTCTTTCTGCACATAGGGTCCCGGGTTCAATTCCCGGGGGTCAGGGATTTTCTCTGCCTCAATATGACAAGGTGGTGTTGTGTCGTCTTCAGCACCATCATTCATCCCCATTATGGTCGGAGAAACGCAACGACAAACCACCTCTGCTAGGACCTCGCCTAGTCAGCGGGGTGGGTCTCCCGCATCAGCCACTATGCTCCTCAGAGTATGGAACCTCATTACTACTTACTACTCACTAAATAGTGACTTTCAAGTATAATGTCTGACCCATACGGTAATATACATAATGGAAGTACGAGTACAGGTCGTAGATGCATGGTCGATGACATATGGAAGCTGGGGTCTGGCCGTGAGTCGTGAACGGATAGCCAAATGATAAGGCGACCGCACGCAATAAGCGGGAAATCCAAGTTATAGTTCCAGTCTGGTTCAAGTTTTCACTGTCGTCATTCCATCCTACAGCTGATGGTAGTTCTTATTCGCAATTTCACATTCACTTCACGTGTTTTGCATCGTAATCAGAATAACACAGACATTTCAATATCATATAATACAAAAGGTGTACTCTGTACAGAAAGTAATGACCAGTGAGCAAAAATTTCTGCCACTTCTTGAATTTTTCTGAAGATGAAGTAGTACTTATATGAGAAAATTGTGGAAGTGCATTGGTTTCGTTTCGAGAAAGGCTGAAAACAAGAGAACTGTATTACTGGAACATGGAGACATTGAGCACTTGCAGTCCAGATTCCTT
This sequence comes from Schistocerca americana, assembly GCF_021461395.2. Lineage (NCBI taxonomy): Eukaryota > Metazoa > Arthropoda > Insecta > Orthoptera > Acrididae > Schistocerca > Schistocerca americana. The sequence continues at coordinate 347,853,455 of NC_060119.1, forward strand.
GTTAAAACGAAAAATATTTGGGAGGTGGCAGAGAAATACTTTATTTGAACAGTAATTTAGCATGCTTCAAATACTGACAAAAAAGATGTTGTGGGTGTAACTGCATAGGGAAGCGTCTCCAAACGACCATTAGTTGGAAGTGTTGGTTACAAAAATAGATTCATTAAGCAAGCAGAATTAAAATTCTGGGCCAGATCAATCCAGGGAGACAACCATGCTGGCATAAATTCTCCTAATTTCAAAAAATGGTTTGAATGTGTTGTGTTACCATATTTTCCGCCCTGTTCTGTAATAATCATGGACGATGCATTGTATCAAAACATTCAAGACAACAAAACGCCCAAGAGATATAGAATTAAGGTATCCATGATGGAGTTGCTGTGGAAGAGAAAAATCCAACGTAATAGCATGTCAAAGGAGGCTCTGCACTCCCTGATCAGGAGAATAGAGCGGCTGTGAAATCAAATACAGCTGACATATTGGAAACAAGCAAGGGTCACAAAGTAATTCGCTTGCCACCATACAATATGCCATACAACTCACGACACTAACCAACTGTCGCTCCTCTAAACAGCATCACATACAAACAAAGCAGTTGCATCTTTACTTGTGGTTACCTGTACTTTATGTACTTTGTCTATGCACAGGTCTGTTTAAAAACAATAGATCAGTGTAGTCATAGGGTCGAGCCACGCATACCTGCTTTCATGCACCACCGCTAATTCAGCTGTGATTCTACAGTCAAATATTTTACATTTTGGCTAGAACTGCTGGTTAATAAAATACACAGAAACACAAAATAAAAGTAAAATGGATAATTTAACAACAATGCTTCTGTTCTAACGTCTGTGATTGATGCAGATGACAGAGAATTATGTGGAATAATGTTTATTCAAGAAAGGACATCTCAAATAAAAGGGGGGTGATACTACGATATTCAGTTAAAATACAGAGGGGAAATATTCTTGTCAAATGCAGTAAAGCTACACTCAGATCATCATAAGAATGGAAGCAAAATCTCCAGACTAAATTCTTATCAAATATAAACGAAAACTAAGTGCATTTCATAATCACAGTACATGAAATATTTACTAATTCGAAACAGTTCTCAATTCAACATGATGAGTTACAAATTACCATATGCAAATACATGGAATAGTATCTCATACTCTGTCTGTCCTCAGTTCTGTAATACAAGTGGGAAAAGTTAGAGTCCTGCTCTTGATCACATTCAGACCCCTTGAAATATAAAATCCCTTCAGAAGTTACAGTATGATAGGAGCTGTTTGCCCAGAACCAAATACTTCCATGACTGATACCACTCGTTACCACAAGCAGGTCTGTTTTCTTCCAGAAATGTGTTTTCCCATAATAGCTCCCTCAAGCTCTTAATTCAGAAAGTCCCAGTCTCCACTTTACTCCAGTAGTCTTCCACTACTGTCTGCTTTCCCATAGGCTGAAGGTTGTCCCCACTAAAAATACATTGTTCTTAAGTTGTACAGACATGATTTAACTCGACCTATTCCCATACTTAACTATTATAAAACTTAAATAAGGTAATGTCATGAACATTTGGTCACACTCAGATCACTTACAACAAATATAAATAATACTGGATCATCAATGAAATAAGCCAACATTGTTCCACAAGTATGCTCATGATTAATGAAAACAGATTATTGTTAAATATTGTTTAAACAATTATTTATACCTTCTTGATAGATACGTCTTTAGTTTCTCATTTCACTTGTGGGATCAGTTAGTACATGCGATTGACCACTTTTAAATTAACACAGTAATATAGTAGCCCTCTCAATCAGCATTTAAATGAAATTTCTGGCAAAATAGTAAACTGTCCATTAACACATTCAGCGCTATGCTGTATGTTATACAGGCGCACATGTATCGGCTGTGTGAGCGAGGCCTGTATTCCGTATGGATGCAGCTTTTCCGTTTGCTGAAACGTGTTTTCCCATATACTACACAACTGTCAGTATAATCTGTAATCGTAGTAATCCATATTCAGCCCACTAGGTGCTGCAGGAGACGAACAGGAAGTGCCTAACAACAAGCTTCAAAACAAGGAAGCCGAAGCAGATTTTTTTTATTTTAAGGAAACGACCTACTTTAATGCTCAAATGGAAAAATAAATGTAATGTATATTTTCTTTCCACAAAACATCAGACTACAACCAAAGAGGTTTCTGCGCCTTCTAAAGGAGGATTTACACGAACAACAAAGCCAAACATTGTCATAGATCGTAAAATAAACAGCTACTACCTATTTACAAGCAAATCAATGATATGGTGGAAAAAATTTTTTTGTGGCTTTTTCTTAATATCATCTGAGAATATCACTAGTGGAATATATAAAAAAAAGTCGTTTAGCATTAATAGCTGGAGCAGGAGACATCCAGTCAGTGGAGCCAACACCAAATACGGCAGCCGCACCATTCAAACACGCGAAGGGCTGAACTACGGCACAACCGACGCAAGTAAGCGATGCCCGGCATTCACGAGTGCAGCTATACCGCTACGCCGAATTTTGGCAACGATGCGTCGCGCACCGGACGCACAGAACAAAGCAAGTGGACAGTGCGAGCCGGTCAACGCAACGCGACACACGTCCCCTCTCCACGGACTTCGCCGTCGCGGGCCACGTGCTTCGAATCAACGCGACTCCCCGCAAACGCGTACGCGCAGTCTGAAACGCAGTCGCTCGTTTCGCGGAGTGCACCCTTCCGTTTGACAGTACCGTCCTCCCTTCCATGGACATCGCGGCGCTTCCGCTCGCGCCAGGAACTGGACATTCGGCGACGCGGCCTTTATCTCGCTCGGTCCACGCGATCGCGCCACGGCTGATCATTGGAGTATACACCCACCGGGATCTGTGATCGAGCCGTACCTAGAGGGCAACACGCCTGTACAGACGAACGTAAATGGTGCATTGCATTTGTAACGTAGTGTAAGTCTTCCAAAGAATAAATGTGTCACGACAAAACTGCTGTAGTCATTCCGTCACCAAGCCCCCCCTTTTGAACATAGTGCGTGGGCACGGCAATAAAGCCGGTTCACCGCATGTTGACGACCGTAAGCGGTGATACCACATGTCGCCGCTTCACAAACATTAGCCTAGATGGAAATAGAAATTTTGCTCGCCATTTTCGAGAAATTTACCACCCACTACCAAAAAGTTTAATGTCACGTGGTACTGCAAGGTTTGCTCTGACAGAAGAAAGAAGAGGATTGTCAACTGGATGAGGAAAGAAAGCAGATGGTGGAGCAAAGGTTGCAGCGTTGGTCTTTGTGTACCAAATGTTTTAAAGACTATCAGTTGGAAGTAAACGGTGCATAAATTACATGTAGGCACTTTTTGTGGTATAGTACGAAATAAATATGAACTTGTGAAGTTTTTTTGTTTTTATTCTACTTGATATCTTTGTGAATAAATCTAAAACTTTTTCCAGGGAGGAGAGTTTTTGTTTTTCTCAATGGTAATACATCAGTAGTAATGCAAACATACACACACACACACACACACACACACACACACACACACACACATATATATATATATATATATATATATATATATATATATATGTGTGTGTGTGTGTGTGTGTGTGTGTGTGTGTGTGTGCAAATCTAGCGTCATTTTATAATCCATAGTAGACAAATTAGGAAATGTTCTTTATATTGGTAGAGAGCCTGCCTGATTATGGAGCATTATGAATGCTTCCGGTCTTTCGAAATTTGGTGATGAGGTTGCTTACAGCATTGTGGTTAGGCATCCTCATTCCTGGGAACTTCGCTGCAAATGCACCTTCTACTGCTGAGGTAAACTTGTCCATTTTGGTGCACATTCTCCACAAGAAACACTCTTTGTTCAATCGTCAGCACGATGACCTGGATCACAATGATGTCTTCAATCAAAGCAGACCTGTGAACAAATACAAATACCTGGTCAAATGTGGTTCAAATGCGTTGAACAATAGAAAATGTTACATTAATAATTTTCAATATCATCAGTCTTTACTTAGCACACCACAACATGGCACTGCATAGTTAATTTCTGAACACCTGGTACTAACAAGCAGCTGGTACTAACCGTGAAAATAAAACCAAAGGTGAACTGTCGAGGTAAAAACCATTTTTTCCGGTCGCAGATAAAATAAAAATTTAGTAGCAGTGCTGTTCCAAATACAGTAGATATAGAGCAGTGACTCTTGTTGCCAGATATTTCAGAGTAACTTATAAATAAATGTGAGCTTGCACAACATCTTACACATGTGTGTTAGACTTTGCACAGAGCCAGAAATATGGCTCAAAAATATTTCAAAATTGGATATAGTCAATCGAGAATAGTTTTCGAACAAAACGTCGTTCTTGACAGATAATTCCCTTATTAGTGTATTGGAAGAACCCAAATAATTCCTCTGAGATGCTCATTCTAATGTCGTACATCTGCGTGTCTTGATTTTTGTTCATCAGCGTCCCTTCTGAATAATTTCACTTGTCGCCATCTTGAAAGTCGCATCAGTAGCATTTCACGTGAAAACACCAACGTGCAGTTAAGTGTAGTGGTGGGAGGATACATCTGTATGAAATTCATGCTTGTGGAAACCCAATTTAGCGTACCAGACTTTAACCTGAAAGGTCGATTTTGCAAGGAAATTTATAAATGTGAGGGGAGTGGCAGGGGGCTTATGCACCTACGTTAGGAGTGGTGTTCACTCGAAGGAGGTAGAACGTAATAAGGTGAAGTGTGCTACACATTATTTTGAATGTTGTACATGTGGGTCGACTTACTGTTAATGATTACATGAACAAGATCTCTAATAGTATGCTGAATGGATGCACTGGGACAAAGACAAAAATCGTGATGACGTACAGTGTCGATGATGTGGTATTCCTACTAAATATGTCAGTGAGAAATAAAACCTCATGGTAACATCAGGTAATAAAAATCGGTAGCCACCCTTAGAAATATAAGCAGACAAGCCAAAATGAATATAATAATAAAAATTTATCTTAGATGATACAGAAATGTTAAAGGAAAGTTTTACTGACAGGTAAAAGACTAAAAAACGATTCGTTACATCATCAGGGGAAGCAACAAAACAAAATCCATTTGGTAGCTTTAAGTATTAAAATGCGAAAATGCAAAACTAAAACCGATAACTTCATAATTAAATGTTCCCAACGACAGAAAGAGCACAAGAACCCAATGGAGAGAGCCATGAAAAATTATCATTTCAGACTAATAATCCAATCTTATCCTAGAATTTATTTTCTGCAATGTACAAAGTACAATTTCAATTGCAGAACGGAAAGTCTGCTAAAAGTAAGCAATACCCCATACGGTAACACAAAAGAGGAATTCACCACTGCTTTGTGCAATGCATTGGGGCCTAGTATTGTGGGGGGAACCAGCATCTGTAGTAAGGATGAGTTGGAGCAACCTTGGTATCCTTCCAAACTCATGTTCAAAAGGAAATTCTTGGCAGATACTGTGGATGCAAACTCATTGCTAAAAATTGGTAAGCAGAAAAAACTTGAAATTTCTCATAGTCAAACATGAAATACAAATTTTAGTGGTATAAGAAATAAGATTTTTTGAAGAAAATGTTGCAGGAACCAACAAACACAGAATTTTTAAGGGTAAACCGGCAATAAAAATTATGTAAGGAGTGTCAATACTTGGTACCACCTTCCATACTCATAAAAATGCAGCAGATAACGTTACAGAATTCAAATCCAGTACAGAAGGACTCTCTCGTCCCACAGTGAAATGCAAAAATAAACAGTATACCTTTCTTAAATGCTCCAATTAAATGCTCCAATTAATGATGACAATAAGAAAAATACGAGTAAAGTGGAATCTTCCTGGGAATTTTGGAAGACGAAATATCATAAATTCCAAAATCAAATGTTGTGATAACTGGCGGATTTTAACGCAAAAATAGGGAGGGATAAAACTTTTCGAAAAGTACTAGGAGAATCTTCAGCCTGTATTACTGTCAGCTTCATTTAAAAAATGTATGAGAAAAGCAAAAACCTGGATAACTCCAAATACGATAATATGGGAATTCCAATTATATCATGTGGCTGTTTCTCGAAGTAATATTAAAGAAATCATGAATGTAAAAGTAACAATAAACTGTATTTATCTCTGATCATTACCTGTCTAAGGAAACTGAAACTTCCTCCTAGTAAAAACCAAAAGAGACAGCAAAAATTGATTATATATAACACAGACAGGCTGAACATCACAAAAGAGGCACTAAATATCTTCAAGAAGAAATTAAAATAGCTACATCAGGGAAATGGAAAGGGTTATACAAATAAATCAATAGGGCAGCGAAGAATGTGTTTGGATCAACAAAAATGAAGAAGAAAGTCTAGTCAAATGACACCTGTGAAAAGATTGTTGCAGGAAGAACAAAACATTGGAAAAAATTGGAATGTTCTGGGAAGAATGAACACCTTGATGAATTTAAAATGCAAAGTAAAGAAACAATAAGAATAATAAATAATGCTAAACAATCTTTTGAGAAGTCACAATTGCTTCTCATACAAAACACCTCTGTTAAAAATAACTCCCAGAATGTCTATCAAATATTTAAAAATCATCTAAATAGCTATAAAAACTCCAAGTATTTGCTAAAGAGATGAAAATGGTAAAATAGGCCTAAGTAATACCCAGAACTGTGAAACACTAAGAAAATACCTTGAACTGTGAAAAACCGAACTTTAAGCTACAATTTCCAGATCTTCATGAAAAGAAGAGGTATGGAAAACAAGAGATAATGAAGAAGTATATAGGAAGATAGAAAACGTAATTGAAATGCTACAGAAGAAGCGAGTTCTATTTTTTAGATGTTTATACAGAATGAATGACGACAGATTAATTAAACAGATTTTTAAATATATTTGGGAAAAGAAGGTAACAATAGCCTTGATTCAAGAAATTAGGAAATATTTGGAAAGAAACAATACAAATGTAAAAGATGAGATGGAAAGAGAAACTTTTAAGAGGAAAGTGTTAAAAATGGAAGGATTCTAATGAAGGAAGTAGCAGAAGACAGGGTCAAAATGGTCTGAGGAGAGAAAAAGGACACGTAGTGAGAGTATGAAAGAATATTGGAGGGAGAAGCAAGAATATCAAATAAGAAAGAATTGAAACCGGCGCCCAGGTGCCTTAGATGGCACAACAAGAAAAAGAAGCAAGAAGAAGAAAAGTGAAGGTAAGGTAACAGGAGATGCTCAGTAGATTGCCAGTATATTCATTGAGAAAACATACCACAAAAGCTGATTAAAATGAATGAAATTTAAACAATGAAAAAATGTCAGTTAATTAAAAGAAAACTTTTCTGAATCCATAAGCAGAATGTGAGGTGAGAGAAGCTATTAATAAATTAAAAAGTAAAATGTCCAGTGACATTAATGAAATTCCAGACAAGGTGATCAAACACAATTTCACTGGCACAGACTCTCAGCTTACTAACAGTAATACCTCTTTCAGGACAGGTACGTTTCCATTAAAAGTAAAACAAAAACGGTTCAAATGGCTCTGAGCACTATGGGACTTAACTTCTGAGGTCATCAGTCCCCTAGAACTTAGATCTACTTAAACCTAACTAACCTAAGGACATCACACACATCCATGCCCAAGGCAGGATTGGAACCTTCATCTGTAGCAGTCACGTAGCTCCAGACTGTAGTGCCTAGAACCGCTCAACTACTCCGGCCGGCTCCAAAAGTAAAACCATCCATATAAAATCCATTCCATTAAAACGAGAAAATATCTGCTACTAATAATTGTAGTTGAGTGTTGCAACTAGTAAATGTTTCTAATGTAGTAGAAAGAGTAATGTCTACAAGGCTAGTTGATTTTCTGAATAAAAATAAATTATTGACTAATACTCAAAAAAGGTTTTAGCCAAAACACATCAAACAGCCAGCAACCTTTCAGTGCATGTTAAAGGTCCTAAGAGCCTTGGTTAGGAATACATTAAGTGTGGAGGGGTGGGAGGTATTCTCATATTAATCCAATGAGTTTGATCTATTCACCCATGACTTTTTGTTTATGAAACTAGATTGTTAAGGGATATTGTGATTGGCCTACAATTGGTCTAATTCCTCTAACAGACAACAAAGACTACAAATTTGCCCTAAAGACAGGGAATATCTTTCAGATAACGAGAAGTTAGTTATGGTATGCCCTAGGATTTCAGGTTAGGTTCTCTGTCATTCCTAGTATATTAAAATGATTTGTCAAATTCTAGGTGACATCAAATGCAGTGTTCTTTGCCAGTGACACAATCATTCTTATAGAAAGAGGCATTGAAGATGATGCACAGTATAAAATTTGTAAGACAATTAATGAATCGGGAAAATGGTTTAAGGATAGTGCCTATGTCATAAATAAGGGAAAATGGTGTTAATAAATGTCAATAGTATCAGACATAAAGCTAGAAATAGCATGAGAGCTGAGTTAAGGAATTGCACTACTGCACCGTCCTGTTGCCCTGCCAGCAACAGAGACCTTTGCTTCAGAATTTCTTGCTCGCATGGAAGTGGACACTGATTGGCCGTGGGAGATTTTGCGGATAGACGAAGCCCACTTCCATCTGACAGGATATGTCAATACAAGAATTGTCGAATATGGGCAACGGAAAAGTCACACGCAAATCAACCAGTACCACTTCATCCTGGAAAGGTCATTGTGATGAGCGGGTTTACTGCATCATTTATCATGGGTATTTTCGAAGAGACAGGTGCTTATGGTCCTGTTACCTGTACCGTCTCTGGTAAGCGGTATGAGTGTCTTTTGCGCAACCACGTCATTCTAGCTCTCCAACAGTGTGGATGGGATCATTTTTATGCAAGATGGCGCACCTCCGCACATTACAAATCCAGTTAAGCAGGCGCTGAAGCGCCATTTCGGAAATGGTAAAATTACCAGCGTTTCCCTACAGCCTGGCCGTCGCGATCACCTGATCTTAATCCATGTGACTTCTGGCTGTGGGACTATCTGAAAGATGTTTTGTTCAGTGTTCCGATTGCAAACTTAGCGGCATTGAAGGCACGCGTTGCGCAACACATTATGAACGTGAACCCGGAAAAATATTGACCATGTTTTGCACCAGTCACAGGGAAATTAATAATCCGATCTGATTTTTATGCCGTTTTTGGCCTCAGATCAACTAAATACCGATTTTTCCCTTCCAGTGTGATATGACCTAGCTGTGGTTGATGGGCTTATGAAACTAACAGTATCACACCTGTACGCCCATGCACACTGAGTAGTACAGTTTGTAACATTGTTGTGTTATTCATTTGTCATTTGTAGTCGACCACTGCTAAATTATGATGCTACATTTTGCAAATATTTATTTTTCTTCTGCGATACGTTTCTCCTCATCTCCGTTAATATTCCGTTGCAATTTGACGTCATTCTGACCAGTGGTGTTATTTCTACAGCAGTTTGAATGTTTAACATTAATTATAATCACCCTGTAACTCCGCCAAAGCCGGTCCCAAGCCCGGTTGAAAAAGGAGGAGGGGGAGGAGTAACACCTCGTTAAAAAACCTTGGTTCACCTGGCCCGGGTGATAGTACCTCGTGAGGGTCCCTAGCCAGGGAAACGGTGAAGACCTCAACGGCAGTGAAGGCGGCGATGAAGATCATCAGAACGGCGGAACTGGCGGAAGAGGCAGGCTTTTATATAAAAGCACCAGACTGTAGCGTCTGTTCCCACAATGGGCGGCTGCAAAAGGCGTCTGTCCCACATGTTAGTGGCGGCCTCACTTATAATTCTAAGCTAAATGCTTGAATTTTTATCATCGAAAGGTTCAACTACCTTTCCCCAAACCAAATTTTAACCTAAGACATGATGGTAAATTTCAAAATGGAAACTACTCCAGGAAGTAACCAATCTTCCATCGCTATTCATGGCGGTGCAACTAGGCCTTTGGATTCTGGAGAGCCTAGAACATCATGTAAGGAAGAGTCGGAGCTTCCGAGTACTTCTTCAAAGATAAGACCCAAGAAAAAACATCTACTGGGGACTCTGAATATCAACACACTTATGAAAGTTGGAAAACTAAAACACCTAACGGACGCTCTCAATCAACGCAACATACTTATATTAGCTCTTCAAGAAACAAGATATCTGGATGAAAATGCATTTGAATCAGGTGGATACAGGATCTACAAAGGAAAACCAGCCATTAAAAATTCCAATAATACGACTATATTAGGGACCGCATTTATGGTCAAGCAGCAACTTACGGAATCAACAACTAATTTTAGCTCCCCATCAGAACGAATTTCATTTCTGACGTTCAAGTCAGGCAATAAACGCTACACTATTATAAATGCATATGCACCTATTAACCAACATAACAGAACAAATGTTGACAAAGTGGAAGATTTCTGGGAAATGCTTGAACACGAAACATCCATATTACCAAAAGAACATATAAAAATTTTAGTGGGAGACTTTAATGCACAAGTTGGCAAAGAAATAAAATTTAAATCAGTAGTTGGAGATTATCCAGCACATGCAAGAGCCAACAGAAACGGGGAAAGACTTATAGATTTTTGTAGACAGTTTAATCTAAAATTAATGTCGACATATTTCAGGAAACTTGCAAGAAAGAAAAAAACGTGGGTATCACCTAATCCAAATCAAGGTGAATATCAGTTGAACCATGTGGCAATAACGACTCGCAACTACAAGGAAATCTTGGATGTCAGAGTGAGGAAGGGCCTAAACATAGACTCAGATCATTATCTGACAGAAATAAAGACCATGTTCCAACCAAACAAACCTAAACGAAAACCAAGAAGATTTCCAAGAGTAAACACTAAATTTCTCCTGCAAAAGCAGGACAAATTCTGTCATATACTAAACACAAGAAAAATGGATAATTGGGAAGAAATTAAAGAAACAATGATAGAGTCAGTTAAAGAAATGGGACAGCCACGAAGAATACCAAAACACAGATGGTGGAATGAGCTGTGTGATGAAGCAATTGACAATCGACTAAAGGCATGGAAAAAATGGAACAGCAATAAGAAACACGAATACTGGGAAGAGATTAAGGAAGAAAGGAAAAAGACAGCAAAAATCATCAGATCAGTGAAAAGAATATATGACAAAGACAGATTAGAAGAAATGGATTCTGATTTCAAAAGGAACAACACTAGAGACTTCTATAAGACTTTCAGAGAATTTTTAACAGGATTCCAGTCACCAAGTTTACATTTTAAAGATAAAAATGGAAAAATGGTTTTAAGCAATAAAGAGAACTGCCAAATCTTAGCTGAATACTTTGAAAATCTATTAAATTGTGAGGAGCCTAATGACAGGTTACAATTTCAAAAACCACAACATGAAAATCCACCGTAGGAACCACCTACAGTAGAAGAAATAGAAAAGATTATCAAAGCATTGAAGAATAACAAAGCACCAGGTGAGGATGGGATAGTGGCAGAAATGTGGAAACTAGGGGGCTTATCCGCATATCAGAAAATTCACAAAGTAATTAAAGACATTTGGACAAAAGGAATCATACCCAGTGACTGGAAACAAGCATTGATCCGCCCTCTCCATAAAAAAGGAGATAAAACAGACTCCAACAACTACAGGGGCATATCCTTGTTACCAGTGACATGCAAACTACTTTCTAAAGCACTTTTAAATAGAATAGAGGAACAAGCAGGACCTAATATAGGAGATTATCAAGCAGGATTTAGAAAAGGTAGATCATGTGCAGAACAGATTCTTAATTTAAAAACAATTTTGAGAGTGAGAGCTATACAAAATAAAAATACAGTAGTTACTTTCGTAGACTTCAAGAAGGCCTACGACTCAGTTGACAGACAAACAATATTCCAGATACTTCATGAATCAGGGATAGATGAAAACACCAGAAGACTTGTTGAACGAACGCTCACAGATACAACATCAAGAATTAAGTTTCAAGGCGAAATTTCTGAACCATTCAAAATCAAAACAGGAGTTCAACAAGGTGACGGACTGTCCCCAATTCTCTTTAACTTGGTTTTAGATAAAGTAGTAAAAACATGGGAAAAAACATTAAAAAACAGAGGCACAAAGGGTATAAGCATGGGCCAAGGAAAGAACAAATTTGAAGTAAAATGTTTAGCCTTTGCGGATGATATGGCATTGATAACTGAAAACCGAACAGACGCAACAGTTATGCTTGATATGTTACACGAGGTTGCTGAAAAGACTGGGCTAAAAATATCCTACGAAAAAACCGAGTATATAGAACACAAACATAATACAGAAAAGTTTATGAAAACAAAGTATGGAAAAATTAAAAGAGTTGATAGATTCAAATACCTGTGGGAGTGGATCGAAGCCAATGGACTGGATAACACAACAAATAAAGAAAGAATAAAAAAGTTGGAATTTGAATATAAATTAACACAAAACTACTACAACAAGAAATCAATATCCACACAAGCAAAGATTAAACATTATAATTCAGTTATTAGGACACAAGCAACAAATGGATCAGAGTGCCTAACATTGAATAAGAAAGGCGAATTAAGAGAACTAGAAAAAAGAGAGAGAAAAATATTAAGAAAAATTCTAGGTCCTGAGAAAAACAAGGAAAACAGGTGGATTAAAAGGAGAAATGAAGACCTATACAAAAATACAGAAAAGATCACAGATACAATGAGGAAGAGACGGCTAAAATTTTATGGACATTTAAAAAGAATGGAAGAAACACGAATTACAAAGAAAATTTTTAATTACGTTAGTAAGTTGAAAAACACCGTAGGATGGATAGAAGCAGTAAAGAAAGACGCCAACAAAATAGGTGCTACAGAAGAAATAATACGTGACAGGAATAACTTTAGGCTACTTATAGAAAACGCAAACTATGAAGAAGATGCGCCAAAACCTCGACCCAAGAGAGTGTGGACAGATGAGCAGAGACGAGCAGTTGGCGAGAAAATGAAGAAGTACTGGGAAGAACGGAAGAAAAAGAAACACCATAAGTCTTAGTTGCATGCGGTCCATAGCTGGCCAAATTCATAATTAAAAAAAAAAAATAATCACCCTGTACATTTAAAACATGCTTTGGTTGAAATGTGATAGAAATTGGCTACAACAATACACACACAACTCATGTTCTAGACTTGACACCACAGTTACTGTACTGTCACACACTTTTATTTGGCCTCTTTGTGGTCTGTGGAAGTTGACTGACTTCGTGCCATTCCAGAATGTTTACTCTCGTTGCCAACCTTTGCTATGTAACAGTATGACATAACAGTGTGACATAACAATATGAGCAACCATTGTGAACATAGTGTTGATCCATATGCAGTGTTGTGCATACTGATTGTCAATATTATTTACAGAAATGAGCGAAAAGGCTGTACCTGGTCCTCCTAGCAACTCGTCACAAACTTTTGTTTCTGCAACGCATTAGTTAATTTCCTGTTAGTTTGTTTTATAAGCTACAAGCTGTCTGCTCTGGGAGGAGGAGGTGGGGCTTGCTTCAGGAGCCTGTGTGCTGGCCCCATTGCAAGCTTCCATTCCCAGAGGCCTCCACACAGGAGCCAAGTAAAAGTGTACGATGAATATGTATATTCATCGTAAGAACGATCTTGATGTAAACAAACGTATGCGCGACGACTGGTGAGTGGTCGTAGCACACGTTTATGGGTATTGTTACACCATTGAAAGTAAAACCTGGTTAAGTATTAGATATTTTGTTACGCTACCGCTAATGAAACTTTAAGGGGTTCTTAAGCACTAACAGACGGGAATACTTTTGCCGATCAATATGCTATATGCTTACGCCGTGCATTTCTTATTTCAAATCTCGGTGTACAGTCGCTATCCCTGAACAATTCTGTGCACGATGTTATGGCTAGCTCTGATCGGCACACGTTGGCTGAGTTTGTAAATACTCTCTGTTTTCCTTTCAATATGAAATGTCAAAACGTTTAAGCTTCTTTTTAATAAACTTGAGATATGTGGTACAGTATTTATACATATATCACCAAATCTACATAATTGTGGTTGTGTAGTGGATATAGTCTGGTAATTGACTTCACTAGGTCATAGGCTGCATTCCACTCCAAGTTATTCCTTTTATGTTGATCGAAATGACACCCTGTGTTGTACACTAGAGTGTAAATGGAGTATGCAGGGTAAAATCAACTTTCATGTGTGAAAATGCACTGCTAGCCTTTTCTCAGTTTGTAAATAGCGATCTTTCCATGCGGGAACGTTAAGTTGTGTCAATTATTGTTAAGAATCATCCGGAGGGTGGGAGAGTGCCCTTCCCTCCACATGGAAGGGGAACACCGTTAAAAAGCAGTGAAAAACTGATAGTTCTCAATGTTCTTGAAAAGTAGTCGGAAAAACATCCAACGCTACCGGTAAAGGAACTTGCAACAATGACATCGGAGTTTACACGGGTCTCGTTGACAAGTGTAATGTGTGCACGTAAAGAAAGGTGGAATACAAGTAAGGCAGTCTGACTGGTTCCCGCCAAACTGGCGGGGCAGAGCTTGCCTATATAAACCCAACCCCCTCCAAGGCTGGCCTCACTTTGCCATCACAAGCCGGTTTCTCAGATTGTCTTCTTGCTCGTATGTGTGAGCTGCAAGTCTACACGGAAAAATGAAGTGATCAGCGGCATCAAGCAGTGGCGACAATACCAGTGGCAGAAAGTGCCCGAGTCAAAGGAAATTACCGGGTAAGTTAACATTCAAATTGGCAGCTGCAACTTTTTTTTCGACTAAGAATTCCGTAGTAGCAGTATTAAATACATTTAGTCATACTGTCTCAGCATACATACGCTAAATTTTGGATTACATGCATGCTGAGGTACACCAGCGGCAGCAGCAGCAGCAGCAACAGCATTGTAAGTAGCATATGTTTTCCTTTGTATATGTGGAACACTGATACTATTTAGTGGCCAGTCAGTGAGTTTTTGCTGTCGTACATGATTTCGAAAATCAAAATCGATAAATGTAACTTTTTCATCAAGAATCTTGTAGTAGTGAATATATGTCGTCTAATTGTTTCAGTATATGGCCAATATGTAATTGGTGAGCTGGGATTTCTTGACTGCAGGAAATGAATAGGAAGGGGCATCTGCCAAGGACAAGCGGGAGCCATTACAGATCTTCTGCACGTTAACATTCTAAAAAAGACAATTTTTTCCCGCAGTTTTTCGCGTCTGTATATATATTTTATTATTAAAAAATTAATATGTGGTTTTAGGTGATAAAGTACCACGGTGGGTGGAGGAAATGGAGGATAACGTTTGTCGGCGTGGGGAGATGCTGGATAACCTGAGAGAGATACCAACGAACCAGAGTGAAATAGGTAATACATACTCACTCTGCTTACACACGAGGGTAATCCCAAAAGTAAGGTCTCCTATTTTTTATAAGTACATAGACCTGTTTATTTCTACAATGCTTTGCATCAGTTTACAGCTTGAACATTTAGCTATTTTTCGACGTAATCACCATTTCTGTACGTGCATTTTTGTAAACGCTGTGGCTGTTTTTGTATGCCCATGTCTTACCAGCTCGTCGCCATGTTGTTCAGAAAGTTATGAACCTCTTCTTTCACCTCGTCGTCGGAGCTGAATCGCTTTCCGGCCAAATGTTCTTTTAACCTAGGGAACAGCTGATAGTCACTGGGTGCCAAGTCAGAACTAAAGCGTGGGTGGGTGATTATGTTCCACTGAAACTGTTGCAGGGGAGCAACGGTTTGCCGAGTGATGTGTGGGCGAGCGTTGTCATGGACAATGTGTACGCCCTTACTCAACATTCCTCTTCTCCGGTTCTGAATTGCCCGTTTGAGCTTTTTCAGAGTCTCACAGTACCTGTCGGCGTTAATTGCGGTCCCAGAGATTCAGCTCCGACGACGAGGTGAAAGAAGAGAGGTTCATAACTTTCTAAACAGCATGGCGGCGAGCTGGTAATACATGGGCATACAAAAACTGCCACAGCGTCTACAAAAATGCGTCGACGTAATTGGTGATTATGTCGAAAAATAGTTAAATGTTCTAGCTGTAAACTGATGTAAACCATTGTAGAAATAACGGGTCTATGTGCTTATAAAAAAAATAGGAGACCTTACTTTTGGGATTACCCTCGTATCACCCATGTTTTTTATTTTTATTTATTTATTTATTTTTTCTTCCTTGCGGCAGCTGGCGATGTTTGGCGTGGTGTACTTCCATTTTCGTTGTTCTCTCTCTCTTCTACAAAGGCTGCGTTAGGGGAACAACTTCCAAAATACGCCATGACATGGGTACTGCGGGTGGTGAAACCAGCTTTGCCAAAGCGGGGACTGGTGAGGCATGCCTTGTTGGCAAGGACGCCGCTAATCGTCGTGGGAGAAGCCGCCGCCACCGCTGCTGCCGCCGCATCCATTACCCATGCCAAGGTCTGTTGTGGAAATTGTTCCCTAACGTAGCCACTGTAGAATAGAGAGAGAACAACTAAAATTAAGTATAACATTCCAGACATCGCCAAGTGCTACAAGAAGTTATTTATAAGCAGAGTGAGTATGTATTACCCATTTAACTCTGGATCCTTGGTATCTCTCTCAGGTTATCCGGTATCTCCTCACACCAACAAAGGCTTTCCTCCATCTCCTCAACCCACTGTGGCATTTCGTCCTCTCCTGAATTGTGGAAGAGCCATCTGTCCATCTCACTGATATCACCTAAAACCACATATTAATTTTTTTTAAAATTTTTTTTTAATAATAAAATACAAACACTCGAAAAAATACGAAAACAGAAACTTTTTTTTTTTAGAATTTAAATGTACAGGAGATCTGCAATAGGTCCTGCTTGTCCTCAACACATACCCCTCCCTATCATTTTCTTCTGCCAGGAAGTCGACTACAACAACAACAACAACAACAAAGAATAAGCACCATATTACATATATGATGAAATTTTTGTCAAATAGCAACGTATTACATATATACAGTACTATAAATAAGTAAAATACATGCACCACTTGCTATGCCGATGATGATGCTGCTGCTGTTCCTGGCTTTCAGCAGCCAGCTCACTATTTATTTGTTGCCCAAATACTGAAACTATAAGACGACGTGTATTCAATACTACGAAATTCTTAGTGAAAAGTTACAATTACCGATTTTGATTTTCTAAATCATGTACAACAGACTCACTGACTGACTACTAAATAATATCATTATATTACGTATACAAAGAAAAAGTCTATACTATTTGCGAAGCTGCTGCTGCTGATTCATCACAGCATTCATTTTCTCCAAAATTTGGTGGATGTATAATGAAACAATAAGGTGAAATATATTCAATGCTGTACTCTAGAATTCTCAGTCGAAGAAAAAGTTGCAATTGCCGATTTGAATATTAACTTACCAGGTAATTCCTATTGCCTCGGACATTTGACACCACTGGCATTGCCACCACTGCTTGATGCCACTGATAGCTTCATTTTTCCAAATAAACTGGTAGCACACACACACGAGCAAGAAAACAACCTGAGACACCAGCGAACGATGGGAGAATGAGGCCGGGGGTGGAAGGAGTAGGGTTTATATTGACTCAAGCTCTGCCCACTAATTTGACAGGAACAATCAGGTTGCAGTATTTGGGTATACCTTGGGCGACAGGTTTGAACAGATTGGTCGACACACTCACAAACAGGAAGTAACCATTTGAGAGACAGAGAGAGAGAGAAAGAGAGCATGTGTTTCAAGAGGAATTTCTCAGGTACCAGATATTAAAGAGTTGTTGCCACCTGAAGCTTTTGTTGGTGGGTTGGCGGGACATCGGTCAATGTGTCATGTGAGGTGGGTGGTGTATGCTGTGGCCGACAGCATTTGTGTGCTCTGAGGGGGCATAATGCAGCATGCACCTGTAGAAAATTGCGAAGTGGCCAGCTTGGTGTAGCTCTCAGGGCATGCGCACACAGTTCTCTGCGGTCGGTGTGAAAGATTGTTAACAGTGTAATTACGTGTGGTGAGATACATTGACGGTATTCTTTTTGCAATAAGAAAAAATCCATCTATTTAATTATTTCTTTTCGATCAATTTTACAAGACCTACATGTTCCAATACAGCAGAGAATGATGAGCAAGAAAGATCCAACACCTGCAAATTGAATTTTATAAGGAGAGGGGAAGGATTTTTTGTAAGGACAGATTATTCCCAGGGGGTCAAGTATCTACATCGCAGAGTCATAAAACACTTAGCTGAACAATAGGTTAAGGTCATAAATCAATCAGCTGTCACAATTTAATTAATTTGCATTTCAGTTTAATATCAAAAGTGGTGTACAACCGCCATTGCCCACTACTGGCTTTATGTTTGGCAGATTCAACAGTTCAGATGCGAGAAATGGAAGATTTGTTACCTTGAGGAAACATGGGTTAGTGCAGGACATGTGACGCAAGAAGTGTGGACTGACAAAACAGTGACTGATATGAGACAAGCTTTTGCTGCACTTCTACCACAGGTTAAAAAATTCGATGGGAAAAGGAAAAAAGGCCAATTATAGCGCTTATAGGAAGTAACTGCGGTTTTGTGGAAGGTGCTGAACTGATTTTTGAATAAAAAATAAAAAGACTGGAGATAATCATGGAGACATATATGGTGAAATACTCATAAAATGGTTCAAAGATATTCTACCCAAGATAGAGCCCAACAGTGCTATAACTATGGACAATGATTCATATCACAGTGTTGAGGTTGAGTGAAGACCACAAAAACCTTGACAGCAGGAAGACATTGTAAATTGGCTGATGAGAAAGAGAGAACTTGTTGATCCTACCGCGATTCAGCTAGACTTGCTGAAACAGGTTGAAGCTCGTGTTGTAGATCAGTACATAATAAATGAAATAACGCAGTCTGTGGGTCATATTTTATTAGTTTACCGCCGTACCACTGCAGTTTGAACCACATGGAATTTATTTGGAGCCAAGGTAATGGATTCGTCATAAGAAATAATGCAACATTTAAGCTTCCAGACATGCTTAAATTAATAAACGAAGGTCTGTCGCACGTCACAGCCAAATGCTGGTGGGATGCAAAACAACGTGTAATAAGAGAAGAATACAAAATGTAGAACTTGCATGGTTTCATAAATCGTGTTGATCAGCTACTTATCAGTGTTGAAGACGGCAGTTCCACTGATGAAATGTCTTCTTCAGATTCAAAGATGGAAGGAGTTCAGAGGTTACCACACAGCTGAGGTACAGTAATATAGCTACAATGTGCTTTTAAAACCACATATTGGTCTTGCAGATAAATTACACTGTGCTTACACAAGTATTTTTTTGATGTCCTTGATCTAATCTAAAATATCGCTTACACTTGGTCCCATAAAAGTAGTATTACTGGGGAATTACTGTATATTGATTTATCCCTTTTAAAATCCAAATGGCATTTCGAGTTTTTTATATGACAAGAAGAACAAAACATGTAAATGAGGACATCTGTGCAGGAGCCTCGTTGTCTTATGACTGCTTGCAAGAAATTTAGGACTCGAACATCTGCTCCTGTGAAAAGCGTGCTGTTAAAGGTATCGTGTGCATAAAATGCAAGAGTTCTAGAGCTTTTTTCGCTATATCTGTATTAATGGAAACGCCAAGCAGAAAATCTGGATATGAACAAATGTGACATCTTCAAACTACAGATAACACTTAGAAGCAAAGGGAACGCTGAAGAGATCATATCAGTGCTAATAAACGAGATTACAAATTTAAAAATTAAATATTAATTATACAACAGAAAGTGAAAGCTGAACTTAATATGTTAAATATGTGTGTGAAACAGAGTGTAGACAGCAGCACTCTATGTACTGTATTCCACAGAAACACTGTTGTTGGTACTGTGTGCATGATACGCGAGCTGAACAGTCTTGCTAGCGGACGGTACTCTACTGGGTGCTCGCGGTACGACGTACCTTACTTGGTAGGGTTGACCTTATCCTTCCCCTCTCAACAAGCCCAGTCAAGTTGCGGAGAGGAAAGTTCTATCCATGTGCGAAGGAGTCTTTCGCTCCTGTGTCTTAGTGACGTGCGGTTGGAAAGTGAAGGACACAAGTGTGGATACAAGTGCTTCGATATAGTTACCGAGGGTCGTGCCGATGATATCGAGCGAATTTTCCAGTAAATCAGCCCTGCCTTGCGTTTATGTCAACCAGTTAAGCAGGCGCTCAACTCTCTTACACAGAACTAGATATGTGAATCTTCAGGTTTTCGCGGCGCAGTAGACTGCTCCATTAAATTTCGGGAATGCAGCCGCATAAATTCTGCTTCTTCTTCTAATATTTCGGCTGTATATCTTTCAGCCATCTTCAGAGAGAGCCGTACGACTGACGCTCCAGCGCTCGCTCCATCCTTTTAAACTCGCGGACCGCGCCACTGCGCATGCGGCCACAGATGAACAAGGCGCCAGTGATGTTGATCGGCGGCAAAGACGTAACATATGCATGAGTTACGTCTGTGGCTGCGCATTCGATCCATGCTGGGAGATCGATGTATTACTGGGAGCTGAACTGTAGCGACGTCTTTGTAAGTTCAATATTGAAAGTGCCGGATTCCATGATCTATCTAATGTGAAACCGCTGTCTCTATTAATTAAATTCTTCGCCAAGCGGATTTCAATGGCCTCTTTTACTACGGAGTCCCAGAAAGATGAAACAGAAGTCAGAATTTCGACATTTTCATATACCATAGAGTGACCTGAATCAATACAATGCTCTGCCACGGCCGATTTACTGGGTCGTACGGCTCTCTCTGAAGATGGCTGAAAGATATACAGCCGAAATATTAGAAGAAGAAGCAGAATTTATGCGGCTGCATTCCCGAAATTTAATGGAGCAGAACTAGATATATTTGCACGCATTTAGTAGCTCATGTGCTGCGGTCAACTCTTGCCTGTTTAGTCCCTTTGGAGAGTCTGCTTCTCAGCCCCCTGACTGGCCCTTAAATATTAAATTGGCAGTGCTAGGGCACAGCATATTAGTCAGCGTAATTTCCACTCTGAAACACTCGTCATTTCCCAACGAGATCAGGCACCAACTGGCGGTAGTGACCACTACAGGGCAATTTTCGTAGGATGCTTTATTCTGTCTTTGACCAAGACAGCCACTGAAGTCATGGCCCTCCTTGCTATAGATGGACAACACTTGCTGAGCGGATAGATGCATTAACATTATGAGCACCCATGCGGAACAAACAGTTCAGTGCAAAACACTTCGCGCCTTCTGATCTGCATAGGTGGTCAGGTTAAATCAGCTTTCTGCCCAACTTGCACAATTTGCGAGTACCGCAATACCTCATGCGCAGAGACCACGATCAGCACATCTGCCAAGAAGAATCACCGCTCACCTCCCACCATTCAACGCCTGCAACCAATGCCTATGATTATTCTTCCACTGAGCTGATATTTGCTGGCCCCGAAATCACAAACAACACTACTATGTTTGTCATGACTGTTGCAAAACCCAAGCCTGTCGTTGCAGTGGACAGTAGGTTAAAAGACCCCTTAGTCCCACGGCTAACTCACGACACTTCAACATCGAAAGAGCGTCCGGACGTTACAACTGCTTCATAAAATACCCACTGGAGGCGCTATTTCGTAGTTCATGGTAGATCGTCATAAAACACCGAAATTTAGTTTAAAGCAGTTTCCAATTATTGTTGTTGCACTTGATAATGAGGAACAGGAACAGCGAGCAAAAAGAGTCTGTGTCATAAAAAATTGTTAAAAAATGGAGACTGTGGAGTTCCACACTCTTTATAACGAGCTGGAAGGGGAGGAGTCATCGTTCTGTAAATATTTCAGACTGTCTAAACAACATTTTTTTTTGTCTGTTAAGCAGGCTACAAGCAAAAATTACGAAGAGAATTCAAGAATTAGGAGTCCAATATCACCATGGCAGAAGCTGATGGTTTGCTTAAGGTTCGTCTACGTTGGCCGTTTTGCTGAGCTAAATGAAACATATTTGGGGGTGCTACTTGCAGGCAGCAAAAGGAAAATATCACGTGACTCCGTCAATGGCTCGTCAAAACATTCTTCCTGAGAAACCCCGACATGCTGCTGACGTGACGTGACGTGTCGATGACGTTCCGTTGAAGGCGTGCGTGAATGCCACCGTTTGAACTACAGATGAGAATCTTTTGATGTGAGTGACGTGACGGTGACGTTCCGTCAAGTGTGAATCCACCTTAAGACGCAGCCTCGTATCCATTGTGCTTAGCGACAGACATCCATTTGCAAAACTTGTAAACTTCAAGCTCTACACAGAAATTCCGTAAGAATGTGTAGGAGAAGAAACGTTGGCTTACACACAATAAGATGTGGAGTGCTTTAAACAACAGTGTCATGGAAGAAATAAAAGGTAAAATTAAAATCCCCGAACGCTCTCGTCTAGAAGAACTGCTAGAAGGGAGAGATCTAATTATCAACAACAAAGCTGCTATCTCGATATTAATATGCATAAATCCATTTGTGGTTAAATTATATGTATCGTTGCACAGTAACATCGACTGGCCAATTCGAAAGTACATAGTTGCTGTTCACCAATCGGGTGAACCCACATCTTTTCATCTTAAGTACACGTTAAAAAAAAAAAAAAAAAAAAAAAAAAAAAAAAAAAAAAAAAAAAAAAAAAAAAACAACTCTAGAAAAGAAGACTCGCATACTGCTGGGTTAGCATATGTATTCAAATCTATAGACACTCATTTCTCTAATCGATCAGAGTATGAGATTGGGATGCAAGGGTAATCTATAATATTAGTGCGATCTACACTCAGTGAATCATTGTATAGCAGCTTGTAGCGGTTTTCTTTTAATGTAGCACGAAGAACTTACAAGTCAGTAGTAGTAGGGAGACAGAGTTGCTGGTGCAGAGTGCATTGTTGCCAGATGTATCCAAGATGGCGGCGATGATGTCATCCAAGATGGGGGCCTGGAGACTTCGCAACAACACATGATGTCATACAAGATGGTGGTCATGACGTCAGCTGATGACGCGATTACCATTATCCAAGACGGCGGCCTTTGACTAGAAAGTCTCATGCCCCATGCCACGCCCCCTGACGAGAAGTTTGAATTTTGGTGGGAAATTGAATTATGTGCTTCTACGAGTCACCTGGCAGTTCCTTGCCTCAACGTTGTGACGTTTTGTATGATGGTGCGTTATCCTCTTAGAAAATAGGCTGGAATTTCGAATTTTGGAAGGCATTTTGCTCTAAGAGCTTACTCCTGCAGCTGAGGGGAGTCAGTATGGTGTTGCCCCCCACTAGAAACTGCTCATGAAGTCATTCAAAACGAATACAGTTTGTTTAAATTTGTTGAAATTTGTTTAAATTTATTATCTACGTATAGCATTAGAGGCTTAGTGTGGTGTTACCACCCCAAGAGGCTGAGATATCAGTGCGTGTCGAGCTGTTAGTGTGGAAGGAGCATGTGTTCAATTAGTGAGATGTTGGTGCCAAATAAGGGGAGTTTTAATAGCTGTATTACACGCACTCATTCGGCCGAGGAGTGCATCCACAGCTCATTGCATGAAGAATGGAAGCGGGCATTAATGCTTGACTACATGAAGAGGAATAATGCAGTCCTGCAAATAAATGCTTTGCACTAAGATGCATTACACAACACATGGAAACATCTCTCTGCTGGAACTGGCTGTCATTTCTAAAACCTACATATAAGCTCCCACCACACAAGAGACAACTGCCTCTGATCCAGCAGACCAAAGAACTGAGCTAGTTCATGAGTTCAGTACACAGCATACAGACATGCAGACTACTCGTGGATCACAGAAATAATGCATGTGTAATGCTATGTAAACACACTCACAATGGTTAAACACCCGAAAATAATGCAGTGCACAATCACTCAGTGCACATAAAAAACGCAACTTATCAGTGACTCAAACCCTGATTCTATTGAATGGAAAGCTCAAGTACATCTGCTAATACATGGAAACTGTCAAGATGTGGGAGGGAAGGTTAGTTTAGTGTACTTTATTTGTTTTGGTCGGGAAGCTGATGCAAATATCGATCCTAATTATGTAATAAATCACAATGATCAGGCCTAATTACACAACTATATGCATAGCTCTGCACAAGGACGGCATAAAATCGCACTACAGAGCAAAAACTGAAGTTACCATACAACGGGTGTTATCCTGCTGGGAAAAAATTTCGCAGTACCACTCGAAACAATGACAGAAACACTCAGACTCTACCCCACACCTACGAGCTGGCGGGGTGTAAGGTACAATCTTTGTTCTTTTTGGTAGGAAGTATGTTCAACTGACAAGATATTGGTGTGGAATAAAGAGGAGTTAATAGAGTATAGTACCTGTAATCTGTAAAATATATTACCTGTAACCTGTAAAATGTTTTTTTTATTTCATTTTCTTTTCACCAATAAGATAACAGTACCTCTTTTTATTTGTACTATCTCATGCATTTTGTGAACAGCACCTTCCGGTGATGGTCAACACTGGATCAGTAATCATATACATGACTGCAAAATGAACAAACAATGCTTTTCGAAACGGAGTACCGAGACATCTGTTACCGTTTAGACTGGAACATGAGATTAACTGTAGAGTTAATCACCTTCGAATAGTTGTTGTAAGTGCTGTTCAATATCGCAGACTCTTCCAGTTTCCCTATGTTTCAATGTCTTCCACATTTTTGTCAATGGGGAACATTGTTTCTGTGTTTTATTTCTACCAGCCTGTGGTGTGGTAGCTGTACAGATGCTCAGTTTTCTGTGAGAGCCAGAGGATCAAAGCGTGTTAATGTCAGTTTAGCAGCAGCTGACATGGGTCTTTAAGTCATGGTAGATAAAACCAAGTGTTTGGCGGTGTACACTGACTGCATGTGTTACAGTCAAAAAATACGATGTATTAAACGGCTTATGAAGGAGCAATACAGGAACCCTCTCGTGTGATTGATAGTTTGTTGGATATGGTCATCTTACTGTACAGGTGATGAAACTTTACACCGGTCTGTGGAAGCGACATCGATTCCAATCCACATGCTCCAATGAACCAATATGTGTATATTTAATAGGACAGCCACATATGTTTGGGTGATAGTCAAGAATGCTCCCTGAGAGACAAAAAGTGACTCATTTCGAGATATGAGAGCGACACGAATATGATTCACCAGTGGCTGTAATCATTAAAAGATGTCTCTACAGGATCCAACGCATGAAGTGGTTGAATGGATAGGCTTGATTCCAAATTGCTGACAGCATTTCTACCAGAAAGCGCAACACTATCAGCGGCTCGTGTGTGTACCTGAAGACTCTGTGGTCAGCTTCAGATGTCGTTTCTCAATAGTGTTCCTCGAAAAGAACATCGTGTTCCTTGGATGGATTCCCATTTGACCTACCTGGTGAGTGTAATCCGACTACAGAAAAAACAAAACCAAAAATTACTCGCCATGCAAAGTGACTCTTATGATCAATTTAATTTCGAAATAACGAGGATATTCTGTGGTGATCGGTAGTTTTCGCATCAAAATAGTCGAAGTCTTTTTATTATTTTTTTTTATTTTACGTAGGGTGGGTATGACTCTGCTGATCATTTGTGATCGGTGGAGGCAAACTTCGCTGGACGACACAAATTAATGAGATGCGAGTGCAGTCGAACGCAAAAAACTATACCGATTTTGCTCAAAAAACTAAATGAAAATTGACTTTGTCTATTTTCGTGGAAAGAGAACATTTATTATCGTCGTGAATGTTTTAATAGTTGCTTTATTATAGGAGTCGAGTTGATGTTAGATAGTCCAGCACAGAACAGTGGGCGATTTCTCTATGGGACTGCGGCTCTCCCATGGTCCCAGTTGGAGCGTCCTAAGTGATGTTAAACAAAAGTGTTTTCCATCCCAGAACGAGAGGCCTATTGGAGGCGTTGAGGACCTGTCTAGTCTGTGGCAGCTCGTCGCCACAGGTGCGCCCCCTAACCATTAGTGGCAGCTGTGGCACTATACTTTAGACGACCAAGATGTATTCGGGACAGCCGTTCTTTTATCTCCCATTGTTTAGTTAACTATACCTGCTTTTGTCCTCCCCCCATGAACCATGGACCTTGCTGTTGGTGGGGAGGCTTGAGTGCCTCAGCGATACAGATAGCCGTACCGTAGGTGCAACCACAACGGAGGGGTATCTGTTGAGAGGCCAGACAAACGTGTGGTTCCTGAAGAGGGACAGCAGCCTTATCAGTAGTTGCAAGGGCAACAGTCTAGATGACTGACTGATGTGGCCTTGTAACACTAACCAAAACGGCCTTGCTGTGCTGGTACTGCGAACAGCTGAAAGCAAGGGGAAACTATGGCCGAATTTTTCCCGAGGGCATGCAGCTTTACTGTATGGTTAAGTGATGATGGCGTCCTCTTGGGTAAAATATTCCGGAGGTAAAATAGTCCCCCATTCGGATCTCCGGGTGGGGACTACTCAAGAGTATGTCGTTATCAGGAGAAAGTAAACTGGCGTTCTATGTATCGGAGCGTGGAATGTCAGATCCCTTAATCGGGCAGGTAGGTTAGAAAATTTAAAATGGGAAATGGATAGGCTAAAGTTAGATATAGTGGGAATTAGCGAAGTTCGGTGGTAGCAGGAACAAGAATTCTGGTCAGGTGAATACAGGGTTATAAACACAAAATCAAATAGGGGTAATGCAGGAGTAGGTTTAATAATGAATAGGAAAATAGGAATGCGGGTAAGCTACTACAAACAGCATAGTGAACGCATTATTGTGGCAAAGGTAGATACGAAGCCCACGCCTACTACAGCAGTACAGGTTTATATGCCAACTAGCTCTGCAGATGACGAAGAAATTGAAGAAATGTATGATGAAATAAAAGAAATTATTCAGATAGTGAAGGGTGACGAAAATTTAATAGTCATGGGTGACTGGAATTCGGTAGTAGGAAAAGGGAGAGAAGGAAACGTAGTAGATGAATATGGATTGGGGCTAAGAAATGAAAGAGGAAGCCGTTTGTTAGAATTTTGCACAGAGCACAACTTAATCCTAGCTAACACTTGGTTCAAGAATCATAAAAGAAGGCTGTATACATGGAAGACATGTTTCAGATAGATTATCTAATGGTAAGGCAGAGATTTAGGAACCAGGTTTTAAATTATAACACATTTCCAGGGGCAGATGTGGACTCTGACCACAATCTATTGGTTATGACCTGTAGATTAAAACTGAAGAAACTGCAAAAAGGTGGGAATTTAAGGAGATGGGACGTGGATAAACTGAAAGAACCAGAGGTTGTACAGAGTTGCAGGGAGAGCATAAGGGAACAATTGACAGGAATGGGGGAAAGAAATACAGTAGAAGAAGAATGGGTAGCTCTGAGGGATGAAGTAGTGAAGGCAGCAGACGATCAAGTAGCTAAAAAGACGAGGGCTGGTAGAAATCCTTGGGTAACGGAAGATATATTGAATTTAATTGATGAAAGGAGAAAATATAAAAATGCAGTAAATGAAGCAGGCAAAAATGAATACAAACGTCTCAAAAATGAGATCGACAGGAAGTGCAAAATGGCTAAGCAGGCATGGCTAGAGGACAAATGTAAGGATGTAGAGGCTTATCTCACTAGGTGTAAGACAGATACTGCCTACAGGAAAATTAAAGAGACCTTTGGAGATAAGAGAACCACTTGTATGAATATCAAGAGCTCAGATGGAAACCCAGTTCTAAGCAAATAAGGGAAAACAGAGAGGTGGGAGGAGTATAAAGAAGGTCTATACAAGGGCGATGTACTTGAGGACAATATTATGGAAATGGAAGAGGATGTAGATGAAGATGAAATGGGAGATACGATACTACGTGAAGAGTTTGACAGAGCACTGAAAGACCTGAGTCGAAACAAGGCCCCCGGAGTAGACAACATTCCATTAGGACTACTGACGGCCTTGGGAGAGCCAGTCCTGACAAAACACTACCATCTGGTGTGCAAGATGTATGAAACAGGCGAAATACCCTCAGACTTCAAGAAGAATATAATAATTCCAATCCCAAAGAAAGCAGGTGTTGACAGATGTGAAAATTACCGAACTATCAGTTTAATAAGTCACAGCTGCAAAATACTAACGCGAATTCTTTACAGAAGAATGGAAAAACTAGTAGAAGCCGACCTCGGGGAAGATCAGTTTGGACTCCGTAGAAATGTTGGAACACGTGAGGCAATACTGACCCTACGACTCAGAAGCTAGATTAAGGAAGGGCAAACCTACGTTTCTAGCATTTGTAGACTTAGAGAAAACTTTTGACAATGTTGACTGGAATACTCTCTTTCAAATTCTGAAGGTGGCAGGGGTAAAATACAGGGAGCGAAAGGCTATTTACAATTTGTACAGAAACCAGATGGCAGTTATAAGAGTTGAGGGGCATGAAAGGGAAGCAGTGGTTGGGAAGGGAGTGAGACAGGGTTGTAGCCTCTCCCCAATACTATTCAATCTGTATATTGAGCAAGCAGTAAAGGAAACAAAAGAAAAGTTTGGAGTAGGCATTAAAATCCATGGAGAAGAAATAAAAACTTTGAGGTTCGCCAATGACATTATAATTCTGTCAGAGACAGCAAAGGACTTGCAAGAGCAGTTGAACGGAATGGATAGTGTCTTGAAAGGAGGATATAAGATGAACATCAACAAAAGCAAAACGAGGATAATAGAATGTAGTCGAATTAAGTCGGGTGATGCTGAGGGAATTAGATTAGGAAATGAGACACTTAAAGTAGTAAAGGAGTTTTGCTATTTGGGGAGCAAAATAACTGATTATGGTCGAAGTAGAGAGGATATAAAATGTAGACTGGCAATGGCAAGGAAAGCGTTTCTGAAGAAGAGAAATTTGTTAACATCGAGTATAGATTTAAGTGTCAGGAAGTCATTTCTGAAAGTATTTATATGGAGTGTAGCCATGTATGGAAGTGTCCGCCGCGGTAGCTGAGTGGTCAGCGTGACAGACTGTCAATCGTAAGGGCTCGCGTTCGATTCCCGGCTGGGTCAGAGATTTTCTCCGCTCAGGGACTGGGTGTTGTGTTGTCCTAATCATCATCATTTCGTCCCCATCGACGCGCAGGTCGCCGAAGTGGCGTCAAATCGAAAGACCTGCACCAGGCGAACAGTCTACCTGACGGGAGGCCCTAGCCACACGACATTTCCATTTTATGGAAGTGAAACATGGACGATAAATAGTTTGGACAAGAAGAGAATAGAAACTTTTGAAATATGGTGCCACAGAAGAATGCTGAAGATTAGATGGGCAGATCACATAACTAATGAGGAAGTATTGAATAGGATTGGGGAAAAGAGAAGTTTGTGGCACAACTTGACTAGAAGAAGGGATCGGTTGGTAGGACATGTTCTGAGGCATCAAGGGATCACCAATTTGGTACTGGAGGGCAGCGTGGAGGGTAAAAATCGTAGAGGGAGACCAAGAGATGAATACACAAAGCAGATTGAGAAGGATGTAGGTTGCGGTAGGTACTGGGAGATGAAGAGGCTTGTACAGGATGCAGTAGCATGGAAAGCTGCATCAAATCAGTCTCAGGACTGAAGACCACAACAACAACAACCTGCTTTTGTGTTGGCGAAGGACCACCGTCTCAAGGCAGACAGAGGCCAGAACGTGTTGCGAGGCTGCTGGCGGAGTAGCTACCTCCCTCAGTCCATCCACCCTGTAGGTGGAGAGAGGGCCTCGATCTTCGGCAGTTTGTGATCGTTCATCGAGGAACTACCGCCTCCTCTGCAGTCTTTTAGGATGACGATTTTTTACTATACATGTGCTGCATTATCACCAGTTCGTTACAAGTGCTGGTTTTTTCACGACAATTCCGAAGTGTAATTAGAACTGTGACGCATTTTTTCTATCAGCTGTGATTGCGTGAATTGGCTTCGATTACCTAGGCTGTAGGGTGATTTTTAGTAGGCTCTGCAGCAAACTCTGATGTCAAACAGCGATAGATGCTGTATGCTTACAGCTAATATGCATTATTAACTCCTCTCTGTTCGACAGCAGTATCTTGTCAGCTGAACATATTTCCCGCCAAAAAGAACAAAGATAGTACCTTACACCCCAGCATTTTTCCCGCCAGCTCGTAGGTGTAGGGTAGAGTTTGAGTGTTTCTGTCATTGGTTCGAGTGGTATTGTGAAATTTTGTCCTAGCAGGATAACACCAGTTGTATGGTATCGTTTGTTTTTTTGCTGTATTGCGATTTTATGCCGTCCTTGTGTAGCGCTATGCATATAGTTGTGTAATTAGGCCCGATCTTTGAGATTAATTGCGTGTTTAGGATCGATATTTGCTTTAGCTTCCCGACCAAAATAAATCAAGTACACTAAAGTAACCTTCCCTCCCGCATCTGGACAGTTTCCATGTATTAGCAGGTGTACTTAGGCTTTCCATCCAGTAGAATCAGGGTTGACTCACTGATAAGTTGCGTTTTTTACGTGCACTGAGTGATTGTGCACTGCATTATTTTCGGGTGTTTAACCATTGTGGGTGTGTTTGCATAGCATTACACATGCATTATTTCGGTGATCTACGAGTAGTCTGTACGTGTCTATGCTCTATGCTGTGTACTGGATTATTTCGGTAATTTAAGAGTTGTTTGCGTCTCTGCACATCAGTGTACTGCATTATTTACGAGTAGTTTCCAGGTCTGTAAACTGTATATTGTGACCCCAAGCACATCAGGATGAGTGTTTTGTATCAGTGTAATAAATAAACAATGTGAAAGCCGTCCTTAAATAAATTGTTCCAAAAATCAAGAGAGTACACTCCTTCCTCTCTCCAACAGCACAGAACAGGCTGAGTCCGTTTCCTGCCATTTTTCCCCTCCTGACTGCTGGGGGGATGAGGAAGCTCAGGCATATGTGCAGCTGAGAAAAACACATGATGTCATCATGAAGATGGAGGCAGTTGTCTCTAGTGTGGTGGGAGCTTATATGTAGGTTTTAGAAATTACAGCCAGTTCCAGCAGTGACAGATGTTTCCATGTGCTGTGTAATGCATCTTTAATACATCTCAATGCAAAGCATTTATTTGCAAGACTGTATTCATCCTCTTCATCAAGTCAAGCATTAATGCTCGCTTCCATTCTTCATGCAATGAGCTGTGGATGAACTGCTCAGCTGAATGAATGCATGTAATACAGCTATTAAAACTTTCCTTGTCTGGCACCAACATTTCACTAATTGAACACATGCTCCCTCCACACCGACAGCTCAACAAGCACTGATATCTCAGCTTCTTGCGGTGGTATCACCACAGTAAGCTACTAATGCTGTAGGTGGATAGTAAATTTAAACAAATATCAACAAATTTAAACAAATTCAAACAAACTATATTCGAATTAAATGACATCGTGAACAGTCTCTCTTCAGGTGCAGGAGTAAGCTCTTAGAACAAAATGCCCTGCAAAATTCGAAATTCCCGCCCATTTTCCAAGAGGATAACGTGTAATCATGCAAAAAGTCGGAAAAGGGGGTGGGGGACTGCCAGGTGACCCATAGAAGCCAACAATTCAATTTCCCACCAAAATTCAAACTTCTGGCATGGGGCATGGCACTTTACTGCCAAAGGCCACCATGTTGGATAATGGTTCTCATGTCATCAGCTGACGTCATGACCACCATCTTGTATGACATCATGTGTTGAAGTCTACAGGCCGCCATCTTGGATGACACCATCACCACCATCTTGGGTACATCTGGCAACAATGCACTCTGCACCAGCAACCTCATTTACCTACTAGTGATGGTGAGCTAAAGCAAAAGAATATATCAGGTGCAAATTAATGTTCGTGGATTTTTAAGGGGTGTATAATCTGCCCACTAAGAAGTGTCAGTGTAGGAGGCCAGACGCATTGGCATGTCACCTAGAGACCACTGCACTGCAATTCGGATCAAAGTATAAGAGGTACTGAAGATAACCTGTAGCTGAGGGAAACATTGACATAGATTTGATCTGGCTTGTTCTTGTTAGTTAATAGGTTCTCGATGTACGACAGTTAGATAAGTGCTTAAGTACTGCATTTGCTTCTAAATGAATAACTGTCACTATCCATTTACATATTATCAATGTGGATATACTTTGCTCTAGATGGAATGCAGTATCATGGTTGGTCCACTGTCGAATAGCGCGTGGGGGTAAAAATGAAGAATGCTGTGATTGGTACCGTATTTCCCTGCTATTCTTACAGTACCTCTGAATAATGCATAGAGGTGTGAGGCTGTTGCACCAATGTAAATGATTCAATGGATAGTGTATTGGAAGCACTGTGATACTGTTAGATTCGTATTATGGAGGTATGTTCTATTTGAAAGAAAGGTGATGTATTTGTCTCAAAACATTATGCTGTCAATGAATACTCTGACACCTTTACACTGTCATATTACTAGCATAGTAATCAAAAAAATACCGTAAAAGAGATTAGGACACATACAAAGGAAAATTTATGGTTAATCATTTGATATCGATGAATTATTGGTGTTACGCTTCCGAATTTTTTTGTGCAGCCGTCGTATATTCTGATAGTTGTGAATTACTTCCTGTAAGTTAGTATGCAATTTTTCTGGTTGTGATAGCTCTCTACCCATCAGTGTACCTAAAGAGCCGACCAGCCGACCAGTGGAGCCTCTGCTTGTACATAGTCGCAACATGCTAGGCTGTGGCTTCCAACCATGCTTGCCGCTGGCTGCAGCTCGGCATCGCTATCTCCTAGTACAGTGTGCGGCATGGACACAAAGGTCTTACTGCAATTCCACCCCAGCGAAGACTCCCCAACATAAAAAATCCACTTTACACAGTCTGAGATGGTGGTTTTGTTGTCCATACACCTCATACGAAATACAAATTACTCGCTTTCATGTGCGTTATTTTAGAAGACAGAAGAAATCGTAGCATACACTCGTTTTCACATCGCTTAAGTATCGTTACTTGCTGATTCTTAGTGTGAAAATCCTGTACAACAGTATGGCATAGGCTATATTTCTTTTGAGTATTCCCTCATGTGTTACAAAAACCTGTTCTTATAAGCTTAATATGTGTTACCTCATGCATCACAGGGCTAGAATATTAAACTCTATTTTAACTCATGACGGAGTGCTAAGTGTGTGCACCACCTCTGTCACAGGATGCCTCGCCACCTATGAAGTCTCTTAACGTAGCCAAATAACAGCACAGAGGAGCTGCAAATATCAGGTTAATTCTACGTATCAGTTTCTCAGTTTGGTAATATAGTTGATTTTATTACGTTGGCCTTTTCTCCCCATGTAGGGAGGAGTTAGAAATTTCGTTGAAAGACATCGCCACAACGAAAAACCTCCTGATTACTGCTCCAACTCGAGAACGATATCTGGGATACTCTCAACTGATGAAATTAATCGAGAGAATACCTTTACGTTGTAAGTATTTTCTTTCCTGCAGTCGTATTTCACTCACCAGGTAACTGTTAGAAGCACTCCTGTGACGTCTCTGGAGACTTCCCACAGATTAGGTAGTCACTTCCTCTGATACCAAAATGGGTGGTAAGCATCGTCAGTTACCTGAAGATATCCAACACTAATTACGTTCTGTCTGTCGACTGCCTTGTCATGTTAGTGGAGGTAAATGATGTGGGACAGTAGGACGTTTCACTCTCTTCTCCGCCCCTGCAACACGTCTGCCTCTGTCCCCACTGCCACCACTGGCTCGCATGTGAATAGCTGCCACCACCGCCACCAGGTCACAAAGCTGCACCTGCACGTCAGGCCTGTACCGATCATGGCTGGTAAGGCACGGCTCACTGTGCCAGGCAGCTGTTAACGATTCCAGACGCGCCAAAGTTGTCCTATCCTTCTCAGGAGCACTGACCGTTTAAATGTCGCCGGGGTAGACACCAGGATATTGAACCGTATGCTTCCTCTTCTCCCACCTGCGACCAGAAACATTCTGAGACGTATTTTCGAGATGTGCCAGAGAGGCTGACCCAGTGAAAAATAGCAATATACCTCTTTGCCGACCACTCCATCCCAAACGTTTCTGAGCCTGCACGAACTGAGTTTCTCTTAGAGTACAGTCCTGTAGAAGCGTTCTACATCTACACATCTACATGTATACTCCGCAAGCCACCCAACGGTGCGTGGCGGAGGGCACTTTACGTGCCACTGTCATTACCTCCCTTTCCTGATCCAGTCGCGTATGGTTCGCGGGAAGAACGATTGCCAGAAAGCCTCCCACCAAACTAGTGGGTAGATGTTTCGAGAACACAAATGGGAGCATGAGGAGGGAAGGTAATGTACTTTTCGACCAATTTAGAAAAGAGACATTTGAAGCTGCCTACAGACAGATTTCACTGCTGCCAACATACATTTCGCGTGAGGACCACAAAGATAAGATAAAAAAAACGCTCATATGGAGGCATATAGGCAGTCTCTTTTCTCTCGCTCTTTTTGCGAGTGGACTACGAAAGGAAGTGACCAGCACTGGTAAGGGCACTCCCAGCCATGTTCTGTATGATGGCTTGCGAAGTATGCATACAGATGTAAATGGAAAATTTAGTCTACCTGTTAAGATGCCAGTCCATCCATTTATAGGCACACAAAACTCACAGAAGATCGTTGTCTCCTATTAACCGAGAAATGGACTAGACTGGAAGTGACTGGCCACACCTTCTTCTTGAGATGCAGTGTTCAAGAAAGATAAAGAACACTACACTCATAAAAAATATTATACGATGCATTTCGCTCATTTCTGTTAGCTAGGATGCGACCTTTAACTCATAAATAGCTATAAGATTGTTTCACTCCCTGATGATATTGTTTCATGTCCCCTGTATATAGGTAGCATGGATTTACAACAGCACCATCGATCCAGATCCACTTGTTTACAGGGAATAATTGTACCTGTGTGATCTTACAGACTGTCGTCGCTTCATCACTGCCAGTGTCACCTACAGGAGCTGCTGCCTACCTACTCCTAGGAGTCGCCGAGGTGTCGACCCGCCGCCCCTGTTGTCATCATCGACGAGCCCCTGCCCGGAGGGAGTCGCCAGACTGCCTTCACTGGCTGTCAGAGGGGCTGCCACCCCGCCCTGGTCGAGCTGCCGCTGCCCCTCCTCACTGAGGTCTACCTCGTCACCGCTGCCGCTGCCGCCACTGCCGTCTTCGCTGCCGCCGCCGCCGACGACGCTTCTCGTCCGTGCTGCTGTCGCCATCACAACCGTCGCCATCTTCACACCCCACTTGCTCACCACCAACATGGCCCACCTACCACCTCCATCATTTCCACCTCCCCTTCTGCTGCTCCAACCACCATCACATGAAGTTCATCACCATACCCCACCCCCATTATCTCTTCCATCCCTGTTCGCCCTACTACTGTTCTGTTTTCAGCCGTCACTTCCCCCAACTCTGCCCCACCTTTAGCTGCCACCACATCGTCATCTTTGGAATTCCCGCCACACTCTACACCACCTACATCAGGCTCTCAGCCAGCAAGAATATCAGTACTCTGCACCACAGTCCCTGCCACACCCACACCCCACCCCCTGATTCACTTGCCCCTCAGGGAGGACCTGCCACCTGACACCTACTCCTCCAACCCATCACCAGCCCCATTTCCCATTTGTCCTATCCAAGAAGCCTACCAAACGCCCTAATGTTGACCCTACCACCACACCATCCACAAAGAAATCTCCTGATCCCCACGATCCACCCACCACCATGGACATGACTCCATCCCCCACCACTACATCTCCTTTGACCTATGCCTTCAGCCTCTCAAATCCTGTCCCTCAATTCCTCGCCACCAGCACCCTCATCCTGGCCATCTATAAATACTTCCCCAATGCCCCCATTTCCCTTATCATTCCTCACAATGATTCGGTCCTCTTTAAATCCCTTAATGCATCCTTCCACATCGATCTCCTTTCAAAAATCCCACATGTCCACTTTAGCCCACGAGTCACCCTTACCCCTTCCACACTCCCTCCTCTCCCCGACAGTCTCAACGTCCCCATCATCTGCCGACCTTCATTGCTGTGATCATGAAGCTAATCACATGGTCACAGGGACTGAGGTGCTGGTGGAACTCAGTTCCCACCCCATCCTTGAAATCCACTTCGCCCATATCATCATTAATTATGCCGGGCGGACTTGCCTTAGGAGAATCTTCACCAAATCCTCCTCCTCCATTGACTGCCTCCTTACAGAGGAAGCCTTCATGTTTAACAGATGCCACAAAGTTGACCCCTCCCTGTTCTCCTCTCCAGTCCTACCACTACCAAGGATGTCTTAAATATAAAGTTCTTGTCACTGCCGATTATGAGTCCCCCTACCCACTCATATAAATGCAAAGCAAAGCCTCCTCCCATCACCCCAGAGCTCACCATCCCCATCCATCCAGAAGACAATCCCATCCACCCCAACAACTCCCTCCGCCCTCTGCAGAGGACATCATCCATTTTCTCACCATTGTCCTACAAAGCATCCACCCTTTCCAATGCGCCCACACCCTTTCCCAAATCGCCCTCACTGCCAATTCCTTCTTTCACTTCACCACCTACGCCACCAACTCTCACAACCAGGCCCACTTCACCTTTGCCCCCATCACCACTCTCATCTAAATCTCCCCTACCATGACACGACAACATCACAGTATCCTTTACCATAATATCTTCTCCCTGCCCACACATAAACACCTCTTCCTCCACACCCTCAATCAACACCATGTGAGTGCCTTCATACTAAGTGGAACCTTCCCCCAACCCCATCTCTCCAACTCCACAGCCCCTTAAACCCTCCACCACTTCTGGCATAGCAGGGGTTGCTATTGGCCACCTTAAACACCTCCCTGTTCAGCTCCAGCCTCTCCTCAACAATCCTGCCGAGCATCTCACCCTCAGCCTCTTCTTCTCTACCCTTACCATCACACATGCCAACATCTCCATCTGCTCTCGCACTCCCATCCTGTATGATTCCCTAGCCCACATTGACCACACCTTCTCCACCTACATGATTGCTGCAGACCTCAAGATCCACAGCCATGCTCCTGCCAACCTCCAGTGGTGGCATCGGTTTATTGCAAACATCCAGGCCGACCTGGTTCTCTTCCCACAACACATCTGACTCAAATCCAACACCACTCTTCACGTGATCCTAGCCTCTCCCAACCTCCTTGGGCGCATCACCACAGAAGTCCTTGACCTCATTGGCAGTGACCACGCCCCTGTCCTCCTCACTATCTCTGATGTCACCATCCCCGCCCCATTCCTCGACCTGACATTCCTCCTAAACTTGTCCTTGATTACTCCTGCGCCAACTGGTATGCCTACTGGGACTCCATACACACCCAGGTCGAACGCCACAACCTTACCCTCAAATCTCCAGATGACATTGTAAGGTGGCGTTATTTTACAACTTACAAACTGCATTCACATCCAATATGACGTAAGTAAGCCCCTTCAATGATAGAGAAGAGAAATTTGTGCTCATTCATTAAAAACATGTGTATGACTGACATCGTCTATTACAATTAATTTATTTTATAATTTCTGCATGTTGGGTAAATGGGGAACAAGCAGAGCTGTGAAACTTGTGGTAGAACAGAAGGACACAGGAAGCTCACACATTCCTTTGGACAGTAGGATGGCACACCCTCTTCCGGCGCTAATAATGGGACCCGCCTGTGAGCTGGACCACCAGCAAAACGGGAATGAGTGTCCGGCAGGCAGGCATGAGAAGGCGGCCTGGTCGGCCAAAAACATGGCAGTAGATATCTGCATCCTTTCCTATGGACATAGAAAGAACTTCCAGAATCTTCGATCTGGATTCTAAACTGCGACTGGTCGGCATTCAGAAATGAGCGCCATCTGGAAAGATGATTCGCCACCCAAATTTAAGGGGGAGAAAAGAGTTTGAGCAGCGAAAAGAGGAGTGAAGAAAAAAGAGTGGTCGTAGGATTGTGGAGCACGAGATTCTTCTTGGAGGTCCACGGCAATCAATGGATGTCTGTGGCTGTAATTTTGGTGAAGTACAATTTTGCTATTATCTCGCTGAGGCAAGAAGTTCTGTGGTTACAGCTTCTGATTATTATGGTGATCTTGCTTATGCACCGGCGTGTGGGAAAGTGACTTTACATTGGTGAATCACGTGTTCTACTCCGTTCTGCACTGAGGCTTCACACTGCTCGTTGCTGTTTAGTACACAGGGGATGTCAGTTACTCCGCACCTAATTACAGATTGCGAGTACATTGTAGGGCACAGCCAGACAGTTTGAGAGCCAGTATTAATACAGGGAAAACCTGAGACTAGTAATCCTTATTTAGTTTCTTTAAATTGTTTTTATGATGAATAAATGTATTAAAATCACGGCATTTATCCTTTAGTACATAGTATTTTCCTGTACCACTTAATCTTGTATCTTGTGTACATTTTATAACTTATTCGTTAAAAGGGGGTCTGGATTTTGTCTGCTTATCCTGATACTGTATCATATCCGCAGGATAAGATTAGTAAACGCGTAGGTTATCACATGACAATTTACATAATTAATGAAATACTGTACTCCTCTTAAGTGTCAGGGAGACTTCAGTAGCGTTGAAATATCCGTTGCGCAAATTATCATTTGTATGTACTCATGGCAAGTCTCCACCATCAATCGCCATTGAAGAAGTGGAGGTATGTTAGATATCGCGACCCTGCCAGCATTATCTACCGATCCTTCCTCTGCACTCACGACTGGGACACTCTCACTCGCCACCAACAATTACAATGGCACATCAGTAATATGCTTACTGCAAAGAAACGCCATTCCTGGCGACAGACATGCACACAACTCAACGCCACACTCCCCATAAACTCTTCCAAGTATTGGTCAGCTTTCCAACACCTTACTGGGAATTGTTCTACCCCGCAATGCCCTCTCCTCCATGATGACCGTTCCTTTCCTGACAATCTCAGTAAGGCCAACCACTTCGCCTCCCACCTATGTGAAGTCTTTTTCATTCCAGATGATCCCCAATTTTATTATTCCCTCTTCCCTGATGTCATCAAACATACGGATGCCTCCGCTCCTCCCCTTGTTACTAGCTTCCAGCACTGGGGCCACACACTACCATCAGAACTTAACAGTCCCATCACTACGCAAGACATCATCCTGACACTCTGCACTAAATGTAACACTGTCCCTGGCTACAGCCATGCTACCTACCATCACCACAAACACTGCCCTCCCTCCTTGCTTGCAGTCCTTGCCACCCTCTACAATATAATCCTTGCCACCAACTTCTACACTGATCTGTGGTAAATCTCCCATATCCTGATGTTCCCCAAACCTAACAAGCCTCTGTCTGATGCCTCTTCCTACTGCCCTATATGTCTCACCTTGGTGTTCAGCAAGCTCTTAGAATCCATCCTTACCTGATGACTCCATCCCCATCTCCCGTCCGTCGGCCGTCGTAATTTAATGTATATATTATTATTGTTATTATTATTTTTTGATTGTTGCCGACTTACGTGGTGGGCCTTAATAAAAATATTTAAGTTGAACAATGTAATAAACTTTTCATATTAATTTCCTCGGCTAGTCAGTTCACTTTAAAGCAAGAAATCTTTAGTTATTAATGAAAATTGCGGCCCACACACGCGCGAGAGTATTTTTCTTACCTCCGTTAACCATTGTATTGTAGTCAGAGTCCTGGCTCTGGGTCTCGGCTATGTTACTGAAAATAAGAATCTTAAAGCTAAGTATTTCTGCAACTTCGTGCGGCTGTGGAGAAAAATTAATATTATGCTAATAGCGGGCGAGTTTTCCGCTTCCGCTAAATTTTCATAAGTTAACATCGCCACGTAATGGCGTCGTTGGCTGCATCGGCCGCTGCGATTGTTGAGCTGTGAATTACTTGAATGCAGGTTAATTCAAGGAAGGCGGACATGAAATCGGGATCACCTCTTACAAATTAAAAGTGCACAATAATATTAAATCAGTATATTATATGCTTAACTCATACAAATATGCTTACATTTGCCAGCACTCAAGAGATGTCCGTCTATATACAACAAAGACAAGATAGGAAGTAATGAAGACGACTAAAAAATTAACAAAAGAGTGTATCTTGTCACCTCTTTAGATCATTTTGTCATAAATTATTTCTTTGCATTTGAAACTTGGACAGAGAAATTATTAGTTTACGGCTACATGAAAAAGAAATCTCTTACAAGTTATGAATGTCTTCTTTATAAATATTGTTTTTAAGTCTTTTCGTAATATGGCACTGGGGACGCTATATTGCCCCCCGAAATGTTTATGTCATAAAAATGTTCGTGTTTTTTTTTTTTTTTTTGACATAAATATTTCCTCTTTCATGTCCACAGTGTCCACACGCAGATTTTTCTTTCACAGTTTACATATGTCACATCGTATGTTGTAATTACTGAGGTGTGTTGCACACAAAGTGTAATACAGATGAAGTTATCTACATAACATTATAATATACAATTGGTTACGTATACAGTCATGTACAAAAGGACATACAATACAATTACTTTCATTTTGGCTGCTTCTTTTTAGAGTTGCAACTTTCGCAGTGTTCAAAGATATACAATCACGAGTTAGTCCGGAATATTTGAAGTCCCAGGGGTGTCAACTGTTCGCTCCCCATTTGGCGCGGCCGTAGGGAAACCTGGGGAAAACCTCGGCGGAGCGACAGACTAACTACTTGGGTCACTTTCACTTAAATGTTTCTGGGATGTCATTGGAGTACAGGATGTGCACATAATGTTTTGTTGCACTACGCAAAGAAATGAGGTCATTATAACAATTGATTGCGGTGTCGTTGATGATCTACGCCGCGACGTTGAGCTCGCGACGGCGTCGGTTGGCGTGTTCGGTGCTCGGCGGTCGCGGCGGCTGCGGAGAGGTCAACGCCCGCTCGACGCCAGCGTGTCTCTCGCCGTCGCGGAACGTCAGAATCAGCTGATCGGCTGCACCGTTGGTGATGCGCTTCTGTCTCGCCCGAGCGTGGCGGAGTGGGATGATATTCGCCCCCCGCTCTTGTTGGCAGGAGTTAGCTCTGCTACGCATCTCCGACGTAGTACATGAAACATACACACAACCAACGTAATATTTGTTTCCCGCTGCAGATGGTTACGCTAGTGGGAAAGAAGCATTTATTAGTGCGGCAGAAGTTTTCGCCAGTTTCCGAGTGTCAAGCTAGCACTGTCTTGCAGAATACATGACATGGATCTTCTCCCGTGAATGAAGTTTTGTTGCGCCACTGTTTCCATTACACGTCAGTTTTTGTCTTGATACAATTATTTATGTTTTCGCCGCACTCGCAGGCACTGGTGAGTGTCCCAGTACGAGCTTAGCACAAACATTCGCCGTTTCTGCGGTCGCTGTTTTGCAACAGCCCACGCATCGCATTCCAATCTCGCATTATTGTGCTCACTGAAACTACAGTCTGTCCCAAAAATATTGACTGTGGGTTCACTTCACGTTAACAGTTCACATTTATAAGCAAATTCACAGATTTTCGTGCGTAATATTGGCGTTTGGCGTCCTCACCGCTGTTGAACGTTCAATACTAGCACTTCACTGTCCATATCACAGTTTCACCTTCACAGTTTTTCACACTGCTTAAAGTAACTGTTTCGATTAGTTCACAAACACTAATATATTTTATTCAGTCTGAACTGGATTTTGGCTCGTGCTGGATTTTACCAGTCTCTCGCACTAATTGTCTCTTTTCATTTTCCACTTAGAGTCGTACTTGCCTTCAGATTTTTTTTTTTTTTTTTTTGACTATACAATTGTATTTCCGTCTCATCTGAGGTAAGTCCCCATGTCATGTCTGCCCACTCATTGCGTACTTGCCCTCCAGAGCCAGGCTCGACTTTACAAAACTTTGCCTCTCGCATTATCGTACACATTTTATAATCTAGGCCTAACGTGCAAGTTCCTAGATTAGTGTTTGATTTGTGACTTTTGTTTACACTATAAATTCGTGTAAATCTCTGCCTTAGCAGATGGCAATATATTTTAACAGTGCTTAGCGGTAGTCGCATTTACTGATTTGGTTTGTACCTTGTCCACAACACATGAGGTACCTTGCGTGATGTACACCCTGCACTCATGTTGTTTAGTAAATTATGATTAAGCATATTTCAAGATCGATATAGACATAAATACATGGAACAACATATACATTATAATATTAAATTTTCATAAGTTTCATTACTACTACAGTTCAAAAATATTCATGACACTCTAATGAAAAATTCTGTCATCATTACAAGCTATTGAAATTTTTTTATTTTTTTTTATCATTTTTCAACATGAAATTTTTAAAATATTCTTAAATCTACGTTCATTTTTTTTTCAAAATGCAATTGTTTAAAAATACTATTATTCCTTAACATCTACAAAATTGAATCGCACTAATCTTGTGTGCCTCATTGTCTTTAAATGTTACACTAAAATCTGAACATTTACTCACAAAAAAAAAATACGCTCTAAACTTAACCTACTACACACAAATGTAAACGTTGCTCTACTGAGCAAACTTCTTTAAGTCTTTGTAAGTATTTTTCTTGTTTCCTTCGTAACTGCCTCCTTCTTTGACCACGGGATGGTGTAGTTTGCGTGACAGAAAGTATCGTGAGGTACCAATTCGATGTTATAGGTGTAGCCCTCGATAACACCGGGTTTTTCCGAAATCACATTCTCATAATCTGTAAGTAGCTGAGTCAATTCGTTTTGTTGTGCTTCAGTCAAATGTTCTGACTCCCTAACTTTCATGGCTATCAGTTTCCTTTTTTCCTCTTTATCTTCAGTAATAAATTCTTTATAATATGCTTGTCTTGTACTTAAGTCAGAATATAAATTCATTACCTGTATTCCTTCGAATCTCGACTGAAAGTTCCGGCAATATTTACCGTGCACTTCCCGTGTCCTCAACAATGGCAAAATTACCCGTCTACCCTCATTCATAAGGCTTATTTCCCCGCACAAGAGGTCGATTTTTGCGTCCCTCTGGCGTAAAAATTCCATCCCCAGGATGCAAGCAACACCTAATCCCTTAACTACTAGGAACGAGCATTTCATTGCTTCATTTCCTACCGTAAACTCGACTTGCACCTGGTGCTTTACGATATGAGATTGTGCACCTATTGCACCTGTTACACGACAATTCTTCACTGGCAATACTGGTATTCTATTATTTTGACTCAAGTACTTGTAAAAATTTGCACTCATGACATTGGTTGACGCACCGGTATCGACTATTATCTGTATTGGTGCTCCGTAGATATCTGCTTGCAATATAGCCTGCACAACACTTTTGTCGGTTCGGTTACATTTCTGCGGTATGTCTACAAGTTCCTTTTCTATTTTTGTTCCTTCATTGTATCTCAGCATACAAAGTTTATGGCTGTCATCCGTGAATCTGCCCTCACTACACCATCCTGCAGCCAACAACGGAGAGCGTATTGTGGCTGTCTTTAGTTTAACGGATGAGCATTAGTGGGTTGACAGTTGTCTGTCACTTCCACTAACCTCACATTGTGGTTCTGGTTGTTGTTGTTGCTACTGTTGGGTTGGCCGCCCTGCCTCCCCGATGGTGTATTTTGATATTGTGTTTGGCTCTGGTTTTGTGGTGGTCGGTTGTAACTCCCTGACATGTTCTGTGACGGACCTGGGTTGGCGTTCCATTGTGGCACTGTGTTTTGTTGCCACTGTGGTGTCGGTTCATTACTACCACGCCACTGGTTTCGGTTGTTCCGCCATTGCGGATTGCCATTACCATTATATCCATTATTCGTGCGTCCATCATGATGTCTCTTTCGATTTTGACGATTATAACCGTTGCCGTTATAACCATTGCCATTGTTTGTGCCTTGATTCTGTTGCCGGTGCTCTTGCCTATTCCCGTTACCATTTGGTACTAAGTTACTACCGTTACTGTGGCTGCTATTGTAATCGGCTTTTTGTTGATTACAGCCTGCATGGTTCCACTTGTTTTCGGTTTTCATATCTTCGATCAATAAGTCAACAGAATCCACTATTTCCATGAATTGTTCTATATCATATTCCGGCACATTGATGAAATATCTTTTAATTTCACTGGGCAACTTCATTTTTATTAATCTGACTATGTCACGATCGGACATTGGCTCGTCCCAGTACCTGGTTTTGTTTATATACTTTTAAAAATATTTGCGTAACGTTCCCATCTTAGGATTGTACATTTCTGGACTGCACAACTCCTTTCGTAGTCTTTCTTGGACACTATCGGACCAGAATTTTTGCAAG
Organism: Schistocerca americana; assembly: GCF_021461395.2. NCBI lineage: Eukaryota > Metazoa > Arthropoda > Insecta > Orthoptera > Acrididae > Schistocerca > Schistocerca americana. The sequence continues at coordinate 347,897,819 of NC_060119.1, forward strand.
AATGCACCTTCAAACTGTTGCATCGTCAGACATTTGTCGGACACGTCGGTGGCCCACAGTACCGCGTCACCTTGAATAAAGGAGACCACGAACTGTATTCTTTGTCTTTCTGTCCATGTCCTGGGAAACACATTCCTGAAGCTCTTAATAAATACAACAGGGTGGACATTTCGTTTTCGCAATTGAAAGGTTGGAATGTCCTGTGTTTTATTACATTGTCCTCTTTTTTGCACGTCTGATTGCTACATTCTGGGACATTCATCACTTCGTGATGTGCGCTGCACGGTATCGCATGTTGTTCGTGCTCATAATTCGCATTAGGTTGCGGTTGCGCACTCGCACCCTGCCTACCGTCAGCGTTATTACAGTAATCAGTACGCGGAGTCGGATTCATGATCTGTCCGACACTGTTTACATTGATTTCCAACGCAGACAGTCACCGCACGACCTCCTGTTGCCAATTTGGCAACTCCGCAGTCACACGGGACTTAATCTGTGTTAAGGCCGGTTCCCACTAGGGCTGCCGCGCGTCAAAACCGCGCGTCAGCGGCGTGGTTGCCATGGAAACGGCGTCAGCGGCAAGGCGCGGCGGGCTCTGCGTCGCGGTTTGACCACGTCGAACCGCTTCCGCTGCCGCGTGCCGCGCTCCAGGTGCGCGCCGCCAATCACAGAACGCGCTGAGCGTGACGTCAGGTACGGCACCCCGGGCCACACGAACTTCCGCCGAAGCGCTGGCGCGGACGCGGCGGCAGCTATGAAATACTTATCATCCGATTCCAAGGAAACTATTCGGTAGAAAAATTTGATTCTTGGGCATGTTACATCCTGATATCTTCTCTCGATAAAGGACCGAATTTCTTTTCGTTATTCGTCGTGGTTACTTGCTGTATCGCATTTACGTAAACCTTTACACGAAATTTTAATGAGTGTGCAGAGGTAAAAACGCATTGCATGGACTTTGCGTACAGTTCATTTTAGGTAATACATTATTGCGTATGAAATTTAGTCAGCATATCGAAATTGTTTCTAAAGCTGAGAGCAGAACGATAGCTATCACCGTTCTCGAGATATTGAATGATATATCGGCGGACGGGCTATGCGGTGACCGCGCGCGGATCGCTCGCGACGCGACCGATACTTCGTCCTGCTCGTCGTAAACCATGTGGTTGTATCAACCGCAAATTTCGTAAACGGTTCAAGAAATCGAAACGCGTTTTTTTGCAAACGATAACTTGTAAAAAGTCATGTATTTCGTCGCATGATAAATATCCAAAATCTGTTTATCTACCAAGATATGAAAGTAACCACAGTTTTTCAGAAGGGATAGATGAATTTTTTAAACGGAATTTAATAGCATGTGGAATGAGAAGTTAAACCGAGACTAATTTGCTGGTATGTCATAAGATGTAATTTGCTAAGTATCCACAGCTATTGATTATTTCCTTTGGAAGTAGCAAACGTTTTTTTCTATATCCAGTGTACTTTATTGGTTCAAGACGCGTTTTGCCTTTTACTTTAAGGCATCTTCGGTGGAATCTAGAATGATTGTTTTGTTTTGATATGTGATGCTTGCAGATTATAAAACAGTCCACTTTTTTTTTTTTACGTGAATAACTGATTACTTACAGTGAATCGAGTTTTTGGCGGACATTTGCGTTTCTCCTCACCTGGTCACATGCTGGGTGTTGAACTAAAACTTAGTCTGTGGAACATAAGCACATTTTCATGTTCTCTCTTTTTTCTTCTGTCACTAGCTGTAGACATTTTACCGAAAACACTGAATTGAAGTCGTAACTAGTGTGTTCACCTTATGTCCCTTCCTGTTTGGTTTGTTTATGTACATGTTGCCAGCCTAAAGAATTATATACTGAAAACTAATGTTTGTTTATTTCTGTTCTCCTTATATCTGTATGTGTGTGTGGCTAGCCAGTGATAGTTATAGAAAATTGAAAGTGAATGCAGTAGTTGTCAGACAGTGGTTGAAAGATTTGGTGTTCAGCTGATTTCAGTTTTGGTTTAAATGTTTTGTGGAGGAGTGCATGGAAGAGTAAATTCACTGCTTACATTAATAGATAAAATAGTAGAATAGCATTTCAACAGATGATTATTATCAGAATACTATCACCCAACCCCTTTGTCCCCATTCGTTGATGCCTCATAATATGTCCTGTCAACTTACCCCTCTTGTAGTCAAACTTGTGCCGTAATTTCCTCTTCCTCCTCTATTTAATTCCGTTCCTCTTCTTTAGTTACACGATCCTCATATCTAATCTTCAGCATTCTTATTGATCATCACGTTTTGAAAGTGTCCATTGTCTTCTTGACAGAACTGTTCATCGCCCACATTTCACTTACATACAAGGCTGCACACCACACAAATACCTTTGTAAAATAGTACCCAATCATTAGAATTTATATTCGATGTGAACAAATTTTCTTTTTTAGAACGCTTTTCTTGCTATTCACTGACTTCATTTTATAGCCTCTCTACTTCTGCCTTCTCAATTACTGCTTCCCTTTCAAGTCACTGAAGTCTTAAAAATGCAGTTTGGTTTCAGTACAAGTTGTAGATAATCTTGTGGCCCTGTGTTTTATCGATGACATCTCCAGAGCTTCAAAGAATGTTTTAATGAAGATTGTCAAAATCTCTCTCTTAACATGCAAACGCTATAAACACAGTTTCGCAGTTCTTCAGTGTGTCTACTCAGCTAAGTGGTAGGATCAGTATTGCCTTGCATGTTCAGACATCTCACAGGAATCTAACATTGCGCTTATGTTAGTTTGTACAACCCCTCCCCCTCTCCTCTCTGCATATTCCTTCCACTTTCTAGCCTCCTCTTATTTGCTTAGTTCTGACTTGCCAAATGAGTTCTTGACAGTTGCTTCTCCTTTGAGCAAAGTTTTCTTTGTTCTTTCTCAGTTTCATTCCCTTATGTTTTCCAAGTGCAAAATCGCGTTGCAATTTTGGACTTTCTGTCAACGTCATGTTTAGGCATTTCTATTTCCTATGGCCTACTTTATTTGCTGCATTTTTATATTTTTCCCTCGTATCAAATTTAATACATCACGTTTTATCTAACGATTTCTACTGTACCTTCTTCCCATTCACATACTCTGCTGCACTGACCACTTCTTCTCTCAAAGATATCCATACGTATTCTAGCGGATTCCTTCCTCTGTTTCAGTCAGTCGTTGCATTACGGTAACTTTAAGATTATCGAATAACTGTGGGTCTTGACTTATTCAAGTTCCGTTTCCTTAATTTGCCACCATTTACTGTCTCTTTAGTTGTAAACCGCAGCTCGTAACCAATAAATTATTGTAGGTTTGCATCTGCACCAGGAAATGTCTTATAATTTAAAATCTGGTTTCGAAAACTTTGTTCCAAATACGTATTATTCTTTCATGATTCTTAAGCAAGGTGCTGGCGATGATTACATTATGCTCTGTGTGAAATTCTATCTGGTGGCTTCCACTTTCATCCCTTCCCCCCAAGCCTTTGTGTTCTTACTGTTTTGGTGTACCTGCTACCGCATCACATTTTAAATTTTTGTCTCGCTTAACTATCTGAATAATCTCTTTTGTCGTACATTGTTTCAATGTGTTAGGAGATAGTGAACAATCGTGAACGGTAGTCATGAAATCTGTTTATGGTGAAATGGGAAAACATGAATAATGAAATATGTGAAAGAGTACATTGTACAGAAAATGAAAAATTGGTATGTCTTCACCCAACTTCGTCTTTCCTTCATGTAGGTGTAAGATATAGTTAATCAAACGCACCGCGCGTTTCAGTGGGTCCTGCCCCGTACCTCAGTGGCTGTCCGTCCGTCATTGGCTACCGCTAACATCTGCCGCTTCCAGATGGGGACGCCAATTCCGCGAGCCGCCGCGTCAACACGAAAACGCTTGCCGCTGCCGTTGCCGCACGACGCGCTGCCGCGCTCTAGTGGGAACCGGCCTTTAATTTGGCATGTAGTGCTACAGCGCTAGCGTCAATATCTACACTCGCGGCCGCAGTTGCTTGTTCTACAGCTGTTTATACGTCGCTTCCAATCTTTGCAGATATCTCGCGATCCTTTACTTCTAGCCATTCATTTAATTATTTTTCTACTTTTTGAGCTTGCACTTCCAAATATGCGTCAATACTTTTCCGTGCATCTATCTCCACATTATCTACGCGGTTGGTTAAAGTCTGGACATTATCTTCAAGCCTAGCCTGCGATATCTGTAATTTTTGCATTTCGCCGGCTGAGCTTTGCACAAGATCGGGTATTTCTTTGCACGCGTCCCGCATCTCGGCTAGTTCGCTTTGGATACTGTCGAGTTTTGCTTCACTGCGCTGCTCTTGCTCAATGAGCTTTTGCGTTAATTTTTTCTCCTGCTCACGCAGCATCTGAGCCAGTTTCTCGTCTCTTTGTTTTTCCCTCTGTTCTGACATTCTTTCTTTTTCCCTTTCTTTCTGTTCTTTTGATGCTCTTGCTCATGGAGCATCTGAGCCAGTTTCTGATCTCTTTCCCTATCTCTTTCTTCTAACCTGCGCAGAAATTCTGCAAAAGGGTCTGCAATCGGTGAGCATACTGGTGCCCCGCTTAATCTAGCACTCGATTGGCCCCCCTGCCCAGGCAGTGGAGTTGTTACTATATTCCCATTCTGCTGTGGAGCGTCATTCACCGTCCACAGATCCTCGCCCCCCGCTCCGGAAATTATGTTATCCGAGGCGGTGGCTTGGGATTCGTTTACGTATTGCAAATGATCCTCACTTTCCATAGTAACAGAATTTTGTTCTTCTGGTACGGATGCTTTAGGTTGTCCTATCTTACCCATACTAAATTCACTTTAAGCCACTGACGAATCTTTAACACTGATACACACACGATTAATTATCCCCTCCAAAAATAAACACATAAATACACAAAACGAATAATTATCCCCTCCAAAAATAAACACATAAATACACAAAACACCGAAGGTATCTCATGTGCACATGGGTTCGATATTCTGCACTGAGCTACACAGGATGCTTGCGCAATAGGCCTTACCTTTTCTTATTTTTCTTTCTCGCAATCCTTTTTCTTTTCTACACTTTTTCCTCTCCAGATCTCCTCAGGGTGTGGTTTTGTTGTTGTACATGTAAAAGAATTCATATAAGCATTAATATTTTACAACAATTAGACACATACATAATTACATTCATTACAATAGAGTCAGATTTCGTAAATTTCGTATTTTCTTTAATCGGGCCCCACGTTGGGCGCCAATCTCGCGTCCGTCGGCCGTCGTAATTTAATATATATATTATTATTGTTTTTATTATTTTTTGATTGTTGCCGACTTACGTGGTGGGCCTTAATAAAAATATTTAAGTTGAACAATGTAATAAACTTTTCATATTAATTTCCTCGGCTAGTCAGTTCACTTTAAAGCAAGAAATCTTTAGTTATTAATGAAAATTGCGGCCCACACACGCGCGAGAGTATTTTTCTTACCTCCGTTAACCATTGTATTGTAGTCAGAGTCCTGGCTCTGGGTCTCGGCTATGTTACTGAAAATAAGAATCTTAAAGCTAAGTATTTCTGCAACTTCGAGCGGCTGTGGAGAAAAATTAATATTATGCTAATAGCGGGCGAGTTTTCTGCTTCCGCTAAATTTTCATAAGTTAACATCGCCACGTAATGGCGTCGTTGGCTGCATCGGCCGCTGCGATTGTTGAGCTGTGAATTACTTGAATGCAGGTTAATTCAAGGAAGGCGGACATGAAATCGGGATCACCTCTTACAAATTAAAAGTGCACAATAATATTAAATCAGTATATTATATGCTTAACTCATACAAATATGCTTACATTTGCCAGCACTCGAGAGATGTCCGTCTATATACAACAAAGACAAGATAGGAAGTAATGAAGACGACTAAAAAATTAACAAAAGAGTGTATCTTGTCACCTCTTTAGATCATTTTGTCATAAATTATTTCTTTGCATTTGAAACTTGGACAGAGAAATTATTAATTTACGGCTACATGAAAAAAAAAATCTCTTACAAATTATGAATGTCTTCTTTATAAATATTGTTTTTAAGTCTTTTTGTAATATGGCACTGGGGACGCTATACCCACCTCCACCAACACCACCTCCTTCCCAACACCCAATGTGGCTTTTAACCATCTTTCTCTGCTGACAACCTACTCCTACACCTCACTCATCTCCTCTCCCTCCAGCTTAACTCTCGTTGGTCCACCAGTTTTGTATCCCTACAACTTGAAAAGGCCTACGACTGTGTATAGCAGCTCGGTCTCCTGTTTAAACTCCAGACGTACACCCTTCCTATCAACTACGCCCATCTGATTGCCACCTCCCTCTCCCGCTATCCCTCCCATGTCACCATCCACAACATCAATTCCTGCACCTTCTACCCATCTGTGAGTGTGCCCCAGGGCTCTGTCCTATCCCCTCTCCTCTACCTCCTGTACATAGAAGATATCCCCCAACCCCCCTACAGTCCACCTACTGCAGTATGCCAATGCCACCACCTTCCTTGCTGTAACACCTGGCCTTCAATGATCCCAATGCCTTCTCCAGAATCACCTTGACCTTTTTGCCGTGTGGTGTAGCCAGTGGCTCCTAAAAATCAATCCTTCCAAGACCCAGGCAATCATTGTAGGTTGTATCACTCCCTTCTTCTGGCTCCTTGGTTTTCTCTTACCATCTGTGCCAATACTGTCCACCTCTCCCCCATCCTCATCTACTTTGGACTCACCATTGACTGTCACCTTACCATCGCCTCCATCTCCTTCAACTCCTCACTGGCTGGACGTGGGTATTAAGCCCCTCTACCACCTACACCTACACCTACAAATCGTTGATTCATCCCACCCTCTGCTATGCCAGTCCTACCTGAATATTCCCCCCCCCCCCAAATTCTATAAGTCCCTCCAGATCCTCGAGCACCATCCACTCTGCCTCACCTTCTGCATATGCCTACTGTCCCCCACATGGATCCTCTATGACCTGATTCATTTCCCCCACCTGCTTTTTATCCTCAAACATATCTTAATCCTCAACTTCTCCTACAGCAGACTTGATGCCCCCATCCCCTGCCTGCTCCTCTCCTCTCCAACCCCATCTGCTACCACACCTTCACCATTGTGTCCCACCTACCCTCAACCTCTACACCCTTCATCTCCTTTCTCAAGGTGGTTTCCATCAGCTCCCCCCTCCAATGATACCCTCTCTCCCTCCATTTATGCCTCCTATCAACTCTTATCGTTAACTCCCCCTCCCTACCCCTCTCCCTTGTCCCATCCTGTTTTATCCCTCTTCCCCACTTACCCTCTCTTTGACTCCCTTCTCTCCCCCAAGTCCTTTAGCATTCCCCTCTGCTGCCTTTCCCACTCCCTCCCGTGTCCATCTTGCCCCCTCCCCTCCAATGAATCCTCTCCCTTCATAGGCTCTTCCCCCCTTTAACCCCCTTCATCTGTCTGGGTCTCCCCCCTCCCCATTTGCCCTAAGCTGTGATGTGTCATCTCCATGCCAATATTTTTAGTGCAGTATTTTAAGTGTGTGTTAAGTGTTATGCGACTTTTCTGAAGTTTAGTGAACAGAAACCATAGTGCTGCAAGGTGTGACTTTCTGTCTCTTGTGAACAGAAACCAGACTGTCGCAGTGTTTTTTAATTAGCTGTCTACTATTGTACCTGTCTGCTTACTGTGTTTTTCTAATTATCATTGCCAACTTTTGTTTTATATTTTAACTTCCATAAATTTCCGCCATTTTTAACATTTAAAGGTCACCGTTTCTATCGCCTGCTTTTATTATTATTACCTTCTTATTGGGTTTTTAAAATTCTGTAGGCTGGAGAGCGGAGTACTAAGTTGCTGCAAGCCTGTCACCTTGGGGAGGGGGGGGGGGGGGGGTATCAAAAACCAATAAAGGAAAGAAATGTACAACAGCACTTTGACAGTGTGTTGCTGTCCTAATGTTATTGCCCATCCTTCCTCCCTGCAGTTACTCCCCTGCACTTCGGTAATGTTTACTGTCCTTTTATTATCACGCATCATTCTCACATGTAACAGTTTATATACTGACTGAAAGCTGTCTGCTGCTCAGTCAATGGCAACTACCAACTCCCATGATTGACAGCCATAGAGAAAATTTGAATTTTCCTTCTAATTTTTGAATTTCCTACCATTAGGAGGAGGGGTTTAGACTAAGCCAGTATTCTGGGTCGTCCATTTCGGATTGTGACGTTATAGACAGACGTGCTGATATTCCAAAGATGATGAAATGAAGAGGGAACCTTACGTCCTTCCACACCAACGATATACAAATTGAGTTTTTATAAATCATGAATATTATTAATTATTAATATTATGTCATCTGCAATGCAATGTAATTAGCATATAAATTTACCGCGAAAATTCGATTTTACCACGAAAATTTGAATTTCCCACCGATTTTAAATTTCGTGCCGACTTTGAGTTTTGTGTCGTTTTTCTAGGTCAGGGAGGGAGGAGTAGTTAATTGATCGATTTATTTTATTAGTTAATTAATTTGATGTCAAAATTGCGTCGGAACCTCTTCTTTTATCTTCCAGTCTTCAAAGGCAAAGATCCCAGGTCTGAGTACTGATCTGGAACAGAGGTTTGATCTCCCAGAGGAGAGCAGAGAATATCCCATAGGGGGAGGACTCCTGAATAGGCTGGGCATTTGACAGGGCTAGTAGAGATAGTTATTCAATCAATTTAACTAATAAGTCAATTGATTTGGTATCAAAAATGGGCCAGAATGACCATCACTATACTACTGCCTGTGTGTCAGCCTATCGATTGTGCTCCAAACTATACCCCACTTCTTGGTCAGAACTTGTTACCTATGAGCAATTAATCCAGGTTTTGAATAATGTTGTGACAAGAAAGTTCAGGTGGCATCAGACAGGTTTAAATTTTGTCAGGCTAAGGAAGTAGTCAGGAGAAACTTACAGGCAGTGGGTGACAGATGTGCTAGGGCTTAATTACGTGAAAATGCAAGTATTATACACACCTCATGATATGTGACGCCATTGCTAAGAACATAGCTCAAACTAGAATAAGAGAACAAATTATCATGTATCCTGATAATTCCCTGCAGCAAGTTTTATAAATTATTGAGTATCAAGACTCTTGTGATAGTGCCATAGACAATTTTCAACAAGTCAACATCTGTGTTGTAACGTCTAGCAATAGTATTGTGCGGCTACGTAAAGAGACCACTTCCAAGTCGAGCCCACAGCAGCCCAATCGGGCTCAACATAGCCAACCACATGAGCAGTGCATAAGCATTGTGTGTGTTCATCACGAAACGTATCTTGTTTTTCAGGTGACAAGAACCGACATGTTCAAGCGGTATGTTTAGAGAAAAACAGGACTCCTTCTCCTAATATATGCCCACAGAAATCGAACTTTGCTGTACATGTTGTGCATTCTGAACCAAACAGATCTTCTAGTGTGGAACAGAAGTGTGGTAGCTCGCAAAGCAAGAAATCAACATTTTCTTCTTCAGTGCAACGCTACTCTAAAAGCTCTTTGTGGACGTTGTGATAGCAGACCAAACTACTCAGTTGCTTTGAGATACGAATCCCGCATTTTCGTTGCTCAGTCGCAATACTTATGATCTTCTTGGCAACTTCAAGCTGCAGAAATTACACACTACACTTACGGAATATAGTGGAACAGACGTCCCTGTGCTATTGAAGTGGGAACGTGTGGGATTCTCCACTTACATGTCAAGCGTGCATATACTTTGTTCAAGATGTAGGCTATTGGATGGTGTGGTAATGGAAACTGGTAAGTGCACTTCCCGAAATTATATTTATTCTTCCGAACGAGTAAATGAACAAGTGACAAAACTGAAATCAGATCGCAACATCCATCAACTGGCGATCGCGATGATTGTGTTTGTACAACAACTCCACTCGAACACCTATCCCGCAGGGTATATACTCCCCGGAGACGAGTGCGTCGCCCGATCACGTGAGCATTGGAGAACAATGGATGCGCGACTGGAACGAAACGAACATTTTCTCGCGTGGGGTGCCATGAATTTCGCGTACGCTACGAAGCGAAGTCGGAAATGAACAGAGAGCATCAAACAAACTTCTGTATGTGTATGTGGGGAGCTTGCATTAAGCTCGACGCACGTGGTCCGTGGATTGAAGTTATAAGGTTCATTCGAGATTCAGTTGCAACCACGCGAATGCGTTCGACACAGGGATTCACGCATTTCCCCTGGTTTGTGAGTGGCGGAAGCTGTTAGAGTTGCGGACAATGGACGGTTGCAACCAGTTTTGATGGATCAAAGGAAATTCTTCTGACTGGCTCCAAAGCCTTTAATAAGCCTTCTTCAAAGAGATGAGCGCCCGCATGTGCAGAGCTTTTGGGGTTCAGTCCTGTAGCACTTTCGTTGAAGATAAGAAGTTATAGGTTCCTGCTATTCTTTTAAAGGAACTGTATTCCTCAAACGAAATTTAATACATCAAAGAGTTTTTTCTGCAGAAATGTGTTGCATATATACAGCCCAGGGTATCAAAAGCAAAAGGATCTCATTGTTCTTCAGCGTCCCTCCAAAGTAAATTAATTTTTCTCTTCCATGTATGGATCCAATCACAATAGCCAGTAGTTGAGAGTCAGATACTATACTTATTGCTACTAATGACATGGGCACATTAAGTTGGCACACTTTAGAGAGGAAGTGGCATAGGTAAAAATAAACATGCTATGCTTTTACACATACATCAATGAAATTAAGCCGGCCGTAGTGGCCGAGCGGTTCTAGCCGCTACAGTCTGCAGCCGCGCGACTGCTATGGTCGCAGGTTCGAATCCTGCCTTGGGCATGGATGTGTGTGATGTCCTTAGGTTAGTTAGGTTTAAGTAGTTCTAAGTTCTAGGGGACTGATGACCTCAGAAGTTAAGTCCCATAGTGCTCAGAGCCATTTGAACCATTTGAACCAATGAAATTAAACTGCATACCAGATTCTTAACCAATGGACACATCGTGACCACTCCCTACCAGCTAAACCAACGGCAAATTTTCTTCAAGTTAGATAATTTTCAGCATTTGTAATGTTTGATCATCTACAACCTTGTTGTTTATTAATATTGGTACTAATTATCTGCAATGTATTGTCAATCAGCAACCAAATTTTTTACCAAAATCAGTAAGACGAACTGATCAAATTTTTTCATCATATGCATATAATCAAAATATGTAAAAGAAAACACCAAAACTGTATCTGAAGTTAATACATCCCTTAACTCTTGAAATTCTGTCTGACACTTGGGCGTCCAGCTAAATATAATCCCTTTTTTTAACAATTTCGTCAATGGTTGTGCTCATTCAGCAAACCCCTTTACGAATCGATGATAGTGATTTGATAATCTAATAAATAATTGTTTCTGCTTAACAGTCTGAGGGACTGGAAAGTCGAATACTGCCGATGTGAGGCACAGATCTGTCCTTACCCCAACCTGACTAATTATATGTCCCAGATAGTTTACTTGCGTCTGTGCAATGTAACATTTTTCAATACTAAGCGTCAGTCGAGCTTTCTCTTGTCAAATACTGATTCCAAACGCTGCACGTGCTCCTCTAGATTTTGCGTAAAGTCAATTATGTCATCCAAGTAGACCATACATTTACTAGGTTTTAAGCCTCTGAGGACTCCATCCAACGACCATTGAAATGTGTCTGATGCATACTTCAACCCAAAAGGCATCCTACGGCATTCATAATGACCAGGTGTTGTGCTAAATGCTTTTTTATGTCTATCATCAGGATAAACTTAAATTTGGTGGTACCCACTTCTCAAATCCAGAGTCGAAAAGAACTTGCATTGACCCAAATTGCTGGCTGTTTTGGCCGAGTGGTTCTAGGCCCTTCAGCCTGGAACTGCACTGCTGCTATGGTCGCAGGTTCGAATCCTGCCTTGGGCATGGATGTGTTTGATGTCCTTAGGTTAGTTAGGTTTAAGTAGTTCTAAGTGTAGGGGACTGATGACCTCAGATGTTAAGTCCCATAGTGCTTAAAGCCATTTGAACCATTTGACCCAAATTATTCACTGTGTCCGTAATATTAGGAATTGGATACATATCTGACTGTTTACTCACTCAAAAATCAATAATCACAGCAAAATCGATATTTCTTTGTCCCATCTGCTGATTTCTTAGGTATAAGGACCACACTGCTTGACCACATACTGTCGCTACGTTGTATGATTCCATCTGCCAATTTTTGATCTACAAACTGTTCTGTCAAAGACTGTAAATGCCTTGGCATTCGGTACTGTTTTCTAAACATTGATGGATGATTCCCCGATGGTATCCAATGCTGTGTGACCTGTGTAGTCGGTAACACTCCCTGTGCATTGAACAAATCCCTATACCTCACTAACAATGTTTCCATCAGTGATCTCTCTTCAACCTTCAAGTGCTTCACCTTCTCTTGCAACGCAGACAAATCGACGGTTCATTCCGTTTCACTTTGAAACCCATAATCCTCCATGTCCTCATTCTCATAAACTTCTAATGTGGCTTCAAGCAACACCTTTGAGAGAGTAACTTGGTATTCCCCAAAATTATCCAGGCTTATTGGCACCATAATCTGACCTCTAATGTGCCTTGTACATATAATACACCAACGTACAAAACCACGTTGCTCATCCAACACATTACTGACTGGTGGTTCTACCAAACACACTACAACTTGTGGAACATCAATATCAACTGGTACCCAGATTAGTTTCCCTGCACCTGTTGGTACCCTGTCATGCAAATCAATCTTCAAAGCACTTATACACAGTTTATCTGACGCTACCTCTGAAACAGGCACATCTTGTGATGCAGACACATTTGCAACCATCGAGTTCAACCTTTCGTTGCCAAAGATCGATTTTAGCACGATGCCTAACCAGAAAAGCTAACCCCCGTATCCCAGCAACACATTGTCCTACAATTGGTAACACCTCCATTTGCTCCGTTCCCTATCTTAAACTGGAGACGTGTTGTCCCAATTGCATCTACTGCACTGCAGCCCACTGTACGCAATATACCTTGGTTCATGTAGTCTGCCCTTATCCACAAAATCCAGACTCACAACCGATATATGTGCCTCTGTGTCCAGCAAAAACTCACACTGTTCCCCGTTTACCCAAGCCACTAACGAACAGTCCTTCTCGGCGTGTGTCTTACATGCACTTCTCTTTACGGGGAGTGCTTCCCGACGGTCGGTTCAAATGCCTCTGAGCACTATGGGACTTAACATCTGTGGTCATCAGTCCCCTAGAACTTAGAACTACTTAAATCTAACTAACCTAAGGACATCACACACATGTATGCCCGAGGCAGGATTCGAACCTGCGACCCTAGCGGTCGCGCGGCCCCAGACTGTAGCGCCTAGAGCCGCTCGGCCACTCCGGCCGGCGCGAAGGTCGGAAGACTCCCGTTGCTGTTTAACGGTATCTTTTCCCCTTTATAGTGATTACGCTTCCTCAACCCACACTCAGATGCTTTATGCACATACCGTTGATAATTAAAACATTTTGGTTGATGACACTGAGGTTTTACACGAATCTTCCGCCCACAGCGATGGCATATTTTATTTCACATAAACAGTCTCTGCTCGTTTTGAGGCCTAGTAGCACGGTCTACCTCTTACAGATGCGTAGCTATTCTCAATCCCCCAGCTACGTCCTGTGGATACTCCATCCTTACCCTGCATGAAAATTCTGGAGAAAATCCCCCATAGGAATACATCTAGTGCCCTATCCTCCGGGTCCGCAGCTCGTGGTCGTGCGGTAGCGTTCTCGCTTCCCGCGCCCGGGTTCCCGGGTTCGATTCCCGGCGGGGTCAGGGATTTTCTCTGCCTCGTGATGACTGGGTGTTGTGTGGTGTCCTTAGGTTAGTTAGGTTTAAGTAGTTCTAAGTTCTAGGGGACTGATGACCATAGATGTTAAGTCCCATAGTGCTCAGAGCCTATCCTCCGCATCCGGTTTGCTAGTCAACTCGTAATTTTGCCTGTTCAACTTGTGTATTCTATCCAAAAATGCTTCCACTGTCTTATTTGACATCTACCTCAAATTACTCAATTTTTCACGTTCTGTTCTGTTTTCTGTGCCGATGCCTTAACCCGTCTGCCAATTCTGTAAGCGTACTTACCTTACCCAAAACCTCGTGGTGCATAACGTACATCTTAGCCTCACCCAATAAGTGCAATTTGGCCATCTTCAATGGTGTCTGCTCAGAGCAGTTGCACAAGCTGGCTGTGGATAACACGTCCTGTATAAAAAGAGTGACATCCTCCGATGTTTTTCCAGAAAAAGTAGGAATAAGCCAGCGACTCTGGGATCACTGGATGGTAATTGAACTGGTAGTACTGTTTTAGACATATCAGACCCCGACTGTATCGAATCCACCATTAAATTACCCGATTCTTTAGCCATCTGCCATTCTGTTCCTGCAACAACCTAACCTGCTCCATTAGAGCGGAAATGGCATCTGTGGTAGAGGCTGCTCGGGTTTGCGCCATATTTGTGAATTTTCATTCTCAAAATAAGCTCCACTTGCTACACACCACCACACAAAACATATAAAAATTACGTATTAATGCGTCTCATTGCCAACCAACGACACTTATTACAGTCCTCTTTTGCAAGACCATAATTCCCGCACGTGGAACACACAACAGGAATATATCTATCACGAGTCACACTATGACCAGACAAGTTACACATTTCACACACTACTGGTACTAAGTACACTTCCCTACAATTCCCCTTAAGCTCAGACACGTTAGGTGTGTGTGAAATCTTATTGGACTTAACTGCTAAGGTCATCAGTCCCTAAGCTTACACACTACTTATCCTAAATTATCCTAAGGACAAACACATACACCCATGCCCGAGGGAGGATTCGAACCACCGCCGGGACCAGCCGCACAGTCCATGACTGCAGCGCCTCAGACCGCTCGGCTAATCCCGAGCGGCCACTTTAGGTGGTTCACTATGTTTCACCAAAGCTACTTTCAAATGACTGCGCCATAATCTGGACATTATCACAACCAAAACAAGTATTTGTGTGAGCAAGAAAGTTGTTCAGCAACTCACCCCACAACTGCTACTACAGCTGCATGGCTCTGGTACAGGCTCCTGACGCCGGTGTGGTAAGCATCAAAGAAACACTTCTGACACCACTTTTCCATGTGACAACCATTGGGGGCCGTGGCAGATGGATTGTGTGTCAGGAGGCACTATCCCAGTTCGCCACTTGAGGAGGTGGTTGTAACTTCTGTACGCTGGTGGGCGCAATAAAAGAAGAGAGACTTTTAACCATTTATTTCTGCAAATACGTCTCTCCTTTAGCGATGCTGCAGTGATCCTCTGCCGCTGCTTGTCCGGGTGTGCCGCGAGTGCCCGCCAGCTACTCGGGAAGTGCTGCGCGGCGTGGCCGAGCGGTTCGAGGCGCTACAGTCTGGAACCGCGTGACCGCTACGGTCGCAGGTTCGAATCCTGCCTCGGGAATGGATGTGTGTGATGTCCTTAGGTTAGTTAGGTTTAAGTAGTTCTAAGTTCTAGGGGACTGATGACCTGAGAAGTTAAGACCCATAGTGCTCAGAGCCATTTGAACCATTTTTGAAGTGCTGCCTCTCCACCCTCCACACTCGAAGAAGGTGGCGCCAGTGTATGTGGCTTACACACGCCGCCCTAGGAAGTCCTCGACCCATTCCAGCAACTGTGGCTCATCTCTGCTTTCTGAACTGCATGACAGTTGTCGTACGGTCGAGAAGTGCGCCGACCCTGACCTGCCGTGCAGGCTCCACTGAAGTGTCAGGAACGCTGGAACCCCGGCTCAAGTCGACATGGAAGACCCCCAGGCTTTCCCGTCCGCTTTGGAAGCTGTCAGCAGCGCCGAACTCGTGACAGGTGCTTACAGAGATGTAGACATCTCTCCGGCGGCTATTGGCCGTGCTGAGTACGAGCAGGAAACTACAACAGACTTATACCCAGCATTAATACTGTGTCAGGGAATCGAGTACGCGCGTCCTGTATGGCATCAATCCTTCTCACCAATGCCCTCCTGAACTCAAAATGCTGGAGTACTTATAGTGTGAAATATCGGCTGGTGTTGACCCAACATCACTTGTAATGACGGCATAGGCTTTCCTAATACGAATGTATCAGCTATTCATATCGAGCCCTATTTGCTTCACGAATTTGTTACACCAACAGATTGGTGCAAAACAATATTCAGTACGTCTTCTTGCGTTACCGACGCGGTTCTTACTTCACCAGACGTGATATTTCTCAGTCGTATTGCTTTACTAAGCTCCTGCTGATGCTAGCTGCCCAATTCTCGCAAAGCGCTGATGTCTTGCTTTCTTCCTGAATTGCTAAAATGATGGAACGCTGCCGTTTCGTTTCACGCTTGTTGACACTCCCGCAAGGAACACAAAGTGAATGAGATCTCGCACTTATGAAATTCTGCGGCCAGCTGCCTGATACATGGTTGGTACGTAACAGTGCCTATCATTTTAAGTACAGATAGAAACAGAAACTGTATCAGAAGGATCAAGTGAAGAAGGACAAACAAATTGGAAGACTATGGGACCCTGTCATTTAAAAGTAGATGCCCTTGACTTATTGTTAAGCCAGATTAGCATGCCATCTGCAAGATGGAAAGACAAAAATAAGCTGTTTGCTGTTTTATGTTTCCATCAGTGCGTACATTACAGAGGTATGTGGAAGGCATACAAATTAAATGTGGGATAAGTGACAATATGCTCCACCTTACATTGCACAAGGTACAGCATTTTTCTGATACTGATAAGCTAGTGCATATATCATTGGACGAAATGTCTCTAATGTAAGATTTAACATATTACAGCATTACTGACAGGCGGCAATGACTAAAACACAGTAGGCCTACGGAACAACAAATGAGGTGTCGATCCCTTTTGCGTGTAGAGGTATGGTACATATCTGTGCTTCTTATGTGTGAATCTATGTGTTTATACCCTGTTGATACCAATATGGTAAGCAGCAGTTCTATCCAACGTTACAGGTGTTTATTTACGAATCTGTTGTAACTTGCCACTGGGTTCATGATTTTTATCCCTAATTGGACTTATTTTAGAATCATTTTTAGAAACATCTATGTCTTCTGATAATACAAAAACTCTTGGAGGTAAAAAAAATTCAAATATTTCGTAAATCTCGTAGAAAAGGGATGCAAAACAAAATTATGCTTACGACGCGTCTGAAGAGCTCCTTTATCGCCCCTTGGAACGCTAAAGTGCGCGTCATATATCTTGGCGGCCGAGTTTAGGTTAGTTCTGCCCATCTGACGTCACAAAACACAGTCAGCCAATGAACAGAGAACGACGTTGCCAGATCTCGACAGCAGTGCAGAGCGCGGACGAGTGTCTTCAGTTTTAGAAACGTTCAGTCATAAATAAAGTAATAGAACAAAAGCAATGTCTTGATAGCAGACTTTCTTTTACAGAAAGTTTGGAAAAAGCATTCTTTATACCAATTGCTTCATATTCTATTAATTAATTAAACCAAACAAGCAATAAGACTCCTAATTCTGGCGATAGCAATAAAGAACAGCGGTAATTGTTAATTTCCTATTGTACTTCGACGAAGCGTGAGTAACTCATAGTCATACCAACAGTGTTTATAAGTAGTTGCGTGAGGTGTTAGAGTCCTTATGGAGTTACCCTGTTTGATGAGCTGAGGTAGAGGAATGGGTAAGGTGTTGGGCTGACGAGTCAAAAGTTGTGAGTTCAAACCTTGTGTGGTGCTTAATATTTTCTTTATTTAAAAACAATATTGGAGTGCCTTACTTTACGAATTTTATTCGTTTGAATGAAATTTCTAGTGTTTTGCCTCTTCATTAACTTTTTCGCTGCTGCAGACACGTGCTCCACGCATTCCGTGCTGTGCGCGATTTTGTCATCACTGCACTTCTCGCCTGTGCAGACACATGGTGTTCCCACTGCTTTGACACACTTATCATTCGATTTCACAAAAACTATTTGGCCAAAAAATTTGATTTTTACACGTCTTCTTGCCTGATACCTTCCCCCCATAAATGACTTAATTTTGTTTTGATGTGCAGCATTAAATGTAGTAAACCATTGCACGAAATTTTGAAGAGTTTGCAGAGGTAAAAGTCCATAGCGTATACTTTCCGTATGGTCGATTTTAGTTGCCACAATGTTGAGAATGAAATGTGGACAAGATGCCTAAATTTCATATAATATTTACTGTATAACAATATCTCATTTAATTTAAGTACCACATAGGTGTCGTATGTAATATTGAGAAATATTCCGTCTTTCGCGACTGTAATAAAAGTTTTATATACACACGGCGCGTATGGCTTTATTTTAAAGCACTTCCATCGGTGAAAGGTATGGCACATACACAATGGTATTCATGTTCTATTTCTTGTTTTTGTTCCACAGTCGCAGTTTTACCAATGGTATTGAAATATATCCCTCTTCTGCAACTGTAATAAGCGACTTATTTAGACCAGACGCGTTTCTCTCTTTTCAAGCATCATAAGAGGACTGTAATTTCTGTCCTCCATTGGCAAGTCACCTTTCGTAGTTTTGTGCTGCGGTAGCACAATATTCAACGTTTCTGTTGGCTCATCAGTGTTTTAGCAAATAAACGCTGTTTGTGTGTGCCACACACAAAATTATATTTGACATAGCTCTGAGCACTTCACTGACAGACGGTATATTCAAGTCCTAATGTTTTTGTAAGTCCACAGTTTTGTTTAATGTATTTTGTCTACTTCCTTTGGATTGATTGAAGTGCTTTAAAATAAAGCCAAACATGCCCAGTGCACGTAAAACTTTTGTTACAGTCGCGAAAGGTGGAATATTTCTCAATATTACATATGACACTTATGTGGTACTTAAATTAAATAAAATATATAGGTATCTTGTCCACATTTCATTCTCAACATTGCGGCAACTAAAATCGACCATGCGGAAAGTATGCTCTATGGACTTTTACCTCTGCAAACTCTTCAAAATTTCGTGCAAAGGTTTACTATCTTTAATGCTGCATAATAACTGCGTTGAACATCGAAACAAAATTAAATCACTTATGGGGGGAAGGTATCAGTCAAGAAGGTAGGTAAAAATCTAATTTTTGAGCCAAATAGTTTTTGTGGAACGAATGATAAAGAGTGTCAAAGCAGTCGGAACACAATGTGTCTGCACAGGCGAGCAGTGCAGTGACAAAATCGCCCACAGCGCGGAATGCAGGGAGCACGTCTTTGTAGCAGCGAAAGGGTAAATGAGGCCGTGGTGGCTTTACTTCATGAACTGCGCGCTCCCCCCTACACGTAAGCTTGCGAACTATGCTATACTATGGCGCTGCTTCTATTGGCGCGTGCGTCGTGTGCAACTGGCAACGCAGCAATCTCCAGCGTCTGGGCGGGCATGCGCGAGCCGCCAAGATAAAAGAATTGAACTATAGTGTCGCTCAAGCTGTCAAACGGCAGCAACTTTACAGCAATGAGTGTCGCGACTGTTATGTTGGACTGTGGTTCGCACTTGTGTTGCTTTTCCTGGTGACCCACGTCCGTGCGCACCACACATTGCCAGAATTTTGCCTATCAGCAGGTATGCACGCCGACGGATATCTGACGCAACTAACTTGGGCCAGCTATTAGAGGCTCTCATCTGTTCACTGATTTTTGCGGCATGGTGCCACATTATATTCTTGCAGCCTCCCTGCTGCGTACAAGAATTTGTAAAAGGCTGTGACATTTCGAGTTTTACGTTCGTGCAACAGTGTAAATATATTTGGTCTTGATTTGATTGATTCGTTTGGGTTGTGTTGTCAGTTACCTCTTTTGATTCGAAGGACAGTGTTGCTCAGTTCTGTGCTGAATTCAAAAATTTGCTTGCTGCGGCTTAGGCAAAGCTTCTATTTTTGTGGCGCACATGGCCATGAAAAATATTGCGCAGCTTCACTTCTGCAGAGCTCATGCTGTACTACAAAAACTCCGTGAACAGGTTGCTCAGACACTTTCACAGTGCAGGACAATGGCATTATTGCACTCATAACGGACAGTTAGTGGGCATGTCTGTTAGCATTGGTCAAGAAGCCTTCAGGAAGGTAATGTATTTATGCAGACTTTCAGGCAACAGTGATCCCTTTGCATCGATATGATAAACTTATGACCCGTTTGGGAGCGGGTAGTTACGTCTCTAAGACTGATTTACTCGATGCCGACCTCCAGATCACGTTAGATGGACAGTCACAGCAAGTATTTGACATTAATACACGCAAGAGACTTTTCCAGTTCCTTCGTTAGCCTTTCGTTAGTGCATCTGCACCAGCAATTTTCCAGCGCTGTTTGGAACAATTAATTGCATCTTTCCTTCGTGTACAAATTAGTTTTTTGATGGCATAGTTGTATGAGATCGCATAGCAGATGACCACCTTAGTGACTTGCGAACCCTCTTCCAAGTGCAGTCAGAGGCAGGCCTAAAACGCAACAGAAACAAATGTGTGTTCCGTCAAACTGAGGTTGAGTACTTGCGGCACGTAATTAATTCTGAGGTTGTTCATCTGACGTAGTCGCACTTGCAGGCCGTTTGTGACTTCAAACATCCAAAGAAGGTAACTGAACTGCATGCAGTGCTAGGGCGGCTGATGTATTCCATCTGATTTCAGCACCATTTCACTGTCTTCGCTGCAAGAATGTACCACAGCGTGGTCACAGGAATGTGACATACCTTTTAGACGACTTAGAGACGCTTTGCTCACTGATCGGTGCCTAATTCATTTTGAATTTCCAAAACTATAATCTTGGCTGTGGATGTCTCTTTGTACAGCACTGGTGCTGCACTCTCGCACAGGATTGGTTCTGCTGGCTGACCAACGGCCTTCGCCAACAAATGGCTTAGCAATGCTCAGAGCAATTATTCGCAAATAGAGAAACAGGTTCTCCCCATCATTTGTGGAGTGACTAAGTGTTATCAGCATTTCTACAGAAGAAAGTTCTACTTGCTATCAGACCACAAGCCTTTGCAGTCACTTTCCATCCCGGCCAAGCCAATTCCAAATTGCACTTCACAAAAACTGCAACTTTGGATCTCTTCTTATCGCACTACCAATATGAGATAATGTACAGGCCCACATCCAAGGTCGCTAATTCAGGCATGCTTTCATGTCTTCGCTTTGAACTGGACGAAGAATTCGATGCATCAGAAGAAACTTGTTGCCACACTGATGAACAGAACTCAGACTGTACCAGTTTCCATTTGATTACCAGAAGATCGCCCAAGCAACAACAGAGGATCCAGAATTAGAGTCTCTGTTGGGCCACGTCCACACTGGTGGTGTGTGATACTGTGAAACAAATTGTTAGCCAAGTGGTTCACCATTACTTTGCATATCCACATAAACTGTCTGTGCTACAAGATGTCCTATTGCTATGTACTGAAGCTGAACAATCGCTTGTGGTGATTCCACAGGTTCTCCAGCGACATGTTCTTAGTTTGCTTCATCATGGTCACTGGTACATAGTCTGCACCAAACAATTAGCGCACTGTTATTGCACATGGTTTGGCATGGACTCACAAAGAGAACAGATGGCAGCTCAGTGCCATGCTTGTGCCGAATACCGGGAAGGCCCTCCTCAATAGCTCTTTGATTGCCCAAAGCCTGAAGTGTATTGTCAGTGCTTGCATTTGGGATTTGCTGGACTTTCTTTTGTGGTTCTCATGCACTTTACTACGACACATTGCACTCTTTAAGCCTTGCAAATCCATATTTTACCTCTAGGGTTTACCAAAGTTGTTTGTGACTGGCAATGGACCACAGTTTGTGTCTGCAGAATTCGAAGACTTCTGTGCAGCCAAATGGAATTCGTCGCACCACAAGTGCTCCTTCACATAATACACAGTCTAGGGAGACTCACAAGGCTTCAGCCAAACTTTAAAGCAGCGGATGGATACACTATGCATCCACCACATGGGGAACCAAACTTTGTTGCTCTTGTTGTCATTCTTCAGCCCCGGAACAGGGCATCGCCGGCGGAAATGCTTCACGGACGATGCCACTGCACCTTGCTCCACTTGCTGCACTCTTGTGCGTGTTATAAGCAGCGGCCCTCTGAGCGTCAGTCTTCTACGTCTTCTCCTACTTGTAGATCTGTGATTCTAGCGATAGTTCCGTTTTGCTAGTTGGTGCCGAACATTACCCCACGTTGTCGATAGCTAAACATTTGGCGTGTATAAATGCTTACATGTGTCAGCCCTCTGCTTATTCCTAGTCACGGCTGGAACAAGCTGTTAATAGTGTAGCAGTTCTTTAGAGTAAATTAAGTGCAATATATTTATTCAAAATGCATTTTTTTCTACTAATCTTTAGTTTCCGTTCATAACCCTTTACACCAACAGTCACTTCACAAAATAAATCAAAATTTATCACCAAGCAACAAACGTCATACTGACATCAAAACAGGCAACATTTCACCTTCTGACTGCTTACAGCACCATATTTTCACCTGGTGGCAGAAAGTGAAACTATTATTTTTTTCAGTATACTCCATGAGCAAACTAATTAATGAACATACTTGCAGTGCATCAGCCCACAATGCAGCACTCAGAACATCAGTTTAATTACAACCATCTGATACAGTCGGTCACCTAAGTTCCCTTACAAATCTGGTTTTCAAAACAGGGATACTTCCAGAGAGCTTTAAGTTAACCACTATTTTGCCTCTGTATAAAAAAGAAGACAGAAACTCACTTGAAAACTACAGGTCTATCACAATAGCGCCAGCAGTACCAAAAATTACTGAAATCTTCGTAAAAAACTAACTGAACGATTTTTTAAAAAGTAAATCCCTTTTAAACAAGGTCCAGTATGTGCTTCGAAATGGACTATCAACTAGTTCAAGATGTGTTTTCTTCCTTACAGGGCTTCAAAAAATAGATAATACACCCATGCAAGTCTAGCAGAACTTAGCAAAAACTTGGGCACTGTTTCACATAATAACTTAATAGAAAAACTAGAACATAATGGAATAAAATGCAATGAACTAGCGCTTATGAAATCATATTTAGCTAACAGTATTCAAGCAAACAATCAGATTTTCTGAATGAAAGGCATGGAGTCACCCAAAATTCTGTAATGGGGCCAGACCTTTCCTGTTCGTTCTGTATGTGAATGACTTGCCAGTTTTTGCGCCATGTAGAGCAGTGATGTATGCAGATAACACCACCTTCATCACATCCCATGCTGATGAAAAGTTCATGGTACAGATGAATGACCTCTTGATGAAAGAGGTTACTCAGCGGTTCAGGGATAATAGGTTACAGCTGAATGATACCGAGCAAACACGCTTTTCTCCATCAGGGTTCTTAACACTGACTTGCTCAATCAAAGTGAAAACTGAGAGACATTGTTAGGTATACATTTCGACAATGAATTATTTGGAATACAACAACAGACAAATTGTGCAATAAATTATCGAGTGTAATGTACCTGATAAGAAAATTAAAAAGTTGTATCAATCAAGATCTGCTCCTGATGGATATCTTCCAATAAAAAACTGAACTATGGGCTATTGCTCTGGGGAAGCTCTGCTAGGACTAAGAATGTTTTCCACTTGCAGAAGAAAGCAATAAAATGCACTTTTGGTCCAGAAAACAAATGTTCTAAAAAAATAAGGCACTGGATGCAAAGTAATTACTTTTTCCAGATTGTACATACTCCAAATACTTGTCAGTGTCAAAGAGAATATATATATATATATATATATATATATATATATATATATATATATATATATATAGCAGTCTAGTCCAAAGGACATTTATCAAGTTTTTATTCATGGTTTCATATGCATGGGCACTATATATATATATATATATATATATATATATATATATATATATATATGTATATATATATATATATATACTAGACTATCCAAGACAAAAACAGTTCTGCATACACTGGCAAGGTGATTCTGAACAAAGTACCACTAAGTGTAAAGGAACTGCCACATAAATTTAAAATGACGACGGAATCTTGGTTAAAACGAAAGACCTTTTATAACCTTGAGAAATGCATATGTAATAGAGTAAACAATTAAATAATTTGAATATAATGCGATCTGAATTCTGGATTGTACAAGCTGTGTGATATTGAAGTGTAAACTGACATTCATGTAAGTCAAATACGTAATATTATATTCTGTTGTCTGTAAAGAAATAACCTGTACTGAACCATGTCTCATGCAATGGTAATATTGTCTTCAGAAAAATAAAGGGATGTGATTTGATTAATTATATTGAAGTGGCACAAGTCATTATATATCTCAATTACTGTATGCATTCATATTTAAATATGGCTGTGTGCAGAACAACCGCAATTAGTTTCCATATTTATTTAAAATTTTCTAGCTCAGATGTGAATTAGTAATGCCTGTCTAACACCTTTTGCACATTACGAAAACAGAAATCCTTCTACAGAATGGGGGGAGAAACTTTTTCAGTTTGTTTCCCAAGTCTATCTTCGCTACCTTTCAGACGTTTTATGTTCTGTGGTAGGTGATCAAAAATGTTGGTAGCAGCATTGTACATCTTTTTTGTGCTACAGACAACTTTAATGTGAATTAATGAAACTTCCATCATATATAGTCACTGTAAAGAAACGTCTAAAGAAACAAACATTACTGTGTAATAGGTGTAAAACAATGTGTAGGGCTATAGTTAGAAAGATGCTGAATGAAACGCGTTTGGCTTCCAAGAGAGCAATACGTGCCACCTTCAGTGACTACCATAGCAGAATACTGTCAAGTCATCTTTTACAGAACCAAAAGAAGTTCTAGTCATATCTAAAGACTATTAGTGGCACCAAAGTTAATGTCCAGTCCCTAGAGAATGAAACAGGAACTGAAAATGAGAGTAGCAAACAAAAGCTGGAACACTTAACTCTGTTTTCCTGCGGTCCTTTACAAAGGAAAACCCAAGAGAACTGCGCCAATTTAATCTTCGAACCAGTGAAAAGATAAATGAAATAACTATTAAGGTCAGTGGTGTTGAGAAACAGCTGAAAACATTAAAACTGAACGAAATTCCAGGGCCTGATGGAATCCCTGTCATCTATCTATACTACACTCCTGGAAATTGAAATAAGAACACCGTGAATTCATTGTCCCAGGAAGGGGAAACTTTATTGACACATTCCTGGGGTCAGATACATCGCATGATCACACTGACAGAACCACAGGCACATAGACACAGGCAACAGAGCATGCACAATGTCGGCACTAGTACAGTGTATATCCACCTTTCGCAGCAATGCAGGCTGCTATTCTCCCATGGAGACGATCGTAGAGATGCTGGATGTAGTCCTGTGGAACGGCTTGCCATGCCATTTCCACCTGGCGCCTCAGTTGGACCAGCGTTCGTGCTGGACGGGCAGACCGCGTGAGACGACGCTTCATCCAGTCCCAAACATGCTCAATGGGGGACAGATCCGGAGATCTTGCTGGCCAGGGTAGTTGACGTACACCTTCTAGAGCACGTTGGGTGGCACGGGATACATGCGGACATGCATTGTCCTGTTGGAACAGCAAGTTCCCTTGCCGGTCTAGGAATGGTAGAACGATGGGTTCGATGACGGTTTGGATGTACCGTGCACTATTCAGTGTCCCCTCGACGATCACCAGTGGTGTACGGCCAGTGTAGGAGATCGCTCCCCACACCATGATGCCGGGTGTTGGCCCTGTGTGCCACGGTCGTAAGCAGTCCTGATTGTGGCGCTCACCTGCACGGCGCCAAACACGCATACGACCATCATTGGCACCAAGGCAGAAGCGACTCTCATCGCTGAAGACGACACGTCTCCATTCGTCCCTCCATTCACGCCTGTCGCGACACCACTGGAGGCGGGCTGCACGATGTTGGGGCTTGAGCGGAAGACGACCTAACGGTGTGCGGGACCGTAGCCCAGCTTCATGGAGACGGTTGCGAATGGTCCTCGCCGATACCCCAGGAGCAACAGTGTCCCTAAATTGCTGGGAAGTCGCGGTGCGGTCCCCTACGGTACTGCGTAGGATCCTACGGTCTTGGCGTGCATCCGTGCGTCGCTGCGGTCTGGTCCCAGGTCGACGGGCACGTGCACCTTCCGCCGACCACTGGCGACAACATCGATGTACTGTGGAGACCTCACGCCCCACGTGTTGAGCAATTCGGCGGTACGTCCACCCGGCCTCTCGCATGCCCACTATACGCCCTCGCTCAAAGTCCGTCAACTGCACATACGGTTCACGTCCACGCTGTCGCGGCATGCTACCAGTGTTAAAGACTGCGATGGAGCTCCGTATGCCACGGCAAACTGGCTGACACTGACGGCAGTGGTGCACAAATGCTGCGCAGCTAGCGCCATTCGACGGCCAACACCGCGGTTCCTGGTGTGTCCGCTGTGCCGTGCGTGTGATCATTGCTTGTACAGCCCTCTCGCAGTGTCCGGAGCAAGTATGGTGGGTCTGACACACCGGTGTCAATGTGTTCTTTTTTCCATTTCCAGGAGTGTATATCGTAGATATCTCTAACAAAAAAGAGTGCCCAGTTCTTGGAAAAAGGCACTGGTCACGCCTGTCTACAAGAAGGTTAGTAGAAGTTATCCACAAGTCTGCAAGATCCGGGCAGTCACAGAGGGTGGGCTTACTGGTAGTTGGGAGCTCCAATGTCAGGCGCGTAATGGGGCCCCTTAGGGAAATGGCAGCAAGAGAGGGGAAGAAAACTAATGTGCACTCCGTGTGCATACCGGGGGGAGTCATTCCAGATGTGGAAAGGGTCCTTCCGGATGCCATGAAGGGTACAGGGTGCACCCATCTGCAGGTGGTCGCTCATGTCGGCACCAATGATGTGTGTCGCTATGGATCGGAGGAAATCCTCTCTGGCTTCCGGCGGCTATCTGATTTGGTGAAGACTGCCAGTCTCGCTAGCGGGATGAAAGCAGAGCTCACCATCTGCAGCATCGTCGACAGGACTGACTGCGGACCTTTGGTACAGAGCCGAGTGGAGGGTCTGAATCAGAGGCTGAGACGGTTCTGCGACCGTGTGGGCTGCAGATTCCTCGACTTGCGCCATAGGGTGGTGGGGTTTCGGGTTCCGCTGGATAGGTCAGGAGTCCACTACACGCAACAAGCGGCTACACGGGTAGCAGGGGTTGTGTGGCGTGGGCTGGGCGGTTTTTTAGGTTAGATGGCCTTGGGCAAGTACAGAAAGGGCAACAGCCTCAACGGGTGCGGGGCAAAGTCAGGACATGCGGGGACCAAGCAGCAATCGGTATTGTAATTGTCAACTGTCGAAGCTGCGTTGGTAAAGTACCAGAACATCAAGCGCTGATAGAAAGCACCGAAGCTGAAATCGTTATAGGTACAGAAAGCTGGCTTAAGCCAGAGATAAATTCTGCCGAAATTTTTACAAAGGTACAGACGGTGTTTAGAAAGGATAGATTGCATGCAACCGGCGGTGGAGTGTTCGTCGCTGTTAGTAGTAGTTTATCCTGTAGTGAAGTAGAAGTGGATAGTTCCTGTGAATTATTATGGGTGGAGGTTACACTCAACAACCGAACTAGGTTAATAATTGGCTCCTTTTACCGACCTCCCGACTCAGCAGCATTAGTGGCCGAACAACTGAGAGAAAATTTGGAATACATTTCACATAAATTTTCTCAGCATGTTATAGTCTTAGGTGGAGATTTCAATTTACCAGATATAGACTGGGACACTCAGATGTTTAGAACGGGTGGTAGGGACAGAGCATCGAGTGACATTATACTGAGTGCACTATCCGAAAATTACCTCGAGCAATTAAACAGAGAGCCGACTCGTGGAGATAACATCTTGGACCTACTGATAACAAACAGACCCGAACTTTTCGACTCTGTATGTACAGAACAGGGAATCAGTGATCATAAGGCCGTTGCAGCATCCCTGAATATGGAAGTTAATAGGAATATAAAAAAAGGGAGGAAGGTTTATCTGTTTAGCAAGAGTAATAGAAGGCAGATTTCAGACTACCTAACAGATCAAAACGAAAATTTCTGTTCCGACACTGACAATGTTGAGTGTTTATGGAAAAAGTTCAAGGCAATCGTAAAATGCGTTTTAGACAGGTACGTGCCGACTAAAACAGTGAGGGACGGGAAAAACCCACCGTGGTACAACAACAAAGTTAGGAAACTACTGCGAAAGCAAAGAGAGCTCCACTCCAAGTTTAAACGCAGCCAAAACCTCTCAGACAAACAGAAGCTAAACGATGTCAAAGTTAGCGTAAGGAGGGCTATGCGTGAAGCGTTCAGTGAATTCGAAAGTAAAATTCTATGTACCGACTTGACAGAAAATCCTAGGAAGATCTGGTCTTACGTTAAATCAGTAAGTGGCTCGAAACAGCATATCCAGACACTACGGGATGAAGATGGCATTGAAACAGAGGATGACATGCGTAAAGCTGAAATACTAAACACCTTTTTCCAAAGCTGTTTCACAGAGGAAGACCGCACTGCAGTTCCTTCTCTAAATCCTCGCACAAACGAAAAAATGGCTGACATCGAAATAAGTGTCCAAGGAATAGAAAAGCAACTGGAATCACTCAGTAGAGGAAAGTCCACTGGACCTGACGGGATACCAATTCGATTCTACACAGAGTACGCGAAAGAACTTGCCCCCCTTCTAACAGCCGTGTACCGCAAGTCTCTAGAGGAACGGAGGGTTCCAAATGATTGGAAAAGAGCACAGATAGTCCCAGTCTTCAAGAAGGGTCGCCGAGCAGATGCGCAAAACTATAGACCTATATCTCTGACGTCGATCTGTTGTAGAATTTTAGAACATGTTTTTTGCTCGCGTATCATGTCGTTTTTGGAAACCCAGAATCTACTATGTAGGAATCAACATGGATTCCGGAAACAGCGATCGTGTGAGACCCAACTCGCTTTATTTGTTCATGAGACCCAGAAAATATTAGATACAGGCTCCCAGGTAGATGCTATTTTTCTTGACTTCCGGAAGGCGTTCGATACAGTTCCGCACTGTCGTCTGATAAACAAAGTAAGAGCCTACGGAATATCAGACCAGCTGTGTGGCTGGATTGAAGAGTTTTTAGCAAACAGAACACAGCATGTATTTATCAATGGAGAGACGTCTACAGACGTTAAAGTAACCTCTGGCGTGCCACAGGGGAGTGTTATGGGACCATTGCTTTTCACAATATATATAAGTGACCTAGTAGATAGTGTCGGAAGTTCCATGCGGCTTTTCGCGGATGATGCTGTAGTATACAGAGAAGTTGCAGCATTAGAAAATTGTAGCGAAATGCAGGAAGATCTGCAGCAGATAGGCACTTGGTGCAGGGAGTGGCAACTGACCCTTAACATAGACAAATGTAATGTATTGCGAATACATAGAAAGAAGGATCCTTTATTGTATGATTATATGATAGCGGAACAAACACTGGTAGCAGTTACTTCTGTAAAATATCTGGGAGTATGCGTGCGGAACGATTTGAAGTTGAATGATCATATAAAATTAATTGTTGGTAAGGCGGGTACCAGGTTGAGATTCATTGGGAGAGTGCTTAGAAAATGTAGTCCATCAACAAAGGAGGTGGCTTACAAAACACTCGTTCGACCTATACTTGAGTATTGCTCATCAGTGTGGTATCCGTACCAGATCGGTCTGACGGAGGAGATAGAGAAGATCCAAAGAAGAGCGGCGCGTTTCGTCACAGGGTTATTTGGTAACTGTGATAGCGTTACGGAGATGTTTAATAAACTCAAGTGGCAGACTCTGCAAGAGAGGCGCTCTGCATCGCTGTGTAGCTTGCTCGCCAGGTTTCGAGAGGGTGCGTTTCTGGATGAGGTATCGAATATATTGCTTCCCCCTACTTATACCTCCCGAGGAGATCACGAATGTACAATTAGAGAGATTAGAGCGCGCATGGAGGCTTTCAGACAGTCATTCTTCCCGCGAACCATACGCGACTGGAACAGGAAAGGGAGGTAATGACAGTGGCACGTAAAGTGCCCTCCGCCACACACCGTTGGGTGGCTTGCGGAGTATAAATGTAGATGTAGATGTAGAACTACCATCTAATATCCTTGACAGCGATTTGTTGTATAGTCTTAGAACATATTCTGAGTAAAGACATAATGAGATACCTTGAATAGAATGACCTCCTCAATACCAGCCATCATGGATTTCGAAAACATCCATCACGTGGAACCAAACCCGCACTTTCTACGCATGACATACTGAAAGCTTTGGATCAAGGTAAACAGGTAGATGCTGTACCTCTTAATTTCTGAAAAGCATTCATAGTACCACACCTACGCTTACTGTCAAAACAACGATCATATGGAACATAAAGTGAAATTTGTGACTGGACTGAGGTCTTTTTGATTGGAAGGAGGCAACATGTTACCTTGGATGGATGGTCATTGTCAGATGTAAAAGAAACTTTGGATGCGCCCCTGGGAAGTGTGTTGGGCGCTTTGCAGTTCATGTTATATGTAAGTGATCTTGCAGATAATATTAATAGTAAAATCAGTTTTTTTGCAGACGATGCAGTCATCTATAATGATTACTATCTGAAAGAAACTGCATAAATAATGAGTCAGATCTTGATAAGATTTCAAAGTGAGATTGGAAACTTGCTGTAAATATCCAGGAATGTAAAAGTTTGCACTTCACAAAAAGAAAAAACATATTATTCTATGACTATAATATCAATGAGTCACTATTAGAACTGGCCAGCTCATACAGGAACCTGGGTGTAATCCGTCGTAGGGATACGAAATGGAATGACCGCGTAGGTTCAGTCGTGGGTAAAGAAGGTGGCAGACTTTGGTTTATTAGTACAATACTGAGAAAGTGCAACCAATCTGCAAAGGAGGTTGCTTACAAATCACTTGTGCAACATTGTTCAAGTGTGTGGGACCCGGAGCACACTAGGCATAACAGAGGATATTGAACGTATACAGGGAAGGGCAGCAGCAATGGTCACAGGTTTGCTTAGTCCGTGGGAGAGTGTCACAGAGATACTGAAAGAACTGAACTGAAAAACACTCGAAGATAGGAGTAAACTATCCCGCTAAAGTCTGTTAACAAAGTTTCAAGAACTGGCTTACAAGGATTACTGAAGGAATATAACACAGCTCTGTACATATCTCTCACATAGGGATCGTGCAGATATGATTAAAATAATTACTGTAAGCACAAAGGCATTGAAAGAATCACTTTTTTCGTGCTCCGTACGTGAATGGAACAGGAAAAAGCCCTAATAATTGTTACAATGGGACGTACCCAATGCCATGCAACTCACGATGGTTTGCAGAATATAGATATAGATGTAGATGTAATAAATGTATTTTTTGTCCACGTAGCACTCGTTTTTGTGATCTCGCAAAAAAGGCCTCTCACTGAACCATTCAATAAACTGCGCAATTTTTACTAACGACCAGCTGTGAGACGTATTTTGGTAGCCCAAAGCACACACAATCACAAAAACCAGAATAAGGTGACGTGAATACGAAATTCTGTCGCAAATTGGCAGTTGAAGGACGCTAATCGGTGATGGAGGAATGAAAATGACTTCACGATTTTAAACCTTTTTGTAATTCGAGTTGTTTACCGCTGGTGTATACATTTACAAGAGTTACTTAAAGAGTTAAAGTGATTCTAACTTTTAGTGGCATAACTAAAGGTGCTGCCACTCGATGAACACTACAGGAATCTGGTTGTATCCAAATGCAACTACAATGACACTACGGGTGACGTTACTATTGTTGCATTTGGAGACCCGCCTTAAGCCTTCAACGATGGTGAGGTAACGCTACAATCCTTCGACCATAGATATGGTCGAAGCTATAATCTCTCCTTTCATGAACATCTTTGATGATTTGAAAATCTGTCATCAGAGGGGCATGTGTTTATTTATTGGGCTTTACGGTGGTTTGATGGATGACAACTTCGTTGGGCTTCACTGTTTATTTCTATATCGCCTGGTTTTGCAGTCCTCAACGCAAAAGTAACGTAAAAATATTAAAACACTTCCTAAATTTACCTTTTCTTATGAGTGCACAGCAGACGACTAACTTGTTTGCATTTCTGTAGTTTTAAATCTAAAGTCGTAATATCTTGTACCTAAGTTGGCCTATAGACACTGTTTTTAAATACAGGCTCATAGTTGTATTGAATTAAGCCTCGTAGCTCAGAAATAACAATGTTTTTTAGACGAAACATTTATAAAGCACTGCAAAGTGATAGGAACGGACCATATCCTGCTAGAAAAAATCACATAGATCTCGTTATTGTTACGTACTGCTGACTTCAGATTGGAATCCTGACCTTAAAGTGCTTGTAGTTGCTTTTATGTTGTATTTGCGAATAGTGATTGTAGCCTTTTTCTAGAAATCTAATAGCCTTTTTCGAGAAATCTAGTTGTTTATGTTGTTTCACGACACGAAGTACTTGGGTACAATTTCATATATTTTTAAATCTCTGGGCCCTTCTTCTGTGAACGTCTCAAAATTTGCATGGTGCTTAACTGAATGCATGTAGGAAAGTTTCATCATACATTTCGCATTATATGTGAATGCTTAAGATAGACTGTAACTCGTTAACTATACTGTATGCTAAATTGTGGCAGAATTTTTTTTTTAATCCATGTATTATGGGCTGAGTGAAGTAGTGCCCACTAACACATCAGATAAGCAGACAAGGTACTTACAATAATTTACTTGAAGTTCTCAGATGTGAGTAGGGCTGTGTACATTTTAATGCTATATTTGAAGTACTTTTATTTCACTCTTAATTAATGGCAAGAAGACATAGCGCTTTGGTTTTTGCCTCAGTCAAGGATAAATAGTTCATCTGTTCAGGGACATAAAATTTTTATTTGTTGCTACTTAATTTTACTCATAATAGTTGGTGATGATAAGAATGCCCAACTGTCACAGTGTTCCACCTTACAGAATATTTTGATTACAAACAACAATGTGGAAAATGTTTTGTTATAGATGATGCAGGCAGATGTCCAGTTCTTCTGCAGTCAGTGTTAACCTTACTTCATGACAAGTGATACAGTTACTAGTACTGCATTTTGTAAGTTTGGAAAATACTGTGACTTGCATAACATATTGCATCCTATGTTAAAAAACTTGCCAAAATAAAATGCCTTATGTTTTCAGTCTAATATAAATCATCAGAAATTAAATTTTGAATCTCTAATAGAGATGTTGCTAAACATTTATTGTTTTATTATTTCAACAAGACAATAGGTGTTTGTGATTTTTTTAAAAAATCCATCTTTCAGCATTAACATGCAATCGATGTCGTCAGAAAAATCACAGCTGTTTGTACATTATGTTTTACATGGGGCGTAGTCACACGACATTATTATTATTATTATTATTATTATTATTATTACATAGCAAAATATTACATGGTGAAAATATAGCAGTGTTGTACCCTATTAGCTTATAGCTGCTGCTACATCCATATCTATACATGACAGTAAGCCTTAATTTATCGACCGCGCGGTTCTAGGTGCTAGTCTGGAACCGCGCGACCACTACGGTCGCAGGTTCGAATCCTGCCTCGGGCATGGATGTGTGTGATGTCCTTAGGTTAGTTAGGTTTAAGTAGTTCTAAGTTCTAGGGGACTGATGACCTTAGAAGTTAAGTCCCATAGTGCTCAGAGCCATTTGAACCTTAATTAGTAAATTAGATCATCTTTACAACTATTCTGAAAGTCTTCTATACCATAAAAGGTATTTTCCTTCATCCACACATTGGTTTTAGTTTTGAAAATATCCAGTGAAACCAACTGCGTCTGTACGGGTAAAGTGTTGAACTTTTTGCACGTATATATTGTATTGTGTCCACTTACAGGATAAGTGGGGGTAAAGTCCTACAATTTTCAATTTTTCTAACATTATGGTCAATGATGTGTAGATTTTTCCCACAATTTCAAACTGAAGGCATAGATTGTGATGTTATCTATAACCCATCAAGATTTCAGCTCTACCTTATTATTAATTCCAGAGAAATTTACGATTAGGCAAAAAAAGAAAAATTGCATGTTAAAGCACCGCAGGTCTTGCCCCATTTAGGATAAATATGGATTACAAAAGGATCGTTGCGTTAAAGAAAAACCACTTGAAATATCCCTTTGTGATGTCGTTCAATTGTAGCCAAGTTACTCAACACAATATTGAACTTAAATATCTCGCAAATTTGAACATATTGCTTAAAAAATAGCTGTACAAAATAATACTTTTTTTTCCACAAAAGGAGGATTGGTAAGGTAACCTGAAAGAGTTCAGCGACTGATGCTAAGCTATCTAAGTACCTAGTAAATAGTGTAGGCCTACTTTGTTGAGTCATCTGAATAAGTTATTGCATTATGGAAGCATGAAGCATTCATCCCTGTGGGTTTCGACAGTTTCAGTATCACATTGTCAACAACCCTTCCTCTGTCGCAATAAATTTGTAGGCTCCTGGAAAAATTCACCTTCAAAGCCTTCCTCCTGGTATAACGAAATTACCTCAGCAACAAAAAGCTGGAAGCTGGAAGTCCTAGGCTCCTGTACCTTTTCTTCAGGTACTCCTTCACTTTACCTGAATATTTTTGTTTTTTGGTAGCAGAATTATATCTTTAAGTGAGATAATCTTATATAGTGTGGGTTGAATGTCATCTTTTGGGGGAGGGGGCAGGGTTATTATTGGAACATTTGTCATGTTACTGGGGCTATGGGTGTTAACCCCAAAATACTCTGAGGACTTGCTCCATTTCGCCATATTCTGGCAAATATCCCATGTTTATCTTTGGGACCAACTGCAACAATTATTTCCATTTGAAAGTGAAATTTAAATGCAGGAGTGTCAATAAGTTCTTTGTGATTCTTCTTTCCAAATGATACCGTACACAATGTTTTAAGTGAAATATCAGAAAAGTTACATGTAAATAGGAAAATATGGTCTTGCCACATTTTCTCATCTCTGGAACGACCGACCCAGGATGAACTTTAATGGAACAGTAAGTTATAATAAGGCAAATATGCCACTTGTTGGACAACTCCTGAATCACTGACAATTAATTCAAAAACTTGGTGTGGGTTTTTACCCCACATGGTGCTTTATCCTGCCTACCCTAGACAAGAAAGTATTTGATAGCTTCAATTTTGTCATTAGGGAATCAAACTGGTGGCTTTTGCTTTGTTTTCAGGTGAAATGATAAGTCCATATTTTTTCACCAGTTTGACTACCTGACATTGCAAGTATCATATCTGTTGACAAAACATTGAACACTGATCACTTTACACTTGTACAAGATTTTGCAGTATCTGCTAACTGCATTCCTCCTTGTTGTGACGATTCTCTTGTGTGATGTTCGAGATGGCCTCCTTCATAATCTCAAAGACTGTAGAAGAATATGCAGTCAGGTGCAGTAAAGATTTTAAATTATTTCTCACTAACAAAATACATTTTCTTTGGCAGTGGCTGCTGCTGAGTGGCTTGAGTTATTTTCACCTCCAACAAAATTTCTTTGGAGTGTTAGTTCATTTGAGCCAGCTGCAGACTGTGAGAACAGAAAGTAAATAATTCCAAAATGCCAAATTCAAGGCACTGACTCACACTGGCAGAGGAAACAATTTAACCAACTGTGATAGTGTCCACAATCTTATATAAAGGCGAATATTAAATAAATTCCTCACTGGTTATGCTGCTCATTTATTCCGTGACTACAAATAAATATGTATGGTGAAACCTGACAGACAATAGGGGCAAAAATGAAAGTTGCAATTCCACGCATCTCCTTGACCTGTGATATCATCAAAATGGCTGGACGATCCTATTTCAAGCACATACAAAATGGCAACCATGATCACAAGTTTCACTTCACCTGTGTAGTGCCCTCAATACCATGAACCCACAAACAACTCCAAACCCAATATTGCAGATTTCACTTGACCTTTGTGGTAGCTAAAACAACACACTTATATTGTCAAATTTGTCATTTTGGCCTCCAGTTACTCTATCTGTCTAAAACAAAGTCCACAATACAACAAACCAAAATATACAAAAATGTAACTTAACCAACAGTACCTGTCAACCACAACCCAACACAGTTACCAAAAACTAACAAGAAAAACCCCAAACTTCATGAAAACTTGCATCATTACCAGTATTGATATACACAAGCAACTGCAAACACTAACACACATCCATACGTATTTCAACAAAAAAGAAAGAAAACCATGGAAACATGCTCGTCAACCAAAGCCACTGTCACACAGATCTAGGCTGCCCAACCTTGTCCACACACACACACACACACACACACACACACACACACACACACACACACACAAAACCTAAAAGACAAAACATCATCTGAAATCAGCCAAAAAACTGTAGGACATTGATAATAGACATCGTATCTTTACCCTCTGCAACAAGTAACAACCTATTTGCAAATTTTTATCACATCCATGACAGACAAAAATAAATAAATCTCTGACCGTAAGAAACTCATGGCACTAATAATTCCAAACACAAACATGTATCCACCAGCAAAATTGAAGTGCCTCACTAGCAAACCGCAACAAACTCTTTCAATAACAACCTAACGCCTTCATGCCACTGGCTAACATGCTAACTAACAAATTTGAAACATAAAAACATCAGATACAGGAGACACTACCAAACATGATGCAACTCATAAACACCACATCACCATGACTTCACACAACGTAACACAGTGACGTCATGGATCAAAGCAGTTGGGTGGAATCACAATTTGCGGTTTACCCTATTTGGGTTGCAAGGATGGCAACTTGACCATCTAGCACAAGGGAGACTTCTATGGCTGTATATCCTGTAAACACGTCTTATTCAGCCAGTGTAATGGATATAACATCACAGAAATGGTAATCTAATTTGGGAAAGTGCTAGAGAGTATGTGCTGTGCCATGTCATAGCACAGGATAGAGGGAAGATAGGGTTTGGGTCAGTCTGCAATTTCCAAATGGTGAGGAGCAAATGCAGAAAGACAAATTCCTAGCTAGGCAGATTGACGACTTGGATTAGTGCTAAACTCTGTCACAGGACATCTATGAGAGACACTTATTCTGGTACTTGACAGGATTCTTGTAATGGGAGACTCATGGAATTCAGGGGTCTGATTAACACTATTTATTAGTGATCAAACTAACTACTAGACTGAGGGCTAGTTCCAAACATTAGAAAAAGCAAAGGAGACCCTTGGTTGCACGACAGGAGTCAGTATCTGTATCCTTGGGGGGTGGGCAGTAACAGTAACAGCATGTTATGTACAAACTTGAGATCATCACTCCAAGTGAGAAAAATAGACGTTATAGCTTACCAAGGCTGGCCAAGAATGACATGGTGTCGGCACCCAAAGATCTGACTGCAAACTCCTCTAAATACAAAAACATGCATTTTTAAAGAATTGTGGTGGCACACTACTTCTCCCTTCCTGTAGTTGACTCACCAATCCACCAGCAATTACCAACTTTCAGTCAACCAGATGAGTCGCTCTGCACCTCCGAGGTCTCTCTAGCCAACCACATTTAGATTCCTCCCCTTCTCCTATTCTGTAGATAAGGTTGCTTCTGGACTTTACATTAACAAACCCCTAAGTTTGTCAAGAATACCATTCAGCAGAAAGCTGTAGGTCATTGACACTCCTATTATGGCCAGCAACAACAGTGTTCTACGTAACTTGGCCCTGCCCCCAGTCTTTTGTGAGTGGGGAGAGCTATAGTAGCACTCTTAACTTGTCTATACCCACTGACGTTGTAGTTTGTCGGAGCAAGTATTAAGCTTGCTGCCTCTGGTAAGACTTGCCTTTTTGTGGCCATCTTCTAGTGTGATGCCTTACTACAGTGTTCAGGTGGTGACTGGAGTTACCAGTTAATTCTCTGACATGAAACTTAACTCCCCTGGGACAGCTGTCCAGAGCATCTGCATTTTGCAGGGCTCTAGTGTTAGTGTTTAGCCCCACTAACTTAAAAGTTACCATTTTTGCCTGTTCTTTGCATTGTGTCTCTGACTTCCCATCTTGTAGTGCTTGGCGGCTTCCAACAGCCTTAAGCATAACAAATTGCAAGTCATTACGTTGTCAGTATGTGACAGTTCTTCATGTCTGTAAGACTTAACTACTCCTCTTTTCTCATATTCGCAAGAGCATTATGGAGGTGATCAAGAAACTTCATTGACAGATGCTACAAGATAAGTTTTTATAACAGGAACAAACACAATATACAGACCATAGTTTGGGATTACATATGCATCCGATTCCACCCGTCTGCTTTGACCCATGACATCACCAATATGGCGGAAACGACCATTCTAAAGGTCTCCAATATGGCACCTATGACGTCATAAACATGACAACAAACTCGAAAATACATATAAGACCAACACACATATCTCCCTCCAAAAATATAATCAAACTAACAGGATCATGAACACATATAGACACACATAATTCCAAACCACACAAAACGACGACATAAAAACACCACAAAATCCCCAAATTCCGCTACACTTACAATATCGACAGGAATTAGTCTCTTCCCTTCAACTACATAGCTCAACCGCAATTGTTAATACTGCAAAATAAAATCCAACTACTCCAGATATTATAATCACACTGCAGCTATCAATACCACAAAACCAACACTTAAAACAACAAAAAATTGGAATAGGACACTTGCGTTGTGACCTATCAACAGCTCACAATACCAAAACACACATAGTTATGACGACAAATTGGAATCGGTCACTTCCCATGATCTATGTAGCTCAAATACAACTGATGAAAAAAAAAAAATTTGAAATTGAGTACTTCCCCTAAGATACATAAATCAACGAGAAGTGCCAATACCAAAACATCAACCACTAACACATGCAGTAAATAACACCGACCCAACAACACGCAAAAACCCCACTGAACATCATAACACGCGAACAATAGACCCAAAGAAATGACTGCTTACTGCATTTCACTATCTCTGCCACAAGCCCAAAAAGTTGCGGAAACTTAATGACGGACAACATTTCAGCCCGCAGATGCGCACTATTAAACTTAGAAGTCATATTCACACCCATAAAAGAAGCCAAAAAATTGAATTAAATGACTTACCGTGCAAAAAACAGCAAACCAATAACATAAAATGACACAACAATAACATAAACACAACGGAAACTTAATTCACCACTCACTGAAACCAATTTCCATTCTTCTATAACAGTCACGACCGATAAATGCACACTTCAAGCACTGACACCCAAATGAACCCAGTTCACATGACACACAGACCATACACACACCACCAGAGGACACCACCAATCGCATAAAGACAACATCTATAAGCATAACACATTCGTAAATTAAACTCCACACCATCATGACGTCACACGCCACAACACCCTTACATCACGGGTCAAAGCCAACGGGTGGGATCGGATGCCTCCATTGACCCCATAGTTCTTTATAGAGCAACACGTAAGGTGCAGGTTGGGTGTAGCACTGAACGCATTGACTAGACAACAGTAACACAATGTAAAGGATAGGCTGAGCACTCATTTGTGATATCTTAAATAATGCTGTTTCATAGTGCATGAGGGGGCCAACCCTGGTAGCCGCTACAAGTAGGCCTGTGAACTGTACGGATGCACTGTCTCTGAAATCGCATGTGTCGTGTGAAGGTACATGTGTCCTCCCATCTAGAGGGTGGGAAAGTCACATACATACATATATTGCATACATATAGTGTTTTGTGTGTGTAAAACACTATGGAAAAAAAGAAGCACTGGTACTGAAAAATTACTGATACTGTGGATGGAAAAGAAAATCACTAATGTCACAACGTACCACTGAGATTATGTTTACAGAAAACACCAATGACTGTGCTGATGGCCATTTCATCGTATGACAAAGGCAGCTGCCAGGTGCTGCAGCATGTGGCGGACAGTCACTGACGAGTAGGGGTGGAAGTGATTAGGGGTTGGGTTGGCGCAATGTCTCCCCTCTCATGAGAGGCTGTAGGGCAGGACCAGGGACAGTGCCTGCATTGCATCATCCTCACCGAGGCCAGGGACTGGTGTCACAGGTGTCAGCAGGGGAATCGGAGATGACACCCGCACAGGACCCAGCAACAACAGCGGTGATGGCTGCAGCAACTGGTGCAGCTTGGGCTGCAACCATGACGGCAGTCGAAGAGTGGGTGCTGAAGTGTGAACCCCAGCAGCAGTCAGCCAGACACCGACCCCCTCTGTGGCATGAACCGGTCTGTCTGCGACACAGGAACAGGCATCAGCTGTGGCAGGGGTTTGCGAGGTGGTGGGGCCCCCCCAGAACAGGCCCTATCTGGCGTGGCCACAGCTGGTCAAAGTGATGGGACTTTTACCCATCAGGAGTGCAGGTGACACACAGGCGCCAGCCTCGGCAACGCTCAGAAATGGCAGGAACCTAGTTTGGTCAGCAGCCAAAGCCACGAGCCCAGACAGGCACACTTGGCTGGAACTGTCGTGAAGCTGGTGGCGCTGGTGGATGCAGCGTCAGATGCGGCAGGTGAAGGTGGTTCAGTAGTTGGTGTCCATGTAGCAGCTCCATTGGGCCCTTGCCCCCACTTGAGTGAAAAGGTATGGGCTCAAAAAACTTTTTAATGCAGCTTCAGGAGACCTGCCAGATACGACTTCCACATTTGATTTTTAAATATTTGAACCAAGTGTTCACCCTTGCCAGTAGATTGAGTGTGAATTGGAGTAGCTGTGAGATGGCGAACACCATTAGCCTGACAAAAACATGCAAATCTTCAATTAACAAACTGGGGGTCATTATTGGTAACCACTGTATACATAATCCCTCAATTGCAAAAATCTTGGAACAGGCATCCACTACAGTGAGCCAATACTGATTTAGGAAGGGCCCGGCAAAATTGACGTGTAGACACTCCCTTGGGTGGGGCCACCAGTTGCTAAACACAGTGAGTGCATGCGGCGATAAACCACATAAAATCTTCGTCTATGTCTGGCCAACACGTATGCCGAAGGGCCAAAGTTTTGGTGCGAGAGGTCACCCAGTGACCAATATACAGAAGCCCCAGTATATTATGGTGTAAGGAAGTGGAAATCTTAAAACAGGGAGCATCCTCCTCCATAGCTAGCAAAATAACCCTAACAAACACAGGAAGCCGGTGCCTGATGGGAAGAAATTATGCAAGGGATCTGAGGAATGGCTCGGGATTTTTACCGACCAACCATTCTGCACAGAAGAGAGGACCCAACAAAGTACAGGATCCAAGGCGGTGGCAATGCTCTCATCTAAATAGAAACAAAGCAACTCATTTTGATCAAATGCCGTGTCTGGGCGATCGGAAGGCGAGATAAGGCATCGGCGTTGGTGTGTTATGCTGTTGGCCAATATTGGATCTGATAATGATAATGGGAGATGAAGATAGCACACTGCTGCAAATGGTACTCTGCCTTGTTCGGTGTGGAAACCGAAGGGTTAAAAAGAACAAGGAATGGCTTGTGATCTGTGAGTAAATGAAACTCAGAACCTCACAACAAGACGTGAAATTTCTTAAGGGGGAACCCAGTCTCTAAAGCCTCCTGTTCAATCTGAGAATACCACTGCTGAGTGGGAGTTAAAGTCTTAAAGAAGTGTAAGCAATGGGCCATTCAGACCAGTCCGTATATTTGTGCGACAACACTGCACCAAGACAATGCTGAGAGGCCTCTGTAGCCAACACGAGATGCTGACCTGCTGAAAGTGGGCTGACACAGGGCAGATTGCAGCTTAGATTTAAGCAAAGTGCACACTCCATCACAAATTGGGGACCAGAAAAAAGGCACATTTGTATGAAAAAGCATGTGCAGTGACTGAGCAACTGTGGATGTATCTGGTAAAAAACATATGGTAGTATGCAACTTTACCTAGAAATGCTTGCAGTTTTGTAACGAAGGTCGGCCACGGAAAATCTGCAATTGCATCAACATGGTGATGCAACGGCTTGATCCCTGTGCGAGAAACCTCAAAATTTAGGTACTCATTTGATGACAGAAAAAAAATTGAGATTTGGCAAGATTACAGTTCTGTACTGCAAAACAGAAAGCAACTATCGGAGGTTGCTAATGTTGGGTCTTGCCCACTCGTCTCGTATAGGGTGCATAAGGGATGCTGCATTCTCAGAATACTATACAACAGTTCAAGCAAATAACATTAGTAGTTTTATTTCTATAAAACAGATTGATAATACTTAACTTTAATGTACAAAGGTGTCACAAATGATGGGCGACATGCAACATAAATCTGAGTCCTTGCTACACACAATGTTCAACCAAGCAATGGATATGGATCACTACAATCTGATATCGTAACACTCTCTGCTAGGCAGCACTAATACTGTCCTCTAATGTTGGGCAGGAGTGGTGAATATATTCACTTCGGCTTGGGGGCACTGCCCGGTTGTGGTGCAGTTCTAATCAGCGCACCATTGGCTGAATTCATTTCACCGCCTTCTCTGGTCTTGCATTCTTCGTTTTCGTTCCAGTGCTTGTGGTTATGCCAGAACATTCCCCCCCCCCCCCCCCCCCCCCCAAAGTGATGGACCATCATCGCGTAGGGAGTGCAACTGAGGTGGCGGGTGCAGGAGTGTGGGCGCGATGTTGGGCCAGAAGCTGTGGCTGCAGGGGACGTCAAGCTACCAGCCGTACCCCGCCATCCGGCTAGCGCTCTGGCAGAAATGTCTCCCGGAAAATGACCAGAAGGGTACATGTCCACCTCCTGCTGCCATGGACCAGACAAAGAAGGCAATGACTGTTGCGGTGTGGGTGGGTCCAGCTCCATAAG
The DNA here is from genome assembly GCF_021461395.2 of Schistocerca americana. Taxonomy (NCBI): domain Eukaryota; kingdom Metazoa; phylum Arthropoda; class Insecta; order Orthoptera; family Acrididae; genus Schistocerca; species Schistocerca americana. Next base: position 347,940,788 of record NC_060119.1, read on the forward strand.
TAGGACGAGAAGAGGCGGAGCAGGTGGACGCTCCATCTCCATGCGGTCATCCCGCAGTGTCATGACGACACCCTCAGGCTGCTTATGTGACTGTGCTGCCCTCTGGACTCGTGAATCTGGGGGAAGAGAGGCTGGAAGATCGTCGTGTACATGACAGAGGGAAAGTTGATTTTGATGGCAGCACTGCAAGCTGTATGGACCTGGAAGAAGATACATGCAGTTGCCAAGGCAACAGACTATCTCACCTCGCACCCACCATCTGCTGTCACTAAAAACCCTGTAAAAGAAAATATCATGTGGTGTGAAGCGATACATGGGGCCTTCCTTTGGTGTCGGTTGCTGAGGAGGGTGGAGTAGGTGGAGCAGTGTCCAGTAGCGGTGGCCATGAAGCAATTTCACTGGCGATGGTCCATCTTGCGGGTGCAACGGTATGAGGCAAGAAATACTTGCAATGCTTGATCCCTGGTGTGCAGAGTGAAGTTTGGCCATCTGCTGCTTGAACGTTCTAACAAAATGTTCCACTTCGCCGTTTGACTATGGATGGAATGGTGCACTAGTTAGATGCTGTATCCTGTTGCGTTCCCAGAATGTTTCAAATTCATTTGACGTGAACTGAGGTCCGTTGTCTGACACTAGTACTTCAGGTAAACCTTGTAGGCAAAAGACCGATGACAACACCTGAACTGTGCTATGTGATGTTGCAGAGTTAATTGGCACAGCAAAAGGAAACTTGCGATATGAGTCAATCACAATCAACCAACTGGTGTTCGAAAAAGTCCTGCAAAGTCTATGTTCACACGTTGCCAAAGCAAGTGCGACTTAGGCCAAGCAAAGAATTTTTATGACATAGTGGATTGATTTTCCGCACATGCGTGACACTGTAATGTCATCTGTTCTATTTTGGCATCCATACCCTGCCAAACACTGTGTCTGCACACTAACTATTTTGTACAAGCAATCCCCACGTGTCCTTGGTGAAGTAACTGCAATACTTCTTTATGCAAAGCTTTAGGGATCAACACACGTGACTGTCCACTGTCATTCTGAACAAGAATCACACCTTTCTGTACAGCGAGGCTATGCTGACATGCAAAGTATTGGCACACTACAGAGTTCTTTATGCTATTCAATGGGTGAGGCCAAGATGTGTGAATATAATTGAGCAAAATGTTCAAATCTGAATCAGCTTCCATGGCCTGTGCTATTTTCCTATAGTTCAGTGGAAAAGACTGAAGCAATTCAGAATCCTGAGCATCGACGTACAAAAAGATGCAGCAGAAGTGTCAAAGTCTGTATCAGGGCCGATCGGAAGACGTGAAAGCGCGTCTGTATTACCATGTTAAACTCTCGGATGGTACACAGTCTCGTACTGGTATTGAGACAATAACAAAGCCCATCATTGCAATTTTTGGTCAGTTTGTACAGGAAACAGTTTCATCAGGTGAAGCAAGGACTGTGAAGGCTTGTGATCAGTTACTAAGTAGAATTTTCTGCCATACAAATAGTGGTGGAATTTGGTGACACCATACACAATAGCCAAACCCTCTTTTTCAATTTGTGACTAGTTACATTGAGCTTTGGGTAACACTTTTGATGTGAAAGTGATAGGTCTGTCTTTATCACCAGTTCTGTGCGAAAGCACTGCATAGATTCCGTAAGAGGAAGCGTCAGCTTGCAATACAACTGGTTTTTCAGGATCAAAGTGAATTAAGCATTGATTACTGAGCAATGCATCATTAAGTTTTTGAAAATCTACTTGGCACTCATCTGTCCAAACAAAGGGGACATTCTTGCAACGCAAGCTATGCACTGGAGTTGCGATTTGTGCAGCATTCAGTATGAACTGAATATAATAGCTCATTTTCCATAAAGCTGACTGCAATTCTTTGACATTGTGAGGAACTGGCAAGTCTCGTATAGCTAACAAATGTGACTGAAGAGGATGTACACCTTGACTGTTTATGACATGACCAAGATACTGCAATTAGGTTTAAAAAAATCACACTTGTCCAGTCTACACTTTAGTCCTGGTTCAGATATCACATGAAACAAAGCACGTAAATTTGGAATATGTTCTTCAGGTGTACGACCTGCTTCTACAATATTGTCGAAATAGTTTGAACAGTTTAGTACTTGCACAGTCAGCTATTCCAAATACCGTTGAAAAATGGCGAGTGCAGAAACATTGCCAATAGGCAAATGCAGATATTTAAACAAGCCCAAATGAGTATTTACTACACACACTAGCTCAAGACAGTAGCACACTAATAGATAATTTATTTGTACAGAAAGATGCTGTAAAACAAACACATGCTTTCCCTGTGGTAAATGGATTGTCAGACCATGGTGCACAACTGATTAACTTACAAAACCTAACAGGGTGTACAGTTTGGAAACCATTAAGTAAAAGTGTGAGGTCATTCAACCCAGTATCTGTAGAGCACTTCAGAGAAAGCTTAAGAAATGTTAATTGGAAAGATGTATATAATGAGCCAAATGCTAATTATAAATGCAACATATTTCTTGATAAATTTATATCCATTTTTGAGCATTGTTTCCCAAAGAATATTACTAAATGTAACACCACACACTTTTCAAAGAAACCTTGGATTACTAAAGGTATTAAAGTGTCTTCATAAAGAAAAAGAAAATTGTATGAGACAGCAAGAAGTAGTTTTACACTATAAAAATTATTGTAACATACTGAGAAAAGTTGCAAGGAAATCAAGAAATATGTATGTTAGAGAAGAAATTAACAACTCTGGCAATAAAATCAAATGGCGCAGTGGTTAGACACTGGACTCGCATTCGGGAGGACGACGGTTCAATCCCGCGTCCGGCCATCCTGATTTGGGTTTTCCGTGATTTCCCTAAATCGCTCCAGGCAAATGCCGGGATGGTTCCTCTGAAAGGGCACGGCCGACTTCCTTCCCCATCCTTCCCCAATCCGATGAGACCGATGACCACGCTGTCTGGTCTCCTTCCCCAAAACCAACCAACCAACTAATCAATAAAATCAAATCAATATGGAATGTTGTTAGTAGGGAGACAGGAAAAGTACCCACTGGGGTAGGTAGTATTACTATTAAAGAGAACGAGACCATCCTAACCCACAGTACACAAATAGATAATGTATTTAACAACCATTTCTTAAGTATAGGAGAAAAAATTGGTGAGAACAGTTCAAAAGAAAAAGCCAGGCAGTACATGGAAGAGTCTGTTATGGAGAAAAAAAAAAAAAAAAAAAAAAGAAAAATAGTCAGATCAAGTTTCACCTAACAACCTTTGTGAAATAAGTAAAATTATTAAATCTTTGAAAAATAAATGTTCTGTTGGAGTAGATGACGTCTCTAATAAGATATTAAAACAATGTGGAGTAATGACAACTGTCACATATGTAATGCATCACTAACTCAAGGTATTTTCCCAGGCAGGTTAAAATATGTCATTGTCAGGCCTCTGTACAAAAAGGAGGACACCACAGATGTCATTAATTATCAGCCAGTATCCTTGCTTACAGCATTTTCAAAAATCTTCGAGAAGGTAATGTACTCTCGAGTGGTTAGCCATCTCAACAGTAATGGGATACTTAGTAAATCACAGTTTGGATTTCAAAAATGCTGTTCCACTGAGACAGCAATATAGAATTTCACTGTCCACATAATAGAGTCTTTAAATAGTAAAATGTCACCATAGGAATTTTCTGTGACTTGTCCAAGGCATTTGATTGTGTGAATCATGACATTATGTTACAGAAATTACAGTTCTACATCTACATTGATACTCCGCAAGCCACCCAACGGTGTGTGGCGGAGGGCACTTTACGTGCCACTGTCATTACCTCCCTTTCCTGTTCCAGTCGCGTATGGTTCACGGGAAGAACGACTGTCTGAAAGCCTCCGTGTGCGCTCTAATCTCTCTAATTTTACATTCGTGATCTCCTCGGGAGGTATAAGTAGGGGGAAGCAATATATTCGATACCTCATCCAGAAACGCACCCTCTCGAAACCTGGCAAGCAAGCTACACCGCGATGCAGAGCGCCTCTCTTGCAGAGTCTGCCACTTGAGTTTATTAAACATCTCCGTAACGCTATCACGGTTACCAAATAACCCTGTGACGAAACGCGCCGCTCTTCTTCGGATCTTCTCTATCTCCTCCGTCAGACCCATCTGGTACGGATCCCACACTGATGAGCAATACTCAAGTATAGGTCGAACGAGTGTTTTGTAAGCCACCTCCTTTGTTGATGGACTACATTTTCTAAGCACTCTCCCAATGAATCTCAACCTGGTACCCGCCTTACCAACAATTAATTTTATATGATCATTCCACTTCAAATCGTTCCGCATGCATACTCCCAGATATTTTACAGAAGTAACTGCTACCAGTGTTTGTTCCGCTATCATATAATCATACAATAAAGGATCCTTCTTTCTATGTATTCGCAATACATTACATTTGTCTATGTTAAGGGTCAGTTGCCACTCCCTGCACCAAGTGCCTATCCGCTGCAGATCTTCCTGCATTTCGCTACAATTTTCTAATGCTGCAACTTCTCTGTATACTACAGCATCATCCGCGAAAAGCCGCATGGAACTTCCGACACTATCTACTAGGTCATTTATATATATATATTGTGAAAAGCAATGGTCCCATAACACTCCCCTGTGGCACGCCAGAGGTTACTTTAACGTCTGTAGACGTCTCTCCATTGATAAATACATGCTGTGTTCTGTTTGCTAAAAACTCTTCAATCCAGCCACACAGCTGGTCTGATATTCCGTAGGCTCTTACTTTGTTTATCAGGCGACAGTGCGGAACTGTATCGAACGCCTTCCGGAAGTCAAGAAAAATAGCATCTACCTGGGAGCCTGTATCTAATATTTTCTGGGTCTCATGAACAAATAAGGCGAGTTGGGTCTCACACGATCGCTGTTTCCGGAATCCATGTTGATTCCTACAGAGTAGATTCTGGGTTTCCAGAAATGACATGATACGCGAGCAAAAAACATGTTCTAAAATTCTACAAGAGATCGACGTAAGAGATATAGGTCTATAGTTTTGCGCATCTGCTCGACGACCCTTCTTGAAGACTGGGACTATCTGTGCTCTTTTCCAATCATTTGGAACCCTCCGTTCCTCTAGAGACTTGCGGTACACGGCTGTTAGAAGGGGGGCAAGTTCTTTCGCGTACTCTGTGTAGAATCGAATTGGTATCCCGTCAGGTCCAGTGGACTTTCCTCTATTGAGTGATTCCAGTTGCTTTTCTATTCCTTGGACACTTATTTCGATGTCAGCCATTTTTTCGTTTGTGCGAGGATTTAGAGAAGGAACTGCAGTGCGGTCTTCCTCTGTGAAACAGCTTTGGAAAAAGGTGTTTAGTATTTCAGCTTTACGTGTGTCATCCTCTGTTTCAATGCCATCTTCATCCCATAGTGTCTGGATATGCTGTTTCGAGCCACTTACTGATTTAACGTAAGACCAGAACTTCCTAGGATTTTCTGTCAAGTCGGTACATAGAATTTCACTTTCGAATTCAATGAACGCTTCACGCATAGCCCTCCTTATGCTAACTTTGACATCGTTTAGCTTCTGTTTGTCTGAGAGGTTTTGGCTGCGTTTAAACTTGGAGTGGAGCTCTCTTTGCTTTCGCAGTAGTTTCCTAACTTTGTTGTTGTACCACGGTGGGTTTTTCCCGTCCCTAACAGTTTTACTCGGCACGTACCTGTCTAAAACGCATTTTACGATTGCCTTGAACTTTTTCCATAAACACTCAACATTGTCAGTGTCGGAACAGAAATTTTCGTTTTGATCTGTTAGGTAGTCTGAAACCTGCCTTCTATTACTCTTGCTAAACAGATAAACCTTCCTCCCTTTTTTTATATTCCTATTAACTTCCATATTCAGGGATGCTGCAACGGCCTTATGATCACTGATTCCCTGTTCTGTACATACAGAGTCGAAAAGTTCGGGTCTGTTTGTTATCAGTAGGTCCAAGATGTTATCTCCACGAGTCGGTTCTCTGTTTAATTGCTCGAGGTAATTTTCGGATAGTGCACTCAGTATAATGTCACTCGATGCTCTGTCCCTACCACCCGTCCTAAACATCTGAGTGTCCCAGTCTATATCTGGTAAATTGAAATCTCCACCTAAGACTGTAACATGCTGAGAAAATTTATGTGAAATGTATTCCAAATTTTCTCTCAGTTGTTCTGCCACTAATGCTGTTGAGTCGGGAGGTCGGTAAAAGGAGCCAATTATTAACCTAGTTCGGTTGTTTAGTGTAACCTCCACCCATAATAATTCACAGGAACTATCCACTTCTACTTCACTACAGGATAAACTACTACTAACAGCGATGAACACTCCACCACCGGTTGCATGCAATCTATCCTTTCTAAACACCGTCTGTACCTTTGTCTGTCTGAGGAGTTCTATGGTATAAATGGAATAGCATACGAGTAGTTTAAGTCATACCTACAAAACAGGAAGCAAAAAGTTTCCTTATATGGATCAAGTGATTTAAATAAGTTTCCCACTTCATCTAACTGGGGTGAAATTACATTAGGTGTTCCACAGGATTCAATAATGGGCCCCCTTCTGTTCTTGATATATATGAACGACCTCCCTTCCTATCTGAAACAGGAAGTTGAACTGACACTGTTTGCTGATGATACAGGCATCATTATTAATTCATTAAAAGAAACTCCAATTAAAAATGATACAAATAAGGTCTTTGGAAAAGTCATTAATTGGTTTTCTTCAAATGGGCTTGCTCTAAACTTTGAAAAATTACAGTACATCCAATTTTCTGCTGCAAAAAGTACAGTTCCTTCAGTAAGTATAAACACATCAACAGAAGTCAGTAGACAGGGTAGAGCATACAAAGTTTTTGGTTGTACATATAGATGAGAATCTTAATTGGAAAGTTCATATTTTGGATCTTCTAAAGCGACTAGGTTCAGCAACTTTTGCAATCAGAATAATTGCCAGTTTTGAGGATATAGAATTTAGTAAGCTAACGTACTTTTGCATACTTTCACTCTCTGATGTCATACGGAATAATATTTTGGGGTATCTCAACATTTAGACAAAAAGTATTCACTGCTCAAAAGAAAGTGGTTAGAATAATGTGTGGGGTTCATAGTTGCACATCTTGTAGGCATCTTTTTAAAAGATTGGGAATTCTTACAACAGCCTCACAGTATATTTACTCACTAATGAAATTTGTTCTCAACAACATGGACCAGTTTAAAAACAACAGCAACATTCATGATTATAATACCAGAAAAAAGAAAGACCTACATTATCCTTACTCAACCTATCTTTGGCACAGGGGTAAAATATGCTGCTATAAAAATTTTCGGCAAATTACCAGATGTCTCACACTGATGCAGTGTGGCCTTTTTTTCCGAACTGCCCAGTGCTTAGGGTATGCAACACTCATATTGGACAAACCAGTACAGGCAAGATGGAAGGGGGACAGGCAACTGCTACTGTGACGTGGCCAGTTGCTGCTCTGTCTGTAACCAATGCTGCTCCATGCAACACTTAGTTAAAGGTGGTACTGATGCAAAGGTTTTCCCATCTTTCTGAATACTTGCTGCATACTTGCAGCATGAGCAACTTCTGACATGTCCCCCATGCAGCAATCTGATATCCTGTGGCCTGTGACACTTCAAAGGACTGTGGTATATTGAGCACATCTGTAACCATTGGATTCTCACATTGAAGTGCTTTTTTGCAAACTTCCCTACCTGGGGCCAGCCAAATAACCATTTTATGCACCATGTGATCAGCATAGGATTCGTGATGAGTGCTAGTGACTAATTTACAGTGATGGCTCAAACCTTGTTATTATGCAGCCCAGGCTTTGTAAGATTGGTTGGGATGTTTCTGACAATGGTAAAATTCTACATGTGTCCCAATGATATGCGTTCTGTCACAGTAATCGGTTGAGAGAAGCTTGCAAAATTTCATCAAATGATAAGTTGAGCGGTTCTTGCAAAGGCACAATTTCGCACAACAACTGATACATGTGAGACGAAAGCCAGGAGAGAAAGAAAACCCAGCTTGGGTTTACATCACCCACATGAAAAACCTGGAAATTTCGGCGTAATCATGTCTTTTAGCAGTCCTGATCTTCAGCCAATTCATCATATGTTGGAAAGGACAATGATTACACTGATGCAAGAGCAACATGCTGTGAACATGAAGACACTACTTGATTGGAGTGCTGTTGCTGTTCTGCGAGAGCTTGCTGCTGGGCAGTGAGACATTGGAGTATTTCTTCCATCGGGATGTTTGTTGGGTGATTTAGCACTGGCACTAACACATGGAGGAAATCTAACCCTCACTCACTGCCAGGTTTCTTATATCAAGAACAAACACGATATTTGGAACATAGTACTTTGTAGAGCAACATTAAGATACAGGTTGTGCATAGCGCTGAACAAGTTGACTGGTCAACATGAATGCAGCATAAAGAATAGGCAGAGCACTCATTTGTGATCACTTAAATAATGCTGTTTCATTGGCGGCCCACCAGAGTGTGCCAGGGGACTGACACAAGTGGTCTCTATAAGTGGCTCTATGGACTCGTATGTGGACTGTATGGACTCCTGCTCTCAGAAATTGCATGCATCATGAGGAAGTGTTGTGTATCACAGAGAGGTTTATGGTTGAAATTCTGAGCATATGTTCCAAGAAGGATCAGGCAATATTTTACTTCCTCCCCCACACATCTTGTAAAATGAATGCAACTGGAAAATTGGAGCTCAAATTAGGGTTTGTCAACAGTCGTTCTTCTCACTCATCATTTGTGAATATTGTGTTTAATGGGTTACATTTAAAATGAATCAGTAGTACCCATCATTATCCCCTAAGAGGCCCTACACATTCCTCATGCACTTTCAACATGCTCGTGATGGGGTTCGCTTGCTCATAAGTATGAGCTTCCACTGTGTTAAGAGTGAAGAAGTTGACAAGTACCATCCTCTTGATTATACGCAATTTAACAAACTATAAGTGCATATCATGAGCACAAGTACAAGGATGTTGTGGTGCTCAGTTCATGCATATATTAGTCATTAAAAACCAATTGAGATGGTGTGCTGTTAGCACACTCGAGAGGACCACAGTTCAGATCCCCAGCTGGCCTTCTAGATTTAGATTTTCTGTGATTTTCTTAAATACCTTAAGACAAATGAAGGGATAGTTCCTGTGAAAGGGCATAGCCAATTTCCTTTCCCATACTGAGTTTGTGCTCTATCTATAACGACATCATTATTGATAGGATGTTAGACACTATTCTTCCTTGCTTCCTTCTTTCTTCCCTTCTTACCTTTTATTCATTAAAATATGTGTATTCAGATGTATTGTATTTATGTCTTCACAGTGGACACAATATGTTCTCATACTGTCCGAAGAGGATTTGAGCTATATAGTGGGTGATGCTCGAGGTGTGAAGGAGAGTTTTGCTTACCTCTATATGTTATTCTAAAGGCTGTAGCATTTAAATAGTGTTTTGATTTTTTCAGCACTTTATAATAGCCACCTACTGGAATCAGCTGATGGTGCACAAGCAACTAATCAAATAAACAGATATTTATTTAAAGACTTTAAATAACTGAAGGATGCAAAATGGTTTTAACTTTCAACATATTTTTTGCTAGAGTCTGTGCTCACAAACATATGTTTCCTTTATAGTGAGGCAGTCAGGAATGACTTTTAAACATAATCCTCCAGTTTCTCATTAAATCAAAATGGTGTCGCAATAGAAGCTAAGCTGCAGAGAACTGTCTGTTGTGCCTATGGCACATGATCTATCATGAGAACACCATCGACCAGAGAAATGCTGCCTTCTTTTGATACTACTGTCTGTTCAAAAGAAAAAAAAATGGTGAGAATTAAAATGTGCCATGAAAATTCTGGCAAAGTGGTTTCTAGACGACTGTGGTAAGCACATTAATCAATTATTTGATCACAAATAAAGTAAACTTTCCATTTTCAGAAACAAAAAATAAAGCAACAGAAACTATATCAGATTTTTTGTTACTTGCTTGAACATCCTGTAGTAAACAGCATCCATCCTTCTGCCCACATCTAAGCTGACTGCATGTTGTTAATTTTCTTCATACTAATGGGACATTTTGCGTTATATAGATATTGTCAACTGAACATTTATGTCTTTTGCTGTTGGAACAGAATACCTTCACTACAATATGAGTGATAATTTTATTGGTGAAAGTGTCACTAAAGCTCAGTTACTAAACACAGTTTTCCAAAATTCCTTCACAGAAGAAGATGTAGTAAATAGTCCGTATTTGAATCAAGAATAGTTGCCAAAAATAATTAATGTAAATTAAATATCCTTGGTATAGCAAAGTAGCTTAAAACACTTAATAAAGGCAAGTCTTCTGGCCCACGTAGTGTACTGATTAGGTTCCTTTCAGAGTATGCTGTTATATTAGCACCATACTTATTGATCATATGTAGCTGCCTGATCGACAAAAGGTCTATACTGCAACACTGGAAAGTTGAACAGGTCACACCAGTGCTTAAGAAAGGAAATAGAAGTAATACAGTGAATTACAGGAAATCATTAAAAAAAAACAGGCATTTTTTGTTGCAGCAAGATCTTTTTACAAAATTTCAGGCACCAACTTTATCCTGTGAATGCAGAAATACTTTGTTACTAGTTTACATAGGGAGAAATGATCATCATAAAAATATAAGAGAAATCAGAGCTTGTAGAGGCAGAATTAAGTGCTCATTTTTCCCAAGCACTGTTAGATAATAGAAGCTAGGAAAATAGTCAGAAGTTGGTTTAAAGAACCCTGTGCCAGGCACTTAAATCTGAATTGCAGAGTGGTTATGTATATGTAGATGTAGGATGCCCAGAATGATTATGTGTATTATCATGTTGTGTTGGTCTGCCATCCAGACACTGGTTTGTTGCAACTCTCCACATGGTGTATCCTGTGAAAGCCTTGTAAACATTGCTCCATTACTACTGCAGCCTGCATCATCTGAACTTGCTTACGGTATTCAATCCTTAGTCACCCTCTACAATCTCCCCCCCCCCCCCCCCCCCTCCCATCCCTACTTCCGTGCAATATAAAACTGATGATCAGTTGATGCCTCAGGACGTCACCAATCAGTCCCTTCTTTCAGTACGGTGTGCCGTAAGTTCCTTTTCTCCTCAGTTAGATTCAGTACCTCCCTGTTAGTTATTCAATCTACCGATCTAATATTTGGCAGATTCTACTGCACCACATTTCAAAAGCCTCTGTTCCCTTCTTGTCTAAACTGTTTACCACCCATGCCTCAAAGCCATACAATTGCCATACTCCAGACAGACACTTTCAGAAGAGACTTCCTACAACTTAAATTTGTATTCGTTGTTAACAAATTTATCTTTTTTAGAAAAGTGTTTCTTGCTATTGTTGGTCTGCAGTTTATATATTCTCCACTTGGGTCGTAATTAGCTTCTTTGCTGCCCAAATAGAGATCTTCCTCTACTGCTTGAGTGTCTCATTTCTAACGTAATTCCCTCTTGGTTGCCTGTTAAGTGGTAATCAATTTATAACCTCCTTTCAAAAAACTATCCTTTCCATTCAACTGCTTTTCCAGGCCTTTTACTAGCTTTGGCAGAATCACAATGTCTTTGGCAAATCACAACATTTTTATTTTTTCTACCCTAACTTTTCTGTAATTTACTTTCCCAGTTGCTCAGTGTACAGACTGGATAACATTGGATATAGGCTACAACCCTGTCTCATATCTTCCTAGCTACTGCTTTCCTTTCACATTTTTCAACTGTTAGAACTGCAGTCTGGTTGCTGTATAGGTTGTAGATAACTTAATGCTCTCTATATCTTATCCTTGCTGCCTTCAGGATTTCAAATAATGTGTTCCAGTCTACATGCCAAAAGTTTTTTTTAAATATAAAAATGCTCTAAATCTAGGTTTACATTTCTTAAACCTATCTTCTAAGATAAGTCATAGAGTCAGTGTTACATCACATGAACCTACATTTCTCCAGAACCCAAACTGATCTTCCCTGAGGATTGCTTCAACTAGGTTTTCCATTGTTCTGTAAATAATTCATGTCAATATTTTGCAACCATGGCTTGCGAAACTGATGGTTAAATCTAATTTTCACACTATTAGCGCCTGTCTTTTTTAATGTAAACTACTACATTCTTCTTGAAGTTTGAGGGTGTTTTGCCTATCTTATATACTAGTAGGTAGCATATATAAGGCACAATATGTACAGTTCTGTACAGTAAATGGTGTAACACCATTGATAAATATAGACTCTGAACAGAATCTGTAGCTAAGTCAGAATATTCAAATTTTTTTGGGTGTGCACATTGATTAGAGACTGAACTGAAAGAAACACATTGATGATGTGTTAAAGGCTTTGAGTTTGGCTGTGAGTGCTGCATTCACTGCTGTCATATGGCATCATATTCTGGGGTAACTTGTCATTAAGGAAAAAAAGTATTCATTGGACAAAAGTGTGTAATCAGTAATAGTTGGAGCTCAGCCATCATCATCTTGCAGGGATATTAACAGTAGCATCACTATGTATTCACTTATGAAATTTGTTATTAACAACCCATCTCAATTCAATAGCAGTAGTGATGTGCATAGCTAGGAAAGAGGCTAATCTTCACTATTCTTGGTTAAATACAACTTTGGCACAGAAAAGGGTGAATTATGCTGCAAGAAAAGCCTTTGTCCACATAACAAATAGCATCAGGAGTCTGACAGACAGCCAACCATAATTTAAAAACAATTAAAAATACTTTTTGTATGACAACACTGTCAACTCAATAGATGAATGTTTAAAAGAAAATTAGTAATTTTACAATTAGTAAAATGAAAAAACAAAATTGAACTATTTCATATAAGGAAATCTCTTGTTAAACTGACATGAAGTGTCTACCTTTCCCCACATCATGCACGCTTCTGCAGCCTTGCATTTGTCCTCAAGCCATTCCTGCTTAGCAATATTGCAGTTTTGGTCACTCATTTTTTAGATATCTGTGTCCCCTTTTCCATACTTCATTGCTGCACTTTTATGCCTTTTCCTGTCATCAATTAAATTCACTATCTTGTGCATTATCCAGGGATGCTGGGTGGGTATTTTGTTTGTACTTATTTGTTCCATTGCTACCTTCATTATTTCATGCCTCAGAGCCATCCACTCATTTTTTATTGTATTTCATTCAGTTGTTGCCTAATGCTTCCTTTGAAACTTTCAACAATTTCTAGTCTTTAAGTTTTTTGAAGGCCCATCTCCTTAGCTTCCTACTTAACAACGCTACATTTTTTGAGGGGGGGGGGAGAGGGGGAGGAACATATTTGTGGTTAAGGCAAGTGAAAAGGTACATTTGGTGCTGCAGGAGCTCATATAGACGAAGCGTAGATAGTGTAATTAGGTGAGTAGTTGAGTCGAAGAAAGATTTTTGGAAATGGTGGATGCGTTCTCTATCACCAGGTTTTATGCCCAACTATGAAAAAGCTTTTTCCTGTTGGAATGCAAATGTCACTCTGCTGATGGAACAAGTGCAGACCCTTGGCACAGGCCCTATTATAGCTCACTGTTGAAGGACAAAGACTGCACACAGATTATTAAAGGACGCTGATAAAGACTGAATTCCATCAGTTACTGAGCTGAAGCCACCAAAATTGTCATGTTTTACTTGGGTATAGTCAGGCCTATTCTTGTGTGGTATCAGACCGCACCAAAGACCTACATGCTTTTGGCAAAGACAGACTGTAGAGAACTGCTTCAATTGCAGGTATGAAATAATATATTACAGTCTCTAGTCTTTGAAACAGAGTTGGCGCCCGGTACATTATCTTAATAATTTTTTTTTTTTTTTTTTTTTTTGGGGGGGGGGGGGGAAAGGAGAGGGGGAGAAACATCTTTATTCCTCTCCTAAAACCAAGTAACTAAAGTGTTGATCTCACTAGGTTCACAAGGAAGACCCTTAAAAAATCTTTAATGTCCCTATTTGACTTTTGACATTTTACTTTGCATGGATGATGTCTACTTACAATAACAAGTTAGAAGTACAAGATTAAAATATTAACAAAAGTTAATAAATTTCGATCTGTTCCAAGTTTATATTGCATAAATAGTTAGGCTATATGCAAACAGTTATTGGTTTCACCAATATATATGATTCCATCTGCGCATGGATATAAGTGAGCAAATATAATTACATTATTTAGGACTCCTTACCAGAGACATGATTTTAAATTAAATTTCTTTGCTTTTACAACACAAACAACGCCTAATTCATGAAATAAAAATGACATCCATGTGAAGTTCGTGGGTTTTTAATTCAATCAACATATCTTACTCATTCACCAGACTGTTACTCATTCACTGAATGAAAGCAGTTGTCAGTTAAAGATTGCTGAAGATTGTTTCTAACTGTTGCAAATAATTTCATGTGTTTAATGTATTGTGGCAGATGGTTATATAGTTTTATTTCCTAATGGGAAAGGCTGTTCAAGACTACTTCTGGTTTACTTGGAAAGTGAGTGTTTTCCCTAATTTTATTTTATGAATATTAATAGAACTGTTTCTGGTGTATGCTTTAACGTATTTTCTAATATATTTGAGGCTGTGAAAGATATAATTACAAGGTTCAGCTAGGATATCAAGCATAATTTTATTAGAATCTGTTCACCTGTGAACATCAGCAGCTGCTGAGTTAGATTTTGTCTGTGGCTTGTATGATGTTTCAGCTGTGCTTATAGTGTTACTGTCATCTGCAGACAATATTTGTTTTTAATTAGTCAGCAAATAGTATCTGCAAAATTAAAATGTATATTAAAAATGGTGAACGAGGCGCCGTGTTTGATTTGACTGACTATGGAAATTCATGAGTAACTCCCAGTATAGATCCAGGAAGTATGAGTCCTACATTGGAGAGCATACCTCCATAATTGTTTTGGGAAGATGTTCTCAGACAAAATTAACACAAAGAAATGGTATCCCGCAAAGTATCACATGTACCATTGCTTTCTTTCCAGCTATATACAGAAAGCATAACCAATGTAGAAAGGAGACCATTTAAGTGTCCAGTATTTTGTGGTAGTTTTAAAATCTGTTGTTCATCTTCTAGAGCTAGTCACTTTGCACTTGGTACTTCAGAGACTGGAGGAAAAGACTGCATAACAATGTTCATGTTTTCCTCAAAGATAATGTCTTTGTTAATTTCATTTGTGTTTGATGAGGTTTTAGTTTAGTTCAGCTGCACCTTAAGAGCTCCCTGCCATCAGTTTCAACAATTTTATAGTGTTTCTGGGCTTGATATTTATTTTTGAGCTCACTTTGCGGTAATTCCTAAGGAACCTTATTGTGAGAGCATTGAAGTTCGAGTATGTTTTGCAAATACCATTGTAAAAGAAACTAGGGAATTGACAACACACTACAGTTTTACTGTGAATATCAGTATATTCTTACATAATTTGATTATGAGTTTAGCTGTTATGGTTCTGTTCAGTTTTCTCAGTTGGAAATATTGAATGCCATGCAATCATATCAGCTAGTTGGAAGTTAGTGAACTACTTGTAGCAATTGGTTGATGAATCCTCATCATACTACAAGTTTTTATGGCCAAGTCAGCTGCAGCTTCTATGGAATTTTTCGTCATTGTATGCTCACGAACACTGTGGTCATGAGCAATAGCACCTTTAGAAAACTAAATGAAACAGCTAGTGGTGGAAGCTAAAGAAATGAATGTTCTCCTATAGTGGTGGAACTAGTAGCCGCCAAAGTTTTTTTTTTTTTTTTTTTTTTTTTTTTTTTTTTTTTTTTTTTTTTTTTTTTTTTTGCAAACCCAAACAATTTTTAAGTTACCCATACACAATGAGATGAGTATTGTAACTACTGGTGTAAAATCCACTGTATTTTAAATATGCACTGTAACCTTGATTATTATAGGATGATGGCTCTAATCAAGGATACTTTACTGGTTACTCCATTATATTCCTAGAAAAAGGCCTAAGAATAGATTTACCAAGGTAGTTCATTGTCTTCGATCAGTAGTTATACACAATCACAATCAGTCTAGAATTGATTAGATGTGAACATTTGTTGAAATTGCTCATCTGTTTCAGCCCACTTTGTGCTCTTCTAACTGTTCAATGAGCATACCCAGCAGAGAATCTTGTGCTGGGCAGTTAGGAGTCCACCTAGTGTTGTCTTTTCAAAATGGTGATGAGAGATGATTTTGCTGGGTATTGGAGTATTTTGGAATTCACAGATACGAGATGTTAGAGGCAGCTGTTAAGAATGACTATAGTGAAAATTGAATCACTTCGTGCTTGCTTTCCTCCGTGTTGTGGTTGAAAAGGACAGCCATGGAAAACAGGTTGGTTTGGAGTGAGATGAAAGATAAAAAAGCTTCTGTTGGTCAGGTCAACTGCTTGATAGGGCATACCTGTTTCTTGTAACTGAGGAAAAGGACGCCATTTGAAATCACTTCTGTGTTGGAGATTCCTCTTTAAGCCGTGACTTCCTCCTCTGTCAGGAAGAACCAACATAGTTTTTTCCCTAAACTCTTGGGACACAGAGTGTAGTGCTTTTCCAAACCAGTTTTAAATACCTGTGTTTCTGATTCAAAGTATATTTGTTTTTCTTAGTGATTTATTCCCATTTTACCATTATCTCCTCAACAGTTGAACAGTTGTGGTTATTTTTGGAAAGTCACTAATGAGTATATTCTTGTGTGCCGTAACACCAATGAAACAATAATCTTTTCCTAGATCCACTTGGAAAAGGATGGTTTGCAAAACATGAACTGTAGGACTATAGGAAGGCAAAGTGGAGGTGTAATCAGCACAGTTAAAGAGAGAAGCAATTTGGTATGTCAAGGAAACTTTGTATGTGGTTATTAAATGTGTTGAAATATTGTACAAAGAAGATGTGAGAAACTGGTGCACACCTGAGAGGACATAATAAACTACTTAATTGTTCTGAAAGTCGGATACCTGATATGTGTCTCTGTGAGCCCTGAGCCACTCACACACTCTTTCTCTGAGAAAATGTTTTTAGGGCAATATTACATAAAACTATACCTCTGCATAAAACTTTTGTTTTTTGCTCATTGATTCATCTTACAATTAAGACTTTTTAATTGCTATTTTCCTTGAAATTTCTTATGAGAAGTACTCCTATATTTTAATTTTGATTGTTATTTTCACCATAGGTATTTTTTGTTTCAGGTCTTAGATGCTTCCATATGATGATATGACTGATAGACCCTTAAAATGTCCAATGAAGGGCCAGAAATGGAGCTGCAAGAGATACTGTTGTATAGTTCCAGGCATGGTGATTCTGTAATGGTACAGGAGCTTCTTGTAGCGCGCAAAGATGGAAAGATTAGATTGGACATAAGCTGCAAGGGTAAATAGTACTTAGCAGTTATTTGTCAAATGTAATTATAAACTTGATCCAGGGATGTAGGCCAAAACTGCGGCCAGCCTCCCGAGTATTGGCAGGTTTAACCATAAACTTTAGCAACATGAGGAAACGTGCAGGCACTGACCATGCCAAGGTCTGTGATAGGCCTGGCAAGCCAGTGATAGCATACGAGGCCGTTCGTAATTTTGTCCACAAAATATTTCTACGCTTACCCTTTACTTATTGTGCATGGTGTCCTTTGAAATACTCTCCTTTACAATTGATACACCACTCCCAATGCCATTTCCACTTCTGGAAGCAGTCTTGGTATGCCTCTTGCTGGGTCACATGAAGCACCGTCTATGAATTTTCTTTTATCTCATCCATTGTTGCGTATCTTTGTCCTTTCAAGGGGATTTTCAACTTTGGAAATAATAAAAAGTCTGCAGGGGCCAGGTCTGGAGAGAACGGAGGATGAGGCAATGAAGTAGTGGGGGTGCGTTATCATGTGCAAGAGCCATGAGGTGTCTTGCCACATTTCAGGGTGTTTTCTTTTCACATTTCCTTGGAGCATCGTAACAGGTCTCGATAGTACCATTGATTAACAATTTGTTCCTTTGGCATGAATTCATTATGATCTAGTTGTTCAAAATCAAAGAAAACTATCAGCATGACTTTGACATTTGACCTGACCTGATGAGCTTGTTTTGGTCTTGGAGAACTTTTCTTGACTCATTGTGAAGACTGAACCTTAGTCTCAACATCATAACCATAGACCCATGTCTTATCAGCAGTTATGATTCTCTTAAGGAACACCTTGTTCTCATTTGCGCATTCCAAAGCTCTTCATAGATTGTGAGGTGAAGGTCTTTCTGGTCTTGACACATGAGCCGTGGGACGAACTTGGTGCCAACATTATGCATTCCAAGACACTGTGTCAGGACTTCATGACATGATCCAAACGAAATGTTACAGTCTTCTGCAATCTCTTCTACAGTCAGTCTTTGATTGGCACGCAGACTTTTGTTGAAGTTCGTGACATGAGCATTGTTGACAGATGTTGAAAGGCATCCTGAATGAGGGTCGTCTTCAACTCCCGTGCAGCCATTTTTAACCGTGTGAACCATTTGTAGCACTGAGAGTGGCTTAAGTGCTCATCACCGTAGGCTTTCTGCATCATTTGATGTGTCTCTGTAAAGATTTTCATGATTTTTATGCAAAATTTAATGCTGATGCGTTTCTCCTCCGCCTCTGCCATCTCGAAATTCTCAAACTGTGTGTCACAATATTCTACTCAATACAGCACTGAACAATAACTAACAGACATACAACAATGAAACTTCCAGCAGTTACACATTAAACACAGGCATGTGCAGGGATGCCAACTGCATTTCACTCCAACACACTATTGGTGCGAAATTATGAATGTTTCGGATTTTTTTGAACAGGTTTCGTACTCTAAAGATATAACGTTTATTAGTCTAGATTGCTCCTAAAATGATATGACCAGTTTTGATTGTGCTAGCAATCATCTTCAGATCTAAAATAGACAGGAAGAAATTTTGTTCATAAAAAGTTCTTTGTACTTACAAAATGTTCAATGAAAAACGAAAAGAAAGTAACAAAGACCGTACCATGAAACACCATTACAGAGTGGGAGGAAAGGGACTAGCAAAGGTTGAAGCCAAGGGTGTTATGGGAACGTAGGATATACTGCAGGGAGAGTGTAGTGCTTCGAGAATTTCGGAGGAAATTCTAGAATCACTCGGCCTTCGAATGTTTTGAACACATGATATTTTAGATATGAGTAGGAGAAACGAATCAGCTGACTGTGCATAGTTTATTTGTATGTGCAGGTCAAAAAAGAACAGCCACGAGAAAAAACATGGGCACGGGGACTGAACGGCTGCAGACAAGTACTTACTGTACAGTCCACAAAGTTTCGTGTATGAGCAAAGAAGAACAAGAAAAGTTAATGTAGTATTCTGTGTTCTTTAATGTCTGTGATGATTATAAAAAGACTAGTGGACAGTTGAAAGTAGTTTCCTAAGGACACTCATTTGTTGGACGCGAATGAGAATAGAGACCTTTAAATTTTTTCATATCTCGGTTATGATCGATGCGAGACACATGTA
Organism: Schistocerca americana; assembly: GCF_021461395.2. Taxonomy (NCBI): domain Eukaryota; kingdom Metazoa; phylum Arthropoda; class Insecta; order Orthoptera; family Acrididae; genus Schistocerca; species Schistocerca americana. The sequence goes on from NC_060119.1 coordinate 347,960,358, forward strand.
AGCTATTTTGAAGAAGTGTATATGATTCTAATGTTCGGAGAATGAGTTAGCTTGCCGAAGTTATTGTTTATGAACGTTGAAAATATATTGTGATTGAATTGAAAAGTTTTCTACGAGTACAAAAAATAATTTCAAGAATAGAAAAGTAGTTAGTAAATTCCTTTAACCAGCAACATATCTTTGGAGAAGAAGCTGTTGGGAGATTCACATAGCGGATTAACCCAAGAAGAGGATCTGCTACACATATCGGGCAAGTTAACTGAATTGAGAGACGTGTGAGTCTTGCACGCCAGCACCACACTGTCTCTTGTTGTCGTCCGGAGAACATTAGAAGAGTTCCTGCAACAATTCAGGAAAGCTGGTGTTGGTAGGAAGGATGTACATGGCATCATCTGTGAAACACACAGTGTTTGGCTTCATGATCAGCAAGGGGTTTGGAGCAGGGGTGGAGTAGGAATGAACAAGGATATTGTGTAGGTTCGATGAATGGTGGAATACAAATGTGGGATGGTGGAGGGGGGGGGGGGGAGTATAATGGGTATAATTTTCCTCATTTCTGGGCACAAGAAGACATAATTGAAACTCGAGCAGAGAATATGATTCAGTTGCTTCAGTCCTGGGTTATACGGAATCACAAGGTAGTACGCAACTAGAGACAAGGCATGGAAGATCTGTTTCTGGACAAGGTTGGGAGCATAATTTGGTCTGTGGAGGCCTCAGTGAAACTCTTTGCATACATAGAGAGGGGCTGCTTGCCACTACAGATGGGAAGAGCATGCGTGTCTAGGCTGTAAGGAAAGGACTTCTTGGTATGGAATGGGTGTGTATGGAGGAACAGATGGAGCCGCCCTTGAGGTGGAAATCAATATTGAGGAAGGTGGCTTGTTGAGTTGGGTAGGACCTGGTAAAGCAAACGAGGGAGAAAGTGTTGAGGTTGTGGAGGGATGCTACCCCTCGCACTGCTTGTCTTGTGCCGCCTCCTTACCACACAACCCACCCCAGACTGCTGCACACATTAGGTGCAGGCAAGTTCGCGATGGGCCCCAGAGGATGGAGACAGTAACCATGTGTGTGTAAGTTGTGCTTGCATGAATGTGTTCATGCGTGTGTTGTATTTCAGGAGGAGGACTGTTTTGTCTGAAAATGTTTAGCCTCTTTTCATTGTCCCTGTCAGCAACTCAATGCCTCAATGTGTTAATAGTGATCTGTCCTTTTGTATTGTTATTCCATCCTGGACTTTCCATTGTGCCATTACATAATAAAATTTATTGTATTAAAACAAAGTTAAACAATATACAAAATAATTTTGGCAGGTTAATTTATGGTAGTAAAAGAGCTCAACAGCAGAGAATAACAAAGTGTGGGTAGAGTATATGAGAAGATAAAACAATAATTCTAATGAGCAGGCTGCTAATTGATAATGGAAGTTGCTCTTTTGTAAATTATGAAGTAATTTAATAAATAAAATGCTAGGTACAAAAAAAGGAAAGTTGTACCATCAAAAAGTTCATTCATAACAATAAATTACAAAATAAATTATCAAATAAAAAGCAAAATACAGAAGGGCAGAGAGGAAACATTGTGCCACTGATAAGTTCATTGCATCCATCAGGGTTCTTTTACTACCATGAGTTGGCTTGCTGACATTAATTTGTATATTGTTTAATTCTGTATCAGTGTAACAAATTTTATTACGTAACTGTGCTTCAGTGGTGCCTTCTAGGAAATGCGTGCATGTTTTTAGTACTTACATATAACTTGATACACTATTTAATAATATTTTATGGTGTCTGCTTTGTCCCTTTCTTTTCTTTCTGTATTGTACATATTGTAAGTAAATAGAACTTTTTATGAACAATATTCTTTCTTACATGCCTGTCTGAAAGGATAGACACTGTTGACAATCCATAGCTGTATGAAATACTTCAGCTTTAATTTCTGACTTAGAATGCATTGAGACCATCTATATTAGGTCCAGATCTACTATCCAACAGTGACATGTGAAAATTTGTGCCAGACTGGGACTCAAATCTTGAATTTCCTGCTTATTGTGAGCAGTCACCTTAATCACTTCGGCTATCTGCGCACCCTCAGCAGACCAACCTATATGTCCATGTGTCACACTATCTATGTCATTATATCATAGTCCACTTAATTCATTACCCATGCTTGAACCATTATTTGTATTCCTGCGACAGGTAGAATGAGACAGTGAATAATTGGGACAAATGATGATGATGTCGTGTGCCCACCAAGGCCTGTAATACTTACGCACATGTCTGAACGAACAGACATTGTTGATGCTCCACAGCTGTATGAAATACTGCAAAATGACTTCACTCACTGTGAGTTACTTAACATCAGCTGTATTATGTATAGATCTATTACCTAATAGTGACCTATAAAAATTTGTGCCACACTGGATCTCATACCCGAATTTCCTGCTAATCTTGGATGGCAGCTTTAACCAGTTCGGATGTCTGTGCATGCTGTCCAGACCGACCCAAAATCTAGGGGACTGCATTTAGTGGGTTACAGTATAATGATGTAGACCGTGTGCCATGCATAGTTTGTGTTGGTCTTGGGACCAAGCTTGAATAGCTGAAGTGGCTAAGGTGACTGCTCACTGTGAATGTGAAATATGTGTTTGAGTCCCAGTCTAGCGCAAATATACATATTCCACTGTTGAGTAGTAGATCTGAATGTAATACAGCAGGTACCAAGGAATTTGCAGTTGGTGAAATATTTTCGAAATATTTTTTCTGTCCATTTTAGATCTGAAGATGATTTTTAACATGGTCAAAAGTGATTGCTTCATTTTGTAAACTTGCAACCAAGACAAGCAAAGGCTATATTGACATTTAAGATTGATTTTCCACATTCTTGACCATATCGAGCATTATAGTATTTAAAAGAATTTGGAATCAATGTATTTAACTGAGGATCACATTCAACATTCTACAGATTGTTTCTGTGTGATTTATGTAATGAAAGATTGTATTATTGAGCTCAATTAGCAAATCCATCAACAAAAATAATCAATTTTTGAAATATAAATAACTGGATAGATAAAAAAATCTACTTATCTAGCAGCAGCAGCAGCAGCAGCAGCAGGAGCAGGAGAACACACACATAAAGGGTTTTACAGTTTGCTAGCTTTTTGAGCCAATGGGCCTTTTTCTGTCCGAAGGGTTGAGGGGAAGGAAGAGGAGCGAAGGAAAAGGAATTGTGAGAATTAGGAAAAAGAGTAGAGTTTGGAAAAGTCGCCCAGAACCCAGGGCAGGGGAGACTTACCAGACGGGATGAGAAGGAAAGACTGACGTTCAGTAAGTCTCACCTGACCTGGGGTTCTGGGTTACTTTGCAAATGCTACCCCCTTTCCTAAACCTCACCAGTCCTTTTCCTTCACCCCTCTTCCTGCCCCTTCAGCACTGCTGCCAGAAGCAGGAGCCACTGGCACCAAAAGCACAAACTGTAATATCTTTAATATCTGTGTTCTCTTGCTGCCTCTTTGTGCATAGATTTTTTATGTATCCAGTTACTTATGTTTTCAGTTATTGAACCTGATTAATATTTCTTTAAGGTGATCTTCTTCAGTACCTTTGTGGCTTAAATTATTTTGTGCGATGATTGTAGTAATGAACCTTGTGGTGTAGCTTGTAATACTTGATAGCACACTACTATGGTCAGTAGCCTCTAAAATACTCGAACCACAAAATTGGCTATTTCAACATATTACTTGCACATTGTTACTACCAGAGAAAAGCAAGTTACAGTAATTACCAATGCTGTGCTTCTACTGAAACACTTTGTTGAGCAGGAGGTATATAATGAGACTGTTCAGGCAAGAATAGGCAGAAGTATATGGAGTGATAGAGGAGCAAATAACTGGACATCAAAACAGAGGTGGTGGGAAGACTGTATTGATATTCTCAGGCTGCTGATTGCCGCAGTAGAGGAGATGGACTCTTTCAGTGAGTTCCTTGGCTTTCAGCCAACTGATTACAACAACATTTAAGTAAGTCTGCCACACACATTTAGCAAGGGCAGAAGCTTTAATTAGTAGTATGCTCTTCGCTCTCTTTTGTGTATACCATTGCCTTATATGTAAAATAAGGGAAAGGCAACCACTTACTTATAGGGGATTGGTGTGCGGTGCACAGGAACACATAATAGAAAACGGTTTTCTATTACCAGTATGTATTTCTGTGCACCATGCACCAATCCTCTGTAGGTAAGTGGTAAGTGGTTCTCTTACATATTTTTCCATTGTGGAATTTCCGTTGCTGTTATTTATTGTGTTGTACTTATAACTTTGCGAATCTCTGTCCCTCTTTCCCTCCCCCCTCTCCCTCCTTCGTCCCTCTGCTTGGCCTCCCACTCCACCTCTCCCCACCCTCTCCCTCTCCTATTCCCGCTCAGTCCCCTACCACTTTTTTGAGTCCTAGTATGGAAATCTATTACTTTACCCTGGTTGTCTGTAAGCCACATAAGCTTGATGAAGGAACCCAAGAAAATTTTTGTGCGAGTATGTACTTTATATCACATACATTTAGCAACATCCATGATGGCCTTCCTGTCACTAAAACTGTATACTGGGTGAGAAGTTTTTGTGTCTGGAACTTCTCCCCAAAGTTCATAGAGGTATTTTTGAAACACCCTGTATATTAGTCACTGTCTCATATTCCAATATATTGTGGTTAGAACAATAGGTAATGTTAATGAAAATGAAAGTAAATGAATGTGACATCAAGAAGAGCAGATAATAACATTTCAATTCCTGCAGAAAGTGACACACTATGCCATTTGTCAACATGGATCTGTAGATGACAGTGGCACTGTTGACCTCTGCATGCCTCCAATAGTGCATACTACGAACTCAAACTTTAGGGAATGAAATCTTCAAAGATTTCAGAGTAAAAGTTTTAGTTGAAATCACTTTATTCATTAACACAGTCAGAATGCTGTCTCTTACTGCCACAAATTTCAAGTTCCTCCAAAATGCCCACTGATCTCAAAATTAGATACCTCAGCATTTGTAATTTAAATAATTGATAATTTAAATATAAATCCCCAGATCATGAAAAAATCATTTAATCAGATGAGGGAGATCTAAGGGAATGAACTTACATATGAAGTATGCTTTACATAATCACTTTACAGTACGAAAATTGTCTATTTTTAACTGTTAACACAGATGCAGCTACAGACAGTTGCTAGTAAATTGTTGCACACCAAACATTATTGTGTTGTTTCCGCTAATTAAATACATTTGTAAAGTGTACTTAAGGTAAGGAAAGTGACATGAAACACAACTGTTGAGAAAACTCTTACCATCATGCACTGCAAGCCACTTTCTTATTTTGAGTAGAAAATATCTGTATATTACTGTCTGAGACTTTGTATTTAAATAAATATTGGTTATAGATATGGTATCATGTTCGTGTCAGACTCTTGGATGTATAGAAAACAGTTTAATATGGAACTTTTAAGTTACTTTTGTCATCTTATTGCAGTAGCTCACATCACAAAATTCTTTTCTGATTCAGGTTTTGGTAACAGCAACATATTTTCAGATGGATCACTTTCTCAGATTCAGCAAGAATGGGGAAAATAACTAAATGCAGCAATACTGACAAAACCGTACTATTAATTCCTATTATCATTTAGGGTAGCAATACAGTCAAAATGCGGTTACTGTAATGTTTCTAAATCATTTTATTAGTTGTGAATTGCTCAGCAAGGTTCATTTGCTAATTCATTACAGTTTTCAACTTCTTGGTGATGAATTAACATTCATGGAGGTATTCATCACATATTTGGTAATTGTTAGTTTCATGTTAAATTTCAGGGAAGAGCAAAAGTAATTTAGGCTGGACACCTTTACACCTTTCTACATACTTTGGCCATAAAGATGTGGTTGAACTTCTCTTGACCCATGGTGCGGATATCAATGCTGTTAATGATGTTGGAGATACGGCATTGCACAAAGCAGCATTCACTGGCAGAGAGGTGAGATGTATATTGAGCCACTGTTTCAAGTTTTCATACTACAGAATTTAGCAAAGATTATGTTCAGTTACCTGTAGTTTATACCAGTGAATATTAAATGGGTAATAACATCTGAAGGGTAGGTTATTTACATGTTGTAATAAAATAGCCATGACAGTGTGACATTTACATTGAAGATGAGAAAAATGTTAGCATCTCACTTTTCATTTTCTTCTTTTAGGAGTTTTAATGAAGTGAAGTGAGGAGTATGTGACTGAAACATCTGTGACCAAATGTGAGACATTAGATAATGTAATTTTGAACATAGTGTACAAGCCACTTCTGTTGCTTTTGGTCTTTTTTATGTTATAATTTACGAAACTGTACATTTGAATTGAGTTATATAGCTTCCATTATGGACTGTAATATAGTAGATTAAACTCAGATTGATTAAATAAATATGTTGTCTCTGTAGATGACGGTTGGTAGTTTTTGAAATGATGTACTATAGTGCTATGGGTAGATAATATTGTTGCAATTACAAGATTTTTACAGTAATTATGTTTGAAATAACTTCAGTACAGGCTATTAACATTTAATTAATCAAACAGCTGAATAATAGTTATACACAAAGAGACCCCTTTCATTTGCTATAACAACATGATAGACTCTGTAATCATAGTGATCTGGCCCTGCCATTCACAATCTGAGCATCTTAATGTGATGTGATCACATTGAAGTGCCAATATTAACACTTGTCAGAGACTTATGTAGGGCATAAGTGTTCCTGGCAAGTGGTCTATGAATACCGTAGTTGCAAAGGAAGGAAGGTATAAGCAGATAGTCCAAAGTGAATTACAGAAGAGGCTTGAAAAAACTTTTGATAAAAATGTAAAAAGTTGTAATATATGTTTGAGAGCAGTCAATAACAGAAGATGCTCGAGTGTGGCTGGCAGACGATCTCTAGATATTGTAGAGGGAAAAGCATATTAAGAATGAAATCAGGCAAAAATTACTTTGAGTGAGATGCACTTTGACATAGTTGTATTGTTAAAAATTGTTGGTGTAGGCTGTGTATTAGGTACCCACAAAATATGTGCCATTTGAGTTTACCTTCATACAAGTAGTTAAAGTTAGATAATATTTGTGTAAATTATTTCTGAGGTGTATAAATGTGGACCTTCTTAGGAAAGTTTGGTGATGAAATCTTCTTGAGTTATCAAAAGAGTAACAATCCTATTCTGTCAATCCTTTCGCTGTTACAAACTTGCCCATTGCATTTCATGCTTGAGGCAGCTTTTTATATAGCTCTAATGCTTGCCAAATGCTGGTACCTGTGCTGAGAGATGGTAATCTGCCCAATTTGGAATACTTATCATCTGATTTTTCGAAAACTATCAGGTGAAAAAATTTGATTTTTGAATATCTTATGGTTCGGTATCTTCACTCAATATAGAACTGTATTTCTTTTCGTTACCTATCATATATCCTGTGCTGCAACAAATTAAGTAAAACATAACATGAAATTTTAAAGATTTCAGATAGGTAAAAATGGAGTACGTAAACTTTGCATTTGGTTGATTTTAGATCATATATTGCAGTCAATGAAATGTTGATAAGATATCAAAATTTTATTTAAAATTGAGAGCAGAAGTGGGTATCTCATTATGTTTTTGAGTTATTGAGTTTTATATCTGAAGGATAGTTGCGCGAGAGGGGGGGGGGGGGGGGGGGAGTGCACAGTCAAATCCTTATGCACTGTGAATCATGCAGTCATGTGAATTGCCATATCTTATAAACAATTCAAGGTATTGAAATGAGGTTTTTTGCAAATGATTGCATGCAATGAGGCACAGAGGTATGGAAGTAACTTATTCACAGCAGTGAAAGATCGGTAGCTCAGGACATATTTGGACATCCATAACATTGTAGGAAAATCCAAACAGTGTGCGTATACATGTCTACAACACCTGGGGAATGGCATAGCAGGATGTGTATACACACCCACAACAGCGAAAGGGTCTTGTAGGATACTCTTATTCATGTACTATGGACAAAGCTTCTCTGTTTTTCAAAGAAGCAATTGAACCAATTACACAGTCTCAAACCTGCAAGCACCAGACACTAGCAGAGGAGATGATAGTGTGAGGGGAAATAGATTGTTATGTGTCAGTGCTACCAATGCATATTTTACATAGCTGCCTGAATTGCTGTCAACCAGGAGTGATCTTGAAAAATTTATCTAACTTCATCAATCCATATGAAAGTTATGGGGAAGCTGCCATTCTGGTCGGATAGACTGTCATACCATGTCTAGTAAAAGAAGTTTGTTGTGACTTGTCAGTGCAATAAAATTTCTCAGTTTGCTTGACACACAATTTCTCAGAGTGTCTGCAATATTTCAGAAGGCATACACTGCCCTCACAACATTTGATGAAGCGCTAGTGTCTTGCGTTGTATCTCCGTTATATAGTCATTGTTGGAAGATATAGATCCATGTAAGTGGGTTATGGTATATCCCATGTTCCATGCAGGGTGTATACGCGAATGAGAAAAAAAAAAATTCCTGCATTTTTCCCAGATTTCCCAGTTAAAAATATACTTTTTCCCTGTTGCAAATACACTTTTTCCATGTTAAGTGACAGTATACTTTTCCTCGGAACTTATAACTTATCAATCCTTTGAGTGGTTATGGTTTTATACACTGGCATTGAATTTCCCAGCACTTTAGAAAACGAAACTCAGGGGAAAAAACATGTTTTGGAAAGATGTCTGATGTGCAGCAATATGTACACTGCATATTTTCGTATAAATTTGAATTCCACCAAACACTGCATGTTACTTTTTGAGATTGCGATGCGCTTTTGTAAGCCAGTCATACCTCATGTCACGTGATCTCGGCAGATTATCTCAGTGACTATTCAGAGCATAGGATATGTGATGGAGTCATCCAATAGCAAAACCACTGTTAAGTAGTGCGAACATACAATAGGAAAAATTAATACTTTAAATAATATGCATAGCACTGCTACAAAAAAGTTTCACATGTAATATTGGTCTCGAAGATTAATGAGCTGTAAGAGAAGCTAAGATCTCACATATAATGTTGATCTTGTTTGCGTGTCTTATGCTTTAAGATACATCACACAAATTTGCCAGTAAAATTTTTAACAACATCATAAAGGTCTTATCTTCTAGGCTCGAAATTATTCTAAATGGTATTCCTCAAAGAGTTGATTTTTAAATGAGAGTCAAACACTCTGTGATTTAAGAAATTCATCGTACATTCTTGCACTTAGTTCATCTTGCGTAAAAGGAAATTTACTTTGAAAGTAACGCTTTTCAAACAACCATTCGCAGTATTTTCCTGCAACCTGTTAGAAATAGGTTCGTTTCAGTAGTTGCCGGAGAGTGCCAGATAACAGGCGTCACCGCGCTTGCGTAGCTACTATGACGCGGGAAGCCTGTATGTTCATACGTGTAAAACATTAAAAGATCTTACATTATGACATAAAAGAAAGAAGACATTAGAGGATGCTCAAGAGCATCAGAATTTGGTGAATCATAGTAAAATTCAGCTTAAAGTGCACATTCGTAAGTACAGATTCGGGTGTAAATTCTTTTGCAGTACCAGGACTGTATTATCTCATGTTTGGTTCTTTATTATGGCATAATTCCATAGGTGCTAGGTGAAAATGTGCACTTGAAATGCAGCGAACAGTTGAAACTAGCCAATAGTGCAGAATTAAACACTTCATTTTGAATAAATTGACTGCCTCAGCGGGAAAGATTAATGAAAGCCAAATTTCTTTAGCAAACTGACAAAAATAACTTCATTGTTCTGCAAGACGATTAATGCTTGACTGTCAGACAGGTGGAAATAAAATAAAATCTGAAACTAATAACATATTTCAATTCAGCCTTCCGTAATTATGTGAATGTATTTTAATTCACTTGATAGCTCTCGGCCACATAAATTTATTTTGTTTTCGTTTAACGTGAGAGCAATAAATGAAGAGGAACCAGCAAAATCACTGAATGCAAACATGAGTCACATGAAGACTACCCACCTTACTATTACAATTCAAGACTGCTCTGTGCTTCAGTCCTGGATCTACGGTATTTCCGAACCGGGGCAGTACTGGATAGCTGCAGATTATCACAGTCATCTCCTCTTATCGGGGAAGCTGTAAGCTTGTGTTACACCGGCATCACTCCACCATAAAATGGGACAGCACTTGGTGTTCAGATTGGTGACATTGTCTTGTGTTGTGCTGCTGGTGGGTGCCCTGTGCGCTGCAAAGAGTTCGCTGTCGACTTGATTTGGAGAATAGGGCCAAAAGTGACTTGGACGGTGATGGGGTTGCTGTGGGTGGGACGATAACACCAGACTCTTAGAAATGACTTGGGCCATGGGCGCAGGAGAGAGCTCTGGCAGAAGTGGTTCCTGCTGTCCCTGCCTTCGGCTGTTGTGAACAGTCTTCTGCACCCAGGTCCTGATGAACTGGTTGAAGGCTAGAAACAATGTAGGAGAGTGAAAAAGATATAGGATCATATGGGGGCATAATCTGTGGAAGGGCCACCATGAACGAAAGGTAGAAAAGAGGACCAAGAACAGGAAGAGCTGGCTTCTTCCAGATGTGGGTGGAGGTGGCATAGGAGAGTCGTCCACTGGGGGTTGGTGTCGATTTTGGTAGTGGGTAGCCAGCCGGTCTTCTGTCTGCAATATGAAGACATGCTGACCATGCCGGCTGTGGATGACTGCTGGGATCCAGCACTCATGGCGACTAAACACGCAAACCCAGATTGGAGTTCCAGGTGTGTAGTGCATCTTCTGAGGTGCCTTTGGTGGCCTTGGTGTAGGGAGCAAGAGATTCAACACTAAGCTTGGCTGACAGCCATGCATACACTTCGGCAAGCTCTTCTCACCCATGGAAGAGAACCTGCAGGAAGTAAGAAAGTATGTGGTGCAGTATATTCGTCCAAGGTTGTGTCACCATCCACTTCTTCATTTGTGTCTTAAACGTGCAGATGAGGTGTTCTGCCTTCACATTTGACTGAACATGAAACGGGTTCGTGAATATGTTGAATACCATGGTGTGCTCAAAAATCCTGAAAAGTATGATGGATGAATTGAGGACCATTGTCAGTTATCGGGGTGCAGTGCAGGGCAGTCCTTCAGTGGATAAGATACAAGTGGGAACCTAACCATTGTATTTGCCTTAGTGGAGCAGCAGTTGACTACAAACAGAAACTGGGAGTTGGATTTTATGACCACCAATCAATAAGCACTCAAGAAGGGAGCGTTGAAGTTAACATGGACCTGAACCCACAGCTGTGATGGCTCAGGCAATGGTGTACAATATTGTGAGAAAGAGGCCTGATGACCTGCACATTTAGAGCGAGGGCTGATTAAGTGTCCTATCCCACAATCAGTTCCAGGCCAGTAGACATAGTGTCAGGCCAGTATCCTCATGTGCAAGATGTCCCAGCGAAGAATGTCTTTGGAACAACCACCTGTGGAACAGCGTTCCTGTGGCAATAAGAGAATACCATTGAGAGGCATGAATCTGTGTCTCAGCAAAAAATAATTGCAGACGGGATCCAATGAACAAGCCAGAGGTCTCCCATGCCACTCTTGCTGAACATATTGTTGCACTTGACGAAGGACAGAGTTGGAGGTCATAGCGTGAGTGATGCGAGAACTGCTAATAGGGAATCCACCAACTGTCCAGCTATCTTCCTCGTCGAGATAAAAACTAAATACTTTATCTTGATCAAAATTAGGGTCAGGTCCCATCAGAAAAAGCAAAAGACCATCGCATTAGAGTGCTGAACAGTGGGTATGAAATGAAGCTCATAATTATGTCTGCTGTGAAACAGGGCCCACCGTTAGTCCATGAGTTGTCTTGTTAGGTAAATGTGTCACAGACTAAAAAGAGACACCAATGGCTTGTGATCAGTCACCAATGACAGTGAGATGCGGGCGTAACTATAGGTTACCATATCTACCATTATAAGGACAATGGCTATGCTACCAAAGTGCTCTGCGTTACCACCTAGACATCCTGCAGTGTTTGGAGCTACAGGCATCAGTATCACCAAAAGTTCACATGGAGGGCATACCATTAAGGCTCATAGTTAGTGTCCTCAGGTCTTTGACAAGTGCACTGTCAAAAGAGGTAGTCACCACACAAGGTGCTCCAGTGGGACACAGCTGTCACCAGATCGAAAATTCAACACATTTTGTGGATATTGTCAGAACATTAAAATCAGACACTGGTAACATATTGGCACTTTTTAAAATTATTATTATTATTTCTTTACTATCTCAGACGTTAAGTCTGGTTAAAAATGGAAAGTGACGCGGACCTTGATCAAGCGTCACTTCCTTTTAACTGTACGGTATATGTTATATTGCATTTAGGAACTTTCGGGTAATTGAACGTGTATCAATAATTACGGATTTCTGTAGTATATATATAAGTTTGGATGTAGCTGTATTGCATTGATGTACTGGTGGATATTGTGTGGTATGACTCCTGTAGTTGATAGTATAATTGGTATAATGTCAACTTTATCCTGATGTCTCACGTCCTTTACTTCCTCAGCCAGTTGGATGAATTTTTCAATTTTTTGTCCTGTTATCTTCTGTATATTTGTTGTATTGGGTATGGATATTTCGATTAGTTGTGTCAATTTCTTCTTTTTATTGGTGAGTATGATGTCAGGTTTGTTAAGTGGTGTTGTTTTATCTGTTATAATGGTTCTGTTCCAGTATAATTTGTATTCATCGTTCTCCAGTACATTTTGTGGTGCATACTTGTATGAGGGAACGTGTTGTTTTATTAGTTTATATTGTATGGCAAGTTGTTGGTGAATTATTTTTGCTACATTGTCATGTCTTCTGGGGTATTCTGTATTTGCTAATATTGTACATCCGCTTGTGATGTGATCTACTGTTTCTACTTGTTGTTTGCAAAGTCTGCATTTATCTGTTGTGGTATTGGGATCTTTAATAATATGCTTGCTGTAATATCTGGTGTTTATTGTTTGATCCTGTATTGCAGTCATGAATCCTTCCGTCTCAATGTATATATTGCCTTTTCTTAGCCATGTGTTGGATGCGTCTTGATCGATGTGTGGCTGTGTTAGATGATACGGGTGCTTGCCATGTAGTGTTTTCTTTATTTATATGAGTGATTGCTTTGTGTATTTTGCTAGTTTCTGCTCGTTCTAGAAAGAATTTTCTTAAATTGTCTACCTGTTCATAATGTAGGTTTTTTATGTCGATGAATCCCTTTCCTCCTTCCTTTCTGCTTAATGTGAATCTTTCTGTTGCTGAATGTATGTGATGTATTCTATATTTGTGGCATTGTGATCGTGTAACTGTATTGAGTGCTTCTAGGTCTGTGTTACACCATTTCACTACTCCAAATGAGTAGGTCAATATTGGTATATCATAAGTATTTATAGCTTTTGTCTTGTTTCTTGCTGTCAATTCTGTTTTCAGTATTGTTGTTAGTCTTTGTCTATATTTTTCTTTCAGTTCTTCTTTAATATTTGTATTATCTATTCCTATTTTTTGCCTGTATCCTAGATATTTATAGGCATCTGTTTTTTCCATCGCTTCTGTGCAGTCACTGTGGTTATCCAATATGTAATCTTCTTGACTATGCTATTTTTCTTACATTTGTCTGGTCCAAAAGCCATATTTATATCATAGCTGAATACTTCTGTTATCTTTAGTAATTGGTTGAGTTGTTGATTTGTTGCTGCCAGTCGTTTTAGATCATCCATGTATAGCAAATGTGTGATTTTGTGTGGGTATGTTCCAGTAATATTGTATCCATAATTTGTATTATTTAGCATGTCGGATAGTGGGTTCAGAGCAAGATAGAATCAGAAAGGACTTAATGAGTCTCCTTGGTATATTCCATGCTTAATCTGTATTGGCTGTGATGTGATATTTTTTGAATTTGTTTGGATATTAAGTGTGGTTTTCCAATTTTTCATTACTATGTTTAGGAACTGTAGCAATTTGGGATCTACTTTGTATATTTCCAATATTTGTAGTAACCATGAGTGGGGTACACTATCAAAAGCTTTTTGGTAATCAATGTATGCATAGTGTAGTGACCTTTGTTTAGTTTTAGCTTGATATGTCACCTCTGCATCTATTATCAGTTGCTCTTTACATCCTCGTGCTCCTTTGGAACAGCCTTTTTGTTCTTCATTTATAATTTTGTTCTGTGTTGTATGTGTCATTAATTTCTGTGTAATGACTGAAGTTAATATTTTGTATATTGTTGGTAGGCATGTTGTGGGGCGATATTTAGCTGGGTTTGATGTGTCTGCTCGATCTTTAGGTTTCAGATAAGTTATTCCATGTGTAAGTGTATCAGGGAATGTGTATGGGTCTGCAATGTAACTGTTAAATAATTTATATTTAAAAACAAAGATGATGTGACTTACCATACGAAAGCGCTGGCAGGTCGATAGAAACACAAACAAACACATACGTACACACAAAATTCTAGCTTTCGCAACCAATGGTTGCTTCGTCAGGAAAGAGGGAAGGAGAGGGAAAGACAAAAGGATGTGGGTTTAAAGGGAGAGGGTAAGGGGAAAAAGGGACAGGTATACACTCGCGCGCGTGTGCACACACACACACACACACACACACACACACACACACACATCCATGATGGATATGTGTGTGTGTGCGAGTGTATACCTGTCCTTTTTTCCCCCTAAGGTAAGTCTTTCCGCTCCCGGGATTGGAATGACTCCATACCCTCTCCCTTAAAACCCACATCCTTTCGTCTTTCCCTCTCCTTCCCTCTTTCCTGACGAAGCAACCATTGGTTGCGAAAGCTAGAATTTTGTGTGTATGTATGTATGTGTTTGTTTGTGTTTCTATCGACCTGCCAGCACTTTCGTATGGTAAGTCACATCATCTTTGTTTTTAAATATATTTTTCCCGCGTGGAATGTTTCCCTCTATTATATTTATATTGTTAAATAATTTACTTGGATGTGAATGTGTTGAGGTGAACTTCTTTAGCCAGAAATTTGCTATATTATCTTTTCCAGGGGCTTTCCAATTGTGAGTAGAATTAATTTCTTGGGTGACTTCATGTTGAAAAATTATCACTTCAGGCATTTGTGGTATCATCTTGTATGTGTCTGTTTCTGCTTGTATCCACCGTGCATGCCTGTTATGTTGTACCGGGTTTGACCGTGTGTTGGTCCAGAAGTGTTCCATGTCTGTTATGTTTGGCGGATTCGCTATTTTAATGTGTGTGTTATCTATTGTCTGGTAAAATCTCTTTTGGTTTGTGTTGAATGTTTGGTTTTGTTTCCTTCTATTTTCACTTTTTTTGTATCTTCTAAGTCGTTTGGCCAATGCTTGTAATTTCTTCTTCTTTTCATCTAATTGCTCTATCGCTTCTTGTTGTGAGATTTTACCTAACCTTTTTCTCTTTTTTTGTGACATCTCATTTCTTATAAATTGTGTTAGCTGTCCGATGTCTTTTCTCAGTTTTTCTATTCTGATCTGTAGCCTGTGTTGCCATGCTGGTTTTGTGGGTTTCTTCTGTGTGTTGGTTGGTTCTGATCTCTGCCTAGTGTGTATATTTAGTGTAGTGAGTGCTCCTATATAAACCAGTAGTTGTAACTCTTCCATAGTTGTGTTTTCATTTATTTTGTTGTGTATGATTGTGTTGATAGTTTTTATTGTTGTTTCGACTTGTGGGTTATTTGGCGGTCTATGCAAGAATGGTCTAATGTCTGTATTTGTGTCTTTGTATTCTATATATGTCAGCTGAAATTTTTCTTCTGTATCTAACATGTGTGTCACTTTGTGTTCTATTTGTGCTTGTTCTGGTGGGTGTCTTACGATTTCTTTTCCTCTGATTGTTTAATTGATGCATGTTGTTCTTTGTTTGTTTACTCTGGGATGTTTGAGTCCATTACTGTATTTTCTGCTTCTTCTGATTGCACATTATTTGTTCCAGCATTTGTTGTACTTGTTGTTTGATGTTTTCTAATTCTGACTGGGGTATCCTGTTATTTTTGATTATTACACGGATCTGATCAGCTAGTCATTGTTCTGTTATAAATTTTAATTCTGGGTATCTGGTAATAAATGTCGTGTATACTTGTAATCTGTATCCAGTTGTGTTGGTTCCTAGGTTTGTTGCTTGGTAATAACAGAACATGAGGTGTCGATTAACTTAATCTGACCATCTCATCCTCTGTCTTTGTTTTCCTTCTAGGGTGGTTGTAGGAAACATATCCTGCAAAACACCTCTACTTGGATTTAAATCATTTTCCAGTTGGCTAACAGTGTCGTTACCAGTGTGAGTGGGCATAGGGTTCAAGCGTCGTCCCCGACCATGACGGCGCTTGTCCGAGGCTTCTTTAGTTCTGTCCTGAACCAACTGATCACACTAAAAGGGGGGGGGGGGGGTAAGCCTTATTAGTGGTTTGTTCTTTTCGTCGCCTTTTACGACTGGCAGAACATACCGGAGGCCTATTCTTTTCCCGGGCCTCCCCGGGGTTTATTATTATTATTATTATTATTATTATTATTATCTTTCCTTTCTCAGACCTTAGGTCTGGTTCGGAATGAAAGTGACGCGGACCTTGATCAAGCATCACTTCCTTTTAACTGTACGGTATATGTTACATTGCGTTTAGGGACTTTCGGGTAATTGAACATGTATCAATAATTACGGATTTCTGAAGTTGTATATATAAGTTTGGATGTAGCTGTATTGCATTGATGTACTGGTGGATATTGCGTGGTATGACTCCTGTAGTTGAAAGTATAATTGGTATAATGTCAACTTTATCCTGATGCCACATGTCCTTGACTTCCTCAGCCAGTTGGATGTATTTTTCAATTTTTTCTCCTGTTTTCTTCTGTATATTTGCTGTATTGGGTATGGATATTTCAATTAGTTGTGTTAATTTCTTCTTTTTATTGGTGAGTATGATGTCAGGTTTGTTATGTGGCGTTGTTTTATCTGTTATAATGGTTCTGTTCCAGTATAATTTGTATTCATCATTCTCCAGTACATTTTGTGGTGTATACTTGTATGCAGGAACGTGTTGTTTTAAAAGTTTATGTTGTAAGGCAAGCTGTTGATGTATTATTTTTGCGACGTTGTCATGTCTTCTGGGGTATTCTGTATTTGCTAGTATTGTACATCCGCTTGTGATGTGATCTACTTACTGTTTCTATTTGTTGTTTGCAAAGTCTGCATTTATCTGTTGTGGTATTGGGATCTTTAATAATATGCTTGCTGTAATATCTGGTGTTTATTGTTTGATCCTGTATTGCAATCATGAATCCTTCTGTCTCACTGTATATATTGCCTCTTCTTAGCCATGTGTTGGATGCGTCTTGATCGATGTGTGGCTGTGTTAGATGATACGGGTGCTTGCCATGTAGTGTTTTCTTTTTCCAATTTACTTTCTTTGTATCTGTTGATGTTATGTGATCTAAAGGGTTGTAGAGGTGGTTATGAAATTGTAGTGGTATAGCCGATGTATTTATGTGGGTGATTGCTTTGTGTATTTTGCTAGTTTCTGCTCGTTCTAGAAAGAATTTTCTTAAATTGTCTACCTGTCCATAATGTAGGTTTTTTATGTCGATAAATCCCCTTCCTCCTTCCTTTCTGCTTAATGTGAATCTTTCTGTTGCTGAATGTATGTGATGTATTCTATATTTGTGATCGTGTAAGTGTATTGAGTGCTTCTAGGTCTGTGTTACTCCATTTCACTACTCCAAATGAGTAGGTCAATATTGGTATAGCATAGGTATTTATAGCTTTTGTCTTGTTTCTTGCTGTCAATTCTGTTTTCATTATTTTTGTTAGTCTTTGTCTATATTTTTCTTTTAGCTCTTCCTTAATATTTCTATCATCTATTCCTATTTTTTGTCTGTATCCTAGATATTTATAGGCATCTGTTTTTTCCATCGCTTCTATGCAGTTGCTGTGGTTATCCAATATGTAATCTTCTTGTTTAGTGTGTTTTCTCTTGACTATGCTATTTTTCTTACATTTGTCTGTTCCAAAAGCCATATTTATATCATTGCTAAATACTTCTGTTATCTTTAGTAATTGGTTGAGTTGTTGATTTGTTGCTGCCAGTAGTTTTAGATCATCCATGTATAGCAAATGTGTGATTTTGTGTGGGTATGTTCCAGTAATATTGTAACCATAATTTGTATTATTTAGCATGTTGGATAGTGGGTTCAGAGCAAGGCAGAACCAGAAAGGACTTAATGAATCTCCTTGGTATATTCCACGCTTAATCTGTATTGGCTGTGATGTGATATTATTATTATTATTATTATTATTATTATTATTATTATTATTATTATCATTCTTTCGTTGGTCATCAGTGTTCGTCTCCAAGAAATATATTTCCCTGAACAACATGTTGAACACCATATTAGGTTGTATGTATCACTGCTTAACAGCAATGTGCTTCCTTCTGGATGTGAAATACTATTAGGATTCAGTCAAGTTTGTGATGGACTCGCCTCTATCATATGTTGTGGTGAACTTCTGCATTGAGTAGTTTCATGAAATCACACTAAAGATAGTGGCACACCCACTTAAGTATTTGTAACAATAGGCAGATGATATGTTTGTAGTGTGGCAACAAACATAATAGAGACTTTCTAAATTAATACTTTGATCTCTTAAATGATTTTCATAAATGTGCCAAATTCATTATGGAAGTTGAGAATAGCAACTGTTTCCTGTTTCTGGAGGTACATTTGGAATAATAATAATAATAATAATAATAATAATAATAATAATGGGATACCCCAGTCAGAATTAGAAAACATCAAACAACAAGTACAACAAATACTGGAACAAAATAATGTGCAATCAGAAGAAGAAGAAAATACAGTAATGGACTCAAACATCCCAGAGTAAACAAACAAAGAACAACATGCATCAATTAAACAATCAGAGGAAAACGAAATCTTAAGACACCCACCAGAACAAGCACAAATAGAACACAAAGTGACACACATGTTAGATACAGAAGAAAAATTTCAGCTGACATATATAGAATACAAAGACACAAATACAGACATTAGACCATTCTTGCATAGACCGCCAAATAACCCACAAGTCGAAACAACAATAAAAACTATCAACACAATCATACACAACAAAATAAATGAAAACACAACTATGGAAGAGTTACAACTACTGGTTTATATAGGAGCACTCACTATTCCCTGATACACTTACACATGGAATAACTTATCTGAAACCTAAAGATCAAGCAGACACAGCAAACCCAGCTAAATATCGCCCCACAACATGCCTACCAACGATATACAAAATATTAACTTCAGTCATTACACAGAAATTAATGACACATACAACACAGAACAAAATTATAAATGAAGAACAAAAAGGCTGTTGCAAAGGAGCACGAGGATGTAAAGAGCAACTGATAATAGATGCAAATTCAAATAATATCACATCACAGCCAATACAGATTAAGCATGGAATATACCAAGGAGACTCATTAAGTCCTTTCTGATTCTATCTTGCTCTGAACCCACTATCCAACATGCTAAATAATACAAATTATGGATACAATATTACTGGAACATACCCACACAAAATCACACATCTGCTATACTTGGATGATCTAAAACTACTGGCAGCAACAAATCAACAACTCAACCAATTACTAAAGATAACAGAAGTATTCAGCTATGATATAAATATGGCTTTTGGACCAGACAAATGTAAGAAAAATAGCATAGTCAAGGGAAAACACACTAAACAAGAAGATTACATATTGGATAACCACAGCGACTGCATAGAAGCGATGGAAAAAACAGATGCCTATAAATATCTAGGATACAGACAAAAAATAGGAATAGATATTACAAATATTAAAGAAGAACTAAAAGAAAAATATAGCCAAAGACTAACACAAATACTGAAAACAGAATTGACAGCAAGAAACAAGACAAAAGCTATAAATACTTACGCTATACCAATATTGACCTACTCATTTGGAGTAGTGAAATGGTGTAACACAGACCTAGAAGCACTCAACACACTTACACGATCACAATGCCACAAATATAGAATACATCACATACATTCAGCAACTGAAAGATTCACATTAAGCAGAAAGGAAGGAGGAAGGGGATTTATCGACATAAAAAACCTACATTATGGACAGGTAGTCAATTTAAGAAAATTATTTAGAGAACGAGCAGGACTAGCAAAATACACAAAGCAATCACTCATATAAATACATCGTCTACACTACTGCAACTTCATAACCATTTCTACAACCCTTTAGATCACATAACATCAACAGATACAAAGAAAGTAAATTGGAAAAAGAAAACACTACATGGCAAGCACCCGTATCATCTAACACAGCCACACATCGATCAAGACGCATCCAACACATGGCTAAGAAAAGGCAATATATTCAGTGAGACGGAAGGATTCATGATTGCAATACAGGATCAAACAATAAACACCAGATATTACAGCAAGCATATTATTAAAGATCCCAATACCACAACAGATAAATGCAGACTTTGCAAACAACAAATAGAAACAGTAAGTAGATCACATCACAAGCGGATGTACAATACTAGCAAATACAGAATACCCCAGAAGACCTGACAATGTAGCAAAAATAATACATCAACAGCTTGCCTTACAACATAAACTTATAAAACAACACGTTCCCACATACAAGTATGCACCACAAAATGTACTGGAGAATGATGAATACAAATTATACTGGAACAGAACCATTATAACAGATAAAACAACACCACATAACAAACCTGACATCATACTCACCAATAAAAAGAAGAAATTAACACAACTAATCGAAATATCCATACCCAATACAACAAATATACAGAAAACAGGAGAAAAAATTGAAAAATACATCCAACTGGCTAAGGAAGTCAAGGACATGTGGCATGAGGATAAAGTTGACATTATACCAATTATGCTATCGACTACAGGAGTCATACCACACAATATCCACCAGTACATCAATGCAATACAGCTACATCCAAACTTATATATACAACTACAGAAATCTGTAATTATTGACACTTGTTCAATTACCCGAAAGTTCCTAAATGCAATGTAACATATACCGTACAGTTAAAAGGAAGTCACGCTTGATCAAGGTCCGCGTCACCTTCCATTTTTAACCAGACATAACGTCTGAGACAAGAAAGAAATAATAATAATAATAATAATAATAATAATAATAATAATAAACCCTGTGGGGGCCTGGGAAAAGAATAGGCCTCCGATATGTTCTGTCAGTCGTAAAAGGTGACGAAAAGGACAAACCACTAATAGGGCTTGCCCCCCTTTTAGTGTGATTGGTTGGTTCAGGACACAACTAATGAAGCCTCGGACAAGCGCTGTCACCGTCGGGGATGATGCTTGAACCGTATGCCCGTCCACAATGGTAACGGCACTGCTAGCCACACGGAAAATTATTTAAATCCAAATAGAGGTGTTTTACAGGATATGCTTCCTGCAACCACTCTAGAAGGAAAACAAAGACAGAGGATGAGATGGTCAGATGAAGTTAACTGACACCTCATGTTCTGTTATTACCAAGCAACAAACTTAGGAACCAACACAACTGGATACAGATCACAAGTATACACTACATTTATACCAGATACCCAGAATTAAAATTTATAACAGAACAATGACTAGCTGATCAGATCCGTGTAATAATCAAAAATAACAGGATACCCCAGTCAGAATTAGAAAACATCAAACAACAAGTACAACAAATACTGGAACAAATAATGTGCAATCAGAAGAAGCAGAAAATACAGTAATGGACTCAAACATCCCAGAGTAAACAAACAAAGAACAACATGCATCAATTAAACAATCAGAGGAAAAGAAATCGTAAGACACCCACCACAACAAGCACAAATAGAACACAAAGTGACACACATGTTAGATGTAGAAGAAAAATTTCAGCTGACATATATAGAATACAAAGACACAAATACAGACATTAGACCATTCTTGCATAGACCACCAAATAACCCAAAAGTCGAAACAACAATAAAAACTATCAACACAATGATACACAACAAAATAAATGAAAACACAACTATGGAAGAGTTACAACTACTGGTTTATATAGGAGCACTCACTACACTAAATATACACACTAGGCAGAGATCAGAACCAACCAACACACAGAAGAAACCCACAAAACCAGCATGGCAACACAGGCTACAGATCAGAATAGAAAAACTGAGAAAAGACATCGGACAGCTAACACAATTTATAAGAAATGAAATGTCAGAAAAAAAAAACGAAAAAGGTTAGGTAAAATCTCACAACAAGAAGTGATAGAGCAATTAGATGAAAAGAAGAAGAAATTACAAGCATTGGCCAAACGACTTAGAAGATACAAAAAAAGTGAAAATAGAAGGAAACAAACCAAACATTCAACACAAACCAAAAGAAATTTTACCAGACAATAGATAACACAAACATTAAAATAGACAATCCACCAATCATAACAGACATGGAACACTTCTGGAGCAACATATGGTCAAACCCGGTACAACATAACAGACATGTACGGTGGATACAAGCAGATACAGACACATACAAGATGATACCACAAATGCCTGAAGTGATAATTTTGCAACATGAAGTCACCCGAGCAATTAATTCTACGCACAATTGGAAAGCCCCTGGAAAAGATAAAATAGCAGACTACTGGCTAAAGAAGTTCACCTCAACACATTCACATCTAACTAAATTATTTAACATTCCATGTGGGATAAATGTATCTAAAAACAAAGATGAAGTGACTTACCAAATGAAAGCGCTGGCAGGTTGATAGACACACAAACAAACACAAACATACACGCAAAATTCAAGCTTTTGCAACCAACGGTTGCTTCATCAGGAAAGAGTGAAGGAGAGGGAAAGACGAAAGGATGTGGGTTTTAAGGGAGAGGGTAAGGAGTCATTCCAACCCTGGATATGGATATGTGTGTGTGTGCGCGCGAGTGTATACCTGTCCTTTTTTCCCCCTAGGGTGAGTCTTTCCACTCCCGGGATTGGAATTACTCCTTACCCTCTCCCTTAAAACCCACAATCTTTCGTCTTTCCCCCTTCTTCCCTCTTTCCTGGTGAAGCAACCGTTGGTTGTGAAAGCTTGAATTTTGTGTGTGTGTTTGTTTGTGTGTCTATCAACCTGCCAGCGCTTTCTTTTGGTAAGTCACATCATCTTTGTTTTTAGATAAATTATTTAACAGTTACATTGCAGACACAGTCCCTGATACACTTACACAAGGAATAAGTTATCTGAAACCTAAAGATCAAGCAGACACAGCAAACCCAGCAAAATATTGCCCCATAACTTGCCTACCAACAATATACAAAATATTAACTTCAGTCGTTACACAGAAATTGGTGACACATACAACACAGAACAAAATTATAAATGAAGAACAAAAAGGCTGTTGCAAAGGAGCACGAGGATGTAAAGAGCAACTGATAATAGATGCAGAGGTGACATATCAAGCTAAAACTAAACAAAGGTCAGTACACTACGCATACATTGATTACCAAAAAGCTTTGGATAGTGTACTCCACTCATGGTTACTACAGATATTGGAAATATACAAAGTAGATCCTAAATTGATACAGTTCCTAAACATAGTAATGAAAAATTGGAAAACCACACTAAATATCCAAGTAAATTCAAATAATATCACATCACAGCCAATACAGATTAAGCGTGGAATATACCGAGGAGACTCATTAAGTCCTTTCTGGTTCTGCCTTGCTCTGAACCCACTATCCAACATGCTAAATAATACAAATTATGGCTACAATATTACTGGAACATACCCACACAAAATCACACATTTGCTATACATGGATGATCTAAAACTACTGGCAGCAATAAATCAACAACTCAACCAATTACTAAAGATAACAGAAGTATTCAGCTATGATATAAATATGGCTTTTGGAACAGACAAATGTAAGAAAAATAGCACCGTCAAGGGAAAACACACTGAACAAGAAGATTACATATTGCATAACCACAGCGACTGCATAGAAGCGATGGAAAAAACAGATGCCTATAAATATCTAGGATACAGGCAAAAAATAGGAATAGATAATACAAATATTAAAGAAGAACTAAAAGAAAAATATAGACAAAGACTAACAACAATACTGAAAACAGAATTGACAGCAAGAAACAAGACAAAAGCTATAAATACTTATGCTATACCAATATTGACCTACTCATTTGGAGTAGTGAAATGGTGTAACACAGACCTAGAAGCACTCAATACAGTTACACGATCACAATGCCACAAATATAGAATATATCACATACATTCAGCAACAGAAAGATTCACATTAAGCAGAAAGGAAGGAGGAAGGGGATTTTTCGACATGAAAAACCTACGTTATGGACATGTAGTCAATTTAAGAAAATTCTTTCTAGAACGAGCAGAAACTAACAAAATACACAAAGCAATCAATCATATAAATACATCAGCTAAACCACTGAAATTTCATAACCACTCCTACAACCCTTTAGATCACATAACATCAACAGATACGAATAAAGTAAATTAGAAAAAGAAAACACTACATGGCAAGCACCCGTATCATCTAACACAGCCACACATCGATCAAGACGCATCCAACACATGGCTAAGAAAAGGCAATATATACAGTGAGACAGAAGGATTCATGATTGCAATACAGGATCAAACAATAAACACCAGATATTACAGCAAGCATATTATTAAAGATCTCAATACCACAACAGATAAATGCAGACTTTGCAAACAACAAATAGAAACAGTAGATCACATCACAAGCGGATGTAAAATTCTAGCAAATGCAGAATACACCAGAAGACATGATGGTGAAGCAAAAATAATACATCAACAACTCACCATACAACATAAACTAATAAAACAACACGTTTCCACATACAAGTATGCACCACAAAGTGTACTGGAGAATGTTGAATACAAATTATAATAGAACAGAACCATTATAACAGATAAAACAACAACACACAACAAACCTGGTATCATACTCACCAATAAAAAAAAGTTAACACAACTAATCGAAATATCCATATCCACTACAACAAATATACAGAACTGAAAAATACTTCCAACTGGCTGAGGAAGTCAAGGACATGAGGCATCAGGATAAAGTTGACATTATTCCAATTATACTATCAACTACAGGCGTCATACCATACAATATCCACCAGTACATCAAGGCAATACAGCTACATCCAAATGTATATATACAACTACAGAAATCTGTAATTATTGATACATGTTCAATTACCCGAAAGTTCTTAAATGCAATGTAACCTATACCGTACAGTTAAAAGGAAGTCACGTTTGATCAAGGTCCGCGTCACTTTCCATTTTTAACCAGACATAACATCTGAGAAAGGAAAGAAATAATAATAATAATAATAATAATAATAATAATGGTGATAATGTGATGCTACTCTGAGCACATGGGTGGTGGGAACCAAACACATGTAGTAGAGCATGGCGATCATTACAGTAATGTTGCTGTATGTGCTGTTTGCCAGGGTAATACATGCTACCCATTCTTCATGTGTCCAGTCATACTTTATGATAACTCTGCAATCATCATGCTAACAAAGAAAAAAAAAAACAAAAAAAAAAAAAAAATTTTGTTGTTCAAATGGGACACACCATCTAACCTAATAGGTCTTACCAGTTATACCTGTGATAGGATAAATTTTGCACTGAAGGTGATTAAAAGGATGTGAAACATATAGCAAAGAAACGGATGAGGAGACATTCAGTTTGATTAGGTTTTTGTCAGTATTGTTATTCTGATTGTCATGGGAACAGCTGAGGACCTCATTTCAGAAGCTGGCTTTATAAAATTATAACTCCAACATGAAAGGTTGTTGAAATACTCAGTATAGTACAATGGTGAGAGGTACAAATCCTTCAACCTCTTCCTCTATTTTTTCACAGAAGAAGGAAATTAAAGTTCAATAAATGTTTCCCTCTGCTTTTGTATGCCTCTTCATCAGTGTGCTGTGGCTTCATAAGTAGACATTTAGTTGTCTTTATTTGACTATTCTTTATTGATGTCCAGTAAATGGAATGGAAATATTGTGAGTTGTGTAGAGCTTTAAAGTAATATCCAATCTCTTTTTCCATTGTGTTGGTAGTTAGAATAGGTTATGTTAATTTAATGAAAGCTATTTACATCAAACTGTTTCAGAGAATCTCATTTAATTTTAAGTAGGTTTCATGCTGTTTTTATTCTGCACACTATATGCAAACCTCAACTGAAAATTGTTATTTTAACACACACATAGTTCCTTAAGAAAACTGTAGTAAATCTGATGTATTCTGTTGTAGGACATTGTTGTTCTCCTGTTACAAAACAATGCAAAAGTCGATGTAATAAATGGAGAAGGCCAAACACCAAGAGACTTGGCCAAAAATGAAGATGTTGCAAAACTGCTTTGGGCTGCAGAAAAAACAGACATGCGCCACAAAGAGGAAAGGCTCCTTGCAGCAGCGAGAGAAGGGGACCTAGACACTTTGAACATTTTGGTAATTATAATATTAAGAACTTGCTGGATGTGTTTTTTCTTGCACTGTAATCCAGTATAATTTGCTTAATTTTCAAGAGATAACTACTCACCTGTGAACCATGGACCTTAATGTGGTGGGGTGGATTGTGTGCCTCAACAATACAGATAGCAGCACCATAGATGCAGCTTCTATGGAGGGGTATCTGTTGAGAGGCCAGACAAATGTATGGTTTCTGAAGAGAGGCAGCAGCCTTTTCAGTAGTTGCAGGGATAGCAGTCTAGAGGACTGACTGATATGGCCTTGTAACATCAACCGACATGGCCTTGCTGTGCTGGTACTGCGAACAGTTGTAAGCAAGGGAAAATCACTGTTGTTGTTTTTCCCAAGGCCATACAGCTCTGCTGTATGGTCAAATGATGATGGCATCCTTTTGGGTAAAATATTCTGGATGCAAAGTAATCCTACACTCAGATCTCTGGGCTGGGACCACCCAGGAAGATGTCATCATCTGGAAAAACAAAACCGGCAATCTATAGGTTGGAATGTTAGATTTCTTAATTGGGCAGGTTGGTTAGAAAATCGATAAATGGAGATGGATAAGTTGAAGTTAGATGTAGTGGTCATTAGTGAAGTTCAGTGGTAGGATGAACAGGACTTCTGGTCAGTTGAGTACAGGGTTATAAATACCAGATCAAGTAGGGAGTAGGTCTAATAATGAGTAAGAAAATAGGAGTGTGGATCAGTTACTATGAAGAGCATAGTGAATGAATTATCACAACCAAGACAGGTACAAAGCCAACACCTCCCACAATGGTACATGCTTATATGCCAACTAGCTCTGCAGATAATGAAGAGATTGAAAAACTGTGCGCTGAAATAAAAGAAATTATTCAGCTAGTTGAGGGATAGAAATTGAATTGTGATAGGAGACTGTAATTCAGTAGTAGGTAAAGAACATATATACTTTGTTCTGAAAAGACAATGCTCTACATGGGCTCAGAAAGAAGTTATAGAATGGATAACACAACTCAGTAACATTGTTTTCTCAAAGAGGATGGTCTACATTGTGCTGCACAGATGACTTAGAATGTATACACCTTCGTATATCCTTATAAAGTTATGAAACAAACAAATAGATTGAACTATCAAATCAATTTTATTCATGTTACAATTTATTGAAGTGCCGAATACCTGGATCCTCAACACTAACATGCTAGAAAAATATGTGCAGCAGAACTGACTTGTTCATAGCATTAGAATATTTTAAATGACAGTAACACACACATTTTATTCATGTAAAGTTCAGTTATTAATTAAAGTGGCCAGTCTTTATGCAATGAAAAATAATCAGCACAAGTCTACAAGCCAGCATGCACAATTACAGTGGGAAATAATTTGTTCTGTTGTGGCATAAAACAATGTCTCTACTTGTACGAAAATATCACTGCTCTCATTTACCATGATACAGTTCAAATTTACCACAGTCCTTCAGTAATTTGATGAGTATAATTACAGTCCAGTGGTCCATTTAAGACAGCGCAGAATATGAATCACTGAGTCGAACAACAGTTCACTATGACGACGATGGTAGTCTGCAGTACTTGTTGATCACATTGCAGTTCACTTTTAAAAAAAATCATTTATTTAGATTACAGATATCACTTGTTGGTAGTTAACATTAAAGTTTTTCAGTTTTGCGGTTGCCAATGTGCATATATTCCATTATATAATGCACATTACTGCGGAATGATTCAACAATGAGCACCTGTCTGACGTAGATGTTACTTGTTTACTTTCAGACTGCAGACTGACCCTTTCATGACTGAGACTGACGTAGGAATGAAGTTTTTTTTTTGAAACTTACTAATGGTTTGAAAAATGGCTAGTTTGGAATTAACTGCTTTTGATGCACTACATGAACTAATATGATTTTGTTTTATAGAAAATGTTGCTATTCAGCAATTTAGAAAAATATATGGAACTATTATCCTTATGCCATTGTGAATCCCCTCATTTATATGAATGAGTGCAATATTTCAAAACACATGAAATTATTAATTAGTGAGTTAATTAATTTTACTGAAGTCAGACGGAACAGAAAAATTAATGTAACAAAAGATGTTAGGTAAAGGTTGGAATCTAGCCACGATTACTACAAAATCAGCAGTGCAAAATGGTCTTAGCAAGAAACTTTGATGTTAATTATTGTATAAGATAATTAGCATTAGGTAATTTAAAACACTTTACAGGAAAGTGTGAATCCTAAACTTTTGAATAGTATAGGCCACTTTCCTGAAATATAAGTATTAGCTAAAAGGTTTCTATATGAGGCAAACAGCAGTGCTAACTTCAAGTAATTGTAACTTTTAAGTAATATAGCTGTAATGGAAAGAAGATAAAAATTAGTAAAAAAATATTGATTATTTTTTGGAGTAGAAAAACATAACAAAGGATCCACCTGCTTTGTCACATAACCGTACATTGGTTGTACAGATAGGGTGTAAAGGGTGATTCAGCTGCCTGTACTGATCCATTTTATACAACCTGCACTACATCTGTTTCAGGAGTGTTATCCAGACAGGTGACAGCCACATAATAGATATAAGTTCCTTCTTAGAGCTGAAAATATGAATGTATGACTCACTGCATTAATATGCTAATGTAATTTCATAAACAAAATTTGTACAATAGGTCTAAGATGTCTCTGTATATTCTACCAGTTATGCTGCAACATTTTGCAATGTGCTTCACATCTCCAGAGAGAACTGGCCAACAACATTGTTCTGTCATATGGGGTTGCATAAAACCTCCCATTTTGATATCTCGTGTTAATTTCATTGTTTCCGATGAAACACACTTTATAAGGCAGTGTTTTTGAGCCATTATGAATGGTTAGGTACTATAAACAGAGTAAAGTTACAGAGACAATCAAACCTGCATGACTACACTGCTAATTACACAAAGAAAGATTGGAGACACTTGGATAAGAATGGAGGAAGTAAAAACAAAATCAAAACCAAACAATGGAAAATCCAGGATGGAATGTAACAACACTATGAAAAGGATAGTTGCTACTCACCATATAGCAGAGATGCTGAGCTGCAGATGGGCATAACAAAGTGACTGTCACAGAAGAAGCTTTCAGCCAACAACGTCTCTATTATCAAAAATAGACCCCCCCCCCCCCCCCCCCCCCCCACACGTGCAAACACAAATCGGACACACATGATCAGCTGAAGCCAGACTACGAGCAGCAGCAGCAGTAGCAGTGCATGATGGGAGAGGCAATTGGGTGAGGGTAAAGAGGAAGCTGGGTTGGGAAGGGGGAGGGATAGCAGGGTAGGGGTGAGTGACAGTGGGGAGCATACAGGGACGAGGTGGAGAGAGCAAAAGGCAGCTAGGTGCAGTCAGTAGGTTAGGCGGAGGGTGGGGGAGGGTAGGGAGAGGGGGGTAGCAGAGAAGGAGAGAAGTAAGAAGACTGGGTACATTGGTGGAATAGAGGGCTGTGTAGAGCTGGAATGGTACCAGGGATGGGGCTAGATGGGTGAGGACAATGAGTAACGACGGTTAGGCCAGGAGGGTTACAGGGAAGGAGGATATATTGGAGGGACAGTTCCCATCTGCACAATTCAGAAAAGCTGGTGTTGGTGGGAAGGATCCTTATGGCACAAGCTGTGAAGTAGTTATTGAAATGAAGAATGTCATGCTGAGTGAGAGGGTGGTCTAGTTATTTCTTGGGCATAGTTTGCTGGTGGCATACATACCAACAGACAGCTTGTTGGTTGTCATGTGCACATGGAATGCAGTGCAGTGGTTGCAACTTAGCTTGTAGATCACATGACTACTTTTTCAGGTAGAAGAGATGTGAGGTAAGGGGTTGAGAGCAGGGGTTGTGCAGGGATGGATGAGTATGTTGTGTAGGCAGAATACCACTGTGTGTGGGGTGGGATGGATAGTGGGCAGAACATTTCTCATTTCAGGGCACAACGAGAGGTAATCAAAACCCTGACGGAGAATGTAATTCAGTTACCCAGTCTTGGGTGATACTGGGTTATGAGGGGGATGCTCCTCTGTGGCTG
This sequence comes from Schistocerca americana, assembly GCF_021461395.2. NCBI lineage: Eukaryota > Metazoa > Arthropoda > Insecta > Orthoptera > Acrididae > Schistocerca > Schistocerca americana. Next base: position 347,991,098 of record NC_060119.1, read on the forward strand.
GACAGTGAGATTGTGGGAGGTGTTGGGTCACTGGAAAGATAAGGCATGGGACATTGGTTTTTTACAAGGTTGGTTTCATAATTACAGTCTGTAAAGGCCTCAGTGAGACCCTCAGTATATTTCGAGAGGGACCGTACATCACTGCAGTTGTGATGGCCACAGGTGGCTAGGCTGTATGGAATAGACTTGTTCACATGGAACAGGTGGCAGCTGTCGAAGTGTAGGTATTGCTGATGGTTTCTAGGTTTGATATGGACAGAGGCACTGCTGTAGATGTTTTTGAGGTGGAGTTCAAAGTGTAGGAGGGTGGCTTATTGGATTGACTAGGACTAAGTGAAGCAAATGGGGGAGAAGGTGTTTAGGTTCTAGAGGAATGTGGATAGTGTGTCCTCATTTTCAATCCAGATCGCAAAGATGACATCAGGGAATCTGAACCAGGGGAAGGGTTTAGGATTCTGGATGGTTAGAAGCATTCATTTAGACGGACCACAAATAGGTTGGCATAGGATGGTGCCATGCAGGTGGCCATAGTCGCATCCCGGATTTGCTTCGAAGGAGAAGTAATTGTGGGTGAGGATACAGTTGGTCATGACAACTAGGAAGGATGTTGTTGGTTTGGAATCATTTGGGTGTTGGGAAAGAGTGTTCAATAGCAGTGAGGCCATAGTAATTAGAGATGTTAGTGTAAAGGGAGGTGGCTCAATAGTGATGAGCAGGGAACTGTGTGGTAAACGAACAGGAACTGTGGAGAGTCGGTGGAGGAAATTATTTTATATAGGAAGGCTGAAGGTGTTGGTCTACGAGAGCAGAGATTCTCTCAGTGGGGGTACAGTAACCACTCACAATTGGGCATCCTGGGTGGTTGGGTTTATAGACTTCAGTAAGCATGTAGGAGTGTGGGGTGTGGTAGGGGCGAGGAGAGAGATGGTTGTGGGGAGAGTTTCTGGTATGAGACTAAGGAGTGGAGGAGAGACTGGAGATCCTGCTCGATTTTTGGAATGGGGTCTCTGTGGCAAGATTTGTAGGTGGATGTATCTGACAGCTGGTGAAGTCCTTCTGTCAGGTAATATTTGCAGTTCAAAAGAACAGTGGCAGCCGGAGATCGGTAATTTCCTTGTAAGGCCATGTGGGGAGCTTTCCATGAGACAAGCAACAATGCAGGAACAGTATGTGGGACTGGATTCTGGCTAGGGATATGGAAACTTTTCTGTATTGATGCAGGAGCAATGATCCGTGCTGGATGGGAAAAAAATGTTAAAAATATATAAATAACATAGAATTACATTTAAAAAACCCAAAAATACACTCAATATGCGTGAAAAATCACAAAAAGAATGAAACAGATGAAATACGGGGAAAAAAGATGAAATCTTAGGGAGTACGATAATAGTGAAAGGCGAAAACCTACTAAAATTAAAAACAAAGATGATGTGACTTACCATACGAAAGCGCTGGCAGGTCGATAGAAACGCAAACAGACACATACATACACACAAAATTCAAGCTTTTGCAACAAACTGTTGCCTCATCAGGATAGAGGTAAGGAGAGGGAAAGACGAAAGGAAGTGGGTTTTAAGGGAGAGGGTAAGGAGTCATTCCAATCCCGGGAGCAGAAAGACTTACCTTAGGGGGAAAAAAGGACTGGTATACACTCACACACACACACACACACACACACACACACACACACACACACACACATCCATCCACACATATACAGACACAAGCAGACATATTTAAAGACGCAGGTCTTTAAATATGTCTGCTTGTGTCTGTATATGTGTGAATGGATATGTGTGTGTGTGAGCGTATACCCGTCCTTTTTTCCCCCTAAGGTAAGTCTTTCTGCTCCCGGGATTGGAATGACTCCTTACCCTCTCCCTTAAAACCCACTTCCTTTCGTCTTTCCCTCTCCTTCTCTCTATCCTGATGAGGCAACAGTTTGTTGCGAAAGCTTGAATTTTGTGTGTATGTATGTGTCTGTTTGTGTTTCTATCGACCTGCCAGCGCTTTCGTATGGTAAGTCACATCATCTTTGTTTTTAAATATATTTTTCCCGCGTGGAATGTTTCCCTCTAATATATATATATATATATATATATATATATATATATATATATATATATATATATATATATATATATAAAATGGGGGTTGAAAGTCTGAGGGTGGATAAGTGTGAAGGATGAGGACGGCAGATGTGACTGGATGAGGTGAGTAGTGGTGTAGAATGGAGGAGTGGGAGTTGGGGAGTGGTTGGTAGGATGAGATACAAGATCATGAGGAAATAACATGCGAAAATATGGGGGAGTGATGCAGGGAGAGTGATCCGTTTGAAGGTATAGGATTAATGATATCGGTGGGAGTAATATAGGAAATAAGATGCTGCACCAACAGTCAGCATGGTCTTGTAGCCAGCTGTTGTGCACAGTCAAAACTGTTGATACAGTGTGGCTCATAAGTAGTGTGCGCAGTGTGGTTTGTAAGGTACCAAGAGAAATATAGGGAAAAAGAGAAAGGACAGACAGACATTGAGTGTAGTAATGCATTAGAAAATAGTAATGAAGGAAAACAGCACTGGGTTAGGATGGAAAAAAGAAGAAACTGTCAGGCAAAATCAAACAATGGAAAATCCAGGATGGAATGTGACAGTATTCTGAGAAGGATAGTTGCTACTCACCATATAGCAAACATGATGAGTCGTGCACACACACACACACACACACACACACACACACACACACACACACACAAAACTCACACACCTACTCATGGGTCATGTAGAGGAATCCTTTTTAAGCACCCAGAATCATAAACCCCTCACCTGGTTCAGATTCATTGGTGACATATTTCTGACCTGGATTGAGGATGAGCAACCCTAATAACATCCCTCCAGAACACCAACACTTTCTCCCCCATTCGCTTCATCTGGTTCTAGTCAATCCAACAAGCCACCTTCCTACGTGTAGAACTCCACCTCAAAAATGGCTACATCAGTACCTCTGTCCACATCAAACCTATTAACCATCAGTAATGCCTACACTTTGACAGCTGCCACCCATTCCCTACCAAGAAGTCCTTTCCATACAGCCTAGCTACATGTGGCCATCATGTCTGCAGTGACGAGCAGTCCCTCTCGAAATATACAGAGTGTCTCACTGAAGCCTTCACAGACCGTAAATATCCTTCCAAACTTGTACAAACATACATCTCCCATGCCTTATCTTTCCAGTCTCCCACCACTTCCCAAAGCCACACCGTCCAGCCACAGAGGTGCATTACCCTCATAACTCAGTACCACCCAGGACTGGAGCAACTGAATTACATTCTCCGTCAGGGTTCTGATTACCTCTCATTGTGCCCTGAAATGAGAAATGTCCTTCCCACCCCTCCCATGGTGGAATTCCGCCGTCTACTGAACCTACACAATATACTCCTCTATCCTTACACAACCCCTGCTCCTAATCCCTTACCTCATGGCTCATACCCCTGTAATAGACCTAGACACAAGACCTGTCCCATACATCCTCCCACCACCACCTGCTCAGTCCGGTCACTAACATCACCTATCCCATCAAAGGCAGGGCTACCTGTGAAACCAGTCATGTGGTCTATAAGCTAAGCTGCAACCACTGTGCTGCAGTCTATGTAAGCATGACAACCAACAAGCTGTCTGTCCACTTGAATGGCCACCGACAAACTGTAGCCAAGAAACAAGTGGACCACCCTGTTGCTGAACATACTGCCAAACATGATATCCTTCATGTCAGTGACTGCTTCGCAGCCTGTGCCATATGGATCCTTCCCACCAACACCAACTTTTCTGAATTGTGCAGGTGGGAACTCAAGTCCTACAGACTGTAACCCTCCTGGCCTCAACCTTCATTAGTCATTACCCTAATCCACCTAGCCTCTTCCCTGTTCCTATTCAAGCTCTACACAGCCCTCTATTCCACCAATGCACCCAGTCGTTTTACTTCTCTCTTTTCCTGCTACCACTGCCCCCTCCCTCTCCCCCACCCTTTGTCTAATCTACTGACTGTACCTAACTGCCCACCCTCTCTCCACTTAATCTCTGCACTCTCCCCAGCAGCACTTCACTCTCCCCCACCCATACCCTGTTATCCCCCCCTCCCCCACCTCAGCCGCCTCCTTACCCACCCAGTTGCCTTTCCCAGCATGTGCAGTTGCTGCTGCTTGTAGTCTGGCTTCAGCTGTCTTGTGTGAGTTGCACTAATGTGTGTATGTGTATATGTGTGTGTGTGTGTGTGTGTGTGTGTGTGTGTGTGTGTAAGGGGGGGGTGAGCGGGGGTGGCGGGAGGGGGGGGGGTGCACGCGTGTGTGTTCTTCTATTTCTGACAAAGGCCTTGTTGGCTGAATGCTTATTTTGCGACAATATTTTTGTTCTGCCTATCTGTGGCTCAGCATCTCTGCTATATGGTGAGTAGCAACTACCCTTTTCATGATATGGAGGAAGTAAGGAATATCTCAGCGCCCCCCCCCCCCCCCCCAAAAAAAAAAAAAAACGATTTAGCTCATAGCCAGTCCTCACTTGTATTTTGAAACTGTGATTCCATTTGCCAACAGTCGCCCAAAGCTTTGAGAAGGAATTAATATTGATTACATGGCTACTGTGTGTGTGTGGATACCATTCTTGCTACGGATGGAGTGCGGGTTCCATGGATCAGATTGAAGGTGGTAGCTGAATCACCCTATGTATTCCAAAGTCAAGATAATCATATATTTAACTTCCTACATGAATCACAGACAAGGGGTAAGTACAATTTTCATAAAACATGAATTCAGATATTACGTATGTAAATGAAATATATACTAAAACTGTCCACCAATAAAAGCTATAAAATTATACACACCATATAAAGAAATTACAAACAGCAATAAAATTATCAAAATATGCTTAAGTAACTCCATGTTATACACAACTTGTAAATATATAGTTTGTGTTACTGTCATATAGAAAGAAAAGTTTTTTTACTATTTGACAAATATACAAAAGAAAAACATTTTAGACTGACCAAATAACTCAGTTTATTTATTATCGACTTATTCTATTCAAATAATTCGGTTTTACACAGTCCATCACTGGAGGTCCAAGACACAGTTCCATCTTTGCTCACTGTCACTCCTTGAAGGTGGTCACCATCTGTCATTATACGTGAAAAGAAAAGCAAACAAAAAACTCTACATTTGCACACTAGTAATTTGTAAACTTATCCCTGTAAGAAAATATTTCATATGCTCTAACAACCATGACAGATTTTACATATGAAGTTTGATCCAAAGTAATGAGATTGTTTTATTGCATGGACTTTATATATCCAATTTTCAATTTTTTTTATGTTGGTGATACACATGTACCTGATGTATGTTTGCATTTTCAGCTGGTTTGAGTATTTGATTTACTGTTGGCAGCTGAAGAGGTTGTACGTTTTTGAATAATTGGCAAATTTTTATTTTTTTACAAAAAATGGATCAAAGAATTTGGGTTAAATTTTACTTGAAAAATGGAATCAAGTGAGCACCGCATTCAGAATGTTGACTATGTCTTTTGGCTAATTAACTGTGAGAGAGACAAGAGTTTACGAGTGGTACAAACATTTCAAAGGGGGAAAGGGGGTCGAGAAGACATTGGAAGACACCCACTGCTCCGAATGTCCGAGCACATCAATTAGTGATGACAGTTTGGAAGAAGTAAAGAAAATGGTTCTGTGAAATTGCAGAATGATTATCGGAGAGGTTACTGATGATATCGGCATATCATTTGGCTCATGCCAAGCAATATTTTTGGATGTTTTGGCCATGAAATGTGTTTGTTCCAAAATTGTTAAATATTGACCAAAAATGACGTCGCGTAGACATCATTCGAGAATTGTGGAAGGTTGTAACAGTATATGGGTATGACATTGAAACCAAGGCCCAATCATTCCAATGGAAACTGCCTGAAGAGCCAAGACCGAAAAAAATCAACAAGTTCAATTACATGTGAATGTTCTTCTCACTATTTTCTTCGCTTGCAATGAGATAGTTTACCATGAGTTCCTGCCTTATGAGCGTACGGTCAATAAAGAATACTACCTAGAAGTTGTGTGGCATTTACATGATGTAATCTGAAGAAAACAACCAGAATTGCAGCAAAACCATTTGTGGAAATTGCATCATAATAATGCTCACCCTCACACCTCAGTGCTTGTTCATGATCTTTTGACAAAAAACAAAGCCATTGTGTTGCCTCAGCCACCATATTCACCAGACATGGCCCCCTGTAACTTCTTTCTATTCGTGAGGATGAAGGGGACCATGAAAGGATGTTGTTTTGCCACCATTGATAAGATAAAAAACAGAATTGCTGAAGAAGGGGAACACCATAACTAAAGGTGAATTCCAGAAGTACTTCCAGGGCAGTACAAAACACTGTCACAAGTGTATTATATCTGACGGATATTTCTTGAAAGGGGATCAAGTTAGTGTTGATGAGTAAATAAAGATTCCTTAAGAAAAACACAAACTCCCATTACTTTTTGGTCGCACCTTGTCTCTTGATTTTTTAAAAATTTACAGCAGTATTTGGTAGTTCAACCAAGTACTTATACTACCAATTCAGAAATTCATCTATGAAGTAGAAATAGTTTTAATTGGAGATTATTTCAACAACTTTCATCATATGACAGCACATGTAATTGAAAGAGAAGTGGTCAGATATTGTTATGGCTCATTTCTTTGCTCCTTTCTGTGCAAGAGTAATGGTAAGTTGCAGATAGTGAAGTCTATTTTTGTTTGCATTGTTAAACTTTGATTCTCTGAAGGAGTTGAACACCATAACAAGAAGTGAATTCCAGAAGCACTTCCAGGATAGTAAAAAACACTGGCACAAGTGTATTATATCTGAGGGGGATTGCTTTGAAGGGTACAAAGTTGATGTTGGTTAATAAATGAAGATTCTTTAAGAAAAACAAAAACTCCCACAGTTTTTTGATCACACCTCATATACACATTTACTTTTCAGACTGACACAGAAAATTATGTAAAGTAATACAAAGAGATTGGAAACTGAGCCTCTATAACCAACTCTGTAATCCAAACACTTTCCAACACGGCAAAGCATAAATCTTTACATACCACAAACAGTATATATCCATTATCATAACATTGTTACATAATTACTAATTGTAGTAAGTTAAATTGATGGAAGCTGTTTCATATCATTAAATGAATTTACTCAAATCAGAATAGTAGAGGCAATCAGATGAAAATGAATCAGATGGAAAGCAAAGTAGTAAATTGTTCCTAAGTAGGCACCATTATTGTTCGAACAGTCCACAGGTGTGCTGCCTGTCCATAGTGTCCAACGAGCACAATATTTTGGCGATCAGACATGTCGCCATAATCAAGTGCACTTATGAACTGAGCTCCTGAGGGTGGGCGGTCGTCTTAAATTCCCTCCCCTTGCGAGGTATTCTATCTGCACTCCGTGCCCACGCGCCAGCGGTCGGTGAGACGCTGGTGTCGATGTCTGTGGTGGCGTCAGTGTAATTGTCTCATCCGCCCTAGTCGCACGTTCGTTTCCTTTGCTGAGCATCTTTTTAATTAGACTAAATGCTGGTTCCCATGCCCTGCTGAGGTTGTAGCCGCAGTCTCGGTTGACGAGTCCGTCCCTGGTACGAATTTCGATAGCCTCTCTAACAACACTGTCCCAGTATTTAGATGTCTGTGCCAGGACCCTGGTACGTTGGTAGCCCATTTCATGATTTTCGGACAAACAGTGCTCTGCGACCGTAGACTTGGTGGGGTACTCAAGTCGAGTGTGCCTCTGATGTTCTCGACAACGATCTTCGATGGTGCACACTGATCGATGTGCGTTTTCTTCCTGTATACCTCGTGGCCTAGAGTGCCATCTGCTCTTCTTTTGACCATGTTGTCCAGGAATGGTAATCTTCCTTCTGCTTCAGTCTCCATAGTGAATTTGATGTTCGGGTGTATGGAGTTCAGGTGTGTAAGGAAGTCTAGGAGCTTCTATCTTCCATGGGACCAGATCACGAACGTCTCATCCACATAACGTAGAAAACAAGTAGGTTTCCATTTGGATGAAGCCAAAGCTTCCTCCTCGAAGTACTCCATATAGAAATTCGCGACCACAGGTGAGAGTGGGCTCCCCATTGCGAGTCCTTCTGTTTGTTTATAGTATTCTCCATTAAAGAGAAAATACATGGAGGTCAGAACTTCCTTACACACCTGAACACCATACATCCAAACATCAAATTCACTATGGAGACTGAAGCAGAAGGAAGATTACCATTCCTGGACGTGATAGTCAAAAGCAGAGCAGATGACATCCTGGGCCACGGGGTATACAGCAAGAAAACACACATCGATCTGTATTTGCAAGCATGTAGCTGCCACCACCCTGCACAGAGGAATGCGGTGCTAAAAACACTGGTGCACAGCGTGCGCACCATCTCTGATGCAGATAGTCTGCCCTAAGAGCTGGAACACATCAAAACTGTATTCTGGAAAAACGGGTGCTCGGAATGGCCGACCAGGTGCGCTCTCCGCCCCACCTCTACAGTACAGCATGTGGAGACGGAAGAAGTCACAGAGAAAGAGATAGCCACTGTCTATATACCATATACTGGCACACTATCAGGGAAAATAGGACGAATATTAAGGAAACATCAAGTAGGAACTGTCTTATGCCCACCAAATAAAACGCGAGCATTATTGGGAAGTGTCAAAGACGACCGTGGTTAGCGAAAGGCTGGCATATTAGATTAGATTAGATTAGATTTACTTTCATTCCAGATTCTGTGTCAATGTGGGAAGACTTATATTGGACAGACAGTGTGGACCATCGAAAATCATTGGCAAGGACATCAGAGGCACACTCGACTTGGGTACCCCAACAAGTCTGCGGTCACAGAGCACTGTTTGTCCAAAAATCACAAAATGGACTACCAGGGTCCTGGCACAGACATGTAAATACTGGGACAGCATTGTTAGAGAGGCTATCGAAATTCATACCAGGGATGGACTCATCAACCGAGCTACAACCTCAGCAGGGCATGGTAACCAGCATTGAGTCTAATTAGCCTTTTAAGTGGGCATGACGGATATATCCGTCCATGCTCTGCTATTGTACAGTGGGTTTGATGGATATGTCCATCCACTGCGTTCTGTGGCTAGTAGCTAGTGGGAATGGTGAGTTATCAGCCTGCCGTTGACACTGTGGTATTAGTTGAGCTTTGTCCACTTGATGGCAGCTCTCGTCACGCAACACAGCGTGTTCTAGGCTAGTTATAACGTTGTCCACCCGAGCGCGCATGGAGAAAATGCGTCCTGTGAAGCAGCTGCAATAGCGCACCTTTCTCGTCTGTGTTTACCGCAGCGTTAGTGAGTGATCTTTTGCAATGGCGAAAAGAAGTCGTTTATCAGATTCGGAGATTGAGAAGCTGCTTTTAGAAAGTGACGATAATTTCAGTGACAGTTCTGAAAGTTTTCAAGATACAGATGTTGAGGCTAGTGAAAGTGACTTCAATTCAGGAACATCTGACGATGATACGCTACTGCAGCAGACGGTACCTAGTGAATTTGTGTGTGCTAGTTCAGTTTGTATTCAATATTTGTTCAGTGGTAATAGTGGTACAGTTGTGCCTCTAAAACAAAACAATGTGATTAGTTGTTTTATGTGTTTTGTGGATGATGCTTTGTGCACAATGATAGATAAACAGACGAACTTATATGCAGAACAGTTCATAGTTTCTCATCCCAATTTAACAGCACGCTCCAGGGTTCACAGGTGGCAGAATACTACACGCGACAAGGTAGAAACACTTATTGGAATGCTTGTGCTTCAAGGAATTCTTCACAAACCAGACCACAAAGTGTACTTTTCAAAGAGGGAATCAGTTGACACACCTTTCTTCAGGAAAGTGATGAGTGGAAAACGGTTTCATCTTCTATTGAAATTCCTCCAGTTTGCTGACAATACCTCATATGACCCACTAGGCACTATCAGCAGAAAAGTATTCAAAATTCACCTCATTATGGAGCATCTGCGGCGTAAATTCAGATCAGTGTGCATGCCAGAAAGGAACATCACCGTTGACGAATCGTTGTTGCTCTGGAAAGGACGGCTTGGATGGAAGCAATATATTCCATCAAAGCATAGCAGATTTGGCATCAAATTGTACGAACTCTGTGAAAGCAGTTTCGGGTATGTATGGGACTTTATTGTTTACACTGGAAAGGACACTAATTATGGTAGCCACTATCCAGATGAAAAAATAACCTCTCGAATTCTTTTGGAGCTTGCACACGATCTACTTGGGAAAGACCACTGTATTTATCTTGACAACTGGTACACCAGTACAGATTTGGTGGACAAACTAGCCAGCAATAACACCAATGTTGTCGGCACAATGCGGCAAGACAGGAAGGGGTTCCCTGACTTCGTAAAAAAGGAAAAACTGAAGAAAGGGGAGTACATAACAGGGTACAAAGGCAAGCAGATGGTAATGAAATGGAAAGACGAAAGAGACGTTGTTATGGTCAGCACCTTCCGTGACGATACATTTGTAAATGTAAACTCGAAGAAGGGAATCGTTCAAAAGCCACAAGTTGTCGTTGACTACAACAAGAATATGGGGGGGCGTGGATAGGTGCGATTCTCAGTTACAAAGCTACCAAATGGCCAGAAGCAGGCTGAAAAAATACTAACAGAAGGTTTTCCGCCACTTGTTGGACATTGCATGGTACAATGCATACATTCGGTACAAGAAGCATGGTGGCGAACAAAGTAGAATGAGCTTCCTGATTAGTCTTGGTGAACAGTTGACCATATCTTCACCACATCAAGGGACATCAGTAGGACGCCCACCTCGAACACCAAAAGCAACATGCCTTACAGCCAGGCATTTTCCAGACCTTCTGCCACCCACAACGAAGAAAAGACCAACAAGGAGGTGTGTGGTGTGTACGAGAAAAGGCCTTCGCGCCTACTGGTGCGCAGAATGCAAAGTTTCCTTGTCTGCAGCACCTTGTTTTAAAATGTTTCACACTGAAAATGATATGTAATATTGTGAAAATACAGTTTTGTTAACTTCTGCAATATATTTTATTCATTTCCACCCAATTTCAATTTAAATTCAACAATGAAAACGCAAAGGAAAATGTGAGAACAGTGTGCAGCACCACCGCGAACAGGCTGGCGTATATTACCCACTGTGGAACTACCAACTTAACAGGTTAAGAAGATGCTCAGCAAAGGAAATGAATGGGCGACTAGGGGGGGATGAGGCAATTACACCGACGCCACCACAGACGCTGATGCTGACGCCAGTGTCTCACCGACCGCTGACGTGCAGACAGTGAAGAGAAAGCTTTGTGAGGGGAGGGGGGGTTTAAGACGACCACCCGCCCTCAGGAGCTCAGTTTGTCAGCCCACCTGACGATGGCGACACGTCTGATTGCCGAAATATTGTCCCCATTGGATACTACGGACCGGCAGTGGACCCATGGACTGTTCGAGCAAGAAATACGCCAGGAGAAACTGAAGAATCACCCCATAATTGTTACTACATTTATCCACAAGATGGTCAGTGACTTCATGGAAAAATGTTTGTGGCTGCATACAGAATGTTGATTGTATCCAGGCGTGCACCTCTTTGAAGCAAATCGGTAGCCACAAATTTCTTTCTTTGGGGCTCCAAAAATATGAAAACTGCATGGGGACAGATTGAAGCTCTATGGAGGATGCGTAAGGGCTTCTCACTGAGCCTACATGTTGCCAAGGCTGTTTTGACTATGCTGTAGAAATTTTGCTGGGTAGCTCATACACATCCTCTATTCAGTACCAATCTCTTCCCCATGTGATTTCAGTATTTGTAGAGCCCCGAGGAAGACTTTTGTGGCCGTTGATTTGCTTTGGACAAAGAGGTGCATGTCTGGGTACATTCTGTAAGCAACTGGAAACATTTTTCCATGAAGGCCTTGACTGTCTTGTCTCACAGTGGGATAAATGTATTAACAGTTATGGTGATTACTTTTGAAATAATGAACAGTCTACTTACTTTATTCCAGCCATCTTGTTTTCATTTTTTTCCCCTTATACCTTCACTAAACATGAAAATTAAATTCTCATGAAAATTAAATTCTCACGAAATTTCCAAAATGTCACTCATCATTCACTCTTGTCAAAACACTCATATTACTTTTGTGTTATTGTTATCAGTCCATTGGCAAAAATATTTTGCTTTGATGTATCATCATTACTTTAAGCACTGAATACCAAAAAATACAATTATCAAATCTCATTAGCATGTAAAACAAAATAAGCAGCAGTACATAATTAGTACTTTATCAAATATTACCCTTTCCGACATCTCTCCATTTTTTAGTGTCATTCTTTATGTACAAAATACTAACATATTACTTAACATGCAAAGATGTTTTATTACACAAAAACCATATGCATTTGTGCACATTTAGCTGTACCTTATTCATTAATGGTCTGTGCTTTCCATCAAATCCTTTCAGTTCTAACCTCGTTACCCTAAGGAGTGCAGTCGCAATAAAAAATGGCTCTAATGCAAAGTCAGGCTCCCTAACAATTGGTATCCAACCTAACAGATTGTCATTATTTCACATTAGTATTTCATCGATGCATGTAATTATTTTGTAATTTGACATGACTGCCTTAAGGAGCGTGACTAAATGTAAGTTTATACAAATTTATTTGGCTTTAGCATAGTAGTCAAGCCATAGTTGCTGTACATTACAAAAAGTTTATGTGACTAGTTTTGTGAAGGTCAGTTACCATTATAAAATGTAACAAGTATGAAATAAGTCTGTTATTAATTATGAGAACCTGAAATATAAGTAACATCTAACCATAAAACCTTTGGCATAGGAAACAGTACTGTGACTTTATAATGTTAAATTAAACCTCGTTATGTGGTAATGACAAAGTAGCAACATTATTGCAATTGTTCACTGAAGCTTTTGCCTATATAGAACTTTACAATTTTGATGTTGTATGTGTTGGATCAGGATCAGTATTGCCCAGCTACTTTAAAAAAGTAACCCGACAAGTGAAAATCTTCTTAATCTTAGCTATTCTGCTGTTACTATGAAACATACATAGCTCAAATATGAGATGGAATCATTAACTGAAGTATCAGGTCACATCTTGATGTCGTTAATGAAATATGACATCTGTGTGTGAGCAATGTATATTATTATCTGTATATATTGTCTCCAAACCAATTGGTCAACTCTGACTTAAGACTTAAAGATGTGGAGATTTTTGTCGCAGAGTTGACTGGTTGGTTTGAAGTTAATAATACAAACAACAATAAACAGTATTCATGCATGGATGTTGTTATTTCATTCACTTCATCAAGGTGCATTCTGATACTTCAGTTAATGGTTCCACATCATACTTGAGTGATGTATGTTTCAGAATAACAGCAGAATTGCTAAGATTAATAAGATAAGTTTTTCACTTGTCACGTTTGTTATGGAAATAGTTGGATAACGTTGATCCTAATCCAATATACAAGACATTAAGATTCTTAATGCTCTGTATAGACAAAGACTTCATGGCAATCAACTGCAATGATGTTGCTTCTTTGCCATTGCTGCATAACAAGATTTAATTTAACATGATAAATTCACAGTATTGTTTCCTATAACAAAGATGTTGTGGTTACTTATATTTCAGGTTCTCATAATTAATAGCAGACATATTTCATACTTGTTACATTTCATAATGGTGGTTGAGCTTCACCAAAGTTAGTCATGTAAACTTCCTGTAATTTACTGCAAGTATAGCTTGACTACTGTAGTGAAGTAAAATCAATTTGAAAAAAAAAAGCCCTTATTTTGTTACTCCATTAACTAAGAATAAGCATCTGCTTTGCCCCTCATATACAAAAAATGACTCTACAGAGTCACATTTCCACAGTAAGAAATCCTAATGCCAGATGACAGACAAATATCAATACTACGAATATCATTACTTCAATGTGTACCATCATATTACTTTAAACTTGGACCTGAAGGGCAATACAGATACAAATGTTGCTTTGTTGTTTCAAATATTACTTTAGGAAACTGCATCTTGGATTTATTCCATTTTACTGATATGTCAAGTGCTATAACATGATAAATTATTGCACTGAGCACAAAACTTTTGTATATTACCTCAGATTTTGGCTGAGAGAAATTTATTATTATAGATACCAAATCATCCTCATTATGACATTCAAAACCAAAATGTTAACAACACCTCATCAATTTTATGAAGTTCGATATATGTAGTGTGTACTGTCGATCCTTTCCTCCTCTTATAGTTCCATCACTTGTGATCATTAACTCAATATAAAATAATACCCCAACACAAAATTTACCTGTACCCATTTTTATACCAAAGCTCATACAAAAGTTGCAGGCAATTACTGATCAACTCATGAGATGACAGGATAGTTGAAGAGGTTGAGTGATTCAGGAAAGATGAAGAATGAAATCACGGCAGCTTGGGGAAGCATTATTTGCCACATAATGAATTTATTAGATAACAGTGAATCTCCTACTTACTGGTAGGTTCACAACTAATTTGACCCAAAGTACTTCCCTCTAATTTTACTTTACTGATAGCAGTCCAATAACTGTCTTTCAGAGAATTTGTCAGATCAATACAAAACACAACAAATTCTTTGAACATTTGATCCCTGGGCAAACAAAAATGCATTGCATATCTTATTTACATTGAAATTTATTTCTTTGACATTAGCATTTGAAATTCTTCTCATTGCACTTGCACTGAAAATTAATTCCTGATTCTTATTACTCCGAATCACTTCCCGCATGCTCTCACTAAAAATTATCCTTTGACACAAGTACTCAAATTTCCCTTTTTAACATTGGCAGCAAAAAATACTGTTTGCAAATTTACAAGGAAAGTAACTTTTTATACACTCTCATTAAATACTACTCTTTCCAAACTGTTCACGTCTTTATCTATCTGTAATGCTCTTTACATATCAGTTATCGACAACTTGAGAAGAGGTTTCTGTACTTTGATGAATTTTTGCTTCTAAATTCTCACTTCAGCACTACATGACCTACACTGGCAATAGTAATAGCATTTTACATTCCTTGTTACTAATTATCAAAGATTTGCATTGTGTCAACACTTTTATTTACCAATTGCACACTTGGTCCCAACGTACACAAAAGCATCATTATTTACATCAGTATTCTGTTGGCTACCCCCACCTACCCAATATCAACAATATTTACCTGCTTTGTATATGAAATCATTTCATTACTGTCATCAAAAGAACAGGTCTGTGCTACATTAGTTAAATCAGACAGAGATATCAAGAGCTCCTATCTTCTTATTACAGCTAATTTTCACTGTCTTGCAAATTATGAATCCACACACCGAACTGATTTTCAACACAAATTTTTGCAGATTCAGTTTACTTATCCAATTTTGTACCGTTAGTGTTAATTACATTAACCTTGTTCTTAGTTTGTTTCATTCCAACCCTTGTACCAACAATCTCTATGTGGGTTTTGTCTTTTTTTTCCCATTAACTTTAGCAGTTTGGACTGAAAACTATCATTTACTGATACATCCTGCACTCTACTACTCTCCTCATTCAACTCTTTTTTAATTTTAACTGGTTCCGTCAACTTGGAAATGTCCATTTCTTCATTCCACTTCAGTTGGCATTGTGTTGAAACCCTAGACATTTAGTTCTTAATTTGGCTCTCATCGAAACATTATATAAAGTTAAGTGTAGCCCCAATTTAAACCCGCTGTCACATTCAGGTTCACTTTTAATTGCTATGTTCATGTACAAAGGTAAATCTCTCCATTGTGTCCCTAAGAACACTTTCTTCCTCATGTCCATTCACAGTTTTCCCTCTATCCTTCATTGTCTAGCAAACTGTCCTTAACTTACTGTCACACATTTGTACGAATAGTTACTAACAAACAAACACAGTGTCAACTTACCTCTCTACATTTTTGCATCAGTTGTGGCTACGTCATGTCATCTGCTAGCTACTCTAGTTTGTAATCTCCCATTGCCTGTGCTCACTGTGTTGTTTATATCTAGTTTGCTCTGCACTAGTTGGTTGCTGTGCTCTGGGATGTGATGTCAGTCAAGCTCACTTGCTGATTGGTTGCTGTTCAGGATGGCATCGATGATTTTCAGGCAGCCTTGTTCTTCAATTTGTCGAAGCTTTCTGTGTATTATGCCACTCACTTTTGTTCATACTTCAAACAATAAAATTTGCACTGTTTTGAACAATTGTCTACGTACTGTCCATTTGCTGTCTGTGTGTCATTTCAGTTTGTCTGTGTCACTCAAAAAAAGTTGACACTGTAACAGTCACTTTCAATGCTATGCGTAAATAGTTCACTGTCACTTCAAATAGTTCACTGTCACTTCAAACAGTTCATTACAATGCCAAGTTTCTTCAAAGTTAGTGAGTTAATTATTTCTGTACCAGGATGGAACAGTTCTCACATGATTTGGTACCTAATGCTACAGAACTGCCCCGTTGTTCATAGCATTGTCCTTAATAGCAGCAATATTGGTGATCGCCAACCTGAAAATGTAATTGTAATTGGGATGGTATATTTTTCATGACATGCAAAAGACTGTATTTTAGATGACAATAACACACACATTTTTTTAATATGAAGTTTAGGTTATAATGTCAAGTTGAACAAATATATTTCTAGGACGATACAATACATGTAAGCCACAGAGCAAGTAAACAAGGTAAGATGAGTGTACACTGTAACACTCAAATCAGCACTGAGTCCAAGTCTAGTGGCCGCTGGCTGGCTGGCCGCTTAGGTGGCGCGGCTGCTGCATGGCTGGCAGACAGCGCCGCATGTAGAGGACACGCGTAACTACGCGGCAGCACTTTGAAAGATCGGTGAGTCACAACACTTTTCCCCCTTTGAATTTTTTGCACTGGTCTTGATGGAGGTGGCCTGTAGATTGCTAACATCCGTAGGTGTTGTTTGACTGGCCGTAAAATCTCGAGGAGGAGGCTTCCCATACGACGGAAGTCTCCCCGATGATAACGGGTCGAGATGACAGGAGACGTAGGGGCCGAATCTGCTGGGGCCCGGTGCACCAATCTGCCCGTTGGAACAAGTCCGGTTGTTATAACAGGAGACATGGGCGACGTGTTGGCGTCCGTAGGAGAAGGAGGCGAATAGAGTTGCTCCGACAGATGATGGTCATCTGGTTCCTGCATGGGCATGTCTCCTGGTGGCATCCCTTCTTGTGCTGGCACCGAGATGATGGTGAGAGGGCAGCGTTGTGAGTAATGAGAGGTGCCAAGATCCCGAGAGTCAGGTAGAGCCTAAGGTGGTGTAGCGGCATTCGGAACAGGCGTTGCTGGCACACGAGGCCGAAGCTGGTCCGAATGACGCACTGTAACACCCGTGTCTGTCTGGATTTCATACAGACGTCGGCCACAGTGTTGTAAGATGCGGCCAGGACTCCATTTTGGCCACCTGCCATATCCCCGTACCCATACAAGGTCGCCGGCGGTGAACCGGCCAAGCGAAGCCACCCGTGACCTTGAGGTGGAAGGCCGCAGAAGATGAAGTAGCATGCAGGGCTGTCGGCCATGTAAGAGCTCAGCCAGCATGTGGGGGTGAAATGGTAAGAAGCCATAAATTGGAGAAGCGCATCATCAGGAGCAGAAGTAGTCAGGAGTTTCCTCATCTGAGCCTTAAATGTGCGGACCAGCCGTTCAGCCTCACCGTTTGACTGTGGATAGAACGGAGGGCCCATGACATGCATGACGCCGTGACGGGCACAAAAATCTGCAAATTTGGAAGAGACAAATTGCAGACCATTATCAGTAACAAGAGTAGAGGGAAGGCCTTCCAAAGAGAAAATGTGAGCTAGAGCATTTGTGGTTGCCGTGGTAGTAGGTGACGTGCAACGGACAATGAAAGGAAAGTTAGAGTAGGTGTCAGTACCGAGTAGCCAATAAGTACCTAAAAAAGGTCCCACGAAGTCACCATGAATATGCTCCCAGGGCTTCTCAGGTGAAGGCCACGGTGACAAAGATGACTTCGGGGCGGCAGCCTGTGACGCACAAGGGCCGCAGGCAGCGACCATGTGTGCGATTTCAGAGTTGATGCCGGACCAGTACACATGATGGCGCGCCAGAGATTTTGTGCGAGAGACACCCCAGTGCCCTTGGTGAAGGAGGCGCAAGACCGAAGCACGCAAAGACTCAGGTACCACAACACGCGGCGAAGCATTGTCGGTGGAAAGGAGGATAACACCGTCCCTAGCCCTGAGGCGGTAGCGCAAAGCGTAGTAGTTCCGCAACGGATCAGAAGTCTTAGCAGATGGATGATCTGGCCAACCCTCCTGAATACAGCGTAAAACCCAGGAGAGGGTAGGGTCAGAACCCGTAGCAGCTGCCAGCCGGTCCCCAGTGATGGGGAACCCGTCCACAACCCACTGCCCAGCAACATCCAGGTGGAAACACAAAAGTTCGTCCCTATCGAATGCCAGATCAGGACCCATGGGAAGGCGAGACAGTGCATCAGGATTCGCATGTTGAGCCATCGGCCGGAAATGAATCTCATAATTGAAACGAGACAAGTAAAGTGCCCAATGCTGGAGGCGGTGTGCAGCCTTGTTGGGAAGCGACGTTGATGGATGAAACAAGGAAACAAGTGGTTTGTGGTCCATAACAAAATGAAATTTGGATCCGTAAATGAAAACACCAAACTTATGAAGAGCATAAATAATAGCCAAAGCTTCTTTTTCAATTTGAGAATATTTTCGTTGGGCATCCATGAGCGTTTCGGAGGCATAAGCAATGGGTTGTTCAGAACCGTCAGATAAACAGTGCGCAAGGACTGCACCAACCCTGTATTGAGAGGCATCCGTGGCAAGAACAAGATGTTGGCCAGGTCAATAAGTAGTGAGGCACGGGGCCTGTTTCAGCATAGTCTTCAATTTCTGGAAAACTGCACCACATGACGCAGACCAGTGAATGGGCACGTTATTATGCAACAGGCGATGCAACAGTTGAGCCACTGGAGCAGCAGACGGTAAAAACCTGTGATAGTATGCAATTTTCCCCAAGAAGGCCTGCAGTTCCTGAACAGATGTAGGGCGAGGAAGGGCATCGATCGCAGCGACAGTTTGCTGAAGCGGACGAATACCATTCCAAGAGAGTTGAAACCCCAAGTACATGATAGATGCTGAAAAAATTTTGATTTCTGAAGGTTACACTTAAGACCGGCAGTCTGTAAGACATGAAAAAGTGTGTGGAGATTCTGAAGATGTTCTTCAGTGGTGGAGGTAGTGACAACAATGTCGTCCATGTAATTTATACACCCAGGGACAGGGAGCAATAATTGTTCGAAGAATCGCTAAAAGAGAGCAGGGGTGCTGGCAAACCCGAATGGCAATCGTTGATATTGATAGAGGCTGAAAGGCATGTTAAGTACCAGGAATTGCCGGGAAGCAGCATCGAGAGGAAGTTGATGATAAGCTTCTGACAGGTCAAGTTTAGAAAAATACTGGCCTCCAGCAAGTTTAGTGAACAATTCTTCAGGTAGGGGCATAGGGTAAGTGTTGATGAGGCATTGGGCATTTACAGTGGCTTTGAAATCGCCACAGAGACGAATATCACCATTTGGCTTAAGAACGAGAATGACAGGAGAGGACCACTCACTGGAAGTGACAGGATGCAAGACCCCTGAAGCAGTGAGATGATCCAGCTCCCGTTTGACCTGATCATGAAGGGCCACAGGAATGGGCCGAGCCCGAAAAAACTTAGGCCGAGCAGTGGGTTTGAGCGTGATATAAGCTTCAAAGTCATTTGCACGGCCTAATCCAGGAGAAAAAAGGGACGAAAATGTCATCGACAAGGAATCCAATTGAGCATAAGGAATGGGATCAGAGATGATATTGTCAGTCATCTATGGAGAACACAAAAATGCGAAAGGCATCGAAACCAAAAAGATTCTCCGCATTACTATGGTCGACCACAAATATGGTAACAGTGCGAACGATGGATTTGTAAGATACTTCAGCATTAAATGGTCCCAAGAGAGAGATCTTCTGTTTATTATACGTCCATAATTGCCGAGTGATAGGTGATAGGATTGGAGAACCCAACTGAAGATACGCCTGAGAATTGATGATAGTGGCAGCAGAACCAGTATCCACCTGCATACGAACATCCCGACCAAGGATTTGGACAGTGAGGAATAACTTCCCTGAAAGGGAAGAAGTACCATTGACAGACAACACAGAAGCAGAATCAGCATCACGTTCATGATTGTCAGGTATGTGGTCAGATTCGCAAACGGATGACACATGACCCTTCTTTTTGCATTTGTAACATACGGCCCAACGTTGTGGACAATCTTCTCGTGAATGTTGCGTAAAACACCGTGTCATGAAGGAAGTTGCCATGGGTTTTGCTGCAGTTTCTTAGAGATTTGTTTACGGTTAGGCCGAGGCTGCGCTTGGGAGTGTACTGCAGCCACGTCGGCTGGCAGGGACACGCCGCACACTTCAACAGCGCACAGAGGTTGTACTTTCCCGACGTCACCCCATGCCTCTATTTGTGCTGCAGGGGCGCGAGAAATTTCAAAAGACTGAGCGATGGATAGGACTTTGTCTAGAGTCAGATTTGCCAACTGAAGGGCACGTTGCCGAACTTCTTTGTCGGGCGCTGATCGGATAATAGCATCCCGTTATCATGGAATCGGCATAGGATTCTTTGTAAACTTCAGTAACAAATTGACACTTCCTACTGAGGCAATGAATTTCAACAGCCCAAGCACGATAGGATTGATGCGGTTGTTTTTGACAACGATAAAAGGCAACACATGCGTTTGCTTTTGAAAATAGACGAACAGGATCTTTCAAAGGAGGCAATTGTGACAACAACTGATACATTTGAGGTGAAATCCATGAAAGGAACAGAGACTTACATGTTTGTTCATCCGCGACATGAAATGCCAAGAAGTGCTGTCGAAGACGTTTTTCGTAATCAGACCATTCTTCCACCTTCTCGCCATAAGGAGGAAAAGGAGGTATATACAATGACGAGAGATGTCCCGCATTTGATGTCGCAACTAAATCACGAATCGCAGATGTCAGAAGCGTTTGCTGTTCAACGAGATCTTGTATAGTTGCTCTAAAATAGCCATGAAAACCAGTGGGTCAACGAAAATTGGAAGATGCCACTTCACTGGTCACCGTCATCACCACACTCATTGCCCAACCTCCACTCACGAGGGAGGGAGAAATGTGTGGCAACCCCTCTGCCAAGGCAGCGAGTTTTTCTTTGCATGTCGACTTCCACCACTAGCTTCGCTCAGTCTGGCTCTTTTCATCATTATGTCAGGATCATTCTGGTCTCACGTTCACATGTACCATCAAATTTGAAGGTTCACCAGTGCTACGCTGTCTCCACACCTGCTACTGAACCCAATGAGTGACAGAGTTAGTGCCACAAACATTCCAAGCAGCATGCATTTTGTGCAATTGGTGTAACAATTCGGTTTCTAATAAAAGTGCCGTTTTCTAGTCACTTGTTGTACAGTTATTTATGCAGCACCTACCATGTTACACTCGGCTTCAGTAAATTAGGTGGGAAACAATTTGCACTACACATTTCATTGGTTAATTGTGGATGAGAGGTATCATTGTGTGTTTTCTGAAAGGAAAAGCTTCATCTCAACAAAACGGTGACAAATTTGCAGTCCTCTTCTGGCATACATTAGGTTCCAGAAGTAGGAGCACGTTTTCAAACAATGCGTTACTGAAACAACTTCCTTTTAATACTCCCCCTTGAGCATTGTGTTCAAGCTCCCCAACACTATTGTCGACTGGTAAAAATAATCTACCTACATCAAAACCAACTAACAAGACTATGGACTGGAATTATGGAGGGTTGATCCATAGTTAGCAGAAGCTTCATCCCTGAAATGCTTTCCAGTACATTTCAATAGATTCCACAGTTCCCAGTAACAATCACTTCTTTTCTTCCAGCTATTGAGTTTGTGTAGGCAAATATTCAAGCTGCGGATGTTCCCATATTGCATTTGATGTTTCAATCACAATATTGGAATGATAGTGTGTCTTCAGAAAAAATAAAAGGATAGCATGATACATATTGAGCTCTGTAAATACCTTAAGGCGGACTTCAACGGACTGTAATGTTTGTGGAACATCAGTTGCAAGACAAAGTTTTGAGTAGCCTCCTACATTTCTCTTGCTGTTGACTTCTTGCAGCATGCTTCATCTGACACAATCTAGCAAACAGACAGATCAGATTGGAATTGTGGAGGAATCTGATAATGATTTTTGAGTTGACATGCAAATAAAGACAAAACAGTTCAAATAACTACAAAAGTCTGAAATGATGTGATTTATGAAGTATTCCCAGCATGACTGATCATTGATTATATATGTGGAAACTTGTCGTGTCAGTGTAAAGATAAATAAGGAATTTGTTATTTATTTTACTGCAAACGTGCACAACAAAAGGAATGAATGACTGATAAAAGAATGAAACATTAGTGGCATCATACATTATAATTTGTACAAGGTGTGACTAAGAATACTATTTCCACACTCATTTTGTGAAAAGCAGCAATAATGACATTGATTCCTTTGTCTCATATGAATTAAGCCACATGATTATCTTGTACAGTTACTTTGTTGGAAAGTGTGATACAAATATCATAAAAATAGAACAAACCACATTCAGTAAACACTGCTATAGAACAGATTGCTGGATGGTGTGGGGAAGAGTCAACATTAGCAGATTACTTTGTTCTTTTAAATTTCAGAAGAATGTATAGATACAATTATTGAAGATAACAATTAAGATAGAGCAATGAAATTAATAAAATTGTGCCTATAAAGGGAAATGCACATGGCAGCTCATATTATATCTTACATAACAACTCAGATTTTGCTGTCCGGCCAAGGCACCGAGGCACTTTACCAGCCTTGCTTATGAAACAATTAGTCACTGCATCTCTATTTCTTATTGCTGACACATTTCTTCTTCTTTTGTCCAAGTGTGAGACAGACCCAAATCCCTTCACAGTAAACGATCTCTTGCATTCATAATTATCTGGAACACAGTATGGTTTAGTTACATCAGTAAAAAAATCAGATTTTTTATTAATTGCTTGCCGGAACACAAGCCATTTGTTTGACAATAAGTGAAGAAAAACAGTTACTAATTTTGTTGTGACTAAAACTGTTAGACAAAACAAGAAAAATTGATGCACATAGTATATAGCTAACTCTGCCACTGAATCTGTGATTGTCTGTCTCTAGCTTCAAAATGAAAATAACTCGTAATGGAATTATAGCCACCCTTGGTGTGGAGGGATATGAAAATAACTTGTAATGGAATTATAGCCACCCTTGGTGTGGAGGGATAGCTGTGGTGTCAGGATGGGAGGTGAAAGAGGTTGAGGTGAGGTAGCAGGCTGGTGAAGGCCCAGAGAGAAGCGGCTGTCAAAATTAATTCTTTATTTCCCACTCATACTGTGTCAGGGTAGGGCAGCAACCATGTCCACACGCCAAGGGAAGAAGCCTGGTGGCCAGCAAGATGTCAACTAGCATTCTGGCGAGCTGGCTGCAACATGTGCACAGCCAGCTTTGCTAATGCTTGCGCTCAGTGGTTGGGATACAACCCTGTTGCTACATTTGCACTGCAAGTTCCAAGTCTCAGCAGCATGTGAAAACGAATTGTGACAGTGGCCAAGTCTGATGACCAACTCGTCTAGGTGGCCAGTGATGTGTAGAATGGAGGCACACCCATCGTGGTGGCAGGAGTTGACTGCTGCACATGGGATGCGACCTGCTGCCCCCTGGGCAGGAATCTGGCTTTGGCTGGAGTGAACCTGGAAGGCCTGCTACAATGTGGCAGTAAGCCCGGAGGATGGACTTAATTCAGAAAGCTGATACTGTGACGGAGACTTGAACTCGTGAGCGCTTCTTGCTGCTCCATTTGGTTCCTTTGACTGGCATAGCACCCCCACTACCCCATTCGCTGTCCTGGTAGAGTAGCTGGGCTGCAAATGAAACTGCTACAGAAATTGCAGCTATTTATATAAGGTAGCAGCACATGTGTTATTACAGTGTGCCACTCTAGTCACATGATCGGCAACATACCAAAACCTGAAGGTGGAGAAATCCACTTGTCCACACTGCAAGAATTGTGCATTACTGCATCACTGGCACATTTCACTGGTCTGTCTCGCAATAGTTCAACAGATAAGTTACTATAACTGAGATAACAATACCCTGCACCCACCATCTAACAGTGTCTACTGCAGTACTCCTCTACATATTCTCACTGACTTGCCCCCAAAATGGTTGTAGCATTATTCTACCCTCTCCTCCATGGAAAGACTGTCTCCTCGGGTCTCACTTATGACTGATCTACAGCAGTATATCACATGACCACATTTAACTTGTAAATCCTGCTTGCTAGATTTCTTCTATGCTGCTATGTTGCTTGTTAGTATTCCGCTTAACAGTCCATTAGTTCCTTTGTAACGCACATCATGCCATGCCTTCTAAATCCTATCAATCATTTTCCCTTGGCTATTCTCTTTGTAAACATTAATGGCTTGTTCCTCTTAAACTCTAGTAAATACATTTCTCAATAACCTGCACACTACATAGTCCACATTCATTTATTTTCATGCTCTAGGGATCCAGTCAACTGGAATCTATATTACCAGTTGGTTGGGTTGATGGATGGCTTTGTGCCTCAGATAGGTGAAGGCTATGCAAAGCAGGGTTACACCCACAGTCATGATAAGTGCTGTGAAGATCAACATCATGGTTATATGTCATTGCTTTTTACCATCTCTAAATTGTCTGCAGCTCGTGGTCTAGGGGCTAGCATTGCTGCCTCTAGACCACGGGGTCCTGGGTTTGATTCCCTGCCGGGTTGGGGATTTTCTCTGCCCGGGGACTGGGTGTTTGTGTTGTCCTAATCATATCATCATCATCATCATCATCATCATCATCATCATCATCATTTGTGAGAGTGAGTAGTTTGGATTGTGAAAAGAAAATGGACTGTGTAAAAATTGGGACTTTGTACGTGCGCTAATGATCGCACAGTTGAGCACCCAACAAACCAATCATCATCATCATTATCATCATCAACCCTAAATTGCTTAACCACTGCATCAATTGTTCTGCTGAAATCTGCCCTTCTTGTGCAATTATTGATTGGTGTAGGGAATGGATTGGGTGTGGTTTCAATGTATTATTCAGGAGTACTTCCAGGTCAGTACAAGTGTGGCTGTGTCATTCTCAGCTGGGTAATTCCTGTTACTGTGGATGGTGGATGGAAGGTTGACCCTGTTATCTCGCATGCCGTCCCATTAATAAATAACCCATTACCACCCCTCAGGCTTCATCTGCCTTGTTTCCATGAGCCTTCCATGTTTGTAACAACTTGCCACTACCACCACAGTATCGTACATGGAGTTAATCCAGTACAACCCCACTTACTGGAATTAAGTTTACGGTCCCACAGTGTCCCTCAGGCAATACTGTCCTGTTGTTGTGCCCATGAGTAGCTATACCATAAATCTGTTTGTATACCAGTTTCAATCAACGAGGATGGACTCACTATAATCTTCTCCCCCTCAGAATGCAGCAGTTCCTCCTCCATCATCACCACATTTCTGTTTGCCTTTTCAGAGATCGATAAAACACCACTATGCTCACTTGTACAAACTTTCTTATGACTCCCCATTTCACTGGATATTGATGAATGGTGTAACATCTGAACTGTGCTTGCTTCCATGCTACTGGGAATCTAACCAATGTGTACATCCGCACCTCTACTGGTGCCATATGGTAGTAAAACCTCTGCTTATTGGGCTGTACTACCAATCTCGGCTCCAACAGTGGTTTCCACTGCACTTTTCGCAACACTGACAAGTATCGCTCTGCTGGTAATAGGACAGAACTCAGCTGCCCATGCAGTGTGTGATGAGTAGCTTTCTGTAAGCTCACCATTACCACTTGAGCATCACTTTCACTATTTGCTAATGGTTGTAACAGCCTTGTCATAGTGATCTTGCATCCAACACATCCACCCTTGCTTGCTTGATTCCCAGATCTCAATTTACAGTGTCCTCTGATGCCTTTGCATAATCGATCACCCCACTTGTTAGCTTTCATAGTGTATGTGTATTCTCCAACACTCTGCACTCTGCCTTCCAAGCTTGCTGTCTGTGCAGTATGCCACTTCACCACCAACTTGCTATCCTCTCCTGACTTCTTCACTGCCTCCACTGTCAGGTTCAATTCCCTGATGTCACCGGCATCTGCTGTCCCCAATACAGTCTTCAAAATTCTTCCCCCAGCATCTATCCAACCCCATCTATCCAACCCCTTTTCTGCCAATATAGTGAGTATGGCACCACCTCCACTGCTTGCCGCATCTGCTCTTGCAAGTGTTCGTATGATGTATCCATCTTCTTAGATTACCTAGAAACATTTCCAAGCAAGCCCTGGCTCTTGGTTTTCCATCGAAGCCCAGAAAACACCTGCTCCAGCCTTCTCACTTCATTCCACAATACACAAGCGTTAAAAACTAAGCTTGATGCCCATTGATGGCTGGTAACCACCACATCTTATTTAGCAAAAGAACACCTTCCTCCAGGTGGTGATTCAGCAGGTCCCCCATTCTGCTCATGGCGAAGAGATGCAACACTCCCATGGCTAGCATTCTTTTTGTCCTCGACCACTGTGTACACCAGCCTGAGGACAAGGCCTATCATCTCCCCCTCCCCCTTAGAAGGCTGCTGCCACTCGTCAGCATACCTATACAAAGAAAATTAAAGGAACCCCCAACTCTTACACAAAAAACACATTTCTTTACCCTCAATATATTACACCTCACATTTTACACATTGTGCCCTAAGTGAACACCAACAATAAAAATACCTCTGTCACTTCCTTTAACTTAATACATATGGCACCTCCCAAACAGGTCCAGTCACACTCACACCCACTTTTGCCATTCCTCTTTCTCAGGCTGTGCTCTTACTACCCCTGGTAATGACTCAGGAGCACTGTGGAACAGTCGCGGGCATCCAGTATGCACTGCTGTTGACCACGCCGGCAACTGTAGCCTAACATTGACTGATGACGTAGTTTCAACCACTTGGTAAGATCCGTGGTATGAATTTCTTATTTGACCCGTTGCTGTGTAATGGCTGCGTAGCATTATCCACTGCCATATTCTGTAATGTGGTAAGCTCACTGTATGCTTCACAGCTTCCTCCTGTTCCTCCAGTGCCTTTGTGTTCACCCTTTGCCCTCGTTTCCATACTTCTCTCATCATCCTGATGGAATCATCAACCAACTCTCTGTCCTTGCCCCTTCTTGCCTTAATCATATCAAACAAGATGGCATTTTTCTGCCATGCAGTATCTCGTATGGAGATATTCCTTTATTAGTGTGTATCACTGAATTGTATGCAGATGCAACAAATAAGACGTGTGTGTCCCAATCATTAAGGTGTTAGTTCACATAATAGCTTAATGTCCTTCTGATTGTATGATGTACCCGTTCCATTCTGACATTTGACTGTGGCTGGAGTGTCCTATTTCTCAGTTTCTTCACACTTAAAGCAACATAAGTCCTTTATCAAGTCCAACGTAAAATTTGTCCCTTGAACTGTAGTCATCATCTCTGGCACTCCAGACTTAAGTATCCAGCTGTTGACCACTGTCTGTACAACTGTAACTGCTTGGTGGTTCAGCATGGCAATCATTTCCATGTACCGAGAAAAGTGATCTATTACTGTCAACACAAAATGGGTCCATGCTGAACTCTGGTTAAATGGTCCCAACACATCCACCTCAGTCATTTCAAATAGCTTCAACACTTCTGGAAGTCTCTCTAATGGTATTTGTTAATTGCTCAAGGGTGCACACTACACACAATTTCTCATATACTGATCAATATCTCCCTTCCTTCCCTTCCACCAGTATCCTGTAGCTGTATTTCGGTTCGTTACTCTGCACCCTCCGTGACCAGACAGCATGTGTGCATGCATCTCCTTCAGGTCTTCTTCCTCTGAAATTAGGAAAATAATAAACTTGCTTAAAAGCAAAAACTCACATGGAATTGATGGCATTTCCAGCAAAATACTAAAAGCTTGTTCTCAACAGATAAGTAAGATTCTCAGCCACCTGTGTAATAGCTCTCTGGAACAGGGCATTTTCCCTGATAGACTGAAATATGCTATTGTTATACCTTTGCATAAAAAGGGGGATAGATCTGATGTCAACAATTACCGTGCAATCTCCCTTCTAACAGCTTTATCCAAAATTTTTGAGAAAGTAATGTATTCAAAAGTAGCTTCACATATCTGTAAAAATGAAGTACTAACAAAATGTCAGTTTGGTTTCCAGAAAGGTTTTTCAACAGAAAATGCCATATATGCTTTCACCAGTCAAATTTTGAGTGATCTGAATAACCGAACACCACCCATTGGGATTTTTTGTGATCTCTCAAAGGCTTTTGATTGTGTAAATCATGAAATTCTGCTAGACAAGCTCAAGTATTGTGGCATGAGTGGGACAGTGCACAAATGGTTTAATTCGTACCTAACTGGAAGAGTGCAGAAAGTTGAAATAAGTAGTTCTTGTAACATGCAAAGATCAGCACATTCCTCAAACTGGGGAACTATCAAGAATGGGGTTCCACAAGGGTCAGTCTTGGGTCCTTTGTTGTTCTTATTATATATTAATGACTTGCCATTCTATATTCATGAAGAGGCAAAGTTAGTTCTCTTTGCTGATGATACAAGTATAGTAATCACACCTGACAAACAAGAATTAACTGATGAAATTGTCAACACTGTCTTTCAGAAAATTACTAAGTGGTTCCTTGTAAACGGACTCTCACTGAATTTTGATAAGACACAGTACATACAGTTCCGTACAGGGAATGGTATGACGCCATTAATAAATATAGACCTTAATCAGAAGCATATAGCTAAGGTAGAATATTCCAAATTTTTAGGTGTGTCCATTGATGAGAGATTAAATTGGAAGAAACACATTGATGATCTGCTGAAACGTTTGAGTTCAGCTACTTATGCAATAAGGGTCATTGCAAATTTTGGTGATAAACATCTTAGTAAATTAGCTTACTACGCCTATTTTCACTCATTGCTTTCATATGGCATCATATTTTGGGGGAATTCATCACTGAGGAATAAAGTATTTATTGCACAAAAGCGTGTAATCAGAATAAGAGCTGGAGTCCACCCAAGATCATCCTGCAGACATTTATTTAAGGATCTAGGGATATTCACAGAGCTTCTCAATATATATACTCTCTTATGAAATTTGTTATTAACAACCAAACCCAATTCAAAAGTAATAGCAGTGTGCATAACTACAATACTAGGAGAAAGGATGATCTTCACTATTCAAGATTAAATCTACCTTTGGCACAGAAAGGGGTGAATTATACTGGCACTAAAGTCTTTGGTCACTTACCAAATAGTATCAAAAGTCTGACAGATAACCAACAAGTATTTAAGAAGAAATTAAAAGAATTTCTGAATGACAACTCCTTCTACTCCATAGAGGAATTTTTAGATATAAATTAAGAAAGAAAAAAATATTTAAAAAATAAAAATAAAAAATAAAGAAAAACAAAAAACACAAAAAATAAAGTTGTTATATTAACTTAAGTATGTTGTTAAATTAACCTAATTATGTCATGTATTAGAAAATTCGACTCGTTCCACATCATTACAAAATATCGTATTCATGATCCATGGAACTAGTATTAATCTAATCTAATCTAATCTTAGCTGGCACAACTACTCGTGGCCCTAACCTAGTTACCGTACACGACAAAATGTCACACATGCCTAACTGCAGTTGCATTTTATATAGCTTACAGTAACTGTCAGCTTTCTGTGCTGCTTACCATTCAGCAAGGACATGACCCGAGACTTGCACTGTTGCTATCTTTTTGCTCAGAGTATCCGCATTTCCATGTTTCATACCTGGCTTGCGCACCACCTCGTAGTCAAACTCGCTGAGTATTACTGCCCATCTTGTTAGTCTGCTGTATGGGTATTACTGCCTATATCGAAATTCATATTACATCCTATAAACACAATGGACCAATCCAATGCAGCCTGTGAAATGACTTATTTAACAGGTACTTTACTCTTCTTGCCATGAGTGGTAGCTGTCAGCTCAGTACTATTAATGGTTTTACAAACAGTCTTTCTTGCAAATCAATTGCATAAATATCTCATAGCTGCAAGTTACATAACACTTCCACAGCCTCCTAGTATTAACAGAGGCTGTGGTGCGATGAACACATCCAACCTTTGGCACCCTTAACTAGTTACGCAATACACAACCACTGTGATGTTGGAGTATATAAAAACATACAAAATGCATGTGCCACGTCACTCTGCGCGAACTGCTGCACAAGCAACTGCATTGAATGGAGCCACAGCCCTGTCGCTCTATACAAGGAGATATTTATGATGTGCAAGGAAGACTGGCATGGTCAGTCGCTACTTTTAATTCTTTCCCATGAAGATATCAAAATTACGTGACTCTGTATATGAGGCTAAGCATCTCTTTCTCTGTTGCTGGATAGTTTTTCTCTGCCCTTTTAAGTTGTGTGATGCATAAGCTGCAGGATGTTCCTGCCTAAAGACCTCTTGAGTCAGGGTACACCCCAAAGTGTGGTTAGATGCATCACAAAATAATGTATACTGATTCTGAAAATCTGGAAAAATTATGACTGGACTTGACGTTAAAACTTTTTTTGACTCGTTGAATGTGCCCGGACAGTCTATATACATGAATTTCAGACCATTTTTCAACAGCTGCAGGAGTGGTTGCACTATGTCAATGAACCCCCCAGATATCTCCTATAATAGTTCAAGAGTCCCAAAACAATCTTAGTTCTTTACCCAGCTTTGGAACTGGGAAATCGTGTGTCACCCATACTAATCTTGGGTTCGTACTCGCCCTTTCCTTGCTGATAACGTGCCCAAAGTAACACACTTCCTCCAAAGCGAAATGACACTTTTCTGTAACATCAGATCTTAACATCAGATTTGTAACCAACAGCCTCTTAAATATCTCTCTTAAATGTTGCCTACATTCCTCCACATCCTTTGAGAATACAGTTATATTGTCCAGGTAGACTAGACACTGGTGAGACTCCAATCTGCTCAATAATCCATCCAACACTCACTGAAACATTGCAGAACCATTCTTCAACCCAAATGACGCCCTCCTGTAATGATAATGGCCCCAGGGTACAAAAAATGCTGTCTTCCATTGGTCATCTAAAATCACTTTTAAGTGACTATATCCACTTCATTCTTGAGCCCAAACAGCATCCTCCTGTACTGATAAAGGCTCCAGGGTACCGAAAATGCTGTCTTCAGTTGGTCCTCTAGAATCACCTTTAACTGATGGTATCCACTTCTTAAATCCATGGTAGAGAACTACTGGAAAGCTCCAAGTTATCAGTGTTCTCTGTGATGTTGGGTATGAGACATGCATCTTCACTTTTTTGTTATTCAGATGACGGTAATCACAGCAGAACCTTTGCTTCTTAGAACCAGCCATATACTTATTAGGCATGACTACAATTCCTGCTCCCAATGGGCTATTGCTCTCTTCTATTATCCTATCAGTGAACTACTGGTTGATAAAATCCACAATCGGTTGTAAATATCGAGTATCTGTGATGGTTTCTTGTACACTGGTGTTTCATTTCCTGTCTGAGTTGGGTGCTGTGTAATGGGCATTGATGGTAATGGATGCAAGGGGGAAAAAATCTTAAAGTTCTATCAACACTTCCTCCATTCGCACTCTCTCGACTCCCTTTAGATGCCCCATCTTCTTACATAATGCAGTCTTAGCGGTGGCCTGTGTATGCTCATGGTTTACTCCCTCTGTGCACCAGTCATCCTCCTCTGAAATGTCCAAACTTGATACTGACATCCCTTTCATCAGCTTTACCTCTTTGCCATCAAAATTATCTAGATTCCTGGGCACTACCGTTCCTCCATCTCTCTCCTGTATGCATATAATGCTCCTTTTAACAAAGCAACTTGCTGAATCCAGTTCCCTTTCAGTGGCTCAATCATACATAACATATAGAGAGATTAGTCTGGTACCACACCACACAAGCGACTTTCCAGTGCCACCTGGCACACAGTCATGTGAATCAAGCCTTAGTGCATTCTGTGTGGTTTAATCAGATTGCACAATACTGTAGATGCACCTTGCAACAGCTCTACACTGATGGCAGCTTCCCCTAACTGGAATGTTTTCCCCCTAAGTTCCACTGCATTACACCAAAGATCTGTTTTGGGATGATGTTGACACAAAAAATCTAACTCCAGGATCATCCTGTAGCCCTTGCTTATATGAGGCACTATCTCCACACAGTGCTTTAACTGAACTGCCTGTACTTGAAAACTTCTTTCTGCTGACCTCAGTGGCCTTACTTCACAAAAACCTGTACCATTGTGGGTTCCATTGCCTCCACCTTACTAGATCTTGACTAGATACTGACTTGTGCGCCCCTGTGTCCAACAAAAACTTATACTTCTTGCCCCCTACAACACCTATTGCTGCACATTCTGCCTCTGGATATTACTTGGTGATCTTAGGGTTCCCTCTTGAGTTTAATGGCTGCTTATTTTCTCCCTGCCCATCCTTATTACCCTTACCAAATTCTACTGCTGATACATATTATGTTTAACCCACTGAGGATGGCAGTACTGCCTCTACACATGCCCTATCCATCCACAACTGTAACATCTTACATTTGTGAAGAACCCCTTGCGTATCACATACCCTTTCAGAAAAACCAATCTTTTCATGTTTCATTGCCAACCTAACAGCAGAATGGAGATCTTTAGCAGTGCCTGTGTGCACCTTTCTTGACATACTCGGTGCTCGGTGGTAAACTTCTTAGGAGAGTGTTAAGCACTCTTTACTCAGCTTCCTGCACCACAATTGTACTTGCTTCATCATCCCCCCCCCCCCAACTTTTATACATGTGTGTTCACCTTCCTTATTCTACTGGTAAAATCCTGTATATCTTCCCCACACCTCTTTGAAAACATACAAAATTGATCCCGAAAGATCCTTTCCCTGTTCTGCTTCTTGTACCTCTGCAGAAGCACCTGCTTCAACTGTGTGAACATCTCTGCTTTCCTCAGTGCCTCTGTACATCTTACAAAAGTTTTTGCCTCTTCCATTAGACATAACTTAGCCACCAAAAACAAATGACTATCCGATCAACCACCCATATCTGCCGACCTCATCAGGTCCTCCATGAATAACATCACACTCTTGGATGTCCTACAAGAAAAAGAATGATTAGGCTAGTGGCAGTTACATCTGTCACATGGTCTGGTGCATGAAGCAATGCTATTTGCTCATTGTTAACTGCAGTTTTCTCTCACAGCTCTTTGTTATCTGCCAACAACCGCAGTACGTTTTCCATCGACAAACACACTGCTTCTGCTACGAAATGCCCACATCTCTGACTCTGCCGTCACAATATTTTTATCCCTCTTTCACACACAAGAAATACAGCAGTAATTCATGACCTTTGTGCCTTATCATTAACCATCTAGACTTACACTGCCTCGCAACATGACCATAACACGGTGCAGAATGCCCAAACGAATTGTGAACATCTAACAGGTTGCAAGTGCTGTTCTTTGCAGTTACACCAAAATTCAGGCGCATCTGCCACTTTGTATGTCCTAAACAAAGCATCCCTCAAATTACAGTTACACTTCATTCTAGACTTGATGTTTGTCACACACACCAAAAATAATAAATAGTAATCTCACTCACCCCACTGTGTTGACACTGCAGGCCGTGGTCCAGATGATTTGCTGCATGGATGATGCAACACCTGCTGCCTGCTGGAGACAGTGCCACCACTTCTGAATCCTTGAGGCAATGGTAGTAGGCCAGTTAGCTTAAAATGTGACTGTAGCTGATTTCATAAACCACATATGATAGATAAACATGAGTCATAGTTCTGCAGATCCTTCCAGCATTAAGAACAATTTCAGTTTACCTACATTTCGTATGCAGCAATGTATTATCCAACATTCACAAAACATAATCTGGTGAGTGACTATAGTTTTCACTACAAACTTTTTGAAATGTGTGCAGTGGGTTACTTAATTTTGAAGGGCCATAATAACTATAAAAAGCAATCAAAAGAGAGCAAGTTCATCATCAAGGTAAGATGTGCGAATGTAATGTGTGAAAGAATAAATGTATTCATCAAATAGTTTCCTCAAAATCGACAGAGAAAGTCTGCATAGGGGAAACATTTGCAAATCTTATAACAGTGGTCTTTAATTTTTCATGTGAAAAGCCGAAGTTTTACTGAGAAACTAACTAAAAAGACAGATGTAGGTTTGCTACATTACATTAAAACATTAATTAACAGTATTAGGAAAAGGATAGATTGCTGCTCACCATAAAGTTGATCCATCGAGTTGCAGACAGGGACAACGAAAAGACTGTTTCACTTTATAGCTTTCAGCCAAAGCCTTCTTCAGCAAAGAAGATATACACAAATTCAC
The DNA here is from genome assembly GCF_021461395.2 of Schistocerca americana. Lineage (NCBI taxonomy): Eukaryota > Metazoa > Arthropoda > Insecta > Orthoptera > Acrididae > Schistocerca > Schistocerca americana. The sequence goes on from NC_060119.1 coordinate 348,025,823, forward strand.
ACACTGAAGCACACCTCATGCACACATGACTGTTACTACTGGCAGCTCTGAATGGAATGCGACTGTCACATGAATAGCAATCTGGAGTGGAGTGGAGTGGGGAGGGGGAGAGATAGCAGGGTACAGATGGGCAGAGAAAAGAGCACTGTTTGTTTGGGCATGCAGGGACTAGATGGAAGCCTGACAAGACTGTCAGGTTTAGTGTTGGGAGGGGGGGGGGGGGGGCGAGGTATGGGGGGAAAAATGGGGAGCGGGAAAGGAGAGGAACAGGAAGGGGAAAGGCCGGGTAAGTACATTGGCACAGGGTGGCATACGAAGAGAGTGAGGGAATGTGAAAAGGGAGGAGGTGGTAGGATGAGGGGCAGAAACTCTTGGGTGGAACATGTGGGGACAGTAGATTACCAATGGTTAAGGCTAGGATAATTTTGGAAGTGGAGAATGTGTTGTAAGGATAACTCCTATCTGCAAACTTCAGAAAAGCTGGTGGTGGAGGGAAGGAACTGAACTGTGCAGATATGGGAATTATCCTTAAAACATGTTCTCTGCTCCCAAAATTATCCCAGACTAGATTTACAGTAACCTATTGTTCTCATGCCCTTCACCAAGCTGCTTCTGCCCGCTTGTTCTATCACCTCATCCCTTTTCACATTCCCTCACCCTCTTTGTATGCCACCCTGTGCCAGCTATCCTTTCCCCTTCCAGCTCCTCTCCTTCTTTGCTCCCCATCCCCCCCCCCCCCTCCACTCAAATACCACATCTCCCAATGCAGTGCTTGGCCATCTCCAGTCTGGGTGTGCATCACCAGACAGTGCTCTTCTCTCACTCCGCCCGAACCTTTCTAGCCCTCCTGCTTCTCTGCTGCACTCCATATTGCTATGCACATGACAGTCACATTCTGGTTGGAGCTGCCAATGGTAGCAGTCATGTATGCATGAGGTATGCTTGTTTCTGTAAATATGTTTGTGTTTTCTTTGCTGAAGAAGGCTTTGGCCGAAAGCTATAATGTATAACAGTCTTTTTGTTGTGCCTGTCAGCAACTCAGGGTATCATCTTTATGGAGAGTAACAGTCTATGCATTTCCAACCTGAAGTTTCCATTGTTTGAAAACATTAAGAAAGTTTACTAAAGCTAGAGAGCCTTCATCATCTTAAGAAGAAATGGTGCCACGATACTTCCATTGATGTCAGGTCACATGCTTGCCATGCTACTTCCATGTATCTGCCACTTAAAAAAGTCACATCACTTGTGCACCACTTCGGTGGTTACCCTGCCTCAAGCATGCAATGATTTTTCTTTATTTTTCTTGTTTTCACATGTGCTGTGGAATGATGTGTTTTGTCAGTACTGGTTGTATTCTTATAATGTTCTTTCCTTGTATCATCAATAGCTTATTTTAATCTTTGCAATCCATGTCCTAGAAGTCTTGTTTGACTAACCTAGCACCATGTTACTTTCTGTATACAGGGTGTCCCATTTATCTTGACCACCCTAAATAACTGTTTATCCAGATGCAAATTACAAAATGTTTCAAGCAAATGTTCTTTAGCTGTCAGGGAGACATCAATCAGCATGATTGCCTTCATTGTAGCTATGTTTTTTTACAAAGATATGAAAAGCAGTATGACTTTTTTTAAATGGTACCCTGTATTTTTTATTTGGTAATTCATTTCCTCTCTTAAAGACCTATTCAAAAATGTATCACAGTGTACCATTCACTGAAACACAATGTTATTAATTACATAACACAACATTGACATTGACACTCCCAGCACATAGTGCTGCTACTCGGGGTAATGGAACACATCCATGTGCTGACGTTGACAGATGATAAATGTAAACATAAGTAGAATGCACACCCGTCGTTGCATCAACCATCGTCAGTTGAAGAGAAGGTATAAATGCTACTCATCTATGGGGAATGTAAGTTAGCAGAACAGTAATTACAATACTGATTTCTTATGTACAGGTACATTTAGTGCAGTAGTTTATTCCTTTTAAATACTGTTGTGTTGAGTAGGCATACAGTAAAGGCTGTCCTTCCTACTAACTGCATCGACATAACGTTTCTTTTATTATTGTTGTTGTTGTTGTTGTTTTTGTTGAAAGTAGGCGAAATGCTATGCAGGCAGCGGAACTGTACAGAGAGAGATATCCTGACAAGAACCCACCTTCCCAACGGATGTTTTCTGGTCGTCTTGCAATGCTTCAGGAAATGCGAAGTTTCAACCCACGACAACGCAATCATCATAGCTCTCGCACAGACGAAGGTGCTGAAGTTACTGTTCTCACTTCCTTTGATATGAATCCACATGTGATCACACAGCAGCTTGAACACAAGATTGGCATTCCTAAAACCAGTGTACATTGTATTCTTACACGTCACCGGTTCCATCCTTACCATGTACACCTACATCGAGAATTGTGTGGGAATGATTTCCAGAATAGTGTACAGTTCTGTCAGTGGGCACAGCAGCAAATCCTCACCAACTCGAACTACTTCTCCAATGTTCTATTTACTGATGAATGTTCCTTCTCAAACAAAGGACAGGTACATACAAGGAACATGCTTTATTGGTCCAGCGACAATCCACGATGGCTTAGACAGGTGGAACATCAGTGTCAATGGATAGTTAACTTCGGGTGTGGGATGCTTGGTACTACAATTATTGGCCCTTATTGCACCAATGGTAGTCTAAACGGCACAGCATATACCAACTTCCTCAGACGAATTCTTTCTCCTCTTCTGGATGAAATGTCGCTAAGAACCAGAATGCTTATGTGGTATCAAAATGATGGATGTCCAGCACATAATGCCTTGTGTGCATGTTGTGTTCTGAACCGAAGGCATCCTGCCCGATGGATTGGTTGAGGAGGAACAGTTACTTGGCCTGCTAGGTCTCCTGATTTAAATCCTCCGGACTTTTTTCTTTGGGGATGCATTAAAGACGTTGTCGATCACGATATTCCAACAACTGCAGAGGACATGCAGGGACATATCATGCTTGCTTGTAATTCTCTTCAGTAGGCAACACAGGAACAGTAAATAATTCTTTCATTCAATGAGTGCACCAGTGTATCGGTGTCCAGGGTCACCACTTTGATCACTGTTGAATGTTCTACTTCTGGGAAATGGTAGAGGAGAGTCAAAGTCAATTATGTGTTATGTTTTTACTTGGTTTTCATTTGTTTTCTGACAACTCCAGCAGCTGGACAAGTTTGTGATCCTGGGCTCCACGTTAGTGTTGTGTTATGTAATTAATAACATTGTGTTTCAGTGAATATGTTTTTGAATAAGTCTTTGGGAGGGGAAATGAATTACCGAATAAAAAATACAGGGTGCCATTTAAAAAAGTCATATCGCTGTTCATATCTTTGTAAAAAAACAAAGCTACAACAAAGGCAATCATGCTGATTAATGTCCCCCAGATGGCTAAAGAACATTTGCTTGAAACATTTTGTAATTTGCATGCATTCTTTCAGCTTGGTCATAGATATCTTTACCATCAGATTTAAATAACGTTTTATGTCTGAGGTCATCATGGTTGGTGAGTTGTTGTTACGTGTAACATAATGTCTCTTTTCATTCTTACTGTATCTTCAGTGTTGGTAATTATCAAATCATTATGTTAAGATTTGTTTTCTGAGTTTTTTGCAGTGTAATTTAGAATAATTATCTCAACTCATTTAATTTTATCATCTCATTAAAATACTAAGTGTGTGGTAATTATTAAATCATTACGTTAAGATTTATTTTCTGAGTTTGTTGCTGTGTAATTTAAAATAACTATTCCAACGGATTTAACTCTATTATCTCATTTAAGTACAATGTGTATTAATAAAGTATGTTTATCAGCATACATGAAATGTTTCATTTTGCTAAATTAATGTACATTTTTGCAGCTTGTTTTCGTAATGGATGATCACCATTTATCTGTGTAAACATGTAAATTCACTAACTTTGTCATTAAGTTTTTTAATAAAATTCCCGTTGCAGTTGAAAGATGAGAGGCCACCAAGTATAAATTGTGTAGATGCACAAGGAAATTCTTGTCTTCATTGTGCGGCATATAGAGGGCACAAGGAGGCAGCAGTACTTTTATTACAGAATGGCATTGACACCACAATTCAGAATACTCGAGGTGAGAAAAGTAATTTTCAATCATGAAATTGGTTGTCTTGGGCTTCAAAATGTGGCTATATTAAGGTATTTCACTATGAATGGGGATATGGAGGCTAGTTTAGGTATTATGAAGTACAGTTTACACAGACAAAGTATAACATACTACCATGAATGTACTGAAATGCATGTATTGTTTATGATGCATAATTGTGCATCTCTGTATACCAGCCTGATGAGGCTGTTTCCATGAATGCCCATAAAAATCAGAGATAACCATAGTCTCAGTCTTCCAACAATTTCCTCATCAAAAGACATACCTCACAGTAATACATGATTGTAATTATAAAAGCCACGGACTTACTGTAACTGCATATCCAGGACCATTGCAGAAACAGGTTCCCAGTACCACTGCTGACATTACTACTACTACTACTACTACTACTACTACTACTAGTACTATTACCACCACCACCACCACCAGTTGTACTGTTTGGTCATGACAAGTTGACTCATTGAGTGTTGGCTGTTGGGAACGGCAAGTGGTGTGCTTTGGCCCTGATTAGGGCAGTCAAAGGGAGGGGAGCGTTGAGGAGAAGGCAGTACCAACTTTTTTCCACAGTGCTGGCTGCATTGCCCATATTTTGTGCATTTATGAAAGCAGAGGTGACACATGTGGAAATATTGACAACACTCATAGAATGAGTATCTTCCAACTAATGCTGATTTCACCGCTACTGGCAGCACTGTTAAAAAGGGTCAACTTATGATGAACCAACAATAGAAGAGGCACATGTTATCATCAGTATAGCCAATGTTTTCAAGTCTTAAGAAACCAGTACAAATTGTTTACATGTTTGAACATTTTGCAACTTTTTCTGAAATTCAGCACCAATATTGTATCATGTCTTACAATCTGCCTTTCAGATAAACAGAAAAAAGTTAAATTTAATTTGCGTGTAACTCTAGTGTGGTAGTGATATGTATGTAATAGGGTGGGTAGTGAAGCTTTTAGCTTTAATTTAGTTGCCAGTGCATTGTGATGGAGTATTACGCAAATAAGTGATAACAATACTACTCTGTGTAATTAATGCTTTGACAGAGATTAAGAAATAGAAATAGTGTTCCCATAAGGGTCATATCTCTCTCTCTCTCTCTCTCTCTCTCTCTCTCTGTGTGTGTGCGTGTGTGTGTGTGTGTGTGTGTGTGTGTGTGTGTGTGTGTGCGTGCGTGCGTGCGTGCGTGTGTGTGCGCGTGCGCGCGCGCGAGATAATACATACTTCCTTTTGTGAAGCTGTGCTTTCCATGTAATTCAATTTAATATTGCTCTTGACTGCTGTGAAATGAGTTTAAGTAAGGAGCCACTGGGCAAATGAAATTCTCATCCCACATCCTTTACAGTTGAACCACCCAAAGACACCCCATGTTCTAACTCGGTGTTACACTCTTTCAATGTGTATCTCTCCTTCAGCTCCTAGAATTGTTGTAGCCATTCTCCGCCTTATACTTTCTGTTAACAACATAGTTCCATTGTGAGAAGGTGTTTGTAGGATTAAGAAATGCTGAAAAAAGAACTTTAAGAGTGAAGTCCTTGAGTCAGGCTGGGAGGTGTGTTTGTTTGCTTCAATTAGTCGAGTACTATATGCGAAGTGCAAAGATTGTGCTTGAATGTCCAAGTCATGCATACAGTTCTTATCTGGTTGGTGAGCAGCCAGCAAACTCTCTCCCATGAGAGTTGAATTTTTTTATTGGTATTTATTGGTATTAAATATATTCATTACTTTTTCTTATCAGAAATGTAATATATTTTGTGCTACGATGTTGTGACACTTTTAGTGCAGTATTTCATTTCTTCTCATTTTCTGTTGGCAGTTTAAATGCAACACCTTCTGTTTTTCCACAAAAAGGAGACTCTTCAGCTCCTGTGCAATGGGCTGCTGTCTTCCAGAACTGTTTTTTTACTCTGCAAGGCAGCATATTTTAATTACTTCATTATATATATTCAAAACTCAGTGTGGTGTGTGACCAGTCATACAAAAATTCACATCTGTGACATGAACTTTTAATCTTTGCTCAGTTGCCACATTTTTGTTTGACAAAATGATGAATTTATTTTTCCAGGACAAACTGCTGTTAATTTAGCAAGGGATCCACATATGCAACAAGTTCTGTGTGTCCGACCAGTACGCCAACTTCAAAAGTCTGCTGCACGTTTTGAAGGACAACTTCTTAAGCGATCACGATTTCTTGGTTGGAAGCCAATGTGGGTATGTTATAAATTATTAGAGTGAAATCAATAAAATAGGGCACAGTAGTAATTTTGTTTATGGATTTTTTAACAGTCTCGCGCGCGCGCGCGTGTGTGTGTGTGTGTGTGTGTGTGTGTGTGTGTGTGTGTGTGTGTGTGTGTGTGTGTGCGTGCGTGTGCGTGCGTGCGTGCGTGTGTGTGCGTGCGTGTGTGCGCGTGTGTGCGCGTGTGCGCACAGATGTGTGGGCAGGGGTAGGGGGATGTTCATATGCATGTGCGCATCCACTCGTGCATATGCGTTCATATCTACTTCTCATTCAGAAAGGAGCTGGTTTGATACAGATATACAGAACTCAGAATAATAGAGTTATTAGCATTGGCCAGAAAGAGTGAAAGCAGGTCCAAATGAAATTATTGTTATACATCATCAAATTAATGAAGATTTTAGTTTTCCTTGAGCAGTAAAATAATCGATTTTAGGTTGTGCTTATAGAGTAGCATATTATAAATTGAGGGAAACAGTGAACTACTGCATCATACAGTTCTTGAAGGAAACACATACACAAGTTAAATGTAAACATCTGACTACGAACCATACTTAACTTGAACTACTTTGAGAGTAAATCCAGATAGGAATATGTGTGGCTCATCCATAATAGATAAGCTTAATAGTGTTATACATTTTTCATTCAGCCAGTCAGCCATATGTGCTTTAGTTGTAGTTTGTTAACTAGGAAGTGAAATAGTTACATTAAGAGGATATTCACAGTGATTTGAATTCAGCTTTAAACAAATTTCGTACCTCTGGGGGAATGAAACCAACTGAAATGTTTCATATATCACTATCTAATGAACACCTCTCCTCCATCACAATTGTAAATGGCATACAATATACTCTGTTTGTGGAACTGAGATGTAATTTGTGTTACTTACACAATCAAACTTATGAAATATATTCTTGATGTGTATTCGTGGTGTTTTAACCCTTTTGCATGCCATGGGGGCTATATTTCCCAGTAACTGTGGTTTTTTTTTCTAGGATACATTGTACCGCTCCTGTATGTTCCTGGCATGTAGTAGTGGTTCACTGCACAAGTTGTAGTTTCTGTTTGTTGTGAAATACAGCATTTAGGGGCATGGAAGTACACATACCAGCAAATAATGATGTTTTAAAGGTTCTTGGGAAGTATGCTGCTTACTACCAAAGTAATTTCTCAAAGGAGCTGGGGAAGTATACTTACCACAAAGGGGACGTATACTTACCACAAAATTAACTGGAAATAAATCTTACCACCTCTGCGTGCTTGATATCTTGTGGTAGTACACTGCACCATGTGTGTGAAAACTGCTACAGCAATCAGTTTCAGAGTGTCATTACCTTTTCCAAAATACATTGCTTCATTTCTGCAGTATACATTATTGTGACTTTTATCGGCCCATGTCTTTGTGTGGGCATTGTGAGAGAAAACTGGAAGAAAGTGCTTTCAGTGACGAGAGAGGAATGTAGCTTGAAAAAAGGAGGATATTAGTTCTTGTGCAGTTGTATTGGAGATATAAAGTGGATGGACAACATATCTCTCAATATTTTGACAACTTCAGACAATCCGGAATTTGTTACAAGGAAGAATAAAGATGGTATTACCAGCAGTAACAATTGTTTAACAGCTGTAGCAACATACAATAATATAATGGGAGGTGTAGATCACATTGGTAACCTTAGAGAACACTCTGCAATAGGTCAACATTCTTATTAATGGTGGCACCAGATTCTCTACTCCCTGCAAGTTGTGGCAATTGTAAATATTTTTATATTCTAACAAATTAGTGAAGGACAGGGATGATACCAACATCAACTGAACTTACTGTTATGACTCACAAAACAGTTGATAGGTGGCTTCACATACTGCTCAAAGAAGTTCTGACCACACATGCTGCTCGAAGAAATTCTGACCAAGAACAACACTGTACCAGATCATGTTCAGCTGGCAAAAGTGGGACATCATGTGTCCATTTTGGAAAAAAATGCGGCGATTCCAAAAGTGCTTTAAAAAAAACTTGAGACTAGAATAAAATACATACGCTGCTTCTGCAGAGTGCACATGTATTGAACCATGCTTCTGCCAGTTCTATGGAAACAAAATAATAAAAAATGTCACACTCATCTGATCATTTGTTTGGGAAAGAAGTATTACTTGTTTAGATGTTCTAAATTGTTAATGTTGATTATAAACTGTTTGTAAACATGAAACGTAAATATTTTTGAAATAAGGTAAAATAAAAACAAACAACTTTTTTTTTCAGCTCGCAAATATATTGTGGTTATATATGTACTGTCATAGTTTTTGGTCCTAAATCCTAAAAGTAAAATTATCGAAAAATAAACATAATCAGCTAATCACAGGTCTAATATGATACACAAAAAGTGTCTTTTCTGAATTGCTACAAAAAAATGGGTCCGCAAAAGGGTTAAGAATTGGGTATATTAAATTGATACCATTAGTGGAGGTGTGAGTAGAAGATGTGCAGAAATATTAAGCCTGTGATAGGCACATAAACAAAATGTTGCAAATATTGCTCATTCAGTTTTCCAAACTTGTATTTATTTACAAAACGTCATATGCATGTGCCTGATCTGAAATAATATGCAGCTTCAACATCATCTTTATATGTGTATCCACTGTTCAATACTTCATCTACACTGTGAGTAGTCATTTTCATTCATATCTATACTAAAGACCTCCCCCCATGAACCTTGGACCTAGCCATTGGTGGGGAGGCTTGCGTGCCTCAGCGATGCAGATGGCCGTACCATAGGTGCAACCACAAGGGAGGGGTATCTGTTGAGAGGCCAGGCAAACGTGTGGTTCCTGAAGAGGGGCAGCAGCCTTTTCAGTAGTTGCAGGGGCAACAGTCTGGATGATTGACTGATCTGGCCTTGTAACACTAACCAAAACGGCCTTGCTGTGCTGGTACTGCGAACGGCGGAAAGCAAGGGGAAACTACGGCCGTAATTTTTCCCGAGGGCATGCAGCTTTACTGTATGGTTAAATGATGATGGTGTCCTCTTGGGTAAAATATTCCGGAGGTAAAATAGTCCCCCATTCGGATCTCCGGGCGGGGACTGCTCAAGAGGACGTCATTATCAGGAAAAAGAAAACTGGCGTTCTACGGATCGGAGCGTGGAATGTCAGGTCCCTTAATCGGGCAGGTAGATTAGAAAATTTAAAAAGGGAAATGGATAGGTTAAAGTTAGATATAGTGGGTATTAGTGAATTTCGGTGGCAGGAGGAACAAGACTTTTGGTCAGGTGAATACAGGGTTATAAATACAAAATCAAGTAGGGGTAATGCAGGAGTAGGTTTAATAATGACTAAAAAAATAGGAGTGCAGGTAAGCTACTACAAACAGTATAGTGAACGGATTATTGTGGCCAAGATAGACATGAAGCCCACACCTACTACAGTGGTACAAGTTTATATGCCAACTAGCTCTGCAGATGATGAAGAAATTGATGAAATATATGATGAGATAAAAGAAATTATTCAGGTAGTGAAGGGAGACGAAAATTGAATAGTCATGGGTGACTGGAATTCAAGAGCAGGAAAAGGGAGATACAGAAACATAGTAGGTGAATATGGATTGGGGCTAAGAAATGAAAGAGGAAGCCGCCTGGTGGAGTTTTGCACAGAGCCTAACTTAATCATAGCTAACACTTGGTTCAAGAATCATGAAAGAAGGTTGTATACATGGAAGAACCCTGGAGATACTAGAAGGTTTCAGATAGATTATATATTGGTAAGACAGAGATTTAGGAACCAGGTTTTAAATTGTAAGACATTTCCAGGGGCAGATGTGGACTCTGACCACAATCTGTTGGTTATGAACTGTAGGTTAAAACTGAAGAAACTGCAAAAAGGTGGGAATTTAAGGAGATGGGACCTCGATAAACTGACTAAACCAGAGGTGGTACAGAGTTTCAGGGAGAGCATAACGAAACAATTGACAGGAATGGGGGAAAGAAGTATACTAGAAGAAGAATGGGTAGCTCTGAGGGATGAAGTAGTGAAGGCAGCAGAGGATCAAGTAGGTAAAAAGACGAAGGCTTGTAGGAATCCTTGGGTAACAGAAGAAATATTGAATTTAATTGATGAAAGGAGAAAATATAAAAATGCAGTAAATGAAGCAGGCAAAAAGGAATTCAAACCTGTCAAAAATGAGATCGACAGGAAGTGCAAAATGGCTAAGCAGGGATGGCTAGAGGACAAATGTAAGGATGTAGAGGCTTATCTCACTAGGGGTAAGATAGATACTGCCTACAGGAAAATTAGAGAGACCTTTGGAGAAAAGAGAACCACTTGTATGAATATCGAGAGCTCAGATGGAAACCCAGTTCTAAGCAAATAAGGGAAAACAGAGAGGTGGGAGGAGTATATAGAGGGTCTATACAAGGGCGATGTACTTGAGGACAATATTATGCCAGTCCTGACAAAACTCTACCATCTGGTGAGCAAGATGTATGAGACAGGCGAAATACCCTCAGACTTCAAGAAGAATATAATAATTCCAATCCCAAAGAAAGCAGGCGTTGACAGATGTGAAAATTACCGAACTATCAGTTTAATAAGTCACAGCTGCAAAATACTAACACGAATTCTTTACAGGCAAATGGAAAAACTGGTAGAAGTTGACCTCGGGGAAGATCAGTTTGGATTCTTTAGAAACTTAGGCACATATGAGGCAATACTGAGTCTACAACTGATCTTAGAAGATATATTAAGAAAAGACAAACCTACCTTTCTGGCATTTGTAGACTTAGAGAAAGCTTTTGACAATATTGACTGGAATATTCTCTTTCAAATTCTGAAGGTGGCAGGGGTAAAGTACAGGGAGCAAAAGGCTATTTACAATTTGTACAGAAACCAGATGGCAGTTATAAGAGTTGAGGGACATGAAAGGGAAGCAGTGGTTGGGAAGGGAGTGGGACTGGGTTGTAGCCTCTCCCCGACATTATTCAATTTGTATATTGAGCAAGCAGTAAAGGAAACAAAAGAAAAATTCGGAGTAGGTATTAAAATCCATGGAGAAGAAATAAAAACTTTGAGGTTCGCTGATGACATTGTAATTCTATCAGAGACAGCAAAGGACTTGGAAGAGCAGTTGAACGGAATGGACAGTGTCTTGAAAGGAGGATATAAGATGAACATCAACAAAAGCAAAACGAGGATAATGGAATGTAGTCGAATTAAGTTGGTTGATGCTGAGGGAATTAGATTAGAAAATGACACACTTAAAGTAGTAAAGGAGTTTTGCTATTTGGGGAGCAAAATAACTGATGATGGTCGAAGTAGAGATGATATAAAATGTAGACTGGCAATGGCAAGGAAAGTGTTTCTGAAAAAGAGAAATTTGTTAACATCGAGTATAGATTTAAGTGTCAGGAAGTCGTTTCTGAAAGTATTTGTATGGAGTGTAGCCATTTATGGAATTGAAACATGTACAATAAATAGTTTGGACAAGAAGAGAATAGAAGCTTTCGAAATGTGGTGCTACAGAAGAATGCTGAAGATTAGATGGGTAGATCACATAACTAATGATGAAGTATTGAATAGAATTGGGGAGAAGAGGAGTTTGCGGCATAGCTTGACAAAAAGAAGGGACCGGTTAGTAGGACATGTTCTGAGGCATCAAGGGATCACAAATTTAGCATTGGAGGGCAGCGTGGAGGGTAAAAATCGTAGAGGGAGACCAAGAGATGAGTACACTAAGCAGATTCAGAAGGATGTAGGTTGCAGTAAGTACTGGGAGATGAAGAAGCTTGCACAGGATAGGGTAGCATGGAGAACTGCATCAAACCAGTCTCAGGACTGAAGACCACAACAACAACAACAACAACAACAACAACAACTATACTAAAGTACATTAAAAACTTTAAAATTATCAGTGAAACATCATATTTCTAGAACCATCCAAATGTATTGCAGTCAACCCGTTTCATTATTAGCTTCCTCCTCAAAAGTTGTGGAAAATGTGATATATTTTGACTGAGCATATCTGTAAATATAATGTTCTGAGTCAGTCACAATTTGGACTGAAGAAAGGGATCACAATCAAATAGTCCATCTACTCTGCAGTTAATTGTGTATTAAGATGTTAGAGTGACAGGATTCCTCCTATCGGAATTTTTCATGATCTGCGTAAGGCACCTAACTGCGCAAACAACATTCTTCTGGAGAAACCCATTTTTCTTGCTATATATGTAAATTATCTTCCAACTTACACTATTAAAGCAGAAATTTGCTCAGCAGAACTGCAATAACAGGAGCAGCAATGAATAAAATATTCAAAAGTATTATTGATTGATGGGCTATCGCTTAATTATAATGGTTTATTCAGTTCTAGGTTGGATGTATCATCATCAATAACAGTAGAGCATGGAGGAAAGAAACCATGTAAAGCTGATTGTTCAAAATTCATGGACGTGCATTTTTATCGGAACTTGAATTTGAAGTCTCATACTATAAGTCTTCCAAAACACTTCAGTTCAGCAAAATTTCCTCTGCATATATTTGGTGCTGAAAGCATTCAAAAATTAGCTTTCTTTGCGTAGCTTCATTGATGTTGCACTGAATAAGTTTCGGGTCAATTCCATACACAGACACCAAGTGCTCATTGCACAGAAATGTCCTGTAAGGATAATAACCAATATCCATTCTTGAACTACTTGTAGATAATGATTTAAAAAGTTGGTTGTATCAACAATGGCCTCCCAATACGATTACATTGTGATGAAGTTTGTTCTGAAGCATTAGGCACAGTTTTTAAAAAGTAGTAGCACTTATAAATGTAACACTAGAAAGAAAAAGAACCTCCACTGTCCACAGCTTGCCATCATTTTTGCTCAGAGAGGCAAAGGATGGAGCCATTACAATATCTGACCACCTCTCTTCCAATTAAAAGTGCTGACAGATAGAACTGAAATAATTTGTGCTTGAAAACTCTTTATATTCGTAGACGAATCTATGAGTCGATAGTATAAGTACTTGGTTGACATACGTTTATCAAATTTTGTTGTAAATTAAAAAAAAAAAAAAATCCAGATCCGAGATGTGATCATAAAGTAATGGAAATTTTTATTTTTCTTAATCTTTATTTATTCATCAACATTAACTTGTCCCCTTGAAAGTTATCCCCCCTCACATATAATACACTGTGCCAGCACTTTTTACCATTTTGGAAGCACTTCTGGAAACCATTTTTCATTAATGGCATTCAGCTCCTTCAACAATTCTGTTTTATCTCATCAGTGGTGGCAAAATGTCGTCCGTTTATGGTTCTTTTGAGCCTCAGGAATAGAGAGAAGTTGCAGGAAGCCATGCCGGTGAATGCAATACTGAGGCAACATATGGCTTTGTTTTCTGCCAAAAAAAATTATTTGTCAAAAAATCATGAACCAGTATTGAGATGTAAGCAAGCACATTATCGTCATGCCATTTCCACCAGTGGTTTTGCCTCAGTTCTGGCTATTTTCTTCAGATTGCTTCACGGAAATGATGCACGACTTCCAGGTAGTATTCCTTATTGACCGTACAACCATAGGGTACAAACTCGTATGCACGATCTGATTATAATCAAAGAAAACAGTGAGAAGAACCTCCAAATGTGATTGAAATTATCAAATTTTTTTCAGTCATGTCTCTTCAGTCAGTTGCTATTGAGATGATTGGGCCATGGTTTTGGCATCATACCCACATACCCATGTTGTGTCACCAGTTAAAATCTTCCTTAGAAGTTATGGATCTTTGTCGACTTCATTCAGGAGTTCCTGAGTGATGTCTATGTGACATCGTTTTAGGTCAAAGTTCAAAAATTTCAGAACAAACATTGCTGCTACACATTTCATGCCCAAAACATCTGAAAAAATTGCTTGGCATGAGCCAAATGATTTTCCAAAGTCATCAGTGACCTTTCTGATCATGATCTAGTGATTTTCCAGAACCATTTTTTTTACTTTTTGCACGTTTTTGTCAATAATTGATGTGCTAGGGCATCCAGAGCAGTCATCGCCTTCTATGTCTTCTTGACCCTCTTTGAAATGTTTATACCACTATAAACTCTTGTCTTACTCATATAGTAGATTCACCAAAAGCAACAGTCAACATTTGAAATGTGTTGTTGCACTTCATTCCATTTTTCAAGCAAAATTTCATGTAAATTCTTTGAACCATCTTTTTAATAAGTAAAAATTCACTGAGCACCTATAACCTTTTTGGCTGTCAACAGTAAACTAAATATTCAAAACAGTTGAAAATGTGTACATACATGTGGAACTTGTGTACCAGCAAAATAAAAAAAAATCGAAATGCAATGAATAATGCCCATTAAATTAAGAAATCCTCAATACTATTTGATCACACCTTGTGTGCCAATGTCTGGCATGTAGTGATTACGTTTGCACAGAGAATATGTATTGTATTTGTGAACCTACTGACACATTTAACATCATAGTGAGTTGTCATGGATATCATCCATGGAACAAGCAAAAACCTAAACTTAATTAAATTTGCTTTTCCACAGGCTGTGCTGGAACGTGGGGTTCTTACATATTTCAATAGCAGAGCTGATGCTTCCACAGGATTTAAGAGAAAGGACTTTAAGTATCTTGATGGTGCAAACATTTTACCACTTGACTGTGATAATTCATCATTTGTAGTGCATTTCTCAGATGGAGCAGTCCATCGACTTAGTGTTGTAAATTATGGAGAAACTACAGGACAGATAAGCAGACAGGTATGACTTGACATGTATGGTGTCTACATGGATATTATAAATGCATTTGTTGTAAATTATGGATTATTTTCTGTTTTAGAAATGGATCAATGCATTTTCAGAACATGCAGAATTCAGCACGCACTACTTAAGTCAAGGTCATATTAAACATGACAGTGATGAAGAGGATGACAACATTAAACCGCTTGGGTCCATGCAGGTAAAAGAGCATCTACTATTTTAACTGAAACTAAGTAAACAGTTTGAAAATATCCCCACTCGGTTATTCCAGATATCAGTATGTACGCGTATGTGCATAATACATTAAATGGCATAATCAGTTGTTTCAGAAATTTGCTTTGCTGGCATCTTGGACATTAAACAGTTTTGGGAACTTGGTGATCATTGCTAAATGACATGTGTATAGTGCTGGTCTTTTCACATTGTAATATTATACATGTAAACTGGACGGCCATCTAGTGAACAGTGGCAACTCAAAATTGGTATTACAAAGAATACACACATGAAAACAGTGAACTGACACTATTTACATTACGCCATTTAGAGGAAATTGTTAAGAAATACTCTGTACAAAAAAGAACTGTCATAAATATTTGGCAGTTCAGCATGAAAGCTTGGCTTATACAATGAAAGTCATCTCTGTGAACTAGGAAGAAGAATATATTGTACATATGATCCTCCACACTTCCAAGAGAGAAATCAGAAACTTGACATCATCTTTTGCAATAATAAGATGAGAAATGTACTTAGTTAGAGAATGTAAGTTTATTTGTGAGATAACTCACACTTAAAAAGGAAATATTCTTTCATTGTTGGTAAGACATGGGAAATATAATTTTGGTTACTAAAAGAATGGAAGTAGAACCAGACCAAACAGGAAGTCAAGAACCTGCTTCATGGTGTAGTGTCCATAGACAATTATAAGGAAGATACTCTATGTATGTAGTACATTGTATAAGTGTAATGAAATTTGCAAGGTATTTCAAGTATTTCAGAGAACAGTAATGTAATAATAATTGTGGCCATTTTGCAGAAGGTTCTCTTACTTGGATCATTCTAGTGACGGTCAGCGATGTAAGAAATATTTTACCTTATAGTAATCTCACTTCATCATTAATGAAAAATGGAATGCCAATGCAAAATTGAGTCTGCACTATTTTAAACTCATACAGAGCAGAGAAGAGTATTAAATAACAAGGGCAATATGGGTATAACAATGCGAAATAAAAAAATTCAGAGATGTATTTAGCTTAATTTATATGCTCGAACAAAAATGTTTCTCAACAGAAAAATTACAATAGATGCATGCCACTGAACACACATGTACATGTCGAAATGTTAACAATGTACTACTGAAAATTTGATCTATATGGAGTAATTATCAGAGCAGTTGCACTCATGTCCAAACGCCATGATGCCAGTACCCAACAGACAGAACAAGATGGTGCTGATTTGTACGCTCTTATCTTTAAAAAAGTGAAGAGCAGACTTGCATAAAATTGTGCAATTCGGAGCCTTAAGAAGCTGCTTCTGCAGAGATTAATTAATCATAGCAGATGTATGCTAGGAGTAAAAATATGTTTGGGACATTATGATGGGCATCAAAGACTAGGTTCACACAAAGATACATTTAACATGTCCAGGATGAATTTTCACTCTGCATCAGATTATGTGCTGACTTGAAACTTTCCAGCAGATTAAAACTTTGTGTTTGAGCGAGATTCAGACCTGGGATCTCTGCCTTTCGTATTTGGTACTCAATCCTGAGATGTTTTACACAGGAAAGTGTTCATCAAATGAATTATCCAAGCATGACTCACGACCTGCCCTTGGAGCTTTACCTCTGACATTACCTTGTACTTCATAAAAGTTTACATTTAACATATGCTAGCACTTGGAATTGAGCATTAACTCCACGGGAGAGCAAAGGATGTGGACACTGACCTGAATGATACCTTGCGAACCAAAAGGTGTGAATATTACTTTGAATGACAGGCTACACACCACTTTTAACACACCAGTCTTTTAACATTCTGAAAAAAGGAACCAGTCAGTCAAGATATTCAATTTTTACTTCAGCATACTACCAGCTTGCGAAACAACATGAGTAACAGTGACTGTCATCAGAACAACAGAACATACAGCCTGTAACGGACTGAAGTGTTTACAATTAAAGTATCATTACCACCAAGGAATCATTCAAAACATAGTGAGCCAAAGAAATGTGGCAGTGTAACTGTGACTTATGAAAATATTTCATTCTGCTAGTTTGATTTGCAAAACCTCAGTTTAGTTTCTGCAGATGTGTGATAGAAAAGAAAGAGAGGAAGTGTTCTTTTTAATGTGTTTAGACATTGACATGTCTTAGACGTATTGAATGTGCAGCTTTGTGTGTGTGTGTGTGTGTGTGGGGGGGGGGGGGGGGTGAGTGGGTGGTTTTTTTCCCAGTACAAAATCTCCTTTAGCCACATCTTGTGCCCAAATTAAATTTATGCAGTGATGATTAATAAAATGAATTGTGGCTTGTTATACCCTTTACGTGCATGGTGTTCAGCTTGCTGTTCATAATTTGATTAAAATTTATATTATGATGAATTTATTTATATGATGCTGAATAGTAAGTAATTTTGCAGGATGCTCTGCAGACTGCTGCTGCCCATCATCAGGTATTAGAAAAACAACTTAGAGACAGCACAGCTGTAGTTGAAGTCTTGAGTAATAATAGTCTTGCATCTGACACAATTACAGGAGCTGCTATAAGAGTAAGTTGAAAGTACAGTTCACAGTAAATATATGAAAAGTTTTAAGTATGACAGTTTTATGCAGGAAGTGTCAAATGTCATAATTTTGATGCTTTTCAGAGATTCCAGACTTTGTCTGACACTGCTGGTGACATGCTCTCTTCCCTTGGGCATTGTCTCTCTCTGTTTCAGCAACAGGAGGAGGTATGCTAAATTTACTGTTTTTGGAAAGTGAAATGAATAGTTCCTTGGGGATTCAGTAAGTAGTCTCCCACTGACATTAAAGTCAGCTTGTTTGTCAAAATCTTTCAGTTTCTATTTCTAATATAGTTCCCTATATTTTGAAATGTTTTATGGAACAAGGATACAGAATGGTGGAAAGATGGAATTTTTTTTATTACTTTATTAAGTTCTATAGTCTTTTGTGATTGCATTGATATATACATTATAGGTTTTCAAATGAAAAATGACCGATATATACCAAATTTAAAAGTTACTGTCATGTATTCTGCCACGCCCCCTTTATTTCTGTTACAGAAAGCAGTATTATTTCGAAAAGAACTGTGAACTTTCTGTTTCCAGCAATCATACATATGATACATTGTATATGTTGGTATCAGTGCAGTTTTCTAGTGTCTGTAAATGATTATCTTTGCTAGTATTTACTTCTGTTTCACTGAATCAGTTTGTTCACATATTATTGAATGTTTGTTGCCCAAATGCCACATATATTTGTGGAAGTACATATTCTTTAGTGTGCAATGAATATGGACTATGCCATGCATCAAGAAATTCAGTAAAAGGAAATTCTACAGTAACCAGTTCACAAACAAAGCAAGCCACACTGTTGAAAGTAACCTGTGTATCAGTTCTTCAGGGAAGAAACTCCCACATGGCACACCTCCTGGTGATTCAAATTTTTGTGTTTACAATAATGCTGTTTGTAGCGGATTTTTTGTTGTTGATGTAGGCATCTTATCTTCTTTGATAAAGGAGGTGGTGAAATGTAAGCAATGTGACTGTGTAGGCTGTCTGGAAATAACTGAACAACAAAGGAGGAGGAAGGGTTTAGCATCAAAATTAGCTGTTCTGTGTAGATCCTGCAATAAATCTATATCGAAAATAGCTTTGAACATTGTGCACAATTCATATGATGTGAATTTGAAATTAGTGTGTGCAATGCATGCAATAGGAGAAGCAAAAAAGACTGCTCAAACATTTTGTGGTTTGATGGACCTTCCTCCTCCTCCTCCCAGTAGGTTCAGCAAGTACATAAAAATACTTTTAGGTGCCTTGACGGTTGTGTCTAAAGCATCTATGAAATGTTCAGTAGAAGAAACTGGAAATATTAGTGGAACCAGGGACATTGCTGTTGCACTTGATGAGACATGGCAACATCGAGGACATCGTTCCTTGAATGAATGGTATTGCAAGAGCTACTTCTCTGGAGAATGGAGAAGTTGTTGATGTTGAGTTCTTATCTAAGTACTGCCACACCTGCCATGGTAACACTGAAGGACATATTGAACATCAGTGTTCTAAGAATTATGGTGGTTACAGTGGAGGTATGGAGTTTGATGAAGCTCTAAAAATATTTCAGAGGGCGATGCCCATTTATAAAGTTAGATATACAAAGTACCTAGGCGATGGGGACTCTAAAGCCTTCAATAAAATTAATGAGTTCAATGCTTATGGTGCTACATTGGTAACAAAACTGGAGTGTTGTGGATAAGTGCAAAAGAGGATGGGTGCTAGATTGAGGAAACCACAAAGAGAAATGAAAGGAAAGTTGCTGTCTGATGGAAAAACTCTGTCTGATCGAGGCAGATTGACATAAACTGAAATAGACCTTTTTCGCAGTTATTATGGACTGGCCATTAGACAAACTGCACCTCTGAATGATGTTGCAGCAAAGAGAAAAGCTGTATGGGCCACTTGCTTTCGTAAGTTGTCCACAGATGACTACCCTGTTCACGGACTTTGCTCTAAAGGAGCGGATTGTTGGTGTGGTTACCAAAAGGCAAAATAAAGTGATTAATCATACCATTCTAAGCATTCTCTTCCTGAGCCTGTTTTGAATGAAATGAAACCAATTTTTAGAGACCTGAGTGACCCTGTTTTGCTTAGTAAATGTCTTCGTGGGGGCACTCAGAATACAAATGAAAGTTTCAACCATTGCATATGGGAAAGATTACCCAAGAATGTTTTTGTAGGACTAAATACATTAAAAGTTGGTGTACAAGATGCAGTGATTGTTTCAGTGATGGAGTGATAGGAAGGTTGGAAGTCCTGAGAAATTTAGACATATAATGTGGCTCTAATATGGAAGATCAATTACTTGTGTGTGATGTACAATGGATGCATGAAGCTGAAAGATTCGCTCTTCAAGTTACCAGTTAGCAAGAAGTCCTAAAAGGAATGCCAAGAGGAAGCTTGAAGATGAAGAAATGCTGCAGGATGAAGGCTATACTCCAGGAGTGTTCTGAGGCACAGTTTAATTGGACTCAATCTTCGTCTGCAATTTCCCGCAGGTTGTATTTTTCAGAATTCAGGTACAAATACTTTCCAAAGTTTATAAACCATTGCTCTAATTTTTCTCTGTAACTTGCAATAGTCCATACTTAATTAGTAGACCTAAACTTTATTGCAGGAATAACTAAATTATAGAAAAAATAACATTTTTATTAGGAAAAAAATTATAAAAATTAAAATGTGAGATGTGATATTTTTTATCCTTGTAATATACATAATAGATGGAATTAAGTAGGTCTAATACCTCAGCCATCTCCTAGCAACACATTCATTGTTCCTGTAACCTCCCCTGGCCTCAACTTCTATAGTCCGCACCCTCCACTTGCTGCTGTCTCCTTTACTGTGTGCACTTCAGCCTCACACACATCTCCTAACCCCCTCCTTGCCTGCATAGATATTTCCTATTGTCTGCTTCTCTCCTCTCCTCCCTTGCTCCCTCCACTCCTCCCAATTCCTTTCAGCACAGCTCATCTGATGCTGCACTTAGCAGCTCACCATCCTGCTCCTGCCATGTCCCTACATATTTCCAAAAGCAGCACTACAGCATCCCCCCCCCCCCCCCCCCCCCACCCGTATGCAGCTATCCCTCATCCTCTCTGCCCCATGCCTCTTCTGTACTCCACTACCCACTCAAGCTGGGATTGCTACTTGCCCCAGTGGGGCTAAAAACACTGAAATGACGGTGGCCATGTGTGTGAGAATTATGCTATATGAATGAAGGGCTTTGTCCAATAGCTAAAAAATTATACAAGTGTACTTCTAAATGTGCACATCCACTACTGAACACCATCTCTATGTAGTGAGCTGTGATCTAATTCATGTTGTTATTCCACCCTGGATTTTCCATTGTTTAATTTGACCCCTGTGTTCTGACAGTCTGATTTGAAACTTCATCTTTGTAAAATAATTGTTGCTGAAATTTATTCAGTTTTTAAGAGCACCATTTTCCATTAAGTTTGTAACGATTAAAGCCACAGTGTGGTTTTTGTTGTCTGAGGCTGCAGTCATGTGTATGAGTTGTGTTTGAGTGAGTGTGTGTGTGTGTGTGTGTGTGTGTGTGTGTGTGTGTGTGTGTGTGTGTGTGTGTATTGTTGACGAATGCCAGTGGCCGAAAGCTTCAATTGTTAAAGCCTTTTTGTTGTGCCTATCTGCGACTCAGTATCTCTGCTATATCGTGAGTGGCAACTTTCCTTCTGATAACAGAGGATAGTTATGTAATACAAGCAAGGTACATGCAAGAGGCAAGGTAAGAACAAATGCAGTTCTCTTAATTTCTGTTTATTTGTGTTATCCATGTTTAACAAATATGGCATTTATTTTTCATCAACTGTGATTGCAACTAAGGATTTTTTTCCAATATCAGAATGTTATCTGTTAGGTAAGAATACTGCAGTTGAAACAAGAACAGGAGAAGTGCCGAGTTCTAGAAGAAGCCCTTAATGTGCTAGCAAAAGAGCATCATGAGCTGGAGCAATCAATGGCATCACATCTGTCAAACCCTTCACTCCATAACATGGTGGATGGTCCAACTCCAAGGAGAAGTCCTCGTTTTTATGACACGTCTGATGATGAGTTTTATGATGCATTTGAAGCAGGTTAGTACTTCCAGTATTCAAATATGCTTGTTGGAAGGTGATTACACTTAGGAGGACTGGTCCGTGAAGCTCTCAGTATCTTAGGTGCATGCATTGTTTATATAATTGTATTTATCGGTACTGATTTTACTTACAAGGTAATGATCCAGTACAACTTGTCAAAACCTGGTATGAAATGTCTAATGCAAGAAGAATTCACTGAAGTAATTGCACTGTCAAACTTTTAGCTGTGAAGTTACTCATTTGTGCTAAAGGTAGAATCACTTTTAACAGCAGTTTGTACAATTCCTGCATTGCATACGAATGAACAAATGAACAGAAATCACTGTAATGAAAGCTTAACATCACTTAACGCGTAAATCCAGCACTACACACAGAGAAATTTCAAGCACCTATGC
Source organism: Schistocerca americana (assembly GCF_021461395.2). NCBI lineage: Eukaryota > Metazoa > Arthropoda > Insecta > Orthoptera > Acrididae > Schistocerca > Schistocerca americana. The sequence goes on from NC_060119.1 coordinate 348,048,241, forward strand.
CATACCAAAAGTATCAGTTATTACTCACTTTTTGGATAACCTGCACTTCATATTGACAGTTAAGCTATTGACTTTATAATTCTTATGGAGGTGATTAGCAAAATATTGTGGTGTACTGGCATCACACTACAGATAACAAGTGTCAGTTCAATTCGGAATTTGATTTGTACATCATTTTGTATCAGTTTGTGTAGCACAGTTCTTATCAAATTTTTTAGGTTTTATTCTAAAAGAAGGGATTGGTTGATAGGACACGTCTTCCTGAGGAAGCAGTTAATTTGTTAATGGGTGGTAATGTGTGAAGGAGGGGCGGGAGGGGGATGAAAATTGTTGAGTGAAATCAAAGCTTGATTATGATAAGCTGGTTCCAATGACTGTAGACTGCAATAGTTACGCAGAGATGAAGAGGTCCACACAGGACAGACTAGTGTGGAGAGGTGCATCAAACCCATCTTAGGACAGTAAGACTGAAGTCCACAACAGTAACATTTTACTCACAGTGACACTGTTCCTCATCTGTTTCTTATAGTCATCACTAAAATGAATCACAGTACAAAGTTTCTCTTTACAAGTAGTACACAAAATGTATCCAGTTGACGGGATGATTTAGATTAACCGTGACACCTTACAGCAGATCCAACACCAAGGCAAGGACATGGCCTTTTGCTGAGTACTAGGACACATTGGGATATCGGGAAATGACACATCCAACAAAAAGAAGCATGTAAGGATGGAACCATACATCAGTGTACTGTCCTCTTGCATGCCATCATCTCATTATCTGACAGAAGTATCATGTCTCAGTGGGAACCAGATGGTTGGAAGTGGTGAATGACTGTCTGTGGTAAACGAAATTGACCATATAGGCAGGGCAGACTTCATACCAACCACACTGATGGAAGGAAGTGCTGCTCATCAGACTGAGATTAGGACACTGCTCATTGACATGTGGTTTCCTCCTACTCAGGAACGTTCACCACTCTATGAAGTTTGTAGTGTACTGCTGTTGTAGCTGTGTGTTTTGTATATTAATATGAGGACAACCTTCAGTTTGGCTGGAGATCTACCCACCATCCTTGCTGACACTGACATTAGTGTACAATGGGTTTTGGAGTTCTGTGAAATGTTGGGCCTCATCCATAAAGTGTTGGGGAGATGAGGTCAGTGTATTTTTAAATGATGGCTCAACCAGACATTTTAGCATTTTTATCAATTGATTTCAAGTGCCATAGTTTAATGTACTATGATGGCGGTTTTTACATTTGTTAGGTTGATTTTTAATGCACTATAAGAAACTCTGTCTGTTGAGGCAGCTATCATCCCCCCACGAGTTGGTGTTCTGACACCTCATAAGGGCGCTAATGACCATGCTGTTGAGTGCGCGACATCACTAAAATACAAAGTGTCTGTTTAGTGATGAAAGCAAACATTTTCCTCTTTCCTGGGCCACCTTACAAAAGAAACATGGATGCATTTGGGCACATCACAGTAATTACTAGTTTTATTTGCAGAAAATTTGGACGGAGTAAGAAATGGTGCTGTTGTCTTGCCTGTTGTGCTATGTACCAGGCATATTTGATCTAGTTTGTGAAATGTGGCAATGCAAACTGATAATGCAAAAATGAGTGAAATTTGAGAATACTGTATAACTGGCAAACCTGAAATGAGAAAGAGCTGTGGAAAGTCAGACAATTTACAAAAAAATGCAGAAAGAGCTGTGGAAAGTCAGATAATTTCCAGAAAATGTAGAATTTATTTATTTTATGTAGAGGTTGAAACACATTAGTAATTCCAGAGGGAATATATATTATCAGCAGCTTTTTGTCATTGTTTGTAAATAGAAAGGTCATGTTACATTGAGATCAAGAATCCAGCAAAAGCAGTGAATTATTTTCTGCAATCAGTAAAAAGACATTTTGAATGAAATGTTGAAAATCATTCTTTCCTGTGTTTCCAGGTTTTGATACATTGATTATGAGAGTATTTTGATACATTGGTTATGAGAGTATTGCAAATCAGAGTGTATGGAAATTCTCCCCAATTTATTCAACAAATAGAGATATGTTGCGTAACAGTCCTGGGAGCAGTAAAACTTACGTTCTGGAAAGCTATCTAACCAAAGTCAAATTTGCACAGTATCGCAATCCAGCCACTAACGGAGTCCAAAGAGTGAAATCTCATAAACCATGCCCACAGCGAAAATCAAACCATCAGACCGACTGGTGTGCACTTCCACTTCATTGCCATTGGAATCAAATTGCATCTGACCCAGATTGACCCAGGGCCAGCTTATATACAGAATTCTGCTCAGCATGACGTAATCAGAAGGCACCCCTGATTACAAGCACCATCTGTGTTGTGGTGACTGCTGGGGGTGGGGGGCGGGCGGGGGGGGGGGGGGGTGTGCTTTGTCCAGCAGAGCTGCCACCTTAGATGGCAGCAACTTAGTGTTGATGGGTGTTCACATAGGTGTCTGAGACATAACAAAGCTCGATGGAAGTCACATGAGCTGCCATGAAATTGAAGTGTTCACCGGGGTCAGAGTAGCGGGAGGCCCTGACCAGGATGGTGAAGATGAGGTGAATTTTGATGGCACCGCAGAAGACCATGTACAGTGATCACAGTATACATCATTGATCCATGACAGGCAGAGATCATCCTGTGGATCCAGGTTGGGTGGCGTCTGAAATTGCGGTCCCACACTAGGTCACCCACCTGGGAAGAAGAGGTTTTGGTGATGACATGAGCTGGTGCCAGCAGCTGCAGCATGTCTCCAAGAGTGCAGCGAGAGAAGCCATACAGCCCCCCCCCCCCCCCCCCCCCCCCACCTGTGGTCTTCAGAGTGGGCCTGTAAATTGCCAGAGAACTACAAAAGGCATTTGGTGTGGTGCTGGACATCATTTCGTTGAGGAATTGGGTCTTGAAAGTACAGAAAAAATGTTCCATATGACTATTGGAGACTGGGTGGAAGGGTGCAGTATGAAGGTGCATAAAACCGTTCAAAATCGTGGGAGCTGAACATTGCCCCATTATCTGAAATCAAAGTGCAAGGGATGCCTTCAATAATAAAACTTTTTCTTGTGGTCATGATAGTAGTGCAGAAGTGACCTGGGACATGTGGGACACAAAAGGGAAGTGAAAGCAGAAATCAGTCACAACCAACCACATGGTGCCCCAAAACAAACTGATGAAATCTAAATGGATACTTCCATGGCTCCACAACATCAACCCAGGGAGGTATGCAGCTTGATGGGCTAGACAGGCAGAACTTTGATGCACAAGGTCCACGATGTCAGAGTCAGTTTTGAGCCAAAATATGTTCTGTCACACCAAACTTTTTATCTGGGTCTTGGTCCAATGGACAGTGTACAGAAGTAATTGAATAATGATAACTTAAAGCAACAGCTGTATTGTATTTCAGTGTCATTGATTCAAAAACATGCTACCAGTTTTGATACTGAAAGCATCATCCTCAGGCCCCAAGTGTCGCCAGCAATCATCGTATGAACCACAACAACAAAGACCAACAGAATCTTTGAATGGATACAGTACAGCTTATTAAGCATATTATGACAGCACGTGCAGCTAACAAATTCAAGTGCAGTAGGGCCAAAATCAGTTGGATTCTGTATCAGTAACAAGCCCGTGAACAACCAGACTTTTTACTAATATGGAATCTAGTTGATTTTGGCCCTCCTGCACTTGACTTTGTTGGCTGCACGGGCTGCCACAACATGCTTAATAAATTGTACTGAATCCGTTTGAAGACTCTATTGGTCTTAGTTATTGTGGTTTGTACATTGATGGCAGATTACACTTGGCATCAAAACTGGTAGCATGTTTTGGATAAACAATATTGGGTTACAGCACAGCTGTTGGATTCAGTTATTATTATTGAAGTACTTCATGTCTAGCTGGTGTCTCACTGTATTCAATGGATTACCAGAGTGTGCAGAAGGTACAGACATCACGGTCTAAGTGGAGGAGAAATCATTAAGTAATAGTGGTCCTCGTCTGAGACCCACAACGGAGTCCCTTACTTTAGGTACATTTTTTGTTGTTGTGGCTAGTAGGGGCAGAAATCGGGGCTGTTAAGTGTGTCCATGCACACATGCCGCACTGAGTGATGCAGTATAATGTTGTATCCTTGCAGATGGCAGCCTCAATGTCACGTGATGTTAAGGGGAAAGCTCCAGTTGCTGAATACAGATCTCAGTCTTCTGGGAAACACATCAATTCATGGTGGTCAATAACTTGGTCTAGTGCCATGGGAAACCACGACAGTGCATCTGTGCTAGCATGTAATGTCAGAGCACAGTAATGGTGGAGTACTGAAAAGTCTACAAGTCACTGCTCAGTGCTAAAGGCTAAAGGGTTGATCGGGTCTGGTGAACTTTGGACGAAAGATAGCAAGCAAATCTTAACAGTCACTGAGAAGATGAAACTTATGTTCATAAAGGAATAATTTAAATTTTTGACTGCGTACATGACAGCAGTGGCTTCCTTTTCTATTTGAGAGTAGTTTTTACTGGGAGGTGGATAAGCTCTTAGAAGCATATGCACTTAGGTGTTCTGTGCCATCAGGATGTTTATGGAACAGGGCTACACATATGCTGTTTGGGTATGTGTTGGTCGCTACTAGCGGTGGCAGACCAGGGATGTGCGTTTTCAAGCACAGTGTCTTCTTGAGGCAATCTTTTAAAGCCTGGAAAGCTCTGATGACATCAAAGTGTCCATTTGCAACACAAGCCTTGGTGTCATAGGGGGTTCAGTAAGTATGAGAGTTCTGATAGGTTCCCAAAAAGTGTCCATAATAATTGATCTTACCCAGAAAAACTTGTAGGTCTTTTACATTTGTAGGTGGCTGCATGTTGTTGATTGCCACAATATAATCTTCCTTTAGTTAGAGTCCATTGGCTAGGAGTGTGAACTCCAAATATATCTAGGGTAGTTGCTTGAAAGAGCACGTGCCCGGGCTACATTTGAGTCATTTTGCTGCCAGCCTGTGGAAAAAAAGTTTATTGTTGTGCAGATGATCCCCTGGAGTCACATCTGAAAAGATATCTTCGAGGTTTGTAGTGCATTTTGGAATACCTTCTACTAATTTATTCACAAAATACTGGAATATGGCAGGGGCTGATGGTATTTCAAAAGGTAACTTATTGTAACTATAGATGTCATATGGCATATTGAGGGCTAGGTAAGGCTGTATGCTGCATCCAAGGGAATCTTAAAGTATGCCTCTGTTAGGTTGATTTTACTGAATAAGGTGCCATGGCCTAATTTTGCAGAGTTCATCTGGTGTCAGTAAAGAGGTAAGTTTCCACTTCAGCTTATGAGTTTATCCTCACTTTAAAGTCACTGCTAAATCTCAAAATTCTGGTTGACTTGTGTACTCTTGCCACTGGAGTGGCCCATTGGCTATGGGATTACGTGATACTGCACCTGCCACCATGTGAGCTTTGAGGAAGTATGAGCTAGCTGTCACCTTAACAGTGAATGAGCTTCGAAATCAGTTATCTTTCCTAACCCGGGTGAGATGAATTGAGCATAGGTCTGTATTGCAGACAGACTTTAGGGTGACATAGAGTTCTTTGGATTGCATGGCACATACTGTTTCATGAGCTCTAAACACAAAAGTGTGGAAAAATCTACCCCAAAAATGTTGTTCACTTTAAGGTCATCTACCACAAGAAAATTTACTAGACAAGTGACTTGGTAGTATGTGGATAAAATGGAAAATTTTCAAAGCAGGGTCACTTGATGGCATCCATAGGCCCAATGGCAGTTATATTAAATGTTAAGTGCTTTGGTCAGCAAGTACACGTAGCACTTGCCTTAAGAAATAACTTTACTGATTGTTTGCCAGTGAATGTATCTAAGGACATTTGCTAAACCGAATTCCGAGAAACATGCATTTCTGTAGATTTATAACTTACTTTGTACACTTCCACAGGATTGGGTGTGCTTGTAGTAAAGCTTCTACAATATACCTTGTGCAAGTGTCCCTTTTCACCATGCCTGTAGTGTGTTGCATGCAATGGGGGCACATGATGTGTGTGTAAAGGAGGAAGCTAACCTGCTACCACTGGTGTGGTTGTTTATAGTGTCACCTGAGCTGTGGAGAAGGTGAGCATGGCTGGTGCCAGAGAATTGACTGCCGTGTCATCTTCTTCCATTGCAAACAAACTCTGGGCTTCACAGACACTTTCATAGGCTTGAGCTATTCACATTACTTCCAGTAGAGAAGGATCCGATTTCCTCAGTGCATGATTCCTCGCTTTCAAATCGGGGATAAGACATGCCTCATTAGTGTATCAGTGTAGGTCTTCCTGCACTAACAGTCAAAATTGCAATTCCTACTTCATCCATGTAGGTCAGTGGCCCAGTCTTCCTTCCACTGCCAAAATACAAAATTCCAACCTGCCTGCAATAACATGTTTGTACATTGAAAAAAGTTTTTGTAGTAAAGAAAATATTCAAGGAAACCCAAATTCTAGAATGAGATTTTCACTCTGCAGCAGAGTGTGCACTGATATGAAACTTCCTGGCAGATTAAAACTCTGTGCCGGACTGAGACTCGAACTCAGAACCTTTGCCTTTTGTGGGCAAGTGCTCTACCATCTGAGCTACCCAAGCACGACTCACGGCCCGTCCTCACAGCTTTACTTCTGCCAGTATACTTTACTATGTCATGTTCCAGAGAACCAACAATGCATAAGGGGTATGCTTTACCATGACAATAGTACTACTTACAACTTTTAACAGTTTGTGGATTATTACGTCCTTTTAAAATATGTGCAAGCAAGGCAGCACACTGGTTCAGGCACTGGGCTGGTATTCAGGAGAAATGGGATTCATTACCCATCTGGCAACCCTGATTTAGGTTTGTATTAAGTTTACTAAATTACTTTAGACTAATACTGGGAAACTTCTTTCAATGAGATCATGGTCAATTACTTATTGTAATCATTCACCAACTGAGGTAGTGTTCTCTCTTGACTAATATGTATTTCAATGAGACATTAAATTTTTATGTAACCAACAGATAAACATTGTTAAATCTAAGATGTGAAGATGATGAATGACAGGTCTTTCTTTTCTTATTTTAATGTTCTTGTAGGCCTAGTAGAAATACATAATATGATTTAACTGGATCGTTCCATAAAACACAAAGATCAAGAGTGAAAAAAACACTTCATTAGCCATTTTTTCACCACCAAATAGTTTAAGGAACTAAGAAATTGAGCAGTAATTTCACAATTGAAGAATAAAATAAGCCATCAAAAAATAACAGTGCCTGATGATAAAAATGAAGCTAACATTTGAGTAGCAATAACACACAAGTGACATGTCAATGTAACACAGCCAGAATGAGTGGGAATTTCTTCCTATCTACATTTCACTCCATCAGCATGTTCATGGCAATGGTTTTCAAAATTTGCTAGAGTCCTATGAATGATGTCTACAAAAAGGTGCAAAGTGACATGGCATTTCTGTGCAATGTGTTGTTTGTACATTAAGCATCATTCAGACCTCCCCAGGTAACCAAACATGTTAAAGCAGCACTTCTGGGTTGTGGAGGTGTACTGTCCCCAGATTGAGCCCAGCTGCCAGATTAACAATGAGGTTCTGTTTGCCAGCCAGCCTTGATATGGTTTTTATACATTTTACCACATCCCACTAAATGAGTACATGGCTGGCACCCAAGTCCCACTTCAGTTACACAATTCACAAACATTTAAAGAACTTTCACTCACTTTCACATAAATAAGCCTACACGCCAGCAGTGGGTGTACATACATTCCATCCTAAGGGGGAGGAGGGTTTGTTAATGGTATGGTGACGATAGGAAGAGCATTTGGCCACCCCTTGATTTACCCTTACCAAATATGCTAATAACCATGCTGACCCTGCACTGATGAGAGGCAAAGGCACAAAAAAAGATGGAAAAGAATGAAGCATCATTTACAAACCATGTGAAAATCCATCTCCACAAAATGCACTAAAGGTCTGGTGAAAATCCTTGCTGGCTGAGAGACATGTATAAACAATGACCATGAACTGTCAACATTTACTGTGGGTTTTTCAAGGGTCAGATCAGCAAACCCTGTTTTACTATTTAGACTCTAAATAAAACAAGTATTTTCAGTTATTGACAGATATGCTGCTGCTGTTATTGCAAACACCCATTGGAAATCGGACAAGCCATGTGCTATCTGTGTGACAGATGGTTCACCCATTCTGCACAGATGACCTTCTTAACAGAGTATTTGGGGTTGTTGAATCAATCATTTGGGAAACACAAAACAGCCTTCATGCTCACCACATGTAATCATGGACTTCTACCTGGTAGGAAGATTAAAACAAGGTAAATTGCACCATTTCTTGAAGACATGAAATACCATCTAATATGGACTGTGCTGTGATGAGTCTAAACAAAATTCAACATTCAGTATTGTTTGTTCATAATTGCTTTATAGCATGTATCAATGCTCAAAGTTTTCAGCATTTGTTATAGCAGGCAGGCGGATACGTGTGGGACCTATTTTCCTGACGACAATTTAACAGTGTCTGTCAGTGGTGTTATCTTGTTACTATCATATTTTATCATAAAAACTAAAAATTTATGATTTTAAAGATTTGATGGTGGACATTCTCATCATGTAGTGAGGGTCATTTTCATGTTACTGAAGTTATTTGTAATGGCTGGTCTGAGATATTCTACTGGACCTGGCAGTTCCATCTTTTCAGCAATATTTATTGCAAATGTTTCCATATATCATTTACTCTTAAAGCTAATATTTCCTCATCTCTGGTTCTGCCAGTCACCATCTTCATTACATCCCATATTGTCTTTATTTTAGTACCTAATGTGAGTCTCTTTTTCTCGTAATGTGTTTGCTTTAGATGCCTAGATTGCTTTCTTCAGTATTTTGCTGTATGCCTTGTAATGAGCTATAGCATCAACATCAGAGCTCCTTTTAACAGACAGATACAGTTTCCTCTATTCCTACAATATACCTTCATTCCTTGAGTGATTAATGGCTTTTTTGTAGACTTTGGTTTACTCTGACAATGGAAACTCCAGAATAGGATAACAACAATATTGAAAGGATATATTGCAGCCCACCACATAGAGGAGGCATTGAGTTGCAGACAGGCACAATGAAAAAGAATACAAGATATATTTATTATTGGATTAACAATAAGTCCTTCATCAGATGTAGAAAACTCATGCACATTCATACAAGCACAGCTCACAGGCACACGGCCACCGTCGTCTGTGGCCTTAGCACCCACAGACTACAGTGGCTTATGTCTGTGGGTGCTAAGACCAAACTGCGACTGCATCTGAAGTGAATAGGAAATTTTGTTGGGGTGAGTAGTGGGAATTCAGAAGAAGAAGCAGGAGGTGGGGAGAGAGAGGGCTAGCGGGGTAGGAATGGGGAAAGATGCTAGTGCTGTATCTGGGAACTGTGACCAAGCAACAGTTAGACTACTTAGTTACTGAGCATGCCCTCAAAACAATGTGTTTGAGTTCAGTGAGTGCTTGAACATCTATATCACATGGATACTTTCAACAACAGCAGCTTTTCTGCATTGAAAAGTGATAGCTCTCTGTGCAGCATATTCCTTGTACCTGTAAAACCCCTGGCATTTACCTATGTTAGTCCATGTGCCTACCTCTTCCTCTGTTCCGAGTCCTTTACTATACCACCAGTGCACCTGCTTAGTCCTTTCCCCATTTTCTACATCTTTGCTCCCCCCTGCCCCCCCCCCTCCCACCCACTCCTTTACACCAGCCTCCATGTACTGCTCCTAGCAGCCCTATACCGTCCCCACCACCTCTCTGCACGCATCTTTCTCATCCCTCCCTTGTTACTCCGAGCAATCGATCACTGTTGGTTTAATCTGAGCTACTTTTGAGGGGAAACAGGTTTCAAATAAGGTAAGAAATTACTTATTAATAAATGTGTTGCATTAGTCATTCATGTGATGAATAATGTACATATCACTACAGGTCAGGGTTTGATAAGTTTCATAAAATTTTAAATATTTTGGCTTACTAATTACGCTTTTGAACTCTTCTGATCAGTATTAACATTTAACATAAGGAAATGTTTGTCTTAGTCTAAGTAACAATTAACTGCTTGTTTTGTTATATTATTTTGTTCATTAGGACATTCAGTAAAGATTGTTACCAATAGCTATTTTTGAGCAATTAGCTACTCTAGTTGAGAAGTTGATAGTAGAAATTAATTTTGGTGAGCGTGATTCTGAATACAAATAATTTAAAGAGAAGTCTATGTTAAATCCCTAAAAAACCACATTTTTGCTTCATAGAGCTTAAAGTTGATTTATAAACAGATCGAAATTTTCTGCATTTCCTTACTGTTGTACAGGATTTGTTGTGAAATTCTATTGCAGTTGCAGGTGTTTCCTTATGTTGCTATAAGAAAAATTTGTTAATGTCTGTGGCCTTAAATGTATGACATTTTCCGATGATTGGGGCAACTTCTCCATTCTCCTCTTCTGCTCTACAGAAGTGAAATGCTAAATTAAATTCTATAACATTTAATATGTCTGTGTCAGTGGTTCAGAAAAGCACATTAGGTCAGCTGGTTTTGATGACACTGTTGATGAATACAGATGGGTAATTCATTAACTTTGTTCATAAGCTCATGAAGAATATGATGAAATAGGAATAGCTTCTATTTTACACTGACTGAAATATAAGTAGATGGAAATAAAATTTCTGATGGTGCTGAATACAGTGAAAGCCATGTCTTAGTTTTCATGGCATGGATGCAGTCAGCCTCTCGGTGTCGGCAAGTATAAGTTCATATGATGCTTCATTTTGGCCCACAGATTTTCAGTGGGGTTCAAGTCCAGCACTCAAACAGGCAAGTCAATGAGGTTGACATACGCCTGTTGTGAAACCATTGCTGGATGATTCAACTCAAGTGAACTGGTGGGTGGTCCTGCTAGATCTAGCTAATATTTCCTCATCGCTGGTTCTGCCAGTCACCATCTTCATTATATCCCATATTGTCTTTATTTTAGTACCTAATGTGAGTCTCTTTTTCTCGTAATGTGTTTGCTTTAGATGCCTGGATTGCTTTCTTCAGTATTTTGCTGTATGGCTTGTAATGAGCTATAGCATCAACATCAGAGCTCCTTTTAACAGACAGATACAGTTTCCTCTATTCCTACAATATACCTTCATTCCTTGAGTGATTAATGGCTTTTTTGTAGACATTGGTTCATGTTACGTGTGCAAAACCTCAACAAACAATGCCATGTAAAAGAAATATGGTGTTATAGGGACACAAACCTTAATTACTTCTGTGGAAACCCAGACCTTCAAAGATTGCTGTGTGGCAGCCATGGAATGATACAGCTGTCTTCTTATCATTCAGAGGCAGAAACACATCAGCATTTCAAACAAATGAAAGTAAGTGTTATTATAACACACAAAACAATATGTGGTAATTATACACAATCACAGAAAATCAGAAACTTCCATAAGTCAAACCATTAAAAATAAGAAGGGAACAAATACAATGCTAAAAGCATGTTACATATGGTGCTGACACCATTGGCAGTGTGTGTTGCATTCCCAATGGTGCAAGCTGTATAGAACTGAAGATATATAAACTGATCAAGGCATGCAAACAACTTTGTTTTGTCCACTGTACATAAACAACAAGAATTCTCCTGGTAGCTGCGCAGGTGAGGTGGCCTTCCTTACCGAGTGCCTAGCAATACTACTACTACTACCATCCCCACCCCCACCCCCTCCCACTCCCCTCCTTGCCCTCTGCTTACCCCTTGCCTTCCGCCCCCCCCCCCCCCCCCCGCCCCCCCTCCCACACACACACACACACACACACTTGTGCTTACATGTGCCTCCCTTCCACACACACAGTTACTCTGTCTTTTTCAAATGCATTTCTTTCACAAGTCTAATGCTCAACAAGTTGCCAAATTAAAACATTTCTGCTTATCAGAAGTGCATCCCAATCCTTGAAGAGAATAGTCTGCCATTATGTGTTTCTCGTGTACATGTTTGTACTGTCTGTCTGCTGTGGCAGTGTTACATGATACTGGTCACCTCATACACATGTTCATTCATTGAGTAATTCCTTTCATTCATTCATTATGTTCAGTAGATCTCATCAGGGACGATTACATCTACATACATACTCCACAAGCCACCAAATGGTGCATGCAGAGGTTATGTTGTACCATTACTAGCCATTCCCTTCCGTGTTCCACTCACAAATGGAGCAAGGAAAGAAACGCATGTCTGCACACCATTATACAAGACTAATTTCTCACATCTTGCCTTTGCGGCCTTTGCATAAAACGTACGTTGGTGGCAGTGGAATTGGTCTGCAGTCTGCTGTAAGTGCTGGCTCTACAACTTTTCTCAATAGTGTTTCGCAATAAGAGTGTCATCTTCCCTGTAGGGATTTCTATTTGAGTTCATGAAACATTTACATAATAATTATGTGCTGATCGAACCTACCGATAACAAATCTAACAAGATCCCTCTGAATTCTTTTGATGTATTCTTTTAATCTGACCTGATGGGATCCCAAACACTCTAGCAGAACTTATGAATGGGTTTGCACTACTGTTCTTGGACTGTAGGTGTGCTCAGTTGCAGTCAAGTCTTTGAAGGAAGCACTTAAGAATTAATGGTGTCCAAAACAGATGGCCCCATTATGCTAATATTGATAATTTTTTAGAGGTGCATATGGGGGCCTGAAGATGGTGTATTGAATTGTCAAAACTGGTACCAAAAATAAAATAAAATAACTTCTCAATTGGCACAGCTGTTTGATGAATTTCTTTGTTAAATATTACCCGTCTTGTTGTTCAAGTGTGAAAACAACATAAATGGAATGGGGTTGCACCCCTAGTTCTTCAAATGAATGAAATCATATGATACTCAATATTTATTGAAAATCTTTCTGGATATCAAACCTTTGTTTAGAAATAATTGTTACTTCTCTGAGTAATAGACCGCTGAAGCTTCGACTGTATTACCAGTTTTCCAGAATTCTGTCTGCCTCCAATTTGCCAATGATCCTCCACCACAGTTCATCCTGTAAATGATACCTCAACTTTTTTCAACCATCTTGCCACTTCAAGTTATTCTCTTTCTCCCTAACAGCATAAACTGTTATCCTGCCCTCAAATATTTAGTTGCTTGCATATACAGTGTACACCATTAAGGGGGAGGGGAGGTGAGCACATTGCAAAAGAAATTGGTAGATGTGATATACATGTACAGACAAACAAAGGAGTGCAGTTTCAGAAAAATTGGATGATTTATTCAAGAGAAAGAGCTTCACAAATTGAGAAAGTCAATAATATGTTGGTCCATCTGGCCCTTATGCAAGCAGGTATTCAGCTTGGCAGTGACCTCCTAAGGAATATTGTGCAAATTCTGTCCAATTGGCATGTTAGATTGTCAAAATCCTGAGCTGCTTCAAATGTTTTCAGTTGAAGAAACCTGGCCAAGCTAATTATTCCAAGCATTAAGACAGGCTGTAGAAACTCTTGCCATGTGTGGATGGGTATTATGTTGCTGAAATGTAAGAGTAGGATGGCTTGCCATAAAGGGGAACAAAACGGGACATAGAATATCGTTGGCGAACTGCTGTGCTATAAGGGTGCTGCGGAGAACAACCAAAGGGGTCCTGCTACAAAATGAAATGGCACCCCAGACAATCACTCGTGGATGTCAGTCTGTATGGCAGGCAACAATCAGGTTGATACGCGACTACTGTTCAGAGCACCTCCAGACACATCTTCCCTGGTCACCAGGTCTCAGTCTGAAGCGGGACTTATCACTGAAGACAGTTCTACTCCAGTCAATGAGATTCCAGTCCAAATGTGCCCGATGTTGCCTGTTGGTGTGCAGAGGTCAGTGGTAGTTGACGCAAGGGGTGCTGTGAGCTCCCTTTCTGTGAACCATCGGTTGTTGGTCCCTGTGATCTTTGAAGCACCCATTGCACATTGGACTGAAGCACCAGTAGCATGCTGTATTGATGGTAATGATGAAACCAGTGCCCTGAGTGCCTTTCTGACTATTCCTGCCCAGATTGCTGAATAGTGACATTTCTGGTATTCAAATGTGGAGCGATTTACCGATTATTCCAAATGGTCTCTTTGAGCCCAACTACACATCTTCTCTCAAATACTGACATCTATGTATATTGTTCATGTTCCTGTCTGCAGGGCATACTTACTGTTCAACTGAGTACATGGAAAGAAATTTGCAAAGACTGTATGCCAGGGTGTCAAATTATCCCATTTCCGTCCTAGCCAGCTGCACAGTGAAATTGTGCAGCAGCATCACGCATTCATCCATTGGCCAGCAAAGTTTAAAATTTTATGTTTTCCATCAGTATCTGTATGAATATCGATTTGGTGCCAATTTGCACAACTCCTTCGTGGTGCTTCTTTTTTTTGGTGACATATTGCGTGTATATTGTTACATCACAGAAGTGCTGTAACAAATGTATATGAAAAGGCCACATGTGGAATCGCAGTTTGAGAGAGTCTCGGTGCTCATTTCGTACTTGAGTTGGATACATTGGGTGAAAAGTTGATGTTGAAGCCTGGATCAGCATCCATTTGTATGGCCATTTGAACATTTGTCTCACTGTAGGTACGTTACTGTACAGGGTTATTACAAATGATTGAAGCGATTTCACAGCTCTACAATAACTTTATTATTTGAGATATTTTCACAATGCTTTGCACACACATACAAAAACTCAAAAAGTTTTTTTAGGCATTCACAAATGTTCGATATGTGCCCCTTTAGTGATTCGGCAGACATCAAGCCGATAATCGAGTTCCTCCCACACTCGGCACAGCATGTCCCCATCAATGAGTTCTAAAGCGTCGTTGATGCGAGCTTGCAGTTCTGGCACGTTTCTTGGTAGAGGAGGTTTAAACACTGAATCTTTCACATAACCCCACAGAAAGAAATCGCATGGGGTTAAGTCGGGAGAGCGTGGAGGCCATGACATGAATTGCTGATCATGATCTCCACCACGACCGATCCATCGGTTTTCCAATCTCCTGTTTAAGAAATGCCGAAAATCATGATGGAAGTGCGGTGGAGCAACATCCTGTTGAAAGATGAAGTCAGCGCTGTCGGTCTGCAGTTGTGGCATGAGCCAATTTTCCAGCATGTCCAGATACAGGTGTCCTGTAACGTTTTTTTCGCAGAAGAAAAAGGGGCCGTAAACTTTAAACCGTGAGATTGCACAAAACACGTTAACTTTTGGTGAATTGCGAATTTGCTGCACGAATGCATGAGGATTCTCTACCGCCCAGATTCACACATCGTGTCTGTTGACTTCGCCATTAAGAAAAAATGTTGCTTCATCACTGAAACAAGTTTCGCACTGTACGCATCCTCTTCCATGAGCTGTTGCAACCACGCCGAAAATTCAAAGCGTTTGACTTTGTCATTGGGTGTCAGGGCTTGTAGCAATTGTAAACGGTAAGGCTTCTGCTTTAGCCTTTTCCGTAAGATTTTCCAAACCGTCGGCTGTGGTACGTTTAGCTCCCTGCTTGCTTTATTCGTCGACTTCCGCGGGCTACGCGTGAAACTTGCCCAGACGCGTTCAACCGTTTCTTCGCTCGCTGCAGGCCAACCCATTGATTTCCCCTTACAGAGGCATCCAGAAGCTTTAAACTGCACATACCATCGCCGAATGGAGTTAGCAGTTGGTGGATCTTTGTTGAACTTCGTCCTGAAGTGTCGTTGCACTGTTATGACTGACTGATGTGAGTGCATTTCAAGCACGACATACGCTTTCTCGTCTCCTGTTGCCATTTTGTCTCACTGCGCTCTCGAGCGCTCTGGCGGCAGAAACCTGAAGTGCGGCTTCAGCTGAACAAAACTTTATGAGTTTTCTACGTATCTGTAGTGTGTCGTGACCATATGTCAATGAATGGAGCTACAGTGAATTTATGAAATCACTTCAATCATTTGTAATAGCCCTGTATATTAAGCAAGATTTGAACTACGAACTGGAGCAGGTGCCCAGGTTAATTGTGGGAATTGATTAATTGGAAAAGATTATAGTTGGGCAGAAATAAATGCACAGTTAATGGCATCATTTGTGCACCTTCAGATTTTACGTGCAAAAGAGTCACCATCGTTCAGATTGCACATGACAAAAATCAGGGCTTGAGTGAGACTGATAGTTAAAATTTGGTTCACATGCAGAAAATCACGTGTGCAAAGGAAACTATGTTTCATAGAAAAGCATTGAATTTCAAGTGCTGCATCTGGATGCAGGCCTAATTAAAAACCTGGTAATTACTGTTGATTACAAAGGGCTGCAAAATAAAATTTTTGGTTAGGGCTTTTAATCTTGAAAGGTGATTTTTAGTAATTACTGGTCTCTGTTGAATAATGTGAAGTTAGATTTTGGCCATCATGCATGAGAAAACTGTAATAATGCTATAAAGAACTGTTATATTTATACAATAGTATGACATTTTAGTATATTGATAAAGACATTTACAGCTATTCTAGTAACTTGTAAACTGCTCAAGTAGACAAAATCAAACAGCATTTATTTGGTTGCAGACCTTATCACAATTTTAAGTTCAACATATTTCAGTACGGCTTAGTCTTCAATTGAAATTTTATCTTAAAGATTTTCTTCTATGCTGTAGCTACATATTATCTCCTTTTAGAGACCATCATCCCTTCATCTCACCTGTCTTGATGCTGTAGTTCTATTTATTTCATGTCTTGATGAGTCCTTTCTCCATGTTCATCAACATATCTAAGATTGTTGGAGAAGTAGTCAAGGTGGCTATGAAGGAAATAGGTTTTAAGGCTTATATTGCATCCAAAATTTTTCAGAGCTATCAACATATTTTCCACCATGGCTATAAAATCTGTGTGTTTACTAGTCCCTAAGAAATTGTCAACCACATTCTTAAATATTGTCCAGGCCAGTCGTTCTTCATGTGTTAGTACATTCTCAGATAATTCAAATTCTAATGTTTGGTCCGACAAGTAATTACTTTTAACTTTAGCCTTGGACATAAAAGAAAACGTGTAGTTTATATACATAAAACAATCACCATCTGTGGCAGTGCTTTGGCAAACTGTTTCATGATTACCAGTTTAATATCAAGAGGTAGCTGGATGATTTCTGTCATTGTACCAAAGATTCTCATATATCACATTTTTCTCCGCAGGATTCATGATTGTTCTGGTAGGCCACTCTGTTTTACTCCAACGCTGTTCGCTGACATCGCTACCCCAGAGGCACAGGAAACAAATGAACTTTGTTAAGCCAGACTTTTATCCCAGCAGCACTCCTATTACTTTTGGATCTCCACATACAACACTTCGGTGTTTTGAGATACCCACATCTCTTCCCAAGTCATTAAGTTCTTCTTGTGTAAACTGCTCTAGTTGTCGTTTTGTGGGTGTGGAGCTATAATCAGGATCTGAATTTTCACTTGATGATGCTGGTGGTGATGTTGAAGATTCTATAGTAGCGGGTGTTTCAGACACAGGAATGTTAGGACCATTTGATATGAAATCCTATGGTTGATTTTTAGGTTTGGATAAACAGTTTGTTTTGTATTGTTCTTGATAAGCCTACCCACTTTCACCATACAAAAATAGCAATTATCTTCATGATTTTCTTGTTCTCTCTATGCCGATGTAATCCTGAATGGTAAAGATTTCTTCTTGCCTTGTGTCCATTTCCTCAAAAATGCATGCATGACAAGCAGGGTGTAGTGCTAAATGTTTGTCCTGGTCTCGTAACTTTATACCGAAATAAGACAGGTATGCTCTTTCGATAAATGAGGTCATGTTCTCTCTCCTGCTTTTGAGAGTCAGAGAGCTGCAGATGTAACAAAACACGTCAGGGTCATTCACACATGATCTTCTTGATGAAGTGGCCATTATTAGGCTGATTTGAAATAACCGGATAATGTTTACACACAAATTTCACTTCAAATTTACACTCAAATGACTCTGATGTGTTAATGCACTTCTAAACAACTCAAGAAGTGTCAATTTTTCCACAGCTGATCATGTTGAATCACTTTATGATCTATTGCAGTATATATTATGCGGAAATTTAAAAATAGGAAACTTCATGAATTATGAAATAACTGTAGGTCTTAGAAGAAAACATTACATTTTCATAAAGAGTGTTAAAAAGCCACTCTAATTAGCCCACTTTCCTGTAAAATGCCAAAACATCACAGCCCTGTGTTATTTTCTTGTTTGTACATTAAAGGTTAAATTCTCCAGGGGCTTAAAATATTCAAAAAGTATGTGGATTTGTGAAATAATGCATGTACTAAACTAGAATTATGCCCAGCACTATACAAAATGATGATCTCAAAACAAAGATGATGTAACTTGCCAAACGAAAGCGCTGGCATGTTGATAGACACACAAACATACACACAAACAAACACAAACATACACACAAACTTCAAGCTTTCGCAACCAACAGTTGTTTCATCAGGAAAGAGGGAAGGAGAGGGAAAGACGAAAGGATGTGGGTTTTAAGGGAGAGTGTAAGGAGTCATTCCAATCCCGGGAGTGGAAAGACTTACCTTAGGGGGAAAAAAGGACAGGTATACACTCGCGCGCGCGCACACACACACACACACACACACACACACACACACACACACACACACACACACACACACCCATCCGCACATACATAGACACAAGCAGACATTTGTAAAGGCAAAGAGTTGGCCCAACAGATTTGCTGTTCATTTCTTTTCTTCAGGAGGTGAAATTTCAGTGCAACTGATGAGAGACACCTGTAACAGTGCATACACTATCCTAGGTTGCAGAACTAACAGTTCCTTCATGAGGAAAGAGTTGGAGGTCATAGGTGGGTAACGTTAAAAATGAAGGGCAAGTCACACAAACCCCTGGATGATTAGGTTCCCACATGTACTGAGGATGTGGCGAGCCCTTCATAGCTTCTGGGTCCCTTTCATCGTGGGCTCCGAATGACCTGCTCTTTCTTTTTAACCTTTTCCAACCAATTTCTCTCTCATCCCTGAGGAAGGAACTAATAGTTTCAAAAGCTAGAATAGTGTATGTACTACAAACCAACAACACTGAAAGTCTACTTCCCAAAGGCCTGCAATTCTGCCTCATACTTTTATTGTTTTCTCAAGTTAATTTTTATTTACTCACAAATAATATGAGTGTTACTCACATGACTTTAATATGTCCCACTTGAAAATGCTTGAAGTCTGAAACTGGTCTTGGGAGAGCGATAAAGAGATGCTGTTGTGATGGTACAAAACGTGTTTATTTTATTCATTATTTGACTATGGCTGCAGTATCCAACATGGGCAACTTTCAACATAAGTTCTGTGCCAAGCACACCTTATCTCGTGAAAAGTATTGAAGCTTGGCTGTGCAGCACTTTTTTACTAATCTCACTACAATAACTCTTCAGAAAGTCTGTTCAGATTAATGACCTCTACATACTATCAACAGTGGTAAATTAGGCCTTGGAACACTGTCAATTTTAATATTTACTCTATAACTTGTTGCATATGGATACCCATCCTTCACCACTCAGCACCATTTCCTCAGAACTGCGCTGATGCTAATAGCTCCTTCAGCACTTACTATGATCACACAGTTACCTTGACATGAACTTTTGTTCTTGTCCTGTCATCATTCCCTTTCCACAATCCAACAACATCTGTTCTCTTCCTGCTTTGACTTTAGATTTTCCCAGTCACCCACTTTCTTTTTTTTCTTTTCATGTGCCTAATCTACTTTTTATTTTGTTCTTACTTTCTGACTATTTGCTTTATTTTCATGGTCCTTCTTTTCCACTTACTCCCTGCCCATCCTTGTTTTCTAGACATATTCAGCCATGACTGACTTGTGTACTTGTATTCTTATCTCTCAGCCTTAATTTGCCATCTCTCCTAACCACTCCAGGTACGGCATTTTGCCAACTTCTCCTCCCTCATCTATCCTCTCTCTGTACTCTTCTCTACCTATTCCACCTTAACTAGTACCTCAACTTTCATATCTGTACTTGATAGTGCTGTAGTACTTGTAGCTGTTCATAATTGTTCTGTGTTACACTGTTTTTCTCTTCTTTTTTTTATAATGGAAAAGAGATAAGTAGAAATGTGTTAAGTACTGGTCAGAAAATGAAACTGAGGATAATCATTAACATATTGGATGGTATTAGTAGTATTTCAGTAATCAGGTCTGCTAGTGCTTCCCTTTACCCAGATAAATATAGGCACTGTTATATTGGTAAAATTGATTTAGTTTTAACCTGAATGCACAGAGGTTCCATCAGATTCCTAAAGTCTAACAGAATTTGAAATACACAAGAACGATATTAACTTTTCCCTTAACATTGAAACTAAAATAATACAGTTTTATATTAGAATGAAGAAATCCCTCATGTTTTCCATAATTTGTTCCATAGATTCAGATAGTGATACTATCGTGACGGCAGCATCACCTACCTCTGATAGTGACACGCTTGTGAGTTTTCCTTCACCTGCTTCCTCCTGTGCCACTTTGGTTTCGGCAGGGGGGCATGCTTACCATTGTGCTAGAGATCTTCCATATGACACTGTGGAGAAGAAAACTGTTAGTAGGTAAGTGAGACATTTCATTTACATTCGTAATATTACGCATGATGGGATGCATAAAATCATTAAGTAAGAAGCCAGTTGTTTGAAGCCTGTTTCCAGTCCAGGTAAGTAAAGTCAGTAATAAGGCTGTTGATAATCTGAACCAGTAACTCTGAGAAATGGCAAGGTAGGACTAATATTCATGGATGGAAATCTTGGGCCAATTGTTGTTTTAGATTGTGTGTGGTTTCCCTAAATCACTTTAGTCTAGTCTCAGAATTTTTCCTTCAGGTAGGCTTTTGCTGTTGCCGTTTTCACAGTAATTGCCAAAAACTGTACTCATTGCTTATATCCTGTGATAACTGGGAGTTCAAACATTCACAATTTTTAAAGGTAACTGTAAATAACTATGGACCAAATAACTTTTTGCTCTTCATGAGAAGGTACATAAGTCAGGGGTAAAACAAAGTATTGACTGCGATATTTTGGTAGGGATTTAAGGAAGATTAAGAATGTCAACATGTGTGGTGAGATGATTCTAGGACTATCATTAGGAGTACCTGTAAGTGCACCATGATAGAAATTAGAATCCTAGTGCTATACAAAACTGAATACTCATTCATGATCCCTGCATCATTATTATGATATAAATTAGTATCCTAGCACCATCCAAAATTGAATAATCATAATTGATCCAACATCATCATTACACCAATTGTCATCCTTTCGAATTTCAAAGTTACACCATGGTTCTCACCCACAGATTAAAACTGTCATTCATATCGCCAATCTGTTCACAGATACTGAAAGATGCATGCCATCATAGGTTGTGTTGTTCAAACCTAGCTTGTCCCTGAGTAGAGATTTAAATCTTTCATTTATTCTGCTGAAGCTCTGTCTTTCCTTTCATGCTTATTTATTTATTTCGTGTTCACTAAAATTCAAGTTTTTTTTGTACCTTGACTGCACATCTTGCTCTTATTTAACCTTTCAAAAGCCATCTCATTGTTGGCTATCCTGAGAATGTTCTTTTTGCTGCATCATTTGTTGTAGTTTGTATCATGTACTGTGAAGACAGCCTGTACATGTCCTGATCACTATTTGTTGCAGCCTAAGAATTTGGAGGTTTCTCAATATGAATGTAACCAAATGTTAATTAAACTTAGAGCTTCTTAGCAAGCTGTCATACTACAGAAAATTAAAACACTTGATGGTTGTATAGTCATAATGATCCTACTTTTTAAAAATATTTTGTGTCTGTTCACTTCTCTCTCTCTTCGTGCTTGTCAGCCCTTTCATGATGGATATGGGAAGACTTTCAAGCTCTCCCTGAATTTTATGAAAAGAAGGAATTGGTTTTTGTTCTGAGAAACTTTAGATATGGGTCTAGTCCCCTACATTAGCCAGACTTACTATTAAAGCAAATTCTTCTTAATAACTCTATGTTCCTGCCCCTTCTCTCATTTTACGGTACGTATTTGTTTGTTTGTAATAATGCAAAGAATATTGAATTCACAATATCAGATTAACAGTGGTCATTTGCTCCACTGGCAACTGAATAGAATATAGCAGTTTTATTGTAGTTATTTCCTCCTTCACTCTTTAAGGTGTTCCTCGACTTATTTGATTTCCTTGAAGGTCCTCTTTCACAACAGAACTTACAGAACATGATTAATTAATTAATTAATTAATTAATTAATTGTGAACACTAGTTCCTATGCAAGATTTAGTAAACTGGAGAACAGGTCATAATTTTTAACATGTTATTTCAGTAAAATAACAACACACTGCAGTAGCTCCTGATTGATACCAGGTAACCTGGGGCAACACAGTTGCCTTCATTTGCCTAGAGTCTTCCTGAAAGTATTTTGTCACAGTTTGATATTCCTGCAATGATACACTGTATAATTGTAGATACAGGCTGCCTGCATGGTGAACAAACAGAAGTGTATGATAGGGCAGTTGGTTCCTGTGCCATTCACCATTGAGACATTACAGGCTGAGGCAAAAGAGAGGTGGAGATTTCATTCTGTATTGATGTCTCCCACAAAAGAATAAATTTACCTCCTTCCTGAACAGTATCCTATTCTATACTGTTCCTTTTCTCGTGATACGGGTTTCATTTAACTTTTCTTCCACTTGGCTACATTACTAGTGAATATACTGTACTAATAAAATGTTACTACGTACAAATGAAAGTCCATTGTCACAAAAATAAATACGCTTTGAGCTGTGCTGTTGCTGAATGTATGTGGCAGCTGGATTTCTATCTTGACCCTTGGAACCAAGCAGCAGTAAATACATAGGTGTCACAGTGGATCACTGGTCAAGATGAAATTCAAACAGACTGCTTCAGTGCAGAAAATGATGTGTGTGATGTTCTGGAACAGGAAGGACATTCTGCTCATTGACTTCCTGCCCAGAGTGAACAAGAGGTTTGGAATGCTTACCGCAGGTGTTGCGCTGTTCCATGACAATACTTGTCCCCATATAACATGGCGCACAGCAACTGTTTTGCAGAAGTTCAGCTGGGGGCTGTCCCAACAATTTACATCTTTTCTTGCACCTCAAGAAATTCCTGTCCTCCGACCAGTGTTTTGACAACGATGAAGAGTTGCAGATGACTATTACATGCTGGTTTCATTCACAGGTAGCAGACTTTTACAACCCAGTAATACAAAAGTTGATACCCTGATATGACAAGTTACTCAATTCTTGTGGTGACTGTGTCAAGAAATAACTCAAACATTGCTGTACCTGTTGCCAGTAACTTTTTCGTGAAACTATGTTGCCTTTGTTTTAAAAAATAGGAAAACTGACTTTCTGGATGTACCTCATATGCAGAAGGGCTACATGTTGGATGACTTGCTTGTATCCTATTTGCATTCTAATGCAAGATAACAGTATAAAAATTCCAAATGAAATGTATAAAATTAAGGACTCTAAGAAAGTTAACTAGGTTTTGAAAATTCACAGTTATGGCATCACATTAGATTGGATCATGCTATTTGAAGAGGACTGATTTGATTTGCATATTTATACTGTATTTAATTTCATCAGTTAACATCTAGAAAAAAGTTGCATGTGCTCTGTACCTTCTACTGAAAGCTCTTTTAAAGGCACATTCTGTTAAATCCTGCCTAGTCGTCGAATATGGGGTGTCTAGGAAACTTGCTTTCTTGGATCACTAGACAGCATTTCAAGCAAATCATTTAAATGAGGTTTATTACAAAAAAAATAAATGACAGTACTTAACTTTGAGAATTACATAGATGTGTTGCAAAAGGGCGACAGACAAAATAAGCCAGCTTCTTCAGTATATAAAATTCTTAATACAAATGAAGTAATACAGTTGACGCTTCTATTCAGGCTGCTAGTCTTGAAGCTTCTCTTCAACTGGGCCATGACCAGTCGGGCGCGGCGCTTATGTCCTCTTCACGTAGAGGTCATTGCAGCATTGTCATCCTGGAGAGGGGTTCTGTCAGTGTGCAATTGGCTGACATTGTTTCACAGCCCTCTCTGCTCTGTTGTTCCCAAATGCTGTGCTAGCCCTTGACTTTATGGTGTAACATTTTCAACTTAGAAGGGAGGCTTGAGAAACGAAATAGGATTAACATTTGTAAAAAGTTGAAAACTTTAGTGACAGTACATGTTGCAATGCGATATTATTACTGAATGGGAAAATGTAGTCTAATTATAACAAGAGCTAGTTAGGAATTGACTATGGGCTTGCTTTGTGACATGCACCTCAGATCTTCTCAAATATTCATCCTACATTTTACAGTTGCACTGTTTCACTTGCTCTCATTCACATTGAGCAGTTCTAGCTAGCTGCAACTCAATGACCAAGGCACTGATCGCTGTAAATCACTGTGGCATTCCGAAAAATTTTTTTAGATGTCACTGCCTAGTTACAGTCAGTTCTGTATGCTTTAGGAATGCAGTCTGGTTTAGTTTATAAACTGTGTATATTTAATGTGAAAAGATCATAAGAGGATACATATAACAATAATGGAACTTCTTGGATGGAACAGTACTTCAAATAAGGGGAAGACAACCACTCACTTATAGCGGACAGACGTGTATAGAAACATTTAACTGAAAACAGTAGTTGCAGCAGCTTTTGAGATGATGTTATTTTTCTAATAAAATTACACACAACCATACAGATACCAAGACAAACATTATAGTGGTCACGGAGAAACTGATTATTGAGTATCAGTTACTGAGAGCAGTTGCCTAAGCAGAAGGAGGTGGGGAGGGAGTAACAGCATAGTGCACGACAGGTCTTTTGACAGATGATTTTGTGGCTGCACAACAAGATGAGTGGAGTTCAGAGGGTATAGCAAATAAGAGATATAAAAAAAGGAGAGACCGTGGGATGGGAGGGAGGTGGAAGAGGGAAGAGGGATGTGGAGGTGACAGGGAGGTGATACTGAAAGAGAAAGGGTTGGGGGGGGGGGGGGGGGGGGGGAAGAGAGAGAGAGAGAGAGAGAGAGAGAGAGAGAGAGAGAGAGAGAGAGAGAGAGAATGTCCACATGTGGGGTGGGGTGAAGAGGAGGAAGAATGATGGGAGAATGCTGTACATGATCTGAACAGGGAAGGAATGGTGTGGACAGTAAACAGAAGGGAAAAGGTAACATGAGGCAATAGGAAACAGTTTAGCAGAAGTTTAGGCCAGGGGAATTGTAGAGTGTGGGTTATGCTGGAGAGAGAATTCCAACATGTGTAGTCCAGAGAAACTTGTGCTGGAAATGAGTATCAAAACGACCCATAAAAGAAGCAGTCGTGGAAGTTATTTGTGTAATATTGCACAGCATGTTTCACAACTGGATGTTCAAGTTTGTCATTTGCCACAGTTTGGCTGTGCCATTCATGTTAATAGACAGTTGGTTACTTATGCGTATGCAAAGAATTGTATATTAACTGCAGCATTCTCTCTCTTTCTCTCCTCCTCTTCTCCTGTCCAAACCTTCACTTCCTCTTCCCCCTTTTCTACCCTCTCCCTTTCACGCACCCCACCCTGTCATTCTGTTCATCTCCACCTTCCTCTTCCACCTCCTTTCCAGCTTAACTCTCTCCATTCTTGACGTCTCTTCTTTGTTCTACCCCCTGAACTCCTTTCATCTTTTTTGTGCGGCCACCAAATCATCTCTCGGAAGACCTACCCTGCAGTATCCTATTGCACCCTCCTCCTGCACAGGCAACTGTACTCAGTAATTGATAATAGATTATCAGTCTTGCTATGGGTACTGTTATGTTCATTTTGGTGTCTGTATGGTTGTTTGTGCTTATTGTAGGAACAGAGCAAGAGTTTTAAAGTGAATGTATACTGTTTTCTGTTACATTTATCAATGCACCATGTATCATTCTGCTATAGCTAAGTTTTACTTTCCCTTATTTTACACATAAGTGAGTACATAATTTGTTTTGACCAGTTGTGCTGTGGCATTAGTGTACTGTTTTGTTATATTTGTGAAGTGTCCACATTTAAAAAGTTATTTTAATTTATATTGAAATCCTTTAATTTTCTGTTGTGAAACCACATAAATACGGCAAATATCAATGACAGTCATATTCATTCCTTCTCTGTTGTAGTCCTGTTTTTTGACTGATGTATTTCAAATTCTTAGGAACATTGTTCCAGGAAACAGTGATCTAATAATATTATAATTTATGTAGTAAGAAGTCATGGTTGCTTATAAGCTGTAACTTTTTATTTGTGGATGACTGGTTTCAATCTACTGCAGAGAGAAATCTGATGATGATCTCTATAGTAGATCGAAAGCAGTCATCCACAAATGAAAAGTAACAACTTACATGTGATGACGACTGTTTACTAAATAAATTATGATATTTTTCACTTAATGGTTGGTTCAATTTTCGTGGTGTTGCCTTTTCTAAGAACTCAGTGGCAAAGAAAAGTGTTGAAAAACTTTATATTTATGCTTTTCCCTTACACTTACTTGATGAAGTGTTTTGGCTTGGTAATGTCAGGTATTATCAACAAAGGAACTCTTGCCTTAGTTTCAACAAAAATATCTTTATGATTACAAGATTCATAATTTAAAGGAGCTCATATGTCTTAAGAACATTGAGCAGTGTCTCTTTTGTCACGAACGTAAATCTTTGTAGCTGAATTACTGTCAGATAAATAATCTAAATGCTTGGTGTACATTCTCTAGTTGGTCCTTGAATGTTGCTCGTGTGAAAGCAGGTGTGTTTCTCTTTTCTGATGAAGGCTTTGCCCGAAAGGGTTATGTGCAACAGTCTTTTTGTTGTGCCTGGCTTTTACTCAACCAGTATTGTTTTACTTATTTTATGATGGTCCTATTACATCTGTTCCAAGTGTCTTCAGATGAGCATTAAAGCCAACTGGCTTTCTTTGTTAGCATCATATAAGACAGAAGTAGAGAAAATAGGATCCACTTATTCATTAGAAAATGCAAGGCTGTATATGGAAGAGGCAATACCCATGCAATGTGATGAATTTGCAATTCAGCCCACATCTCCCACTGAAATTAGGAAAATAATAAATTCACTCAAAAGTAAAAGCTCGCGTGGAATTGATGGCATTTCCAAGCAGGGCACTAAAAGCTTGTGCCCAACAGATAAGTAGGATCCTCGGTTGTATGCGTAGTAGCTCACTGAAATAGGGCATTTGTCCAGATAGACTGAAATATGCTATGGTTAAACCACTGCATAAAAAAGGGGATAGGTCTGCTGCGAACAACTACCACCCAATCTCAGTTCTGACATATTTATCCAAAATTCTTGAAAAAGTACTGTATTCAAGAGTAGCATCATTTAAAAATGAAGTACTAACAAAATCCCAATTTGGTTTTCAGAAAGGCATTTTCAACAGAAAATGCTATGTATGCTTTCACTGATTAAATATTAAATGCTCTGAATAACCGAACATCACACATTGGAATATTTTGTGATCTCTCAAAGGCTTTTGACTGTGTGAATCATGAAATCATTCTAGATTAGCTTAAGTATTGTGGTATGAGTGAGACAGTGCACAAATTGTTTAATTCATATTTAACTAGAAGAATGCAGAAGGTTGAAATTGACAGTACAGATAGTCTGCAAAAATCAGCAGAGTCCTCTAACAGGGCAGGTGTCTCACAGGGTCTTGGGTCCCTTATTGTTCTTAATATATATAATAGCTTGTCACTCTATATTCATGAAGAGGCAAAGCTTTTTTCTGATGATGCAAGTATTATAATCACATTCAACAAACAAGAATCAGCTGAGGAAATTGTAAATAATATCTTTGAGAAATTTATTTAGTGGTTCTCTGCAAATGGACCATCACTAAAGTTTGAGAAAGTACTGTACATGCAATTCTGTAAAGTAAATGGCATAACACCATTGATGATGAATATAATCTTTGAATGGAAGTCTGTTGCTAAAGCAGAATATTCAAAATGTCTCTGTGTGTGTATTGATGATAAATAGAATTGGAAGAATCACATTGATGATCTTCTGAGACTGTTAGGTTCAGCTTCTTATGCTATTGGGGCTATTGCAAATTTTGGTGATAAACATATCAGTAAATTAGCCTGCTATGCCTATTTTCTTTCACTGCTTTCATATGGCATCATATTGTGGAGTAATTCATTATTAAGAGGAAAAGTATATATTGCACAAAAGCGTGTAATCAGAATAATGGCTGGAACCCACCCAAGATCACCTTCTAGACATTTATTTAAGGAACTCATGATATTCGCAGTACCTCTGCAGTACATACATTCACTTATGAAAATTGTTATTACAACTCGTCCCAGTTCAAAAATAATAGTGAAGTGTAAGCTGCCACAAAAATCTTTGATCATTTGACAAATAGCATTAAAAGTCTAACAAAGAGATAGAGGGGCTGGCCAGTACTTACCTCAGCTCAGTACAGCCGATAGATACACATAAAACAGAACCGAAAATTTACGTTCCTAGCTTTCGGAACAAATGTTCCTTCATCGGGGAGATCTTTGGGTTCCCTCTGACAACCATGCCTCCATCCTTGCTACCCTCCCTATTTTCCTTTCCCTGTTGCTTCATAACCTGGGTTGTGAGTAACTGAATCTCCTTTCCCTTCTTCCCTTTCTTTCCCCTCTCTCCTCCCCGATGAAGGAACATTTGTTCCGAAAGCTAGGAACGTAAATTTTCGGTTCTGTTTTATGTGTATCTATCGGCTGTACTGAGCTGAGGTAAGTACTGGCCAGCCCCTCTATCTCTTTGTTAGTATTTGTTTCACATCTCATATGAGATTTTCCATTAATCATTTAGCATTAAAAGTCTGACAGATAGCCAACCAACATTTAAAAACAAATTAAAATAATTTCTGAATGACAACTCCTTCTACTCAATTGATAAACTTTTGGGCATGAAGTAGTAACTCTCTCTGTGTGTGTGTGTGTGTGTGTGTGTGTGTGTGTGTGTGTGTGTGTGCATACACACACACACACACACACACACACACACACACACAGAGGGAGCCCTACACTGAAGAGCCAAAGAAACTGGTACACCTGCCTAATATTGTGTATGGCCTCCACTAGCACGCAAAAGTGCTGTAACATGGCATGGCTTGGAATCAACTAATGTCTGAAATACTGATGGAGGGAACTGGCACCATGAATCCTGCAGGGCTGTCAATAAATCCATAAGAGTACGAGGGGGTGGAGATCTCTTGTGAACAGCATGTTGCAAGATGTCCCAGATACGCTCAATAATGTTCATGTCTGGGGAGTTTTGGTGGCTAACGGAAGTGTTTAAACTCAGTAGACTGTTCCTGGAGCCACTGTGTAGCAATTCTGCATGTGTGGGGTGTCGCATTGTCCTACTAGAATTACTCAAGTGAGGCGTAAAGCTTTGCGTCGTGCAGTGATAAAGGGAACACAAGCGGGCCTTCAGCTCCAAAAGCCCTTATTGATGATGTTGAATGATTCTCTTCAGTCATCATTGGTCCCACTCTTGTAGGATCTTCTTCTGACCACAGCAATGTCAGAGTTTTGATGTTTTACTGGATTCCTGTTATCCACGGTACACTCATGATTTGGTCATATGAGAAAATCCCCACTTCATCACTACCTGAGAGATGCTGTGTCCCATCACTCATTCGCCGTCTGTAACACCATGTTCAAACTTATTTAAATCTTGGTAACCTGCCATTGTAGCAGCAGTGAACATCTAACAAAAGTGCCAGACTCTTGTTGTCTTATATAGGCATTGCTGACCACATCGCCATATTCTGCCTGTTTACATATTTCTGTATTTGAATACGCATGCCTGTACCAGTTTCTTTAGTGCTTCAGTGTCCCATGGATATAATGGAGTGCCTAGCAGAATATTAAAGTACTGGCTGCATATGTTAGCCCTGCATTTGTTATTTTTCCATTAAGAATGGTCAGTTTCCTGAACGATTAAAGTACTTAACAGTAAAGCCATTCTATAAAAAGGGAGAAAGGGATAATGTAAACAATTTTAGATCTATTTCTATGCCATCAATGTTTGCTAAAATTATTGAAAAGGCAGTTTATCTAAAGATAATTGATCATTTTATTTCACATAATTCGCTATCAAATGTGCAGTTGAATTTTAGAACTGATTTAACAACTGAAAATGCTATATTCTCTTTTCTCTGTGAGGTACTCGTTGGATTAAACAAAGGTTTCGAATGCTAGACATCTTTTTTGATTTAACTGAGGCATTTGATTGTGTTGGTCACAAGATATTGCTCCAGAATTGGACCATTATGGGATACGGGGAGTAGCTCACATTTGGTTCACCTCTTACTTTAACAACAGACAGCAAAAGGTCATTGTTCACTGTGTTGAGAATGTCTATGACAGGGGATCTAAGTAGGGCACGGTCAAATTGGGGTAGCCCTAGGGATCAGTGCTGGGGCCACTCCTTTTACTTATTTATGTAAATGATATGCCCTCTATTATTACAGGTAATTTTAAAATATTTCTGTTTGCTGATGACACTAGCTTGGTAGTAAAGGATGTTGTGTGCAACATGGTTCTGTTTCAAGTAGTGCAGTTCATGACAAAGGTTCATGGCTTGTAGAAAATAAACTCATGCTAAATCACAGTAAGACCCAGTTTTTACAGTTTCTAACATACAATTCAACAAAACCTGACATTTTACTTTCACAGAATGGCCATATGATTAGTGAAACTGAACATTTCAAATTTCTAGGTGTTCAGATAGATAGTAAACTGTTGTGGGAAGCCCACGTTCAGGATCTTGTTCAAAGACTTAAGCTCCCATTTTTACTGTTTGAAAGATATCTGAAGTAAGTGATAGTTCAACACAAAAAGTTGTCTACTTTGATTGTTTTCATTTGTGTATGGTATTATGATTTGGGGTAACCCCACCCATTCTCAAAGGATATTTTTGGCTCAGAAACGGGCGGTTCGGGTAATAAGTGGTGTAAGTTTATGAACCTTTTGGTGATCCTTGTTCATTAGTCCGGGTATTCCGACATTGACCTCTCAATATACACACATCAAAAAGAAGTTTTGCATCACCTCGGTTCTGAGAGTTCCGGAACCTGTACAGAAAATTGCAATAGAGATCAATATAAGTATCATTTCCGCCCATTTTATTGCTCATAGAAACCACACATTGCATGTTGTACCACAATACAGCAAGACCTTCAGAGGTGGTGGTCCAGACTGCTGTACACACCGTACCTGTAAAACCCAGTAGCACGTCCTCTTGCATTGATGAATACTTGTATGTGTTGTGGCATACTATCCACAAGTTCATCAAAGTACTGTTGGTTCAGATTGTCCCACTCCTCAATGATGATTTGTTGTAGATCCTTCAGAGTGGTTGGTGGGTCACGTCATCCTTAAACAGCCCTTTTCAATCCATCCCAGGCATGTTTGATAGGATTCATATCTGGAGAACATGCTGGCCACTCTAGTTGAGGGATGTCATTATCCTGAAGGAAGTCGTTCACAAGATGTGCATGATGTGGGTGCGAATTGTTGTCCATGAAGATGAATGTCTTGCCAATATGCTGCCGATATGGTTGCACTATCAATCGGAAGGCGGCAGCGTATCGTACAGCTGTTACGGCACCTTCCATGACCAATCATCAGCATCGTACGTCGGCCCCACGTAATGCCACCCCAAAACATCAGGAAACCCCCACCTTGCTGCACTCACTGGACAGTGTGTCTAAGGCGTTCAGCCTGACTGGGTTGCCTACAAACACATCACCGACGATTCTCTGGTTGAAGGTATATGCGACATTCATTGGTGTAGAGATCGTGATGCCAATCTTGAGTGGTCCATTCAGCATGGTGTAGGACCCATCTGTACTGCACTGCTTGGTGTCGTGGTTGCAAAGATGTACCTCACCATGGACGTCAGGAGTGAAGTTGCACATCATGCAGCCTATTGCACACAGTTTGAGTTATAACACGACGTCCTATGGGTGCACAAAAAGCATTATTCAACATGGTGGCATTGCTGTCAGGGTTCCTCTGAGCCATAATCTGTAGGTAGCGGTCATCCACTGCAGCAGTAGCCTAGGGCAGCCTGAGTGAGGCATGTCACCGACAGTTCCTGTCTCTCTGTATCTCCTTCATGTCCGAGCAACATCACTTTGGTTCCCTCTGAGATGCCTGGACACTTCCCTTGTTGAGAGCCCTTCCTGGCACAAAGTAACAATGCGGATGCAATTGAACTGCGGTATTGACTGTCTAGGCATGGTTGAACTACAGACAAGACGAGCCGTGTACCTCCTTCCTGATGGAATGACAGAAAGTGGTCGGCTGTCGTACCCTCTCCCCTTTATAGGTGCTGCTGCTCCTGCATGGTTGTTTACATCTTTGGGTGGGTGTAGTGTCCTCTCTAAACGGTCAATATACACAGTCAATGTCTTATCGTCAGGAGTTCTGGTAACCGGGGTGATGCAAAACCTTTTTTTTCATGTGTGTATATATTCTTTACTGTTGTTTCTTGTTAATGATATCAGCTTATTCCCAAGAATTGGCTGCTTTTACTCAGTTAATACTAGACAGAAATCCAATCTGCATGTGTATCGCACTTCCTTGACTCTTGTGCAGAAAGGTGTGCAGCGTACTGATGTTTTGAAAATACGTTTGTGGCTCAAGAAGTACATTACAATGAACTACCACAAGAATTCAAAAGTCTTAGCAGTAATCCACATGACTCCAAATCAAAACTGAAGAGTTTCCTCATGGATCACTCCTTCTATTCTGTTGAGGAGTTCCTTGAAAAATTAAGCTAATTCCTGTGTTATATTGTTGATTGCGTTTAAGTAAACTTATGGCTTGTCTCTCTTTGACTTCATAAACATTTATTTTATCTGTTATTACTTTTATGTTGTAATTTCATGTACTGATATGTTCCATGACTTTGGAGATTTGCTCTTCAATTTGGTCATGTGGAACTAGATGTGTAAAATAAATAAATAAAATATATATAGTGTAGAGAAAACTTATGTTAAACTGATATGTTCCACATCATTACAAAATATTGTATTCTTGATCTATGGAACAGGTATTAATGTCATGTAATGTACTTCTTGAGCCACAAAAGTATTTTCTAAACATCTTGATCTGTGGCAGCTCAACCTCTGCCCACAATCCATGTACATTGGATGTAGCTAATTCCAGTCAGTGAGCATCTTAGTTGACAATCCTAGTTGTGCTTAATAGATTAGTGATCAGGTAACCTGGATAGCTGGTCAAGCATCCACGTGTGTGTGGAATATTCCTCAAAGCATTCTGACACAATTCCGAAGTGTTGTGGTGCACTGTTGTGTTGTAAAGCAAAGGATGCATATATGACACTACAGGTGAACAAACTGCTGCACACAAATGGGAAGTAGTGTTTGTTCATGAGATACAACGATAGACATATCACAGCCCCATTTCATCACAAATGAACATCCCCCACATGAGAATACCTGTGCCACCTGTCTGAATGGTGTTGTTCTGGCAAGCACATTGCGTTGCTTCCTGCAGTTTTTTAAATAGATTGGTGCGTAAGTTGGTAGTGTTTTTCCATGAGTTTAATAAACATGACATATACATTTAACAGAGACTTTAGTCATCGATAGTATATTCTCCTTCACTATTTACAACATTCCTCCAGAGCTAGGGTAACTTTTTGGTTTCATGGCTATAGAAATCATCTCGTTTTGAGATAAAAACCCGCATAGAGCCATGTTTGAAGTGCATTTTCATCTGGAAAGGAAGTTACTTGAAGGCTGTTCAGTAGAGAGTGGAAAGGTGAAAATCTGAGGGTGCAAGATTGGATGAGTAAGGGGGGTGAAGTTTGACTTCCTAACGAAAAGCGCGTATAGTGTTTTTTGTCAGTGTAGCAGAATGCAGGTGGGTATTATTGCCGCATGGCGTAACTTTTCTTAGTCTTTCTGCTCATTGTTCTTGGACTGCATCTGCAAGACATCTCGGTTGTTGACAGTAAGTGTCAGCAGTCTTGGTTATACTTCAGAGAAGCAATTTGTAGTACACCACACCATCACTGTTCCACCATATGCATAACATTATCTTTTGTGGATGCATGCAGGTCTTTGTACTGGGAGTTGCTGCTTTGTTTGAGTTCAGCCATTTGTTTCTTTTCCTTATGTTATCATTGTTGTTGCGGTCTTACAGACAACATTTCTTGTCATCAGTAACAATACAGGATAGAAATGAATGATGTTGTTCATGAGACAGTTGATGACAAGCAAGTAGCGGTCATGTATGGCCGCCCACTGATTTTAATTATTTTGGCTAAGGGGATGCGGTACCCATAGACCCGAGTTTTGAAACTTCTACATTGCATGCAGATCTTGAATGATTGTGGAATGATCACAGTTCATCACATTTGCCATTTCTCAAATATACTGATGGGGATCTTTGTGGGTTCGTGTGTTGAAATGATCTTCATCAAACCTCGAAGGTCTTCCTGAATGTGGAGAGTCACTAATGTCGAAACGACCCTCCTTACCTCCTTAAAATGAGAAAACCATTTTCTTGCCTTGCTCCGTTCAGTGGCATTATACCCATACATGGTGCAAATGTTTCTGGTCCCCTCCACTGCTGTCACTCCTCTATTGAAATCAACCAGAAGAATATGGCAGAAATGTTTGGAATCCTCTACCTGGCACTCCACTTTCTAGCATCCACAGCTCCACCGACTATCTCCAAGTGATGGTCTTTTCTGTGGTTCGAGCATCCAATGACAGCTAGTAGAGGTATACATGTGCATTGGTGAGTGATGTAGCCCATATTGAGAAGGCGATTCTGTATGGTACAGCTGCTCTGCAGTAGCAGCAGTAGTGGTAGTTGTCATCCCACATTGAATTGGCAAGTGATTTGCTGCTATTACAATCCACAATTCTTGCACACTGGAGCAATTTTTCTTGAATTCTCAGTACAACTGTGACAAGGAAGCATGTGAAAAGCCTGTTCCTGCATGGTCTTTGATATGGATTTTTGTAGCCACCTCAATAATAAAAGATGGTGGAGGTATCAGCTTCTAGAACATCAGGGAGAGAAGTAAAAGCTTTATATTTCTTTCTTTATTTTTCTTTTTCTTTTGCAGCTTAGTATATTTTGCTTTCCAGTTTGTGTGATATTGATTTACAAGTGACATGGCTCCATCTTTGAGCATGTGATAATCAGTGGAAATCTACAGCATATATCACCTGATGGCATGGGGACACAGTTAATTCATTCAAGTTTCAATTGCACTGACAAAAAAAAAGGCAACGCCAAAATATAATTATTGTAGCGTAATGAAATTTTGGAAATACATTTGTCTAGGTAACATATTTAACTGATTAACATTGCATGATGACAGGTTAATATAAGTGTGAGATAAGCCTTTACAAGAAATGGTGGTACGTTAATGACTGGTGTAACTGCGAAAATATTGAATGAAAGCATGCAAACATGCATGCATTGAGTTGCACTGGTGCCAGATGTTAGTTTGTGGGATGGAGTTCCATGCCTGTTGCATGTCATCAGTCAATAAAGGGACAGTTAATGTAGTTTGTGGATGGCACTGGAGTTTGTCAGATGATGTCCCATGTGTGCTCGATTGCAGACAGGTCCGATGTTCCAGCAGGCTAAGGCAACATGTCGACACTCTCTAATGCATGTTGGGTTACAACAGTGATATGTGAGCAAGTGTTATCCTGTTGGAAAACATTCCCTGGAATGCTGTTCATGAACAGCAGCGCAACAGGTTAAATCACCAGACTGACGTACAGATTTGCGGGCAGGGTGTATGGGATAACCATGAAAGTGCTCCTGTTTTCAAAGAAAATTGCACCCCAGACCATAACTCAAGATGTAGGCTCAGTATATCTAGCATTTAGGCAGGTTGGTTGCAGGCCCTGAACTGGCCTCCTACTAACAAACATACGGCCATCACTGGCACTGAGACAGAACTAGCTGTTATCAGAAACACAGCAGACCTCAACCCTTCCATCCACTGAGCTCTTGGTTGAAAACAACTGAAGTCACAAATGGTGGTGATTTGGGGTTAGTGTAATGCACACCACGGAGTGTCTGTCTTGGAGCTATCCTTGAGGTAACCAATTTCTAACAGTTTGTTGTCACTGTGGCACCAACTGCTGCTCAAATTGCTGCTGCAGCGACAGTACAATGTTACAGAGCTGTATGCTGAGCATGATGGTCGCACCTCTTAGTAGTGCCCTGTGGTCGTCCGGAGTCTGATCATCTTCCAACCGTACGTTCTTGTGATCGCTGCTGCCAGCAGTTGTGTACTGTGGCTACGTTGCTGCCAAGTTTTACTGCAATATCACAAATGGAATATCAAGCTTCTCATAGCCCTATTACACAACCTCCTTCAAACTCAGTGTGGTGTTGATAATGGTGTCTTCGTCACTTTAAAGGCATTCTTGACTAACGTCAGCTCACCACATCCAATCTCAAAGGTAACTAACACTCGCGACCATTACAGCATATATAGTGGCATTAATATTGCCACCCTTATGCGACTCGTGTGAAATTTGAATAGACATCATGTTTCAGATGTAGAAACACATCTACCAACTTCATTTATGCCGCACAACTCCTCCATGGTGTTTTGAGTTTTTATTCTTCAGTTCACATAGTATACATTTATTATTACTTGTTGATACAGGGATGAATGAGCAGTTTACTCATGTTATCAGCTGGTATGTGTTGTGAATGTATATCAATTCCTACATCCTTTTGCCTGAAGGTGTAACTAATTGGCTCTGAAATCAGTGGTATACAAACTGGTAAATAATAAATAGGGGTGAGTAGGTAAGGAGAAAAAAATTCTTCATAAAAATCTGATATGAATACTCCCATACGTTTTCCACTCACAATATGGCTACATTCGAATTCACTTATATCGTTTGTCTTGTTCTTCTTTAGGTCAACTGCTGCCAATGGGCACTGCAAGATCTGATAACGTCCCAGGCGTGATATTTGCCAAACTATAAAACTGGCGGACGCACCAGCTATGTCTAATTAAGTTGCTTATGAATGTATAGTGTTGTTTAACTATAATGAAGAGAGTGTAGGGACGTGATGGAAATAGTGAAACCTGGTGCCAGCACATGATCTGCTGGTAAGGAGTTGCAGCAAAGGATCTTTGCATTAGACACTGGGACATATTTGGAAATTAACCCAGGATCTTTGTGCACGGTATAGTGATTAGGAATGTACGCGAGCAGCTTGTTGGGTTAAAAGTTCTTCCACAAAAAGCACGCAAACAGGCTCTCTATAGATGTAGTGGCAGCTGACTAGCGCGCCTTTATAACCTTGAATGAGGCGGAGGGGTGGGGGTTCGGCAATACGGTAACTTCCTCATATACAGACGAAACATTATAACATCACTTTAAATCTTAAATGACGTCTCATTTGAGTTATGAGATACTGTATTGTCGGATGTTAAGTTGATGGTACACTTCCGAAAGGCGCTCATTCGCTGCCGATTAATGATGCAGAGATTGACATATCGGTACGCTTGTGTTGGGTGTATGATTTTCTGTAACAGCAAGTTTGCTACAAGCGGCAATAAGTGTGCAGGCGGTGTGTAACGTCGAAAGAGATTTGCGGTTGGAAAGGCGAGGTTATTGGATTTCGACAGACGCGGATCCACGTTTTCTGGGTCAAGGTCGCGAAAGCTGAGACGAGAGTGCTTCAG
Source organism: Schistocerca americana (assembly GCF_021461395.2). Lineage (NCBI taxonomy): Eukaryota > Metazoa > Arthropoda > Insecta > Orthoptera > Acrididae > Schistocerca > Schistocerca americana. The sequence goes on from NC_060119.1 coordinate 348,086,110, forward strand.
ATCTAGAGAGCTTGGTTTTGAAGCCGAGCGACATTGTCGGAACGTCGGCGAGTTAAGGTCGCTTCACACTTGACGAACGGAACGAAATTTCAAACCTTTCCACAGTGCATTTCAAACAGCGGCATTCACACAGGCCGTCAACTGAACGGGACGGAACGTCAGGGTCGTGGTTTCTCGGGAAGAAAGTTTTGACATTGAGGGTGGTGGGATGAACGGTGTATTCTGCTATGCAGTTTGCATAATACTCTGTGCTGACATCGGAATTGAGTCTTATTTTAACTGCACTCACGCATGTCTATCGTACTTTTGTCCCTTCGTAGTATTTATAATTTTGCTTTGTTTTTGTGACAGATCGCAAATTTCTATGACGCCTTGCATACTTTTTACGTTGAGTACTCTTGTTCAAGAGTCCTGGTATCGGAAAGCTAAAAACGATTTAGGTTCTACAAAAACTGAACAGATCTGACGCCTACACCCTGTATAAAGAAGAAAATACACTGAGGTGAAAAATCATGGGATAGCGATATGCACATATACAGCCGCGTACACATGATATGAAAGGGCAGTGCATTGACGGAGCTGTCGTTTGTACTCAAGTGATTCATGTTTCCATCGTGATTTTGGTCGCACGACCGGAATTGGCTGATTATGAATGCAGAATGGTAGTTAGAACTAGACGCCTGGAATATTCCATTTCAGAAATCTTTACACAATTCATTATTCCGAGGTCCACAGTGTCAAGAGTGTGCCGAGAATACAAAACTTCAGGCATTACCTCTCACCACAAACAACGCAGTGGCCGACGCGTTCACTTAACGACCAAAAGCAACTGCTTTTGCATACAGTTGGTAGTTTTAACAGACAAGCAATTCTGCGTGGGATAACCGCAGAAATCAGTGTGGAACGTACGACGTTAGTGGGCTATACAAGGGCGATGTACTTGAGAGCAATATTATGAAAAAGGAAGAGAATGTAGATGAAGATGGAATTGGAGATACGATACTGCTTGAAGAGTTTGACAGAGTACTGAAAGACCTGAGTCGAAACAAGGCCCCGGGAGTAGACAAAATTCCATTAGAACTACTGACGGCCCTGGGAGAGCCAGTCCTGACAAAACTCTACCATCTAGTGAGTAAGATGTATGAGACAGGCGAAATATCCTCAGACCTTAAGAAGAATATAATAATTCCAATCCCAAAGAAAGCAGGTGCTGACAGATGCGAAAATTACCGAACAATCAGTTTAATAAGTCACGGATGCAAAATACTAACACGAATTCTTCACAGACGAATGGAAAAACTGGTAGAAGCCGACTTCGGGGACGATCAGTTTGGATTCCGTAGAAATATTGGAACACGTGAGGCAATGTTGACCCTACAACTTATCTTAGAAAATAGATTAAGGAATGGCAAACCTACGCATTTAGCATTTGTAGACTTAGAGAAAGCTTTTGACAATGTTGACTGGAATACTCTCTTTCAGGGGTAAAGTACAGGGAGCAAAAGGCTATTTACAGTTTGTACAGAACCCGGATGGCAGTTATAAAAGTCGAGGGACATGAAAGGGAAGCAGTGGTTGGGAAGGGAGTGAGACAGGGTCGTAGCCTCTCCCCAATGTTAGTCAATCTGTATATTGAGCAAGCAATGAAGGAAACAAAAGAAAAATTCAGAGTAGGTATTAAAATCCATGGAGAAGAAATAAAAACTTTGAGGTTCGCCGATGAAATTGTAATTCTGTCAGAGACAGCAAAGGACCTGGAAGAGCAGCCGAACGGAATGGATAGTGTCTTGAAAGGAGGATACAAGATGAACATCAACAACAGCAAAACGAGGATAATGGAATGTAGTCGAATTAAGTTGGGTGATGCTGAGGGAACTAGATTAGGAAATGAGACACTTAACGTAGTAAAGGAGTTTTGCTATTTGGGGAGCAAAATAACTGATGATGGTCGAAGTAGAGAGGATATAAAATGTAGACTGGCAATGGCAAGGAAAGCGTTTCTGAAGAAGAGAAATTTGTTAACATCGAGTATAGATTTAATTGTCAGGAAGTCGTTTCTGAAAGTATTTGTATAGAGCGTAGCCATGTATGGTATTGAAACATGGACGATAACTATTTTGGACGAGAAGAGAATAGAAGCTTTCGAAATGTGGTGCTACAGAAGAATGCTGAAGTTTAGATGGGTAGATCATATAACTAATGAGGAGGTATTGAATAGGATTGTGGAGAAGAGAAGTTTGTGGCACAACTTGACTAGAAGGAGGGATCGGTTGGTAGGACATGTTCTGAGGCATCAAGGGATCACCAATTTAGTATTGGAGGGCAGCGTGGAGGGTAAAAATCGTAGAGGGAGACCAAGAGATGAATTCACTAAACAGGTTCAGAAGGATGTAGGTTGCAGTAGGTACTGGGAGATGTAGAAGCTTGCACAGGATAGAGTAGCATGGAGAGCTGCATCAAACCAGTCTCTGGACTGAAGACCACAACAACAACAATGGGCTACGGCGACAGACGAGGGTAAGAACTGATGCTAGGGTTCGAGTGTGGGTCAGACTCCACGAAGCCATGGGCCAAAGCTGTCAACAAGGCACTGTGCAAAATGTTGGTGGCTCCCTAATGGAATGGACTGGTTCCTTTGGCCAACTGAAACGAGCATTGAATGGAAATGGCTGAGCCGTGTTTACATGGAGTGGGCTGGTTCCTTTAGCCAACTGAAACAATCATTGACTGGAAATGGTTATGTTCGACTACTTGGGAACCATTTGCAGCCAAAGAACAATTGAACTTTTAATGGATGACAATGCGCATGTCACCGGGCCACAAATGTTCGTGTTTGCCTTGAGGAACTTCCTGGACACTTCGAGCGAATGATTTGGCCACTCAGGTCGCCCGACATCAGTCGCATCGAACATTTATAGGACATAATCGAGGGGTCAGGTCGTGCCCAAAATCTTGCAGTGGCATCACCTTCACAATTAAAGATGGCTACAGAGGCAGCGTGGCTCATTATTTCTCCAGGGCACTTCCAACGACTTCTTGAATCCATGCTTCGTCGCGTTGCTGCACTATGCCGGCCAAAAGCAGGCCTGACGCGATATTGAGAGGTATGCCGTGACTTTTGTCACAGCAGTGTAAATCGATCAAGCAATTTTCTTTGAACAACCTTTTGTTAAGTGGAAAGGTCAGCTCGGTTCAAGGAGAAAAATAAAGTTACTTCCGACATTAACTGCTACGTAGGGCGGGGAGGGGTGGGGGGACACAATGGATCCGGCAAACAGGTTACATGTGGTCATGTATGTTTAATAACGAGGAAAATTATAACAACAAAGTTATTTTTTCAGCAAAAGGTTGCGCGTCAGTTGTTTGCATAGTGGTGCAGGACAGTTCTCAGTTGTTCAGTTACTGTTGCGAATGTTCGTTCCCCATGCAGCTTGAAACGCCATATCTACGTGCAGCAATCGCACCTGGATATCTGATGATCGGTACATTCCGAAAGGCACCGTATTAGCAATAAAGTCATTCCTTGTCTGATGTCTGACTTTTCCGCCTGCGACCCGGCCAGCCTAAATATAGAACTACTAATTGTAATAAAGGTCGATTACCCCCTACATGACATTGACACCTTTCTATTACTCTCGAGGATGTTTTAATTTTAAGTTTTAAACCGGATAACAAGTGATAAAAGAAACAAGCTTTCATGGGATATAACGTCCGACCCGATAGCTGAGTGGTCAGCGTGACAGATTGCCGTCGTACGGGCCCGGGTTCGATTCCTGGCTGGTTCTGGGATTTTCTCCGCTCAGGGACTTAGTGTTGTGTTGTCTTCATCATCATTTCATCCTCATCCGGCACGCAGGTCGCCCAATGTGGCGTCGAATGTAATAAGACCTGCACCAAGGCGGGCCGGACTAACCCCGTAAGGGGCCTCCCGGCCAATGACGCCAAACGCTCATTTCCATTTCATGGGATATAATTACAAAATAAATTTTCACATTTTTTCCTTTATTTCGCAAATTTCATAACTCTGTCACCTGGAAGTACCGTACAGGTTTTAATGAGTGAGTTTACGTGTATCAAATATGTGACATAAATGGTCGTATCTTTTTGATAGTATTGACTTAGAAGCTTCAATTTTATAGACCTCCAACGACCGTAGATCTTAGCATGTGACATAAATTTCAACATTTTACTTCTACCCATTCCTGAGAAAAAGAGCTCTTGACAGTCGGACTGACAGACAGACGACAACAAGGTAATTATATACGGGTTCCGTTTTTACCGATTTAGGGACGGAACCCTAAAAATAGGAAAAAACCATCACTTGACAACACCGCTTCGGCAGGTAATTGAGGGAAGCACGATTTCATTTTGGAAGAAGCAGCTACCATTTCAACACAATGCAAAGTCCGCAGCTCGCAGTGTGGATGTTAGTGCCTCTGCCTCTAGATCGTGGGGTCCCGGGTTCGATTCCCAGCTGGGTCGGAGATTTTCTTCGCTCAGAGGTTAGGTGTGCATTGTTCTAACCACTTTATTTCATCTTCATTGACGCACGAGTCACCTAAGCGTCAAATTGAAAAACTTTCACCAGACGGCCGAATATCCCCAGACGAGGTGGGGTCAATAGTGCTATACGATCATTTGATATCATACCACCTAAAAGAGATAGAGCATTTAACATCTGTTGTTGCATGTAAACTGCGTGGCTTGCGTTATAAATTACTACCACGTTCGACTTATGGCGCCCGGTGACTCTTTTTAAAATTCTTAAGCCTGAAGAAAAGGTTTACCGTTTAATTCTTGTAAATATCTGCTCGGATGAGGTCATCGTCGAGACGGACGACACATCGTATGTGGAAATTGATGCTGAATTTACTATAACAATAAGCTTAATTCATTCTCAGTGACACAGTTTACTTCGCGTATTTTCGTTCAATTCTGTTTAGTTGTGCCGTATTTTGGAATAACTCTGCGCACCCACAAAGAATGTTTTTGGCACGAGAAAGGGCTTTCAGTGCGATTCTCAGTTTCCGTTCATCAGCTTCATATAGCTGTTATCAAGTGCCTCGGAATTCTATCTTCAGTCACTGTACACACACTAGCTCATGGGATTTATGATAAACAACATGGATTAATTGAAAAATACGTAGGGAATCCAATGGCACCATCGTGGCTTTGCTTTGGAATTATTTCCACTCCCTTAACCAACTCGCTTGTTTCATGCTCAGATTTAAGTTAGCACCCTTGATCATTGTTGCGTACCGTCCAGGAGCTGCCACTTGTGCTCAGATGATTCAGGTATAAAGGTCTCCGACGCGATTTTGGCTGCACAACTGGAATGAACAGACTTTGAGCGCGGAATGGGAGTTGGAGCTAGCCGCATGGGAGATTCAGTTTCGGAAATCGTTAGGGAATTCAATATTCCAAGATCTACAGTATCAAGAATGTGCCGAGAATGCTAAATTTCAGGTATTACTCCTTACGACAGACAACGTAGTGGCCCCGACGGCCTTCACTTAACGACCGAGAGCGAAGAAGGCGTTTGTGGTGGGTTGTCAGTGTGAACAGACAAGCAACACCGCGTGAAATAACCACAGAAATCAGTGTCAGGCATACCATGAACGTATCGTTAGGACAGTGTGGCGAAATTTGACGTTAATGGACTGTAGTAGCAGACGGCCGACGCGAGTGCCCAAAATGACATCGCCTGCGGCGACTGTTTAGGGCTCGTGACATATCGGTTGGACCCTATACGGCTGGAAAATCGTGGCCTGGTCAGATGAGTCCTGATTTCAGTTGGCAGCAGTTGCTGCATCTTTTCTTCACAAGTAAGTGTACACTAGAGATTTAACTTCGAGTTTGATCGTCCTTAAATACGCTGTGGTTAAGAGAAAAATAAGAGACACCACATTTCTTTATGCGTACTCATACAGTCGTTAAGCTGGCGAAACACAACCTTAAAAATTTCTCATATTTCTGAATGAATTCCGTTGAAAAGATAACAGATGTAAAAAAAAACTTTAAATAAGTTCTATGCTTTTTAATGTATGTTACAACAGTACACCCATATTTACTGAAAAAGTCATTTTTTTCGAAACCCACTTTCCCCCATATTTTGTTTTTCATTTCGATATTTGACTAATAGAAAAACGTACAACATCGTTAATATCATATACAGTCATATACATATGATAAAATGATATTTCGAAGGCACATTTGTTGAAACACAGTAGATATATCTCTATATCACTGCACGAGTGCCTGATATGTGTCCACTTCAGTACCAGTTGTCATATTGCGTTATTTAATAAGTCTTATCCATATAAATGTGTTCTAAATGTTTATTCTACATATATTGAGTTGTTGAGTTGTGTGTATATTTTCTTTAAATTTTATGAAATATAAAATATCTTTGCTGTATTTGCGTTTTCTTTTTACATTTGGTGTATTTTTTGTTTTTAAGTTGTAAAATTTTCAGATTTAAGTATACTATATTTGAAATTATTTGTACATTATTGTTGTAACATTACTTTAAATCGGTACACTAATGAGGAAGCGTAAAATTGTTCGGGCCAAAAAAGTACTTACTGATTTTTTACAAAGAGGTAACATAGCTCGATGAAACTTGCACCATACATAGAAAGTACTACTACAGCATAGTACAGAAAGTTAATAAAAGAAATACGCAATGAGACGAACAGAGGTGACACTTTTAATTAAAGACAGTAATTACACTGAATGCACTGCGATGTACAATAGTCTCCTGGACATTACAAAAGGTGGGACGTAGTTCTTAACAGGGTGTGTCGCACTATGCATGCTGTGCAAACTGCTCCCATGCCGACCACAAGTTTGGTTAGGACTTCTTGTGCCAGGGCATTCAGTTCCTCCACCAGCGCTGTTGACATTTGCTGGATGGTCGTTGGTGTATACGTACGTGCTGCGAAAACAAGCAGGTCAGCCCGTCTGCCGGATACCCTCTCATTCCAAGAGCTTTACCACCTGCGCTATTCGATGCGGTCGTGCATTGTACGAGGGGGTACGAAAAAAAGGAATTATTTTTTAAAAGCTATATATTTTCAAATTATTTACAAAACAACCTTATCCCCTTCAAAATACTCTCCATTACGTCTAGTGCATGTGTCCTCACCCCCCCCCCCCCATGCTTCCACTGTTCGAAACTTGTTTCGGATATTTTTAGATATAATTAGAAATAACTGACAGCTCCTACCTCGTTTTTTTAATCTTCGATGTTGTCAAATGCGTGTTTTTCCATGCCTCTTTTTGTACTTCGAAATAAGAAAAATTCCCACGGAACCAGTTTAGGCGAGTAAGGCGCGTGAGGCAGCGGAACGGGTGAAGTTCAATGATGTGGAGGTGAGTACGCCCAAGCATCATACTACATCTACATCCACACACTGCAAGCCAGCGTACGATGCGTGGTGGTGTACCATTAGAGTGGCAGTCACAAAATTAGACGCCTCAAGGTCACATTTGCTGCTTGCAGTCCACAGGCGCTTATACCTATGATTCGCCCACTTCATATCTTTGTTGCCGCAGTGTTAACAGTGCAATAGTTCAGTTTTAGGGAAGGTAAAGGCACCAGAGAAGCAACTCTGACGTTGCGGTTGATAACGAAGGCAAGACTAAAGAACAGTCAAGATAGGTTCATAGGATTTGTCGACCTGGAAAAGCATTCGTCGTCGTAAAATGGCGCAAGATCTTGGACATTTTGAGAAAAACAGAGATAAGCTGTAGGGAGAGACAGGTGCAATATGTAATGTACAGAGCCAAGAGGGAATAAGAAGAGTGGACGACGAAGAACGAAGTGCTCGGATTAAGAAAGGTGTAACACAGAGATGTAGTCTTTCGCCCCCTACTATTCAGTCATTGCACCGAAGAAGCAATGATGGAAATAAAAGAAAGGTTCAGGAGTGGAATTAAAATTCAAGGTGAAAGGATATCAATAATTCGTTTCGCTGATGACATTGCTATACTGAGTGAAAGTGAAGAAGAATCACAGGATCTGCTGAATGGAATGAACAGCCTTATGAGTACATCATGACTGATGGCCACGAAGTAGATGAAGTTAAGGAATTCTGCTACCTAGGCAGAAAAATAACCAATGACGGATGGAGTAAGGAGGTCATCAAAAACAGACTAGCACTGGGAAAAAGAGCATTCCTGGCCAAGAGAAGTCTACTAGTCTCAAACAAGAGCTATAATTTGAGGAATAAATTCCTGAGAATGTACGTCTAGAGCACAGCATTATACGGATGTGAAACATGGACTGCTGGAAAACTAGAACAGAGTAGACTCGAAGCATTTGAGATTTGGTCCTACAGAGGAATGTTGAAAGGTAGGTGGACTACTGATGAGGTAAGAAATGAGGAGGTTCTTCGCAGAATAGGAGAGGAAAGGAATGTGTGGAAAATAGTGACAAGGAGGATGATAGGACATCTGGTAAGATATCAGGGAATGACTTCCATGGTACTAGAGGGAGCTGTAGATGGCAAAAACTGTAGAGGAAGAGACATCCAGCAAGTAATTGAGGACGTAGGTTTCAAGTGGTACTCTGAGATGAAAGTTTGGCGCATAGGAGAAATTCGTAGCGGCCCGCATCAAACCAGTCAGAAGACTGGTGACGCAAGAAGTTCCGCGCCAGCTGAATGTTCAGTGCTCCCGTGTTATACCGTGTTTTCATGTGTGGTTTCACTCTTCCGTGGAACGGTGCATTGGCGTGTGTTTGACAGTGTGCGAAATGCTGAAGCAAGAGCCTACGTGTAGTGTTACTCCAGTAAGTCTACGTAAAGGACAAAATGATGGGGAAAAAAATCTAAATTTGTCGACTCGAATTTATCGAAGTTTTTCACTGTCTGGCTAATGGTGAAGAAACCAGGAGTAATATAAATTTAGCGCAAGTTCGTAAAATGACAACAAAGCATTATGGTTTATGAGGAATAGACTGTATTTCATAAGAGTGCAGTAGCATCGGCAGGATCTCTAGAGCTGAACGTGTGTTTTGATCCTACAAGAAAGGGATATAAGTGAAGATGGAAATCTATGGAACTCGACCATTTTGAATAAAAAAATGTTCATGTGTAGAATTGTACTTAAGTACTGCGACAGATGAGAGTATCTGATAGGTAAAAAATATACAACGTGATCTCATAAAAAAATTAATTATTCTGGCTTAGAGACCTCAGTTGTTTGTCTTCTCCGGTCTTATGGTTTTTCATTCAGAAAGTGTAATGTTGGACGAAAGTTTTTAATGGAATGCTGAGACACTGCAGCATTTAGAACAAAGTTTTTGTACAATGGACTTATTGCGTGCTGAGGACAATAGTCTTTTATACTTCGATAAAACTTGGGTAGCACAAAACTATATATTTACAAATATGTATTGCACGATTTCAACGGAGTTAGTGGCCTGAAAACATATAGTTAATTTTGTGTAGTTTATATCGGCAATATGGATGATTGATGCGGTGACGAAGTGTCAGTACGAGCAGCAAATAAAAATTTTTCGGCCGTCGGAACAAAAATCCTGCGTCGGGAAAAGTACTCGCTCGCTGCCGCGCATGGACTCTCTCGCAGAAGAAAAATAGCATTCGTAGGTAACACGATACAATAATGATGTCTTGGATGTTACCAAAATTAATTCTATAGTTTTTAACAACTTTTCCGCTGGAAGTTTCTACGAATTCCAACAGAACGCAAATTCATCAGCGATGACATTTTTTACTACACAGATGGAACAGTTTCACACCTCTTACGGTTTTTTTTATCGCTGGATGGTCTTATGTTTTTCATATAAAATATGTATCATTTGAATTTATGAACATTCAGAATTTTAATGTTTTTTTTTCTGTCCACTATGTCAGTACTTCTGATTTATCAACATGTTGAAGTAAAAAATTATTTTTCTCACAAATTTCTTGTAACGTTAGTTTTTATTTTTTTCGTAGCAGCTGGCAAGAATTTTCTTTTGGGGAAGTACTCCATCATATTCTAGAATTAGAAACAGAGATGTCTAATATGTTTTTCTGAATTTTTACTAACATTTGAAATTATCACTAACTGAAAATGTTGTAAGATGGCGAGATGACCTTTAGTAGACTACTGTCGTGGCGACCGCTATGGCCATTTCATTTCTTGTTCCACTCGCAAATAGGACAAGAGGGAGGGGGGTCTGCCCAAGGGCTCCACACTAACCCTAATTTCTCGCGTCTTATCTACGTGATCCTTGTGCGAGATGTACGTTGGCGGCAGTAGAATAGTTCTGCAGCTGGTCTCAAAAGTCGGGTCATCGTTTTCCCTCCAGGGGTTCCCGGTCGATCTCACGAAGCATCTCAGTAATACTTGTGTGATGATCGAACCTAGCAGCGTGCCTTCGAATTGCTTCGATATCTTCCTGTAACTCGACATGGTTGCGACACAAACACTCGAATGGTACTCATGAATGGGTCGCATTAGTGTTCTATATACCATCTCCTTCGTACATGGGCTCCACCTTCCCAAAATTCTCCCAATAAAACGATCTCAAGCCTTCCTTACTACCACTCGAAATGCTTATTCAATTTCATATTGCCTTGCAGCTTTACATCTACATATTTAATCGATGTGACTGCCAAGTTGCACCCTACTAATGCTGTATTCGAATGTTACAGGATTGTTTTCCCTTCTCATCCCCGTTAACGTAAATCTGTCTACATTTATAGAAAACTGCCATTCATCACACAAACTAGAAATCTACGTCATCCTGTATCATCCTGCAGTCACTCAATGACCACACCTTCCCGTACACTACAGCGTTATGAGCAAACAGCTGTAAATTGCTGCTCACCCTGTCCATCAGATCATTTATGTTTATAGAGAATAAGAGCAGTCATATCACACTTCCCTAGGGCATTTCTTACAATACCCGTGTCTCTAACAGTCGCTATCGAGGGCAACATACTGGCTTCTGTTACATAAGATGTCTTCGAGCTACTTACATGTCTATGGACTTAAACCGTTTGCTTGGACCTTCGTCAACTGTTTGCAGTTGTGCGCGATGTAAACTACTTTCCGGAAGTCTGGGAATATTGTAACTGCAGTGTGCCCTCGATCCATGGTTTATGGTAGATTATGTGGGAAAAAGGTGGGAATTTAAGGAGATCGGACCTGGATAAACTGACTAAACCAGAGGTTGTACAGAGTTTCAGGGAGAGTATAAGGGAACAATTGACAGGAATGGGGGAAAGAAATACAGTAAAAGAAGAATGGGTAGCTTTGAGAGATGAAGTAGTGAAGGCAGCAGAGGACTTAGTAGGTAAAAAGGCGAGGGCTAGTAGAAATCCTTGGGTAACAGAAGAAATATTGAATTTAATTGATGAAAGGAGAAAATATAAAAATGCAGTAAATGAAGCAGGCAAAAAGGAATACAAACGTCTGAAAAATGAGATCGACAGAAGTGCAAAATGGCTAAGCAGGGATGGATAGAGAACAAATGTAAGGATGTTGAGGCTTACCTCACTAGGGGTAAGATAGATACTGTCTACTGCCTACAGGAAAATTAAAGAGACCTTTGGAGAAAAGAGAACCACTTGTATGAATATCAAGAGCTCAGTTGGAAACCCAGTTCTAAGCACAGAAGGGAAAGCAGAAAGGTGGAGGGAGTATATAGAGGGTCTATACAAGGGCAATATACTTGAGGACAATATTATGGAAATGGCAGAGGATGTAGATGAAGATGAAATGGGAGATACGATACTGCGTGAAGAGTTTGACAGAGCACTGAAAGATCTGAGTCGAAACAAGGCCCCGGGAGTAGACAACATTCCATTAGAACTACTGACGCCCTTGGGAGAGCCAGTCCTGACAAAACTCTATCATCTGGTGAGCAAGATGTATGAGACAGGCGAAATACCCTCAGACTTCAAGAAGAATATAATAATTCCAATCCCAAAGAAAGCAGGCGTTGACAGATGTGAAAATTACCGAACTATCAGTTTAATAAGTCACAGCTGCAAAATACTAACACGAATTCTTTACAGACGAATGGAAAAACTGGTAGAAGTTGACCTCGGGAAAGATCAGTTTGGATTCTGTAGAAACTTAGGAACATATGAGGCAATACTGAGTCTACAACTGATCTTAGAAGATATATTAAGAAAAGACAAACCTACCTTTCTAGCATTTGTAGACTTAGAGAAGGCTTTTGACAAAGTTGACTGGAATACTCTCTTTCAAATTCTGAAGGTAGCAGGGGTAAAATACAGGGAGCGAAAGGCTATTTACAATTTGTACAGAAACCAGATGGCAGTTATAAGAGTTGAGGGGAATGAAAGGGAAGCAGTAGTTGGGAAGGGAGTGAGACAGGTCTGTAGCCTATCCCCGATGTTATTCAATCTGTATATTGAGCAAGCAGTGAAGGAAACAAAAGAAAAATTCGGAGTAGGTATTAAAATCAATGGAGAAGAAATAAAAACTTTGAGGTTCGCCGATGACATTGTAATTCTGTCAGAGACAGCAAAGGACTTGGAAGAGCAGTTGAACGGAATGGACAGTGTCATGAAAGGAGGGTATAAGATGAACACCAACAAAAGCAAAACGAGGATAATGGAACGTAGTCGAATTAAGTCGGGTGATGCTGAGGGAATTAGATTAGGAAATGAGACACTTAAAGTAGTAAATGAGTTTTGCTATTTGGGGAGCAAAATAACTGATGATGGTCGAAGTGAGAGGATATAAAATGTAGACTGGCAATGACAAGGAAAACGTTTCTGAAGAAGAGAAATTTGTTAACATCGAGTATAGATTTAAGTGTCAGGAAGTCGTTTCTGATAGTATTTGTATGGAGTGTAGCCATGTATGGAAGTGAAACATGGACGATAACTAGTTTGGACAAGAAGAGAATAGAAGCTTTCGAAATGTGGTGCTACAGAAGAATGCTGAAGTTTAGATGGGTAGATCGTATAACAAATGAGGAGGTATTGAATAGGATTGTGGAGAAGTTTGTGGCACAACTTGACTAGAAGGAGGGATCGGTTGGTAGGACATGTTCTGAGGCATCAAGGGATCACCAATTTAGTATTGGAGGGCAGCGTGGAGGGTAAAAATCGTAGAGGGAGACCAAGAGATGAATACACTAAACAGGTTCAGAAGGATGTAGGTTGCAGTAGGTACTGAGAGATGAAGAAGCTTGCACAGGATAGAGTAGCATGGAGAGCTGCATCAAACCAGTCTCCGGACTGAAGACCACAACAACATGTGAGAAAAGGGCAAACTGAGTTTCACACGGTCAGTACTTCCTAAATCTGTGCTAATTTGTGAATAGAAGCTTTCCTGTCTCAAGGAAATTTGTTATATGACTCCCTACACCATAACACCTGTTCAACCAAAACGGTCAGGTTCGACAATTTCCCAGGTTGCATCACGTGTTCCCACCTCTCAATATCGGAGGATACGCCCACAGTCACTTCTCCGACTGAATCTGTACTTTTCCGTCAAGAGCAGGTGACCCTACTCTTCATTGTTTCGGCGTCTGTGTTCTTGACGTCATTGTAATCCGTGCCGCCCATGTGCATGTGTTAACGAACCACCACGTACTAGTCGTCGGGCAAAGATACCACCCCCATGCAGTAGCTGCCCAGTGTGGAGTGGGTGATCATATGGCTTGCAGTTGGGTTACATGTATTTTCAGTTGCACCCGCTGTTTGCCGTCAGTCTATTCTTACTTGTTGCACAATGTAGCGGACATCTGCAGCTGTCAACCACTTCCTCTCTTTCGGGCAGCAGTGCCTGTAGTTCGTCTCGCTCCCCACGCACATGAAAAAAATGGTGTGACCAGTACATAACTCCTGGGCTACACACTTCGTTCTTCTCGTAGTTTCCGAATGATTCTTCCCCACGTGAAGCCATACAGCTGTTGTCTTTGGGCCACGTTGTAATGAAGAACACCACCACAATGCTCGCTGGTTGACACACGCTATCTTTTCTCGTTCTTTCAACTGCCTCATCTTGCGGTGCCAACTCCATGTGGCGCTATAGTCAAGCGGACCTCTCGCCATATGGCGTCAGTCTTTCCGTGCAAGACTAGGAGACCTCTAACAACAGGCTCCTGCACGCTCCTAGACGTTAGGACGATTTCACAGTTTGGTATAGTACAAGTAGACCTAACATTCATTAAAGGTTGTGATAAGTCCGATCAGAAATACAGCAGTGTGCGTTGCTGTTAATGGTAATGTTGTTTTTGAAGTTAATGCCATTCTTCTTGCAGCGCTGCTTTCAGTGAAGTATAAACGTTGGAGAGGACTGCGACCACCACGCTTCCCGAGAACGTCCCAAACATGCTGCGTGAGCTTCAAGTCAGCAGGAAAAACTGATCACGTCGTGCATAGAGCTGTTTGCTGTCGCAGATATTCGTCCACAAAACGAGCCCTGAATACTTGGACGTTTGCGACTTGTAGGACGAAATCAACAACTTTTACATCAAAATAAGGACGTGCGCAATCATCTAGGGCGTTATCTCTATAGCACCAAGTTGACACAGTCCGACGTGCAATGACATGGTGGTACGGATGTTTGATGCATGATGAAGGCTCCGACTGAACGCCGAGTCAGAGAACGTCTGTTGCCAGGTTGCAAAGTAGGCCTTGGCTCGTCCGAGGACAGTTCGAGCCCCTCCATTGGTGTGAAATACACGTCGGCGCATGGTGGTCCCAAAGACTGAAAATCTGGCCAGTCTGGAAGTCATCGATCACGAATCAGCAGTTAAACAATTCACATCTGAAAATAAGTAATTATATAAAAATTTTTGTATGTTCTGGAAGTTAATGAATGTAAATTTTTACTAAAGATTGAAATTTTTTGTGGTAAGTTCCTGTGGGACCAAACTGCTGAGGTCAGCGATCCCTAGGGTTACACAGTACCTCATCTAACTTAAACTAACATACGCTGAGGACAACACACACATCCATGTACGAGGGAGGATTCGAACCTTCGACGGTGGGAGCCGCGCGAACTGTGGAAAGGCGCCTCAGAACGCGCGGCACTAAAGGTTGTACAAAAGCTGATCATCTAAATATTTTTCCTTGAAAAACACCTGTTTGTGTCAAGTTAATTTTATTGTTTTAGAGATGTATATGTTACCGTGAAAGACCGAATCTGGAGATTGTCGTGATTCATATAGTCGCAGACAACCTGGGGTATATCTCATGAATTTTCCTGAGAGTGAAAAGGGGCATGGCTCCCCTCCATCGTTAAAAACAATTTCAATATGTTATCTATATTTGACATGCAGCAATGTAGGCCATAAAATACATCAGACGTAAAGTGGCAAGCGACTAGCCGCGCTGGATTAGCCGAGCGGTCTGGAGCGCTGCAGTCATTGACTGTGTGGCTGGTCCCGGCGGAGGTTCGAGTCCTCCCACGGACATGGGTGTGTGTGTTTGTCCTTAAGATAGTTTAGGTAAGGTAGTGTGTAAGCTTAGGGACTGACGACCTTAGCAGTTAAGTCCCATAAGATTTCACACACATTTGAACATTTGAAGAATTATTTGCGAAATACCCTTAGTTTCACTTACACCAACAAATGTCGACATTCACGATGCACTGAATATGAAAGTTGAATAAAAATATTATTATTACGTTTTTAAATCATAATTTATGTTATGATATTTGTTGAAACAGGAGAAAGTTGTTGGACTTAAAAGGCAGTACATTCTTCTGGAATTAACAGTAGCTGCTACTCAGCGACATTTCCTGAGAAGTCTCATCTACGGAAAGTAACCTTTCTTTACGGTTACCTTTTTGTTTGCTAAATTATAAAAATCGGAAACTACTATTCCAACTACAACTACCACACTTTTTATAGAAATAAACTCGTATTGTTCATTCAGGACTTTATATGCAGACATGGTGAGCTCCTCTTCAGTATGGCCAGTGCCAAATTTTCCTTCAAAAGTATTAACAATTTCTTTCAGATATTGCCGGCCGCTGGTGGCCGAGCGGTTCTAGGCGCTTCAGTCTGGAACCGCGCGACCGCTACGGTCACAGGTTCGAATCCTGCCTCGGGCATGGCTGTGTGTGATGTTCTTAGGTTAGTTAGGTTTAAGTAGTTCTAAGTTCAAGGGGACTGATGACCTGAGATGTTAAGTCCCATAGTGCTTAGAGCCATTTTGAACCAGATTAAAAAAAAAAAAAAGTCTTTCAGGTATTCTTCAGTTTCAATATTTGCGATTTGTTTGCGAGACGAAGATAACGATCCTGTTCCTCTTTTTGGTTTAACGCCAAATGTAGCTTCATAAAGACTCCGACATTTTGCTTCATGATATGTTGTCTTTTTGGCAACCTGAACAGAGAACAAACCATCTGATCATGTGGTTCCGTAAACTTTCCCGGCGTAGTAATTGCTGATAATCATGTCGAGTTTCTAGCCGTAACATAAAGTCATCTTGATACAGTATTTCGGCGGTCCACCTGCCCCCCATCTTCAGGTGAGTAAGTCATCGAGTTAGTACTCGCCGGATCGCTTCCGATATGAATATCATCTCACCATGTATTTGTATCGGCATCATTCATCCATGCAATTAACATATTATTTATATTCTGATTGATGCCTTCAACCGAACCATCTAACATTTCCATTAAATTTCGGGCGTGCAGGCGCGTAAATAAAATTTCCTCCACTGATAATTCGGCCGCGTATCGTCCGACCATCCTCAGAGTGAGTCCCAAGACTGACGACAATATTTTCTTTTCTTTTTTTTTTTTTTTTTTTTTTTTTTTTTTTTTTTTTTTTCCCCACCCCTGATGGGGATGGGCGGGCTGTTTGAGGGCTTGCATTGCCCTTTTCAGCCATTTGCTGTACATAACTCGTACATTCATTTATTTATTAATTCAATATTTCTTGCAAAAGTGCATTTGATCATATTGAGTATACAAAGATATACACTCCTGAAAATTGAAATAAGAACACCGTGAATTCATTGTCCCAGGAAGGGGAAACTTTATTGACACATTCCTGGGGTCAGATACATCACATGATCACACTGACAGAACCACAGGCACATAGACGCAGGCAACAGAGCATGCACAATGTCGGCACTAGTACAGTGTATATCCACCTTTCGCAGCAATGCAGGCTGCTATTCTCCCATGGAGACGATCGTAGAGATGCTGGATGTAGTCCTGTGGAACGGCTTGCCATGCCATTTCCACCTGGCGCCTCAGTTGGACCAGCGTTCGTGCTGGACGTGCAGACCGCGTGAGACGACGCTTCATCCAGTCCCAAACATGCTCAATGGGGGACAGATCCGGAGATCTTGCTGGCCAGGGTAGTTGACTTACACCTTCTAGAGCACGTTGGGTGGCACGGGATACATGCGGACGTGCATTGTCCTGTTGGAACAGCAAGTTCCGTTGCCGGTCTAGGAATGGTAGAACGATGGGTTCGATGACGGTTTGGATGTACCGTGCACTATTCAGTGTCCCCTCGACGATCACCAGTGGTGTACGGCCAGTGTAGGAGATCGCTCCCCACACCATGATGCCGGGTGTTGGCTCTGTGTGCCTCGGTCGTATGCAGTCCTGATTGTGGCGCTCACCTGCACGGCGCCAAACACGCATACGACCATCATTGGCACCAAGGCAGAAGCGACTCTCATCGCTGAAGACGACACGTCTCCATTCGTCCCTCCATTCACGCCTGTCGCGACACCACTGGAGGCGGGCTGCACGATGTTGGGGCGTGAGCGGAAGACGGCCTAACGGTGTGCGGGACCGTAGCCCAGCTTCATGGAGACGGTTGCGAATGGTCCTCGCCGATACCCCAGGAGCAACAGTGTCCCTAATTTGCTGGGAAGTGGCGGTGGGGTCCCCTACGGCACTGCGTAGGATCCTACGGTCTTGGCGTGCATCCGTGCGTCGCTGCGGTCCGGTCCCAGGTCGACGGGCACGTGCACCTTCCGCCGACCACTGGCGACAACATCGATGTACTGTGGAGACCTCACGCCCCACGTGTTGAGCAATTCGGCGGTACGTCCACCCGGCCTCCCGCATGCCCACTATACGCCCTCGCTCAAAGTCCATCAACTGCACATACGGTTCACGTCCACGCTGTCGCGGCATGCTACCAGTGTTAAAGACTGCGATGGAGCTCCGTATGCTGGCTGACACTGACGGCGGCGGGGCACAAATGCTGCGCAGCTAGCGCCATTCGACGGCCAACACCGCGGTTCCTGGTGTGTCCGCTGTGCCGTGCGTGTGATCATTGC
The DNA here is from genome assembly GCF_021461395.2 of Schistocerca americana. Lineage (NCBI taxonomy): Eukaryota > Metazoa > Arthropoda > Insecta > Orthoptera > Acrididae > Schistocerca > Schistocerca americana. Next base: position 348,104,367 of record NC_060119.1, read on the forward strand.
TTGTACAGCCCTCTCGCAGTGTCCGGAGCAAGTATGGTGGGTCTGACACACCGGTGTCAATGTGTTCTTTTTTCCATTTCCAGGAGTGTAGTATATATAAAGATGCAGAAATATAAAATAATACAATAATACAAAATAAAACAAAATATAAACAAAATATAAAGTAGGTACAAGGATATTAAATAGGTACAAAAATATTACATAAAATGAGGTTAGAGGTTGAGGTTTAAGTATTAAAGATTTTAAGTCATGTTGTGATATAGTGTTTGTTTATAAATTATACAGTATTTTCCGTTATGATTATTCTCTTTGTTTTCTTTGAGTACTTTAGTGTGTATGGAGGTTGTAGCATACGATAGTAGTACCGTAGTTTTGGTGTGTATGCTACTTTTAATGTTTAATTTATTTCTATGCTACTTTTTAGATGTAGCTTAGGTCTGCAGTTCTTGTGTATGTTTTGTGTGTGTGCGTGTGCGCGCAGGCGCGTTCGCGTTTGTGTGTATATTCTGGGGTCAGTTTCTGTGTCTTTGGGTCAGGTGTGGGGGGAAGTTGGATGCCTTGTGTTAGTGGTTCCATGGTGGGGGCGAGGTCTGGGTATTCTTGGCTGGTGTTTTGTGCTACTGTACGCGCTGGTTGGGTATACTTAAATTTTGGTCGTCTGTTCACTCGCGGTCTTGTTGTCAAAATGTCTTCCATGTCTGGGCGTTTCGTTAATATGTGTCTACCGTAGTTCGCTCTGAGTTTGGTCAGTCTGTTTTGTAGCGGCGCCACGCCTGTGATGTCATATACGTCGTCACTGGGCGTGAGCCTTGGCAGTCTACAGATGCCGCGTAAAAGTCGTCTTTCGGTCGAGTAAAGTTGTTCGGCTACCGGTTTGTGCAAGCCTCCTAAGGGGGCTGCTGCATATTCTATCACTGGTCTGATGTACGTCTTGTAGGTGTGTATCGCCGTGTGGTCGTCACATCCATGGAATCGTCCTTGTACTTGTCTGATTAGGCGTTGTCTTTTCCTCGTCTTGTTTAGCAGGTAAGTGAGGTGTGTCTTCCAGTTTGCCGGCCGAAGTGGCCGTGCGGTTAAAGGTGCTGCAGTCTGGAACCGCAAGACCGCTACGGTCGCAGGTTCGAATCCTGCCTCGGGCATGGATGTTTGTGATGTCCTTAGGTTAGTTAGGTTTAACTAGTTCTAAGTTCTAGGGGACTAATGACCTCAGCAGTTGAGTCCCATAGTGCTCAGAGCCATTTGAACCATTTTGTCTTCCAGTTTAAGTACTTGTCTAGGTACACTCCTAGGTACCTGGCAGTGTCGTTAAGTCTTAGTGGTGTGTCCCACAGCGTCAGTTGTATGTCATTTGTGTTTTGTTGTCGTTTTTTCGTCAGGTGTCTGTGTCTAAATAAAACCATTTGGGTTTTGGTTGGGTTTGGTCGGATTCTCCATGTCATCATCCAGTTTTCTAATCTTTGTAGGTAGGTCTGTGTTTTTTGTTGTATGGTTGTCGTCTTCAAGTCTGTGCACCAGTAGACGGTGTCGTCAGCATACAGTCCTACCGTTTCTTTGGGGGTTGTTGTCGTTGGTACGTCAGCCATGTAAAGCGCGTACAGCAGCGGGGATAGGATACCTCCTTGTGGCACTCCTGCTTGGGGTGTGAATTCTTGGGAGTAGGCTCCGCCGACATGTACCTTGCACTTCCTGTTTGTGATGTACGTCCGTATTAGTCGTATAACCTTGGTCGGGAGGCCCAGTTTGCTCAGTTTGTAGAGCAGTCCTGTATGCCAGAGCTTGTCGAAGGCACGATCTATGTCTAAGAAGACTGCAAGTGTGCAGTGTCCTCTGTTGAAGCCTTGTGTTATTCCGTTGGTCAGTCTGATTAACGGGTCGTTAGTGGAGTGATTTTGTCGGAAGCCTGATGGTGTCAGAGGGAGGATGTCGTTGCGTTCTACATACGTTTTTATGCGGTCAGTTAGTATCCTTTCGTAAGTTTTCCCTATGACGTCGAGTAGAGATATTGGTCTGTAAGATCTTGGGTCAGTCCTTGGTTTGTCAGGTTTTGGTATCATTATTGTTTTGCTAGTCTTCCAAGTGGCGGGTAGCGTTTCATTTGTGAGACAATAGTTGTAGATGAGGTAGAGGATGGATGTCAGGAGGTGGGCTGGGGCTTTCTGAAGGTGTATACGTCCTATGTCATTTTGTCCTGGAGCTGTGTTACGTCCTGAGTATATGGCATTAATTATTTCTGCGTTAGTGATCTCTGCTGTCAGCATGTTTTCGTCTTCTGCTGCTGTCGTTGGGGTGTTTAGGATTATAGCCAGCTGTTGCTCGGCGTGTTGTCTGAAGTTGTCGTCAAATTTTGCGTCTTGTGGGAAGGAGTAAACTTGCTGCAGTACTTGTCGAAATGCATCTGCTTGTTCTGCTTTGTCTGTTGTCGGTTCGTTATCCACTAGTAATGTAGTGTTTGTTGTCTGTCGTTGTCCCGTGAGCGTTTTAAAGCGTTGCCAGAATTTCCCCCCTTCCCTGTAGTTAAGTCTTCTGCATGTGTCGTCCCATTGTCTTTGTCGGTGTCAGATATGATTCTTTTAATTCTGGCATTCAATCTATTCCATTGTCTTTTTAGGTCTGGGTTGTTGTCGCGTCTGATTTGTCTATAAAGTTGTTTTTTGTGTCGAATTAGGTTGAGGGCTTCCTGGGGTATGGCTTGTTTCCAATTTTCGACTACTATGGTGGGTATGGCTTCATGTATTGCTTGATGTATGGCAGTCTCTATTCTATCTGTGGCGTGTTGGAGGTCGTCGTCGTCTGTTATCGTCAGTGGTATTGATAGTTGTTCCGTGAGTACTTCTTTATATTTGTCCCAGTCCGCATTTGCGTATTTGCGGATTGTTCGTCTTGTGGGTATATGGTCTGGGGGCAGGGTGGCGCTGGTCGAAAAAAGGATTGGCAGGTGGTCGCTCGTTATCGAGGTGCCCACGACAGCATCTGACATTGTGTCGCTAATGTTGTGTCCATATAGTACGTGATCTGGTGTCGAGTGGCCTCGGTGTCCTATGAAAGTCGGTTGGTTAAACTGGTAACCGTTCCATCGGTTCTGTTGTCAGGAAGTCGAATAGACTTCGTCCGTTTCCATTATCGGCTGTGTCCCCTAGCATATGGTGTCGTGCATGAAAGTCTCCTAGTATTTGTATCTATTGTAAGTCATCATATGTCGTAGGAAGTGCAGTGGCAGGGGCGTTCCAGATGGGTTGTACAGGCATGCTATCATAAGAGTGCGTCTGTTCTTGTCTCTTATCTGTACTATGACTGCTTCTACGTTATTGAGTGGTGCCGGGAGAGGAATCTCCTTTGCTGCAACCGTGTTCTGCACGAGTATAGCTACTCCTCCTCTTCCGTCCTGCCTGTCTTTTCGGAATGTATTGAACCTGGGGATGTTAAAGGCGTGTGTGTTCCTTAGCCATGTTTCGGTGATGCCTGCAATATGGACACCTTCCTGTTGTATGGTGTGCGTTAGTAGTGGGCGTTTCGGTTTGACGCCTTGGGCGTTTACCGATAGGAGACGTAGTGTGTTGGCCATCGCGGAGGTGCCTGGGAGGGAGGGGTTTGGAGTTAGGGTGTGGGTGCCTGTTTAATTCGTGTCCTGTTGTGTGTGTTGCGGTGTGTGCTGGGGTGTGTGTTGTGGTGTGTGTCTGAAGCGTGTTTCTGGGTGCCAGTGGTCACTTATTGTGATATGTATTTTGTTTCCTGTTTGCGTCACCTCAAAGTCTTTTTCTAGAATCTGTTTAGTAGCTTGTTTCAGTGACTTTTTGATGGCTTCCCTGCGATCCTGGAACAAGTCCAGCAGAGTTGCAGCAAGGACTCGCACCAGGTCTTCTTTCAGCACGAGCTCTTGTTTGAGGTCGTCATTGTTGTTTGGAGGTGGCGCTGGTTCGTCGATGATTTTTATTGGCGCGCGCGTTTCCTCACTTGTTGCCTCCTTGGGACACATGGGACACCTGTACGAGAGCGCGGAGTGGTCACCCTTGCAGTTTGCGCACATCTCTTTCTCTTTTATGTTACAGCGTGAGAGATCGTGCGGTCCACTGCATCTTGGGCACTTTCTCTAGTGCAGTTCGCTGTGGCATGCTCGAAGGTTAAGCACCTGCCACATTGTGCCGGTTGTGGGGGAGGGTTACGTGGGGGCTCTGTGTGTCTTACGGTGAAATCTATTTTTGCTCCCTCAGTCAGGAGTGTGTCAACAGTTTGTTGGCAGTACGTAATTACCCTGAATTTCTGGGTAAAAGCGTTGCGCTTCCTGTCCTTTATTCGCCATGCTTTTACCACGTCGAAACCCTGTTGGCGAAGTTGTTCTGTCACAGTCTCGTCCGTTGTTCCATGTGGGATTTGTTTTAATATGACACTCATTGAGGGGTTCTTCCTGTGTCTCCCTATGGATCCTCGCGGTTCCCTTGTCTGTCTGGAGTTGACGGTGACCTCAGGGTACCCACATCTCCTAAGTTTGTACATTATTTCCCCCTCGGCGCCACCCATCTGACTCCAGATGTATGCCGCCGTCCCTTCGCGGTTCTTTTGAAAGTCTGTTATGCTCCTCAGAAAGTCTTGTTTTAAAAATTTCCTCATGTCTGAGGCTAACGCGGGTTGCTTGGTGCCTCTGGGGAGGTTTTTAAGCTCGTACTTTGTAGGCCAAGGGTCGCTGATTTCTTGCCTGTCTCCCTGGGAGGATGTTTCGCTCGGTGTCCTGCTCCTGTTTGGTGATTGGGGGGGGGGGGGGGGGCTTGGGCTGGCTGGGGGGCTCGCTGCCTTGTTGGAGTAGGTCGGTGGTGGGGGACGTCCTTGGTCACTGTCGCTGCTCATGTTGCTGGGTCAGTCAGTGCCTTGCTGTGAGTGTGGTCGTGCTTTGGGGTGCCGATTACACACTTAGTTGGCACCTTGCGTTGGCTACTGCCTCTGCCTGAAGGTATCCGTGTGCTAACACAGCCCTAATCGACACGTGCGCGGGTTTCGGGGCGGCGCCACCGGCCCTGGCACGGATTGTTCCCTACTCTTGGGAGGAGGCAGAAGAATTCTGCCGCACGACACTGTGTGTGGCACACGACAATTTTGCCGCTACCAAAGTTTGGTAGCTACACAACGACAAATTCTGCTTCCTCCGAAACAGCGACGCAGTGAATTAGCACAGGCGGTAGTGCTGAAGTCGACGGCAGGTCTCGGCGTGGTCGTCGGTGGGATCTTCTTCCTCCGATAGTCCACCTTCGCGGCTGCCTTAGCGCGTTCCGAAGATCTCGCACAGCCGCTCGCGCTCGGCTGTGGTCCTGCGAGGTGGGGTGGGGTAGCGGCTTCGGCGCGCGCTGGGGTTCCGCTCTCCTCAGACGCTCCTGTGGTACTGAAGGCCAAGCGCGGCCTTATATCATCCACCGCGGCGGTACTGCGCATGCGGCTCACAGATGCTGGTCGGCGGCAGAGACATACGCTTACACATGCGCCGCCTGTGGCGAAGGCGTACAGACATTCCATTCGCTTATCGATGTTTGATCGGCGGCGGTGACACGATGACGACTTCTCTGCAGTTTAATTACTCCAAGAGCCGGATTTCATGCTTTGTCCAAATTAAAACCGTTATCTCTATTTACTAAATTGTTAGATAATCTAATTTCTATAGCTTCTTGAATACAGATTCCCAAAAAGAAGAGGTGGATGTTAAAATCTTCACATCACTGTAATTCATGGAATGACCTGTAACAATAAAATGTTCAGCCACAGCTGACTTGTCTGGCTGTACTAAGCGTGTGTATCTTCGATGCTCCACCTCTCATGAACGGCGCGTGTTGTTTGACCTATGTATCTGTGACGCGCACGCGCAATACCGACGCGGTGGAGCATATAAGGCCACGCTTGGCATCTTGTCATCAGTCTTGCGACTCACTCTGAGGATGGCCGGACGACACGCGGCCGAAATATCAGTGGAGGAAATTTTATTTGCGCGGCTGCATGCCCGAAATTTAATGGATTATTCATTACGCCGCGAGAAGTTGAAAATGCACAACTAACATTTTTCTATACAGCGCATGATTCGGATATGATTTAATTACAGAATTCCCTACCATTATCTGCTCTAAATATAGCTGGGGCACGAAACTAAAAAAAAAAAAAAAACTGGAAAGAAGGTGATACGCTACTTCTTCAGCTGCCGTAGTTTTCATAGGTCTTAGCTGGAGAAAGCTCGTTAAATGAACCTGGTACACCATTATGAAATTATACTCGCCATCCCTGCGTGACTGTAGGTCTGTCAGATTGAAATGAAATTGGTCACTGGTTTCACAACAATGCCTTTTTTAGGTGCACTGTGTTTCATTTGACATCGTTTACGTAACTTAGAACGCAACATTACAACTTAATATCTAACATTTTTGTATTTAATTTTCAATTCTTTAAGCGTACATCTTCGTCCTCGAAGGCATGTTCTGGTGTGAATTTCAGATAGTATCAGGGGAACCAGTAAGTAATGACGTTTCTGCACATGTCCATATTCGTTTGTCATTTGTCAGGTCATGGTGATTTCAAAGAGATAACGCTCGTTTCCCAACACTTCCCGCAAACGTGACGGCGTTTTGACGTCACACGCAATATCGATGACCGCGTGATCGGCTCTCGACTTTGTGACAACGAAGAATGTTGTTGCTCCGATTCACTCGTAGCAATTTGAAGTATCCTCTTAGGTTCCTGCCTAACCACACACTCGGAACTCGCCACATTTTCGGGAATAAGGAGCCAAATATGTGTGAGAAGGAAGAATACGCGGAACCGCGCGACTGCTACGGTCGCAGGTTCGAATCCTGCCTCGGGCATGGATGTGTGTGATGTCCTTAGGTTAGTTAGGTTTAAGTAGTTCTAAGTTCTAGGGGACTGATGACCACAGATGTTAAGTCCCATAGTGCTCAGAGCCAAGGAAGAATACGAATTTTATTGCAACTCGTTTTAGTCGCAGCATTTAGAGCTGTTTTCTTAGGCTCCCGCCTCGAAATATTTGTGTAAAGCGAGAATAAGAATTTTATTGCTGCTCGTTTCAGTCGCAGGAATTTAAGCTGTCCTCTTAGGTTCCTGCCAACCACACACTCGGAAATCGCTAAATATTTATTTCATCCTTCGTTCTGAAATCAGAGGGAATGGAAATAACATCGAATATTGCAGAACATACTGGCATTACATTCATAAGAATGTCCCAGAAATGTTAACAACACTCACGTGATGTTTGTCTCATGTCTTGGTTATCATAGTTTTTGCTCTTGAAGGCTTATATCGTTGTTGCGATGTTAAGTGACATTTAATGATAATAGTGACGTGTCTGTGAAAAATATTCAGTGCTCCGTTACCTTGAAATTATAAAACAAGCGTGTTGACAATAACTTACTCCTGTGAGAGCGCTCTTATATGAAGACATTAACTGTCGATAAATCATAATGTGATATTTTATTACAACAATAATGCATGAGGTTTTGTGAGAGACCCGTATCAAACGCTAACGAAAGTTGATAGTCGATCATGCGGTCGTTGATATTCCGCTTGACGTCAGAATGAAACTATCGTTACCCATTTCAAAGTCTCGCACGACATTTGTGTTTAGAATGACTTGTTTACTTTGCGATGTTTATCAAAGTGCATTAGACTTTCGTAAATGCCAAAGGTGATTGTCTAAGTTCAAATCCGGTATTTTTCGTCTTTAGGTCTCTTAAGGACCAAGAAGACCATCTTAAGGGCGGAAGTGCAAGCAAATACGTATCAGACAATCGAGGAGCTGTCACACACATTAGCCGATTTTGGTTGACCATCTAAGAACATTTTCAGCAGATTGGTAAAGACAAACTAAACTAACCGATCCACCACATGCAACTTAGTGCTTCAGCCGCACAATACAGAAGCGTTTTTTGATCGCTTGATCACTGGAGATGAAAAATGGGTCCTCAATGATAACACAAAACACAAAAGGTAGTGGATCTCTCCATATGAATCTCCACGTTGTTATACCTAAAGTTTCGTTCCTTGAGCCAGTGTAGCCGGAAAACTACACTGGTGTCCAAAGTTAAAACAACAAACTGCTATTTCCCCGTCCTGTGTCTAAGTTACGGCATCAAAACGTACAAACTGTCAACAGATGTCGTTACAATCGTGTTCTGCACGGAAGATGGCATTCCGACCACGCCAGCAATTACGTCAGAGCACCTATCAACCGGGATAGCGTTTGCGAGGTAGTCCCACTTCCACAGTCGCTGTGTACACAGTCAAGGACGTGCAATATGGCACAGAGTAGATGCCTACAGACTCTCTGCTGTGGAGGGCCATAGGAAGAATGGAAGCAAGAGGGTCGCAAACTGATGTGGCCAGATGGCTTAATGTGAATTGTTCTGCTGTTTCTCCGATGTGGTGACAGTTTAGAGAGACCGAAACTGCATTCTGGAGACCAGGACAGGGTCGACCACGTGTGACATCAGATATAGTGGACAGTTATTTGGTTGTAAGGGCACGACAGTACCGCCTTAGTACCGAACTGCAACTAGCATATGACCTCGTGGCATCCCCTGGACGTATTGTATCGAAGCAAACGGTGTACAGAAGGCTTCAGCAGAGTGGCCTTTATTGTTGGAGACTTGCTATCCATTTATCTCTGTCGCGTCTTCGCAGAAGGGAACGTCTAGAGTGGAGCCGTCGACATGCCACCTGAACGGTCGAACAGTGTTCTTTTCACAGTTGAGTTCCAGTTTGGTTTGGACAGTGATTCTCGAAGAATTCGCAACTGGAGGGCACATGGATCACGATTTCGTGACCAAAACATTGTGGAAAGAGGCCGATATCGAGGAGGATCCCTAATGATGTGGGCAGGGGTTATGTTGACCACTCGGACACCTCTTCATGAAACTGCATGGGTGAATCAGCAAAATTTAACTACTGTCAGATACCGCGGGGAGATCTTGGAATCACATGCGTGGTTATTGCGAGGTATTGATGGACGATAATGCTCGACCTCATACAACACGGGTGATTGATTCTTTTGGAAACGGGGGAGACTGCACGCACGACGTGGCTTTCTAGCTCTCCCGATTTGAATCCCATAGAACATGACTGGGATTCACTAGGGAAATGGGTTGCATCACGCCAGCATCCACCAACCACTCTCTAATTCTTGTGAGCAGTTCTGCACGAAGAACGGGCGTTATAGCAGAGATTGATGAGATCATACACAGCATGTCCCGTCGTTGTCAGGCCTGTATTGGTGACATAGGTGGTCACACCTCATACTGATCACAAAACCAGTTGTCAGAATGTGCGCGTCAAATCCGTTAAGTTGGAAAAAAACGAAGAAAATTTTTGCCTACCGTTATGCATGTTGCAGTTGATTACGTTCTGTGTTCAGTACATTGTTTCTACTTTACTATCACCTGTTTGTACTGTTTTGTGCCAAAATAAACGCAACTATGCAAAATTTCCGTTGTTGTTTTAATTATGGACACCAGTGTATTTACCGTATGAATACTTAGCTTTATAGGAATGATGATCAGACTGTGCACTGCAGGATTTGCATTATTAATAGTGTCAGTGTCATGACTGGCCGTTAGCGCCGGTACTGGTTTGGCAACGTAGGACGAACTCTGATTCCAAGGACCAAGAACATGCGGCGTGAACGGCACACGTGGCTGTGATGATCTTCGCCAACATGTGATGCCTGCTCTACGCGAGAGTGATGCTTTGGAATCAACTGATTTGATCATAGTGGAGCTCCATCTCACATTTCTCGTGAGGCCACTCGTTTACTGCGTAATACATTTGGAGAAAACCATTGGCCGATCGTTCCAAACTGCGTGGCCATCAAGATCATTAAATTTGAAACCGTGTGCTTTCTGGCTGTGGAGTTACCTGAAGGACAGGGTTTGTGAACGGGAAACTATCACACGTTGAAAGTTCTGAAGATGAGCATAGCGAGTGAGATAGCGAACATCCCACCTGAGATGTTTCGGGCAGCAGTAGAACAGATGGTCGTCACATTGAGCGGTGTTTTCAACATGGAACGTAAACATGGTACGCAATTTACAAACGTTACTCTCTCAGGTGGAATGGAGTTTCTTTCAGTGGCTTATTCATTATTTATCTTCCACTTGTCCTTTCCAGTGTTTCCACAACTTTTTGTTGCCCTCTGATTACTCGTTTTTAGGGAGGCCCTCTGAAGTATTAAAAGGTTTGATTATAACTACCCTGCACAGCTAAGCCAGATTTAGACCTCAAGAAGGCGCTTTTGTGTTTTTCGTGGAGAATTGGCGGGGTCGTTCATTTTGAAATTCCGAAACGTGGACGAATTGCGAATGGAAACCTTTACTATGAACAAGTGTGAACCGTAATTTATTTTCAAAGAATATTCTTAAGAATTTATTTTATTTACTGGCGATCCATCAAGAACATTAACACATTTAATCACACCATGTAAGCACAGAAGTAGTTGCCAGGGAGTAACTGATGAAATCATAACCAAATTCCTTTTAACAAATGGGAATTTTATTCACTTTAATAGAGCCTAAAGGCATTTTTTTAAGAAACAGATTTAAAATTATAATCAGAAAGCACCCTCTAAATATCAAAGTTACAATTTACTCAGCGGCAGAAAGAAACAAGTTTTGACTGTATGAGCTTTCGGGCAGAGAATCTTCCCGCTCCCTTTGGCACAGCCGTAGTTACGACCGCTCACAACAGCCTCTGAAAGACTACACTGGTGCAGATCTGCAACATACCAGATAACTTTAAACTAAGCGTTTTAACAATTTACAGAAGCACACAAACTATGCACCCCCCATAGGAGGGATGGGAATGGTGCAAAACACTAACAATTAAAATATTAACCTTGCCATCGAAGGTGCAACTTGATTTTAACTTCTAAGAAAAGTCTTACGGTGGAAGGGTGGCAACTTTATATACTAAAATGATCATTTAAATAAAAGCCCATGAAAAGCAATCTTGTATTAAATTCTACAAGGTTGGCCAAACAATAGTTAAGATGCTCTACATTACACAGATACCGTCTCTCAAGATCATAGGCAATAATATCAAAGTTTTCAAAGATCAAAACATATTTCAGGTATTAGGCCGTTACACTCCAAGCAATAAATCCGTTAACACACCAATCCGACAAACATGACAGAGGCACCTTCTAACGTACGGTAGATTGATAGGGAGATTACCGAACAACCCGAACCGCAGGTTGCTCTAACCCGCCCCTACTCCACAAGGGAAAAACGGACCACCAAATTTATAAACAATCACGTTCCCGCGGCCGGGCAAACGGAGAAGGATGGTGGGACTACCCCAAAGCAAAACGGCTGGTGACCTCACCAAGAAAACAAGTAGAATTTAACAAGAGTAAATCAACAACATATCACCGATCACTTAACTTCTAGTAAACTGCGATTTCTCGAGAAGACTTGGCGCACTACCCCCCAATCGCTCTCCCGATCCGTCCGCTGCCAGCCGCTTCAACGGACGCAGGAAGGCGCGCCGATCTCCCGTCTCACAGCGTCGCAGCTCGCACCGGCCAGACTGATGTCGTGGGTTGACTCCGGTTGCTCTCGTGTAGACCGCGAAGTCACTACCCCTCGATATACGCCGCGGCCCACTGGACTCACGTTGCGACCTCACGTGCGCCGACGCTCAAGACGGACAAGTCATCTTGTGTCTCAATGCGCGACCGACCAACCGATCGATCCAACCGCCAATGACCATTGCCTGAACAAACTCGAGCAGACTGGCGGCCTAACGCGCAGACTCAGATGCAGGAACTAAGCCCCGACCGGGCGACCACTCGCTGAGTTCTCTTACTGGCGAAGTGGAAAGACTCTAATTTTGCCGGCTTCAAAGGTTGATCCGAACGACAGACAGACGACATTAACTGCCTAACAAATGCGGACGAGAGACAGACCCAGACTGACCGCCTGGCGAGCTCATAGCGCTCCTTAAATGCACGTGAACAGGCAACCTATCCCCTTTCCTAGCAGAGGGAGACACCAACGCTGCAATTGCCACAGCGGCGCCACCGCCAGAAACGGAGGGCGACTGCTTCACACTACGCGCTGCGCCGCGCTCTTCAAAACAGCAGTTTTTACCACGGCTCAAAGTGGATGAGTAAATCAATCTTTTAATTGAAAAATTCCCCGCGATTATCAACACAAAACGCATAATTCAGGAAACGACAATTCAAGACTGCACTGCACAAGACGGACCCTGGGAAAAACACTCTTCTCATATTGCGCCTTCGGATTTTCATTCATTCCGACCGCTACAACGTTTTCTAAGTGGCAAAAATTGGAAAACGTGGATTATGTGCAAAATGCCGTCTTCGGCAGTTTTTTTCAAAAACCAATTGATTTTCATCGATCTGCCATTGACAATTTGCGTAATAGATGGCAAAAGGTGGTTGATAACAGAGTTGATTATACACTCCTGGAAATGGAAAAAAGAACACATTGACACCGGTGTGTCAGACCCACCATACTTGCTCCGGACACTGCGAGAGGGCTGTACAAGCAATGATCACACGCACGGCACAGCGGACACACCAGGAACCGCGGTGTTGGCCGTCGAATGGCGCTAGCTGCGCAGCATTTGTGCACCGCCGCCGTCAGTGTCAGCCAGTTTGCCGTGGCATACGGAGCTCCATCGCAGTCTTTAACACTGGTAGCATGCCGCGACAGCGTGGACGTGAACCGTATGTGCAGTTGACGGACTTTGAGCGAGGGCGTATAGTGGGCATGCGGGAGGCCGGGTGGACGTACCGCCGAATTGCTCAACACGTGGGGCGTGAGGTCTCCACAGTACATCGATGTCGTCGCCAGTGGTCGGCGGAAGGTGCACGTGCCCGTCGACCTGGGACCGGACCGCAACGACGCACGGATGCACGCCAAGACCGTAGGATCCTACGCAGTGCCGTAGGGGACCGCAGCGCCACTTCCCAGCAAATTAGGGACACTGTTGCTCCTGAGGTATCGGCGAGGACCATTCGCAACCGTCTCCATGAAGCTGGGCTACGGTCCCGCACACCGTTAGGCCGTCTTCCGCTCACGCCCCAACATCGTGCAGCCCGCCTCCAGTGGTGTCGCGACAGGCGTGAATGGAGGGACGAATGGAGACGTGTCGTCTTCAGCGATGAGAGTCGCTTCTGCCTTGGTGCCAATGATGGTCGTATGCGTGTTTGGCGCCGTGCAGGTGAGCGCCACAATCAGGACTGCATACGACCGAGGCACACAGGGCCAACACCCGGCATCATGGTGTGGGGAGCGATCTCCTACACTGGCCGTACACCACTGGTGATCGTCGAGGGGACACTGAATAGTGCACGGTACATCCAAACCGTCATCGAACCCATCGTTCTACCATTCCTAGACCGGCAAGGGAACTTGCTGTTCCAACAGGACAATGCACGTCCGCACGTATCCCGTGCCACCCAACGTGCTCTAGAAGGTGTAAGTCAACTACCCTGGCCAGCAAGATCTCCGGATCTGTCGTCCATTGAGCATGTTTGGGACTGAATGAAGCGTCGTCTCACGCGGTCTGCACGTCCAGCACGAACGCTGGTCCAACTGAGGCGCCAGGTGGAAATGGCATGGCAAGCCGTTCCACAGGACTACATCCAGCATCTCTACGATCGTCTCCATGGGAGAATAGCAGCCTGCATTGCTGCGAAAGGTGGATATACACTGTACTAGTGCCGACATTGTGCATCCTCTGTTGCCTGTGTCTATGTGCCTGTGGTTCTGTCAGTGTGATCATGTGATGTATCTGACCCCAGGAATGTGTCAATAAAGTTTCCCCTTCCTGGGACAATGAATTCACGGTGTTCTTATTTCAATTTCCAGGAGTGTATTACTGATTAAAAATAAAAACATGTTGACAGTTTATCTATTTGAATTTAATGAAAAAACACATGTCCTGGTCCCCTAATATACTGAACAACCCATTATTGTCTTGTAAAGTCATCAGATGATCAAAACAAATTGTAAAATAGTTTAAACAATATATAAGTTTAAAATCATCAACATGAGTGCGGAAAGAAATCGGATGAATTTCTATTTCATGACAAGTCACACAAATCCAAAGGCTGTAAATTCAACTAAAAACTTAGCGACTACAATTACGAATAACTTAAATTGGCACAATGACATAGATAATGTTGTGGGGAAAGCAAACCAAAGTCAGCAGTGTATTGGCAAAACATTTACAAGATGCAACAGGTCTACTAAGGGGATTGCTTTCACCACTCTTATCGGCCCTCTTCTGGAGTACTGCTGTGCTGTGTGGGATCCGCAGTCCGCAGCTCGTGGTCGTGCGGTAGCGTTCTCGCTTCCCGCGCCCGGGTTTTCCGGGTTCGATTCCCGGCGGGGTCAGGGATTTTCTCTGCCTCGTGATGACTGGGTGCTGTGAGATGTCCTTAGGTTATTTAGGGATGACCATAGATGTTAAGTCCCACAATGCTCAGAGCCCTTTGAACCATTTTTTTTGGATCCGCATCAGGCGCAACTGACGGGAGGACATCGACAGAGTTCAAAGGAGGGCAGCTCGTTTTGTACTATCGCGAAATATGAGAGAGAGCTCCACAGACATGATACGTCAATTGTAGTGGCAATCATTAAAACAAAGGCGTTTTTAGTTGCAGGATCTTCTCGTGAAATTTTAGTCACCAACTTTCTCCTCCGATTGCGCATATATTTTGGTGGCGCGCACATACATAGGGAGAAATGATCTTAACAAAATAAGAGACATCAGCGCTCACGCAGAAAGATTTAAGCCTTCCCTTCTCCTGCGCGCAGTTCGCGAGTGGAGCGGCAGAGAAATAGCTTGAAGATGTTTCGATGAACCCTCTACCAGGCATTTAATTGTGAATTGCAGAGTAATCATGTGGATGTAGCTGCAGACGTAGATGTAAATTGGTAACAGAATACTGTAAAACTACATCTACGTGATTACTCTGCTATTCACAATAAAGTGCCTTGCAGAGGATTCAGTGAACCTCCTTCAAGCCGTCTCTCTACCGTTCCACTATCGAACGGCGCGCGAGAAAAACGGGCACTTAAATTTTCTGTGCTAATCCTGATTTATATCAGCGTGATGATCATTTCTCCCTATGTAGGCGGGTGCCATCAGAATGTTTTCGCAATCGAAGGACAAAACAGGTGATTGAAATGTCATGAGAAGACCCCGGCACAACGAACGATGACTTTGTTATAATGATTGCCACTCCAATTCAAGTGTCATGTCTGTGGCACTATCTCACGATAATACAAAACGAACTGCCCTTCTTTAAACTTTTTCATTGTCATCCGTCAGTCCCAACGGATGCGCGTCCCACACTGCATAACAATACTCCAGGATAGCGTGGTGTAAGCCTCTACCTTCTAAGTGTTCTGTCAATGAATCGTAGTCTTTGGTTTGCTCTGCCCACACACAACATTATCTATGTGACCGTTACAATTTAGGTTATTTGTAATTGTAATCCCTAAGTATTTAGTTGCATTTATATATAGCCTTCAGATTTGTGTGACTTATCGCGTAATCGAAATTTAGAAGATTTCTTTTAGTACTCATTCTTCATTCAGAGTTAATCGTTAGTATAGATCTGGAACAATAGAGGTCCTATAACATTTCCTTGGGGAACGCCGGGCATTTCTTCTGTTTTGCTCGATGACATTCATTCCATTAATACGAACTGTATATTCCTTTCTCCTGGTTTTGATGATGCTATTAATTTCTCATCATTAATTTAAAACTTCAATCGTCTGCAATGCAAATGTTTTCTGCACTTACTTTTAGCAGAAATCACTAAAGATAGTATTTAAGAATACCTTTCTTGAGGAAAATAAAAACAATTGTTTTTTCGTTCACTCGCAATTAATGCACGTAGCTATTTCTTTTCTTTAAAAAAAATCAATGTTCACTGCAGTATCCATTCGGTATTAATTAGGGAACCGGATAAAAAAATTAAGAAAACATTGCACGTACCAGCGAACGTTGCATCAGATTGACAAACAATAATGTTCCAAAGTGTAACAAATACACTGTTGTCCAAAATTAAAGCAACAAACGGAACTTTTTCAGGTTGCGCTTATTTTGCTACAAAATAGCATAAACAGGTGATAGTAATGTAGAAATAGTGTAAAGAATGTAGAACGTAAACAACTTCAAGACGCTTAACAGTAGAAAAAATGCTCTTCGTTTTTTCCGTCGTGATGGATTTGCACACTTATTCCGATAACTGGTTAATGTGCTCAGTATGGGGTGTGACTGTTTCTGGCACCAATACGGGCCTGACAACAGTAGATTACGCTGTGAATGTTGTCATCAATCTCATTTTGAGGCAATAACGCCCGTTCTTCCCGCAGAGCTCTCGCAAGTCTTTGGAGAGTGGTTGGTGGATGCTGACGTTATGCAATCCGTTTCCCTAGTGAATCCCAGACATGCTATATAGGGTTCAGTTCGCGAGAGCGGCTTGCAATATGTTCCATTTAGAAGAAAACATCAACCACCCGTGCTGTATGTGGTCGAAAAGTATCGTCTATCAGTACGAAACCTGAGCCCACAGCAACTCCCAAGTTCTCGTTACGATACCCGACAGCAGTTAAACCTTGCCTGTTCACTGGTACAATTTCATGAAAAGGGGGTAGAGTCAACATAATCCCTGCCCGCACCGTTAGGGATCGCCCTCGATATCGGTCCATTTCGACAATGTCTGGGTCCCGAAATCGTGTGCCATGTTTCCTCTATTTGCCATTCCGCCGAGAATCATTCTAGACATTCCCTTCTGTGAAGACGCGACAGCGGTACACATACAGCCGATCTATGACAATAAAGACACTCTGCTGAAGCCTTTTGTGCACCATTTGCCTCGATACAAGACGTCTAGTGGATGCTGAGAGGTCAGATACCAGTTGCCATGCAGTACTAAGGCGGAACTGTCATACCCTTACAACCAAATAAAGCTCCTCTCTTTCTGACGTCATACGTGGTCGGCCCTGCCCTGGTCTTCAGGATACAGTTCTGGTCTGTGTAAACTGTCGCCGCATATGAGAAACAACAGAAAGACTCACATTAAGCCATCGGACTTGCGACTGTCCAGTTCCATTCCATTCTTCCTATGGCCCTCCACCGCAAAGTGTGTGGTAGGCGTCTTCTCTGTGCCTTACTGTACGCCGTCTGTGACTGTATACACAGCGATTGTGGGTGTAGCACTAACTGACAAACATTACCGCGTTTGATAAGTTCCCTGACGTCATCGTTGGCACGGTTGTCCGTTGACCAGAATGCCATTTCTCTTGGAGAACACTATCGTACGGATACAAGTTGACAGTTTGTATGATTATTTCGTGAATTAGACACAGGACGGACAAATAGCGATTTGTTATCTTAATTTTGGACACCAGTATAGATTCCACGTGACCTCAATCGCGGCAGAACAATGGGTTTAGCGACAGGCTATCACCTCTCTGTCGACATCAGTTTCTCGTTTCGCTATCCACCAAAGCATATCTGGTTTGTCGACATTCACCAGGTGAAGGCCTGAATGTATAAGAATGGTCTGAATAATAATAATAATAATAATATAACCAGAATAATAAGAATATAACCAGATATTAGGTCTTTCTCCAACGTATTTGGTATGTGTTGCCATTCAAAAAAGAATTCACCATCTTCGGTCACCCACGGTAACATATATTTAGTTCGTTCAAAATTGATAGGCGTTCCCCTTGTAACTCCTGCCAAGTAGCAGTCTGGAATGTGTGTCGATGTATACGTGAAGGTAGTACTGGTACTGTCTATCGCCATCAGATGGCGTTGCTGCTTCCCATAGATGGCGCATTGCAGCAGCAATTGTTCCGGCTTGCAAGTACGCTGTTGTATATCGATAAAACGACATGGAAGCAGACAAGCATGAGCAACGGTGGACAGTGTGGTTTCGCCGGAGGGTAGTAATGACTGCTTGGTACATCCACAAGAGGTCGGTAGCCATATGTGGAGAAACAGCATCAAGTCGCAGATCCATGTTTCGTTGGGTATCAGAATTCAGGGATGGCAGGGACTGTGTTAAAAAACGCAAAAGAACTGGGCGTGCAGCCACTGCAAACAAACCAAACAATGCTCAGCGTGTCAATGACTTGATAATGAGGCACAGCCGAATCATGTTTGATGAACAAGAAAAGGGAAGAGGCCTGTGATGAGAAACCTTCGACATCATCATCCGTCAGGATTTGAAGATGAAGAAGGTGTGTGCAACATGCGTGTCTCATTCGCTCACTATTGCGTAGAAACAGAAGCGTGTGGAGATATGCCAACAATTACTGCAACAGCACAGTGCAGATTCAACGGAAGTTTTTGAGCGTCTGGTCACGATCAACGAGTTACGGCCTTTCCAAAAAAAAGAAACGTCAGTATGTGGAGTAGAAACCTACTGGGAGCCGCCCTCCTGAGACCATTCGTGCAGGAACAAATTCTGACTGGTTTTTGGGATTCAGCTGGTGGATTGACTCCTCCCACGCTCAGCAATGGTCGGGACAGCAGTTCACTGCACCAACTCCGCCGGTGCATACAGCGACGCTGCGTTCTACTTCAACACGACAATGCGCGCCCACATGGCAGTCCCCAGACAATTGCCACCGCTGGTGAACTAGGGTTTACTGTACTGTCACGTCCTCCATATTCATCGGACCTGGCTCCTAGCGACTATGCTCTATTCGACGCAATGAAAGAGGTTATGCGGGGTAAGAAGTACACCACCACTGACAAACTTCATGCAGTTGTCCGTCAGTGCCGCCAGGATAACCCAAAGAATGGTTTGATACACAAATACGGAAGCTGTCAGAACGATGGAAAAAGTTAGTAGACATAGGCGGGGAATACCTGTAAAACAATCTGTATTCGTTTGTTCAGTAAATGGTTTCTGTCAACCGACAAAAATTGTAGGACTCAGATTACAAGAAGAAATTGTATGAGCTGAAAATGTTACCTTTGTTGAACACAGTCCCAGTTCACACCGGAACCGTTTAACAGCAGCACACCTTTTTCTGGCAGATCTTTCATTTCTGTTTTGCAACCTTAACGCAAATATGAATCCGATGGAAGAAATAGCCTTGAGAAAACGCCCATCGTTAGTCTAGTCGTGTGAATTTTTTCAAAAGTAATCAGTGCGATATTTCCTATATGACTTATTCGAAGATTCAGGACACTTTCCGACACATGCCTCGCAGGGTAGTTGTATAGGTATATTATCTCTGACTCGTGAATCAAAAGTTTGTTGACAGAAGTTCGTCTGTAGTTTCAAGTGTATAGTTCTAGACAAATAATCCAACTGTTTCGATTGGATAGTCCTCGTATTTGTTAACATTAACATCCTACTAATTTGTCACCACTCGTAGCAAAACGTGAACCTTTTTAATTAAAAGGTTGATTCCCTTTACAACAGAGTTGCATCAGCTTTTTATGAAAAACAAAGTCCAATTCTTGTCTCAATAAACGAAATAATTCATTAAGTTTTATCTATAATAATTAAGCAGCTACATACAAGATAGTTATTTCCATTAATGAAAATTAATAATTCGTCCTTTTATACAGGGTGTTACAAAAAGGTACGGCCAAATTTTGAGGAAACATTCCTCACACACAGATAAAGAAAAGATGTTATGTGGACATGTGTCCGGAAACGCTTAATTTCCATCTTAGAACTCATTTTAGTTTCGTCAGTATGTACTGTACTTCCTCGATTCACCGCCAGTTGGCCCAATTGAAGGAAGGTAATGTTGACTTCGGTGCTGGTGTTGACATGCGACTCATTGCTCTACAGTACTAGCATCAAGCACATCAGTACGTAGCATCAACAAGTTAGTGTTCATCGCGAACGTGGTTTTGCAGTCAGTGCAGTGTTTACAAATGCGGAGTTGCCAGATGCCCATTTGATGTATGGATTAGCACGGGGCAATAGCCGTGGCGCGGTACTTTTGTATCGAGACAGATTTCCAGAGCGAAGGTGTCCCGACAGGAAGACGTTCGAAGCAATTGATCGGCGTCTTAGGGAGCACGGAACGTTCCAGCCTATGACTCGCGACTCGGGAAGACCTAGAACGACGAGGACACCTGCAATGGGCGAGGCAATTCTTCGTGCAGTTGACGATAACCCTAATGTCAGCTTCAGTGAAGTTGCTGCTGTACAAGGTAACGTTGACCACGTCACTGTATGGAGAGTGCTACGGGAGAACCAGTTGTTTCCGTACCATGTACAGCGTGTGCAGGCACTATCAGCAACTGATTGGCCTCCACGGGTACACTTCAGCGAATGGTTCATCCAACAATGTGTCAACACTCATTTCAGTGCAAATGTTCTCTTTACGGATGAGGCTTCATTCCAACGTGATCAAATTGTAAATTTTCACAATCGATATGTGTGGGCTGACGAGAATCCGCACGCAATTGTGCAATCACGTCACCAACACAGATTTTCTGTGAACGTTTGGGCAGCCATTGTTGGTGATGTCTTGATTGGGCCTCATGTTCTTCCACCTACGCTCAATGGAGCACGTTATCATGATTTCATACGGGATACTCTACCTGTACTGCTAGAATATGTGCCTTTACAAGTACGACACAACATGTGGTTCGTGCACGATGGAGCTCCTGCACATTTCAGTCGAAGTGTTCGTACGGTTCTCAACAACAGATTCGGTGACCGATGGATTGGTAGAGGCGGACCAATTCCATGGCCTCCACGCTCTCCTGACCTCAACCCTCTTGACTTTCATTTATGGGGGCATTTGAAAGCTCTTGTCTACGCAACCCCGGTACGAAATGTAGAGACTCTTCGTGCTCGTATTGTGGACGGCTGTGATACAATACGCCATTCTCCAGGGCTGCATCAGCGCATCAGGGATTCCATGCGACGGAGGATGGATGCCTGTATCCTCGCTAACGGAGGACATTTTGAACATTTCCTGTAACAAAGTGTTTGAAGTCACGCTGGTACGTTCTGTTGCTGTGTGTTTCCATTCCATGATTAATGTGATTTGAAGAGAAGTAATAAAATGAGCTCCAACATGGAAAGTAAGTGGACACATGTCCACATAACACATTTTCTTTCTTTGTTTGTGAGGAATGTTTCCTGAAAGTTTGGCCGTACCTTTTTGTAACACCCTGTAGAAAGAAGAAATTGTGCTAAATACAATGAAATGCACCACTTCTTCCTTCGTAATCGAAGAAAGGTTCTTGGATTTGTTTATTTGGTATAAAATAATGATTACTATGTATTTATAGTGTTCGTGTGTTCCAACCATTAAGAATGATTCTACATTCCTCCAACATAGTCTTTTCACACATACCTCTTGCACAGCAATAGCCACTAACGATGAACACGCACATGTTAGCAGAAGGTTACATTTGCGATGAAATGTAAGTTATCTGTGTAAACGTTGTACCACTTTCACGGACAGATTCTAAAGCAAAAATTGTAATGAATCTGATACATGAGCCAAATAGGGCCAAATAAAAGGTTTTGGCTATACTATGTGACTTGCCAACTGTAAACGTTTTTACCTTGATGGTCTGTGAATGGTGTCACACATTACCTGGCGCTATGCGTACAGTCCACCACCGTGAAAGCTTCTGTGCACCGTAATCAACAGCAACTCTTTCAGTAGCTGCTGCTAACGGAGAGCGTTGAAGTAATGCGATGTGGTCCTACTCCTTCAAATGCTTGACTGTAAATATCCTCATCCGTGCCATCCAAGGCTATTCTTTATGGCCTTAATCTGTGCATGAGACAACCTCAAATAGTTAGCAACCTAGCGTCCTCTGTCTGAATGTCATCGCCCCTCCACACGTTTCATTGACGTGACATCATATTTCGTGTAGTAAATGATGCTTTGATGTAAAGTGCCACCCCTAATAGTGAGAGGAGGGAAGCACTTTAATTACCACTGACGCTGAGTGAGAAAAATATACATTATCTCAAGTTCTGACTATAGTTGGGCATTGGTAATAGTGTACTCGCAATCATACCACCGGAGAACTCGATAGTTTGAGCCTCCTCTATTCACAAGTTCGAAGACGAGTGAAACTAGAACATTTCAATCACAGTTAATGAATATTCTCATAACAACTTAGCTGCTCCATGTGAACTGAAATGTGACTTATCCATGCCATCATCTCGAAATGTTCAGTAAAAGAAATGGGATTAAAACTTGTTTGTTTACAACATTACTTAGCTTACCTGTAACAATTTTAATCCTAAATTCAATGTACTCAGAACTCTGCTTAACTCTATCCCTGAACTTTTCACAAGTAACAGAAATTGCACTACCTGTGTCAATTAAACAATAACCATGCCAATCGCCAACTGTGATTTTGATGTATGGACTACCACATAAATCCTACTGCTCGTTAATATTAGTTTCTCTAAGCAAATCATCCTCTGTATCTTCAAAATATAAATCTTTCTGCAAATGGTTCTCATTCTCATTAGATAGCTGCATAGGGCAAAGTGGTACCTTTGTGCTTGTGTTATGAATAACTTCTAATTCTTGATTGGATTTACAAGTCAGACTTGAATAGTTGTGCTTATTAGTGTTGCAAGTAAATTCTGGTTGAGATGGTCAATAAATTGGCAATACGAACTGAAATGTCTCATCCATACCCTCATCTCTGAAATGTTCAATAATCCTCGTATTTACCTCGCAGTGCTGTGTTCTAATGTTCTGGCAGTCGCACAAAATATCGCTAATGTCAATTCTGGATCACTAATGTCGACTGGAACAAATTGACTCTTCTAAGCATCATCGCTGTCCCAGTCATGATCAATTACTTCAACGTAAACCATATTGTACAGCTCTTCTAAATTAAGTGTATCAGCGTCAGCTTGAACCACTAAATCATTAGTGCTGACACTACTCACGTGGGTGTCAAACACTTCCAGCACTACTGACTTAGGATAAACCTCCCCCTCCCCATCACAGTTAGCTACAAAAGTGTCCTGCTCAGGGTGTATTAAAATACCAATACCAAAGTAATCACTAGCAACAACTACATCTTTCACAGAACATTCGTAGTTAAACAATTATAATAAAACACTCCTTTAAGTTCATGAGGAGCTACAGTACATTTGTTACCACAATACATCTGTTTGATTACTACACTCTTGGAAATTGAAATAAGAACACCGTGAATTCATTGTCCCAGGAAGGGGAAACTTTATTGACACATTCCTGGGGTCAGATACATCACATGATCACACTGACAGAACCACAGGCACATAGACACAGGCAACAGAGCATGCACAATGTCGGCACTAGTACAGTGTATATCCACCTTTCGCAGCAATGCAGGCTGCTATTCTCCCATGGAGACGATCGTAGAGATGCTGGATGTAGTCCTGTGGAACGGCTTGCCATGCCATTTCCACCTGGCGCCTCAGTTGGACCAGCGTTCGTGCTGGAAGTGCAGACCGCGTGAGACGACGCTTCATCCAGTCCCAAACATGCTCAATGGGGGACAGATCTGGAGATCTTGCTGGCCAGGGTAGTTGACTTACACCTTCTAGAGCACGTTGGGTGGCACGGGATACATGCGGACGTGCATTGTCCTGTTGGAACAGCAAGTTCCCTTGCCGGTCTAGGAATGGTAGAACGATGGGTTCGATGACGGTTTGGATGTACCGTGCACTATTCAGTGTCCCCTCGACGATCACCAGTGGTGTACGGCCAGTGTAGGAGATCGCTCCCCACACCATGATGCCGGGTGTTGGCCCTGTGTGCCTCGGTCGTATGCAGTCCTGATTGTGGCGCTCACCTGCACGGCGCCAAACACGCATACGACCATCATTGGCACCAAGGCAGAAGCGACTCTCATCGCTGAAGACGACACGTCTCCATTCGTCCCTCCATTCACGCCTGTCGCGACACCACTGGAGGCGGGCTGCACGATGTTGGGGCGTGAGCGGAAGACGGCCTAACGGTGTGCGGGACCGTAGCCCAGCTTCATGGAGACGGTTGCGAATGGTCCTCGCCGATACCCCAGGAGCAACAGTGTCCCTAATTTGCTGGGAAGTGGCGGTGCGATCCCCTACGGCACTGCGTAGGATCCTACGGTCTTGGCGTGCATCCGTGCGTCGCTGCGGTCCGGTCCCAGGTCGACGGGCACGTGCACCTTCCGCCGACCACTGGCGACAACATCGATGTACTGTGGAGACCTCACGCCCCACGTGTTGAGCAATTCGGCGGTACGTCCACCCGGCCTCCCGCATGCCCACTATACGCCCTCGCTCAAAGTCCGTCAACTGCACATACGGTTCACGTCCACGCTGTCGCGGCATGCTACCAGTGTTAAAGACTGCGATGGAGCTCCGTATGCCACGGCAAACTGGCTGACACTGACGGCGGCGGTGCACTAATGCTGCGCAGCTAGCGCCATTCGACGGCCAACACCGCGGTTCCTGGTGTGTCCGCTGTGCCGTGCGTGTGATCATTGCTTGTACAGCCCTCTCGCAGTGTCCGGAGCAGGTATGGTGGGTCTGACACACCGGTGTCAGTGTGTTCTTTTTTCCATTTCCAGGAGTGTATATTCCAAAACTTGCTTTCAAAATTAGTTTCTTTACAGGATGTATGTGTATATGTATTTTACGGGGGACCTAAAAACGACGGAGAGGCTTCGGCCCACCGAAGCCCTCAGTGGTTCACAACCCCACAACAAGCCATATTAAAATGCCACCTTTAGTTGTGAGCGGAGGGAAACACTTTAATTACCACTGACGAGAATGAGAAAAATATACACTCTCTCAAGTTCTGACTATAGTTGGACAGTGGTAATAGTGTGTTCTCAATAATAACACTGCAGCAACTTAATATAGTTTTACCTCCACCATTCACAAGTACGAAGCCGAGTGAAACCTGAACATTTCAGTCAGAAATAATTAAAGTTCTCATAACAACTTTGATGTCCTCGAGGTTGTTGCTTCATCCTTGCGTCGCTGCAGTATTAATTTTGAAATAAAACACAGAGTCTAACACTTTTCTTGTCGTATATTCTGACTGATGACCAAGTACATAGGTGGAATATACTCTGGCCGTCTGACTCTTACCCAAATAGCTTCCGAAAGACAGTAATGCCGACTGACCTCGTGGCTCATGCACCACTTCCCTTTTATATAAAACTAAACAATCTAATACATTATTAAATGTTAGATTTACAAAATAACAATTAAAAGTGATGAAATGATTTTAGTTACTTGCATCAAAAAATAGTCCACGTATTGCACTACAGGTAATGATATTTGATTTGGAAAAGTTTACTTAATTTCATATATAATTTCAGTGTATTTACAGTACAATAATTTAAATTAAATTAATAACCCAGGGTAATTGTGCGGTTCGGTCCCCCGTGGACCCCCCCCCCCCCCCCCCCCTCACGCCACGAGATCGTCTCATACCAAACGAGTGTAACCCTAAATGTCTGCGTGGTAGAATAATTATGGTGAACACGTACGTGGAAACGATGTTTGCGGAGCAATCGCCGACATAGTGTAACTGCGGCGGAATAAGGGGAACCAGCCCGCATTCGCCGAGGCATATGGAAAACCGCCTTAAAAACCGTCCACAGGCTGGCCGGCTCACTGGACCTCGACGCTAATCTGCCGGACGGATTCGTGCCGGGGACCGGCGCGCCTTCCCGCACGGGAAGCAGCTCGTTAGACGGCGCGGCTAGCCGGGCGGGCTACATTTTAGTTAATTATGAACACATTACTTTGAATAAATTATTACTAACAGTATTTCGGTTTGCTCTCAAGGGAGCTGTAATTTTAAATGATCAGAATGCAGAAATATTGTAACTTTTCTGAAATAAGGGAGAGTAAATTTTCAAGAACATGTGGTGCAACATGACTGCACAGTTCATATCACGAAATTTCAAAGTTGGATTATTAACATTCTGCTTATCCCTTTAGTTGCTAATATAAATCGGATCGTATATTAATGTGAAATCTAATCCGAGGTAATAAACTCATTTGTACTAATTTTTTAAAAAGCAGTTTACTACTGGAACTGGGTGTAGACATAACAGTATAAAGGCCAGAAAGTTAAAAAATCAGTCGTCTATTCCAGTTATCTTTTCCAATTCCCAGAGCACCACCTATCTCCCAACTCTGATATCCTATTGTGTGCCTGGGGAGATAATGGGAACGGTTTAAGCTCTTCTGGTATTTATGGGGTAGTTTGGTTCAGCGCTAATGTAGTAGCGACACGCACGCCATTCGTGTCATTTGAATTATTTTCCCGAGTGTTGTTTTTCTGACTTTTTCATCCGGAATTTATGAAAATCTACCTCCAACACAATTTGTGGAAGAACGCTTTTTGTGGTTCTGCGATTGCTCAAAGTCTACCAAAGGCGTATCCGGCACATCTCAACACAATGTTTAACGGCAATTCTGAGAACTTTTTGCGTCGATAGGCGACTGTTTATGAAACCTGGATCTGTAATTATGAAGCAGAGTCAAAACGGCAGTCATAACAGTGGACGAATGCTGGTGAAAGTGCACCGAATAAAGCGAAGGCCATTTTGTCAGCTGGTAGGGTGACAACCACTGTTTTTTTGGGATTCCCAAGGAATAATCCTCATAGATTACTTGGAAGAAGGCGGATCCGTAGCTGGGCCCTGTTAGACTTCATTGTTGTATCGTTTGAAACTTGTGTTGGCTGAATAAAACCAAGGTTGGCATGGAAAAAAAAATTCTCTTTTACCAGGGTAATGCGCCGTCCCACACATCGGCGATAAGTATGGCGAAAGTACATGAATTATGGCTTAAATTAAGTTCCTCATCCACCCTATTCACCAGACATAGTCCCAAGTGACTACTTCCTGTTCCTTAACTTGAAACTTTGTCTTGGCGGGAAGAAATTTTCATCAAATGTGAATGTGATAATTGCAGTCAACGAATATTCTGCTGAGTTTGACAGAAACTATTTTTACGATGGGTTAAAAAATCTTGGAGGATTACTGGACCAAGTGCATATCTCTCAAAGGAAACTACGTCGAGAAGTAAGACGAATTGTTTACGAAACAAAGATTTTTCCTTGATTTTGTACCAGACTTATCAAACCACTCTCATACTACCACCACCACCACCACCACCACCATCATCCTCGGGTCTCCATTTGAGCAACACAATGCCCGTCCACCTTGCTTCTAGTTGGCTCTTCCTTCTTTTGGAAGAGAGTCTTATTTTCATTACTCCTTTGGGTATCTTATCATTTGCTAGCTTTCAGTATTTCCTGACCAAGGTATTTTCTGAGATTTTATAAATTTCACTATATCTCGTGCCACCACGGTGTATTGCTAGCTTTTTTCAGTACTAACCAAAACATTCTTAGGGTTAGCTTGCAGGTACTGCTTAAATGTTGAATGAAAATCATCAGCAGTGACGTCTGAAGATTTCCTTGTCAAAAAGGGCGCAGGAGCAAACAGAGGTTCCGGGCACCATCTTGCCCATGGTGTGAGGAACTGTCCCTAAAAGGCGGAAAAATCGACAGTGATCAGCGGCATTAGGATGCAGAAGGCAATGGAAACCACTGCTTAAGACGAGTCACCTGTATCCATAGGACATGTGACCTGTAATTTGAGAAGTATCATGATTGCAAAAGGTTCCGCATGTGTCTCCTTTTGGGATCTCCGGAAAGGTGATGCCAAATGGGTGATAACCTTGAGAAAAGCATGAATAGTCAACAGAAGGAGAACAATCTACGAATCGGGGCTTGGACTGTCAGAAGTCTGTAGTAGGAGAGCTAGAAAATCTGAAAAGGGAGATGCTAAGCGTTAGTCTAGATCTAGTGAAGATCAGTGAGGTGAAATAGAAGAAGCTAAGGATTTCCGGTCAGAGGAATTTAGGGTAATATCACCAGCGGCAGAAATCGGAACAGTGGGCTGGAATAGGAAGATAGGGCAGAGAGAGGATTATTCTCGCAGAATGGACGGTTCAAAATGGTTCAAATGGCTCTGAGCACTATGGGACTTAACAGCTGTGGTCATCAGTCCCCTAGAACTTAGAACTACTTAAACCTAACTAACCTAAGGATATCACACACATCCATGCCCGAGGCAGGATTCGAACCTGCGACCGTAGCAGTCTTGCGGTTCCGGACTGAGCGCCTAGAACCGCTCGGCCACCACGGCCGGCTAGAATGGACGGCAAACCAACGTTGACATCAGTAGTTCGGATATATATGCCGACGTAATAAGCAGAAGATGAAGAGCTAAGATGTTGATCGTGTTCTTCAGTGCGTAAACTGAGATGAAAATCTATTAATCGTGGGTGACTGGAACGCTGTAGTAAGGGAAGAAATAGAAAAGGGTTGCGGGAGCATACGGGCTCGACAGTTGAAATGTGAGAGGACAAATACGAATTGAGTTCTACAATAAATTTCAGCTAGTAAAACGAGTACGCTTTTCAAGAAACACAAGAGGAGGAAGTATACTTGGAAAAGGCGTGGAGACACGTGAAGATTCTAGCTATATTGCATCATGGTGAGACAGAGATTCCGAAATCAAATTTCGGACTGTAAGGCGCACCCAGGAACAGATACAGATTCGGATCACAGTTTGCTAGTGATGAAGAGTAGACTGTAAGAGAATAGTTCAGAGGAATCAGTGCGGTAAGAAGTTAGATACTGAGGAATAAGGAGAACAGCCACAGAAGTTGCTGGGATGAATAAAGGTACAATAAAGGTAACTGCGAAGAAACCTTGAGGAACAGAAGTAGGAGTTATGTTGATAGGTGAAAGACTGACATACAAAAATGTTCAGGAAAGACAGAAACGAAATAAATAGAAAGTGGTCGTCACTGCAGGAAGACGAAAGTATTGAAGAGTAGTATCAATGAGGTTCGCCATAAACATCAAAATCAAAATTGGGGACCACGAAATAGACGAAGTGTAGGAATTCTGCTGCCTTGTAAACAAAATAACACGAAGCAAGAAGAACATAAAAAGCAGACTAGCACTGACAAAGAGTGTATTCCTGGCCGAAAGATAAGAAATGAGGTAGTTCTGGCAGAATCGGTAAGGAGAGGAACATGTGGAAAACATTGACAAGAGGGAGGGACGGGATGAAATGACATTTATTAAGGCATTAAGAAGTTACTTCCATTGTAGTTCAGAGAGCTGTAGAGGGTAAAATCTCTAGGGGAAGACGTAGATTGGAATACGTACAACAAATAATTGAAGAGTTGAGTACGAAAGCTACTCTTGTCACAGGAGAGGAGCTCGGGGCGGACCTCATGAAGCAAGTCACAAGACTGATTTAAAAAAGCTGGTTGACACGCAGGTTTTCTGTTCGAGTTGAGTTACCTCATTACGTTTGAGCTAAGAATATATCGTAAGATTCTGCAACTGGTGGACGTGAAAGATATTGGACGGTAATTTTCGGGGCCGCGCGGGATTAGCCGAGCGGTCTTGGGCGCTGCAGTAATGGACTGTGCGGCTGGTCCCGGCGAAGGTTCAAGTCCTCCCTCGGGCATGGGTGTGTGTGTTTGTCCTTAGGATAATTTAGGTTAAGTAGTGTGTAAGCTTAGGGACTGATGACCTTAGCAGTTAAGTCCCATAAGATTTCACACACGTTTCTTGGTAATTTTCGGGATCAGTTCTGGAGCGCTTCTTGTAGACGGATGTGACCTCTTTCTTCCAATTACAGGGCACAGTTTTTTTGCTCGAGGGAACTACGAAGAAAGTTTACGCGAGTCTTCTGGACCTTCCGGATGAAAAAAAGAAGGAAAAACACCGGAGATCTAGTTTGAAGAAACAATAATTCATCTCTGACCAGAGCAGACGGTATTTTGGCAGTATGAAAACTGAGTCATTTGTGGTACGATGTGGTGACATCATCCCGTAAAGAATATAGCCTTTCATTGCCTGATCGATATTTCCTAGTCTTACTCTAGTAATAGTTACTGCGTGCGGATCTATTGCCGCGTCCGCTAGTTTCAGTTCTTGTCAGTACCAGAGCGCTTATCTTACTTAACACCAGCCACTTGCGAGTTTGTTAGGCGATCAAAAGATGGTGCAGTTGTAGAATCCTCATTTGTGAATATATTTTTAAAAGCAAAATTTGATATTCGGGCTTTCCGTTCGTCAATTTCTGTCCCGTTATCTGTGATTGTCTCAGTGTGTGTCATGGAAATAAAATCGGATTTGCTATAAACAAATCTAATACTAGGGATACCCATTCAAATGTGCAGAGAAAGAGTAAACTTGACTGGATTAGCGTATTTGAATGTAAGATTTTGTCCCGTGGTGATGGTGATGGTGATGGTGGTAGAGGTAGAGGCAGAGGCAGAGGCAGAGTAGTGACCCTCCTGTGGCGCTGTGGCCGCTTTCCGCGCTCGTCTCGACCATGAAGTGGTTGCTTAGGAGGGGTGATAGCGCGCCGCCATGAGTGCCATTGGATCGTTAGCTACGCGCATGCGCCCTGGGTGCTGCGCGGCCGGTAGGTCCGCTCGGCCGGCGCTCGCAGTGCGGTGGTCGCTTCGTGACGTTGTGGACGCAACCTCGCGCGCTCCTCCCACCCCGCGGACGCCGGCACCACGCCGCCGTCGATCTGCGAGGAGTTGGCCGGCGATGCGAGCGAATGGCGCGCCATCGATCGCGAGCGCCAGGTCTGTCCGCCCTCGATTCACGGTGATCTCTTCTCCGCTCTGTCAGCTGTTGCCGGTGTCGCCTAAGCTGCGTTGTCGTCGCGGCGTCTCTCTTCGCTCGAACTGTCACATTCTTTGAGCTGTCATTCTCATTTCTCCGTTGTCTAGGTCATGGTTCTCTCGCCACGGACAGCGTTGCTTCCGCGCAATGAATGCTGCTTTCACACATTTCATTCTCCAACGTTCATATTCACTAGTTCACATTTTCTTTGCTACTTTTACCAATTGTGCAGAGATATTTTCAGAATCCAAGTTGATTTCAAATTATTAAACGTCCCTCTGGAAGAAATATTATAGCTTTGTGACTGGTTTCGACCCTTTTGGCCATCATCAGATCCCCGCAACTATGTTGTTACAATCTAGCTATTCGTAATCACATCTGCATTGATCTTTACCCGTTTGCTTTATAATTCCTCTTTTTCATAGCAGACGAAACGCTACATATGCAGATTTAATTAAGTCGAGTTTCGTGTTTCGTAATATCAGCTACGATATTTGCCGATAGCCACGAAAGCTATAAACTGCTCAAAACTAAACATTGTTTACGACCTGGACTGTAAATAAATTCCTGCAACTATTTCTGTGCCATGTTGTTCCGTTTTGTATATTGAGAAACGGCTGAAATGCCGAAGGCTATCTGTTAGATGACAATTTTACTGGAAAAAAGTGGCGTGGTCCGCGTGTAGTAACGAAAAATGAGCCACTTAGGGAGTTGGCGAGACGTATCCGTTTACCATAAATTCATCCAGTAGGGTGTCAAATTGACACGGAAACCATGGCGGTACCACTTGAAGTAATTTTCTGCGATCACATCGAGTGGATACGAGGGCTAGGCCAGGCTTTGAGAGGGAAGCTTTCGTATCTCGTGTCTCACAGCGATCCTCGGCAAGTCCACTTGCTGTGAGCGATGTGGTGCTGTGGTATGCTGCCGGACGCGCATTCTGGAGAACAGAGGTTCATTTTCCCGTCCGGACATCCAGATTTAGGTTTTTCATCGTTTCCTAAAATCGCTAAACGCCAACGCAGGAATGTTACCTTTGAAAAGGAAACTGTTGATTTCCTTCCCCGAACATTTCCTAATCAGAGCTTATGCTCCATCTCTAATGACCTCGTCGTCGATGGCATTTTAAACTTTAATCATCCATGTTCATTTCGATATTTCATTATGGACAGCACAGCCAACTTATTTATACATGTATATTTGGCTACATATGAATTTTCTTGCGGTCAGTTAGTTTTGCACAATGCTTTGCGAACTCATGGAACTTGGGTTGGCTCTTTTCATTCTTGTATGTTAAATTGTAATTTTATTACACGTAAGAAACTTTGGCATCATCTTGTAACTTAAGCGAATTTTACTTTATATAAGAATAAAACGTAACAGTATAAATAGCAATTTATTTTCTTTCTTTTGGTGGTTGAGCAGTTGGCGATAGCTACCATTTGGTAGTACAGAGCTGCTCTAAGTGCTGACTCCCTTTGTGATCATTGATAGTTATGTTAACAGAAACTGGTCACCACCAATAGGAAGAAAAGAAAAATACGATTTACACTAT
The DNA here is from genome assembly GCF_021461395.2 of Schistocerca americana. Lineage (NCBI taxonomy): Eukaryota > Metazoa > Arthropoda > Insecta > Orthoptera > Acrididae > Schistocerca > Schistocerca americana. The sequence continues at coordinate 348,136,641 of NC_060119.1, forward strand.
TCATTTTTTCTCTTATACGTAAGCTTGGAATTAATACAGTTCCGGCAACTTTGCCTTTCGTCTATCAGCTGCAATTTACGGCAGTACACAATCAGTTTAACACAGTAAAAAAGGATGCCAGGTCGTTACTGAGAATGTGGTGTGAAGTCTTTGATCAAAAGTAGCATTTCGTATTTTTAACTGACAATAATTAGTTACTATCACTTCAACAGCCGAATGTCTCTGTTGTTGAAGATAAATTAAGTGGCGCAGAGGTTTAGACACTGGACTCGCATTCTGAAGAGGTGGACTTCAAATTCCCAGATTCATATTTTTGTGGTTTCTGTAATTAGCTTAAACGTAATGCCTAGATAGTTTCTCTGATAAGCCGGCCGGGGTGGCCGAGCGGTTCTAGGCGCTACAGTCTGCAACCGCGCGACCGCTACGGTCGCAGGTTCGAATCCTGCCTCGGGCATGGATGTGTATGATGTCCTTAGGTTAGTTAGGTTTAAGTAGTTCTAAGTTCTAGGGGACTGATGACCTCAGAAGTTAAGTCCCATAGTGCTCAGAGCCATTTGAACCATTTTTTTCTCTGATAAGGGGACGGCATGTTTCCTTCTCCATCCTTTCCTGATCCGACCCCTTCGTCGATGGGATATTATCCTACAACCCTTTTCCTTTCTGTTTATGAACCAATTTCTTACGCACGCACTACATTGTAGTTACGAACGTAGTCTGCCTATCAGGATATTATAAGATGGGACCTGAAGTGTTGGTCGAATTTTTACTCTTCGTCTTTCGAACGTTTCAAATAATACTAGGCCTACTTTGTATTTCGGCAGCGAGATGAAAGAATCTTAGTGGAGCTGAAGCATTGCAATTCCGTGTCAGTTACATCACACCCTGCTTCCCTAAATCATCACTATGAAATTGGTGGTTAGTGCTTCTTCGAGATGCGGGAAGTCACAAGTGAACAGATACTTCCTGTTACCATTGTTGTCGGTGGGATGTGAAGCGCAATGAAAAAAGAATCTGTATGCACGGGAGGGGGACGGCGAAGCCACCTGCGAGCATCCGCGAGCTCTGTTCCTAACCTGCGCAATCTAATGTCCATTTTCCGACGCGCTCCCTTTAAGATGGCGTGCCAGAAGCGTAATTTGGAACCTGTTACAGCCCATAAAGTCCCATTATTTCGTAATGACGACTTATTAGACGTTGCGAAGCGTCAGTGGTTTGTTGACACGACTTCATAGCTGGTAGAAGACTTTGGACATCTTTTGGAAGATTTTATGGTTCGTTGTTTGGTACAGTGTTGTTCGATACGGATGGAAAACTGAAATAACGATTTTCACAAATCACAGAGTCCATGCCAAACTGTAGTTTTTCACAGACAGTGTTCAACACACATATAGAGGACAATTTTGGAACTCGGCATTTGGAACTTCGGAATTTCAGTAGGAAAGAGTATTCTAGTAAACACCTTGACCCACGTTGACTATTCATATACTGCATATTACTTAAAAGCTGGAATATACAGTTTTTGTACTAAATGTAACAGTAAAATCATTCTATTTAAAATTTGCATTGTGAAAATAGATATAGTGGCATTTAAAGTAAAATGACCCGTAAGTACAAATTAGTAATGAGCGCAAACAAGGTAACGCATCTAAAATATTTTAAGTCTTTAGTACGTTATATCTCAAGTGAGAAATATGTAGACATAAATGAAAAGGCAATAAAATTATAATTGTATCCGAATGTATTCATAGAACTCTGAAAATAAAACTAATAAATTGAGTGGCATAAAGCCTGTCATACAGAATACGTAAAGAAGCAAAGTAGAGTAAAAAATCCGAACTGGGGGCATTTCAGTCGACACACTTCGATGCACAATAATTTGATAGAAAAGAAGACAGATTGATTGACAGTTTCTGAGTAAAGCAAAAACAAATAGCAAGTTAACACGGATAATTGCGTATGATGTCTGGATGTGGATTGTAGGTAATAGCAGAAACTTATGCTTCCAGACTCTAGAAGAATGTAGGAAGTCTGATTAATGAGATGACACTGGATGTGATTATCATTAGTTAATTTCTTAGGAGGAGGAGGAGGAGGAGGAGGAGAAGAAGAAGACGAATGCTACAAAATATGTCTTTAACTTTTCAAGATCGACGGAAGTATGCACTGTGTTTGCAATGTCCAAAACTTACGCCACATCAGTGACAGTGAGTGTCAAATAAGTGGCATCCTCGTTTTTATACTGCTGTTTACGGGTGTAATTTCTCTTCTTAATCGGCTTGTTCTTTCGCACATTGAAGGAACGGGCGATTACTTCTGCGTGTTAACACTGGTTTCAAGCTTTTCGCGTCTTTCGTGCTGCCTGGGCCTGGTCAGATATGCTTACGGAGGTGGTGGTGGTCGGTGGGCATGATTTTGTGTGTGTGTTTTCCGGAGACATAAGTGCTCTGCTGTGGACGTACTGCAATGAAATTGTCTGTCCCTTCTTTACAAGTTTTTTTCACTGTTTTCTTTTTTTTTATCTATTTCGTGATTGGGGGTGCTTGCTGCTTACACACCTTTGCATAGTTTTTCGTAGGTGACAATGTGTGACATTGATTGCTGTGAAAATGCAAGCTGTTGTACCGTCTTTTAAACGTATTCAATTAACCTCGTTCTCACTGGTTGTCTAAATGTGCGGTTGTCTAAATGTGCGGTTTTCGGGAATATGGACGCACTCTTCCTACAGATGAACGATAAATAATAAGGTCCTTATCCATATCTCTTTGTGATTATTTTTTGATGGAGACATTAGATAGCTTTTTGTAGAATAATGGGATCGAGCGGTCGTCGTCTGCGCGTACTAGTTGCTCAGATGGCAGATTTTCTAAATTTTTTGCGTGAATTCTCTGCAGGGTGTAGTCATAAAGTTTTATTAATTACCTTGAAAAAAAATCAATTTTCGATCATGAAACTTGGTGAGGGGACGCGTCCTCTACATTGCTGACTCAATGCGACACATTTTCCTACCGCTAGATGACTTGGCAGTGACTTTGTTTTGAGAAGTCTTCGTTTTGGCGGCTCAGGAAACATTTCACCTCCAAAATCATCTAGTCATCATTTTATAAATGCTTGCCAGACAATGGTTTCTACATCCGATAAAAAGAAAGAAATCATTGGGTGTCATGTCAGGAGAAATCTGATAGCTCAAACAACAGTGTGTGTAGCTGCGTCCTTTACATAATCAGCCGGTACGTTGTGGAGCAAAAACAACTCATTAGACAGCTTCCCATGACTCTTCACCTTGACAACCTTCCGTAAACTCGTCATAGATTTCAGCGGTATGCTCCTGAGGCGATTTGCCCCTTTTTAGTATAATCTGTTAGCACCACACCATGACAGTCAAAAAAGCAAACACTCAACGCCACATAGTCAGTGACGGTTGGGTCTTCACCTTTCTCGGTGTCGGTGATTCTACAAGTTTCCGTTGCTTGCTTTACTCTTTTGTCTCAGGGTCACAATGAGACACCTAGCAACTGTCCGTGGCTGTTAAGCGGCTAAAGAAGCTATTTGGATTGGCCTGGTTCTGCAGGTCTTTCGAGTACCGGTGAGCAGCCAGCGACCTTTTTCATTTTTAGCGTGACTGATTTTCACTTGTTCCGCTATCGTATCGTATCGATCGATCGATATACGCCGGTCATCAAAAACCAGGACCGTCTCCCCCGCCCACTTCTCTTGTAATACGCGCTATCCGCAGAGAGATGATTTGCAACTTGGTTCTTAGTAATTCAGACTTGGCTGACCACTCTGGAAGCATCTGTACCACTTAACCACGGTGTCATATGATGGTATACTGTTGCCGTACACTGCCACCAATTGGTACAGATTGTTCCAGCGTTGTTCCCCTGCATTTACTGGAATCGAAATTACGTACGGTACTACAATGCCTCAGTGGTCATCGCCGTTTTGGTTTGCTGTTCTAGCGGAATGATACGGTAGTGTGACGCTAGGATTTCGGTGTGTGTGTCACAGCGCTGCATGTGTGTGTGTGTGTGTGTGTGTGTGTGTGTGTGTGTGCAAACAAAGAAACAATGATTACGTTACGATATTTTTTTTATACGATACAATACGAAGGAACATTGCATCGTTCTTCTTAACAACACAGTATCGTATTTATCCGACGAAACGAGGCAACGACTTTCAGTTAAAATGAAAAGTCCTCTCCTGTACAGGCTGTGACGCAAGAACGACGACAAATGGAAGTTTGGGTCTGGCCACGAGTCCTGCACCGACAGCCAAGGCAGTTAAGGCGACCGCTCGCGTAGAACGGGAAATCCGGGTTCGAGTCCTGGTACGCCACAAATTTTCATTGTCGTCATTTTCTTATAAAGTTGGTGGTTGTTCGTGTTCTCAACTGCAAATATATTTCATATAATTTCTTTCTACGTCATAATAAATCTTTGGCAACTAGTCGTACTCATTTTTGTGGCCTTTTTTTGAAGGCTGTATTTTTAATTGTATATAAGCGTATGTTGTACGTAAGTCGAAAACTTATTGACAGACTAGTTGCTTTGTGATCTATGCTTCTGGCCAAAATAGTAACAACGTGAAGACGTTGTTGGGACAGAATAAAACGGTAGCTACGAATGAATAGTATTCTCTGTCAGAAAGCTTGAATAACCAACTTTTTGGCGGCCGCGGTGGTCTCGCGGTTCTAGGCGCTCAGTCCGGAACCACGCGACTGCTACGGTCGCAGGTTCGAATCCTGCCTCGGGCATGGATGTGTGTGATGTCCTTAGGTTAGTTAGGTTTAAGTAGTTATAAGTTCTAGGGGACTGATGACCACAGATGTTAAGTCCCATAGTGCTCAGAGCAATTTGAATTTTAACCAACTTTTGCAGTGTGGACCGCTTCGAGACGTGCGGGAACAGAGTCAGTGAGGTTCTGGAGGGATCCACATGGATGTGGAGGCACGCCGTCACCGGTGGCATGGCCAGCTGCGCGAGGTTTCTCGGTTGAAGATCCGTGCTGCGAACAGTCCGCTCGAGGTGATCCCATAGATTCACGATTGATCTTTAATCCGGGAAAGTGCGGTATACTTACCCTAGTGCCCTTCGAACCACGCATGTACACTATGAGCTGTGAGACACGTTACATTTTTCCGCTAGTAAACGCCATCGTGCTGAGGATAAACAAACGGCATGTAGGGCTGGTCTCCAAGGATAGATACGTACTTGTCTTGATCCATTGGCCTTCCAGAATGATGAAATGACACAGGGAAAGCCCTCTGGCCTGGACCCTCCCAACTATTGTTGGAGGGTGCCTGCTTTCAGACTTTTCACGCCAAATGCCATCTGCCCGATGGAGCACAAAAGGTGATTCATCTGAAAAGGCCGCCTGACACTTCTCAGTGGACGTTCAGTTGCCATACTGGCGTGCAAATTCCAGCCTTCGTAACGCATGAACAGCACTCAAAATGGGCTCATGAAACAGGCGCCTGCTACGGAGCCCCATACGTAGTAACATTCGGTGAACAGTCGTTGGAGAGACACTGTTGGTAGCCCCTTGGTTCTTCTGGGCGGTCAGTTGCTCAAAAATTGCATGTATATTCGCCCGTACACATCTCCGCAGCCGTCGCTCACACCTGGCATCTATGGCCCGTCAAAAAAATGTCAAAGGCGTGTGAAATCTTATGGGACTTAACTGCTAAGGTCATCAGTCCCTAAGCTTACACACTACTTAACCTAAATTATCCTAAGGACAAACACACACACACCCATGCCCGAGGGAGGACTCGAACCTCCGCCAGGACCAGCTTCACAGTCCATGACTGCAGCGTCCTAGACCGCTTGGCTAATACCGCGTGGCCTATGTCCCGTCGTGCTTCACAGTTGCCTCAGTGACAGTTTTGGATAGCGCCATTTTGCCATACTTGGCACATTTTAACCACAGCGGCTCGTGACCAGTTTACAAATTTAACCGTTTCGGAAGTGCTTCCACCCTTGACTCGAAAGTTAGTGATCATGTCCTTTCGGACCTCACATAAATCGCTCCGTTTCCACATTACAAGAACGACTACACTATTTTCTGCGTTCGCCTGACACGCTTTATATACACCCCCCCCCCCCCCCTCCCGCTGCTAGTGCTGCCGTCTGTGAGTCGCTATTACTGGTTGACGTCAAACACGGGAGGTGGTCATATTAATGTACCTGGACCGTGTAGTTGTGTAAAGAATAGCATCAGTATGATCAGTCATTGTCATTAACCGTTACTTTTTGAAGATGTTAATAACTGAAATATGAATTTCTGTCACAGCGCAAATCAGAAGGTACCTGATTTTTTCAGAGAAATTATGTACTAGTTTGTGAACTATGTTCACAGTGTATTTGCACATTCTCAACGTCATGTGTGTATCTGCAGGTTTCCGCTACGTAATGATTGGTCGAAGGAGTTTCAGCAACGCTGCTGCAACCAGTTGCTTCCGGCTCTTGGTATTGCGGGTACGAAGCGTCCTTCCGCGGTTACGACTGGCAACAGCGAAAGTTTCAGCGATAGTTATATACCTGAAGTTGGGCTCAGCTGCCTGGGGTCCCAGGTATGACTGAGTCTGGCAAATAACAAGACCATGGCGTCTTCTATACATTTATTTACTACTGTCAGCTGTTTAAGGCCAGGCTAGCAGTATCATATCCATACACAGCAAGATAGCCAAAGGCCCAGATCTTCTGATCGATACCCGCAGCGGCTGGACGCCGACGCCCGCTTCCTTTGGGCGGTTCGACGGCCTTGTTTATCAGCCGCGAGTGGGCCGAGATTGTGATGGTCTGCGATTTTCGACAGCGGCCGTCTCAGCTACTTCTGTGTGGTCAGTTGACAGAGCGTCCGCAAGAGAGGCGAGTGACGGCAGTGTTGGAACGGCAAATGTCTGCAGAGCTTCCTCGTTCTGTGTTCTTTGTGAAAGTGAGTAACAGAACGTTAAAATCCTAGCACCATACGTGTTTTACGTTCATAAAACATTCACAAAAACATATTTGGGTATGATGCGAGCCCTAGACTTCTCAGTCCACAAGAGAGACAGTTCCTAGTAATATGAAACCCAGGACAGGTTTCCTCTCTTAACTGCTAAGGAGTTGGAAGTGGCTCAGTTAGGTGCTAATCCAGCTTGCTGGTCTCCATCCAGCGTACAGTGTTTTCCACAACTTTATACACTGAGATGACGGAAGTCTTGGGATAGCGATGTGCACATATACAGATGGCGGTAGTTTCGCGTACACAAGGTATAAAAGAGCAGTGCATTTGCGGAGCTGTCATTTGTTCTCAGTTGATTCATGTGAAAAGATTTCCGACGTGATTATGGCCGCAAGCAGGAATTAACAGACTTTGAACGCGGAGTGGTAGTTGGAGCTAGACGCATGAGATATTCCATTTACGAAGCCGTTAGGGAATTCAATATTATGAGATCCACAGCGTCGAGAGTGCCTCGGGAATACCAAATTCCAGGCGGTTCTTCTCACCACAGACAACGCAGTGGTCGACAGCCTTCACTTAACGACCGAGAGCAGCGGCTTGAAATAACAACAAAAATCAACGTGGGACATACGAAGAACGTATCGAAAGTGAGGCGAAATTTGACGTTAATGGGCTATGTGTTAGCAGAGGACCGAGGCAAGTGCCTTTGCTAACAGCACGACATGGCCTGCAGCACCTCTTCTGGGCTCGTCCGCAACTCATGGTCTAGTGGCTAGCGTTGCTGCCTCCGGATCACGGGGTCCCAGGTTCGATTCCAGGCCGGGTTGGGGATTTTCTCTGCCCGGGGACTGAGTGCCTGTGTTTTCCTCATCATTTCGTCGTTATCATCATCATCATCATCATCATCATCATCATTCTTGACTGTGTAAAAAAAATTGGACTGTGAAACAATTGGGACTTGGACGGGATCTTATGACCGTGCAGTTGAGCGCCCCACAAACCTAACATCGTCATCATCTTCTGGGCTCGTGACCGTATCGATCGGACCCTAGACGACTGGAAAACTGTGGTCTGGTCATTTGAGTCCCGATTTCAGTTGGTAACAGCTGATGGTAGTTTTCCAGTGTGGCGCATGCCCCACGAAGCCATGGACCCAAGTTGTCATCAAGGCGCTCTGTGAGTTAGTGTTGGCTACTTCATGGTGTGGGCTGTGTTTACATGGAATGGAATAGATGGTCAACTGAGCAGATCATTGACTAGAAATAGCTGTGTTCGGCAACTTGGAGAGCATTTACAGTGATTCATTCCCCAATAACGATGGAATTTTAATAGCTGACAATGCGCCTTGTCAACGGGCCGCAATTTTTCGCGAGCGGTTTGAAGAATATTGTGGACAATTAGAGCAAATGATTTGGGTGCCCGGATCGCGCGACATGAATCCCATCGAACATTTATGAAACATAATCGAGAGGTCATTTCGTGGACAAAATCCTGCACCAGTAACACTTTGCAGTTGTGGACGGCTATACACGCAGCATGGCTCAAAATTTCTGAAAGGGGCTTGTGACAAATTGTTGAGTCCATGCCACAGCGAAATGCTGCACTACGCCGGGCAAAAGGAGGTTCGACACGATATTAGGAGGTATCTCATGACTTTCGTCACCTCAATGTATATTCGTGACATTGTCGGTCGGGGGGCGGCCTGCAGTGTATGATAATTGAAGAAGATTTCGCAAGCCAAGATCACTGAAAAATAATTTTATTGAATGACCGGTTCGTACACCTCTTCGCCGCCATCATGAAAAATATGATGTAATAATTTGAAAACATGTGAAGTCCGAGGACCACAGTATAGTTCTGTCGAAACCGGTCATCCAATAAAATGCTTTTCGGCGGTCTTGGATTGTGAAGGTTTCTTCAGTTATCACTTTCCACAACTGTTGGAGAATTTGTGGCGGATAATTCAGATGGTCGAACACGACGATGTAGGTTAGGTGTTACAGTCTGGGAATTATGAAAGACATATACATACTTCAAAGTATTCCAACATTTGCGAACATTTCTAGTTTTGTACCACAGAACGTTACCACGCTGAAGTTTTCAGTCTAACCAAGACAAATGAGGGAAAACTAGAGCGTAATCATCCATTGACGTCGTTAGAGACGATCTCGGATTACTAAGAGGAATTGTACCTTCGTAGGGGGCAAAAAAAAAAAAAATTATTTTTTGCTCATAAACATTCCTTGAAGTGTATTTTACTTGATAAATATGTGTTCTAAGGGCATTTTAGATATTAAAGGCTTTAATTATTTATTTACTTTAAGGGCAGAACATGTTGCCACGCCCCCTTTCGCCTTCTGTCAACTTCTGGAACTTCAGAATACTAATTTGCTGATTTGTGAAAACATTTCGAGTTCACAGTTGGCTGCCCTGATCGTGCGCAGCATTCAATTGTTCCTTGTCATTCCAGAGCCCAAATGAATAATTTAACAGTGTCATATGGTGTAGAGTTCCTGAAACACTATTTTCAGGTGAAGCTACATTGAATTCGGGTCTTTATGATGCAGTTCTTCAATTTAATGATGACAATGTGGGGAGAGTTAGGCTTCTTCAAAATTAAACATACAACCTGGGGAAAATATGGTGATGACGTGTTTCGAATTCGATGCTGTCCATGTGAGGAAAGCAGATTATGAAGTGACTATGATCGCTAGGAAGGCAAGAATGCATTCAAGGGATGCTAAGAGAGCCAGGGAGGATGAAGAAAATGCAGATAACCCAGGACATGGTGCAAGGATGTTCTATGGTCAGTAACAAACTGTGTTCACAGAATGAGATTTTCACTCTGCAGCGGAGTGTGCGCTGAGACTCGAACTCGGGACCTTTGCCTTTCGCGGGCAAGTGCTCTACCATCTGAGCTACCGAAGTTTCTCGTCTTCTACCTTCCAAACTCTACAGAAGCTCTCCTGCGAAACCTTGCAGAACTAGCACTCCTGAAAGAAAGGATATTGCGGAGACATGGCTTAGCCACAGCCTGAGGGATGTTTCCAGAATGAGATTTTCACTCTGCAGCGGAGTGTGCGCTGAGTACCGGGCGTGAGTCGTGCTTCGGTAGCTCAGATGGTAGAGAACTTGCCCGCGAAAGGCAGAGGTCCCGAGTTCGAGTCTCGGTCGGGCACACAGTTTTAATCTGCCAGGAAGTTTCAAACTATGTTCATCTTTAAAGCCGAATTCCTGAGATTTTATTTTTTTAATGATTAGGTACATTTTTTTCAGGAACTTACCATCATAGAACAGTTAAACTTACACCTCTCATAGAAACTAGGCTGAACATCAACGATGCATTTTTAAAAGAACTTCAGTTTAATATTGTACAAATTATAAATTAAAGAAACTTAAATACGTGGAAAAATTTACATCTTGCAAAACATTCTCTAAAAAATATAATATGCAAGCGACTTATCCACAAAAATAGGTCAATGGAGAGAGAGACTCTTCCTCCACCAGCCATTAAAATTTTATAACATTATCATGAACCGTTCACGAGATAAATGTACCTAAAATTGACAAATTTAACATTGTAAGTATATAAGGTACAATCTCCCCTTAAGGATGAGGAAATCAATCAACAGTAGCCGTTTCAAAGCACCCACCGCGCTATTTGTTTGAAGCGATTTACCGACGACATACAAAACATTAATGTTGCTGCCTGGACCAGTATTTGAACCCCGTCTTCTCAAATGCGAGTCTTGTGCTTTGGCTACTGCCCACCGTCGGTCGTTCCCTCTGCGAGGAAGATAATTATGAAGAGCATGTTACCAAGAATGGATATATAACTAAATCCGCTTGGATGAGTGACCCTGGAGGAGGTCACGCTTTCCACAGACCATATTGTATCCGTCCCCACCGCTCGCGCCCTTCTGCCAGTGGTTGCAGGATGTTTGCTCTTCTGTATTTCTCGCCGGCAACTCAGACTTCTTGCCGTCTTACAGAGGAGAAGCCTCACTCATAAGAGCAGCAATGCCGTCGTCTGTAGCCGGCGGCAGCATACGCACAAACTATAGTATTTTCCGCCGTTGCCTGCGCCACTGAATAAACCAACCTAGTAATTTAAGATACCAAAACGTTACCGTTTTTTGTTTTCTTTCATTGCTACCAAAAAACTATGAAAAACACGTTTTAAATGCTCAAATAGTGAAGGAACTGCCATTGTACCTAACTATTAGGAAAAAGATTGAATAGTAGTCTTCTTATATGTTTCTCCAAGTGTAAAAGCGCCCTGCGATAGGAGGCGAGGGAAGCATACTCATCGGACCACCATAGGTGTTTCCATTGACTGGTTAGTTCTGGGTTTGCTCTTCTCACATTGCCAAACTTTCTTACTTGTATCCTGATGGTTTACGATAGATTCGGCAGGAAAATTGCAACCTTAATTTTTTAACTCTATGCCGTTACCCTTCAATCTGTTTTCTTTGACACAGTGCCCTCTACGACGCATTATGATGATATATCATCTTGATACTGATTTCAGTAGCACAATACCCTTCGTAGATTTCAAACATGAATGAACCAATTAAATGACTAGCTCCAATTTGTCAATTCTTCACGTTTTTGCAATTTTTTCTGTAGCGATGTGTCAAAATCAATCCTCACTCAATCGACATAATATGTCTGGTGATTCTGACCCGTTTCGGCTGCTAACAAGCCACCTTCATGTCTTGCCTAGCTACTTCCATGCTAGTTATACCTGTAGCATGGCCGTCCGTATCTGCTAAATTACGTGATACCCTTATACAGGAAAAATACGTGTGAAGAGGGTTACTTGGTATTCTAAAACATTCATAAAAACGGTTATCGAGAAGGGATTAAATTTGGGACAAATTTGTAAACCACGATTGCTGGCTCTCTGTATTAGACTGTCTATACTCTACTCTTAAATTATGGTACGTTTCAGTGTGGTTTCTTTGTATTAAAACGAAGAATCACTAGTGTGTGAACGCCCCGAAATTTACCTCTGGAAGTGAAACAGTAAGGAGAAACTAGGCTCTTATTCAGGAGGTGGGTACTGGGAATGAGTCCGCCACCTTGTCCGCCCGTCCAGATTTCGATTTTTCGTGTTTCCCTAAATCACTTCAGATGAAAGCCTGTATGATTCCTTAAACTGAAGACATATGTATCCTTGTTCCCACGTTTTCCCGACCAAAACATTACCCTTATCCGTAACTACCTCGATGTACATAGGAGTTTAAACCTTGACTGTCCTTCCTTTCACGATCTAAAAGTTTTGGTTGTGATGGCTTTGGTGTTGTATGGGTGTTCGGGTTTGCAGGTAACAAAAAGATCTAGAAAAGCTGGTTTTGTTCGCCAGTGCGCAGATATAGTTTTACTCGAATGCGGACAGAGAAGCCTCGACGAGTAGGCCGTCGCGGAGTTGGGGCGCATTAGCGGAAAATCAGTTTGGCCGCTTCATAAGCCGGTCTCTGTCTCGCCCACGCTGCCACTAGCGCGGTCTGGCGTTTCGCGGCACTGGAGCGCCAGCCTCATCGGAAAACTCGCATTAAAATATTGAAAAGGAAATTGCGTCAGTCTGGAGCCGCTGCCGTGGTGTATGGGTTAACGAGCCGTCCGCGCTTAGCAACAGATTCGCTGCGGGCAGCCATTTTATTTGACGTAGTAGCTTCAGTACAGACTTCAGGGCACGTGGCAGAGGATTTCCAACAGCCAGAGGTAAGGAACTAGTGAAATGTACACCTTTGTAGCAAATTTAACTTAAAGCAAATGAAAATCTGCTGAAAAATGCTCCTTATCGGAGCACAAAATGGCGAATATGCTCCTGTTTATCAAAACATTCTGACTGAAAAGTGGCATACCATCTGCTTCATTCTGATTTCCTTAGCACCTTTAAAAATTTACACAAAAATATTGGCATGCGGAGATATTCTTTTTAACACGCAATTCACCTCTCACTCTCGCAAGCTGCCCTAACTGTAATTCGCTCACACACACTAGTCTTTCGCTGTTAAGTCTCTCATGCCCATCCACTGCCACTTGAACATTCTCTTTCACTCACTCATTTGGCCAATTCATTGTCATTATCTCTTGTGCCTCTCTGTCAGTCTCCGGTGTCCTACTTCTATTACGGTCATCTCTCACCGTTACTGCCTACCTCTTGCTCTCTCCAACTGCTGCTATCTCATTCCTTCCTTCTCGCTGCTGCTGTCTCTTTTCACTGTCACTATCTCTCTCTTCCTCGTTGTCATTGTCATAGATTCTGTCTCTTATTATCACTGGCTCTCACCCACTCCCTCTTTCTCCTTCTCTTTAGTTCTGTTCCACTGGCACTGTCTCCTTCACACTTTTCCTAGCATTGTTCTCTCACTATGTACTATGTTCCACTGCCATTGTGTCCCTCTCTTTCCCTCGTCTCCTTCGATCGTTCTATACCACAACCACTCTCTTCCAGTATTTATTATTTCTCTGTCGCTTTCCTGCTACTGTCTCCTTCTCTGTTAGCATATAAAGTCCGAATATGATCGCATGCCAATATTTCAGCGAAAATTTGTAAAGATGCTGAGCTGGTACTCCACCTTTCAAGAGTCTGTTAATGAGGAGTATATTCGCCTTTTTTGTGCTCCTATAGGAGCATTTTCGCGCTGGATCCCTTCTTTCCCCTGGCACAGCAGGGCTTGTCACTCACATGAAAAGAACTTGATGGGCCAGTAAAATTTTGATAGTCTACTTAAGTGAAACTGAAATAAAGCAAAACCAATTTTACACCCTTACCGGATAGTAGTTGCACACAAATTTAGCAGTTGCTTCAACGTCGAGCTCCTAGAATGCTTCTCAAGATAACCGAGGCACTTAATACAGCATACACCTCTCTGTGCTATCTCAGTTAATAAACTGCGTTTTCGTCTGACACCGCGTTTACATGCGTATTTTACGTCCATAACTTTGAACCTCTGTATGTCGGAAACCGATAAAGGTATGTAGAAAATTTTCAAGGTTGGTTGAGACCAGAATCTTGGGAATATCGCAGAAATTCCAGCCATTTTCTGTGCATAGCCGTCTTGGAATCCGCGACTGGGGTTTGGTTGGCTGCTGACTTTTTTTGGGTTGTTCTCAGTAACCGCCCATAAATTTACACAAATGCATTGTTCATTCATTCATTCACGGATACACCCGTCAGTTTAATTAAATCACGGGTTTATCACGGGTATACCATCATCAGTTTATTTAATTTTTACGTGCATATTTTGCTGTATGACTAGGGTAACTGGTAAAGGGATTAAGATATTCAGAAAGTTGTCAAGGTTCTTCGAGATCGGTATCTTAGAAATATAATGTAATAGGGTTAGCCATTTGCTGTGCACAGCCGTCTTGAAATTCACGGCTGATGTTTGGTACCAAAAAATCATGTTTTCAATAATTTTTAAGCGTGTAGGTAATACAATTTTGTCGCATTGTACTCACAAAATTTACGCAGATGCATCATTCATTCATCACGGGTGTATCCGTCAGCTTAAATCAGAGGATATCACGGATCATTAATCATCAATCAGTTTATTTAATAATTTTTACGTACGTATTTTATTTATACAAGTAGTGTAACTTTGAACATTTGTACCTTAGAAACGGACAAAGAAATCAAGAAAAATTTCAAGATAGTTCGAGATCGGGATCTTAGGTATACACGTATATCGTAAAAATGTGAGCCATTTGTTGTGTGTAGCCGTTTTGGGATTCTGGGTTTTGGTCCGCTGGTGATGGCGAATATATAGTTAAAACAAAACCTTGTTTTTGAAGTTTTCCGGGGAGCCGCCCAAGGATTAATAGTGCCTCCATAAGTCTCATCAAATACATAGTAGCATAGTAGACGTCAGATACAGAAAGAACTAACTAATTTGTTCTATTTACCTTAGCTGGAGGAAGTGTGTAATATACTTTCACCATGGACTGTAGGATAGTGACGCTAAGACGAGCTTTTGTTGGGTATACAAATAGTTCCTAGCCAAAGGGCTATCCAAAACACTTGAGCCTACCTTTTTGTCTCCGATAGAACCCTAGGTATGACCACCGAAAAATCCCGCTCTTATGCGCGGCGTTTCGGAATATATTGGTAGCTTGCTGACGCTTGCATACAGATTCGTATAAGTGAACGGTGTAGGTACGTGATGCACTAAATCCTAAATTTGCGGCGTTACATGTATCTGGCATCTGTGCTGTCAGTGTATGCTCATTACCCACATGCATGGGGTTGTGAGGCGTGGAGACATCGTTACCGGTGAACAGGGGAGGGTAAACACATTACTCTGCTTTCAAATTCACGTTAGGGAAAGAGAGAAGTTTTGTACGCGTACTAATACATCTCCTCATATTCCGGTGAAGAGTTTCGCGAACTCACTCTATTTCCATAAAATTATTCTCGGCTTGTGGCTGCGTCATATCTACAGCTGTAATCTGCAAGGTACCTCACGATGTGTGGCGGAGGGTGCCCCTGTGCCATTTTTCCATTCGAGAATGGTGCGAGACAGTAGTGACTGTCGATTAACTTCGGTATGAGCTCAGATTTCTCTGAATTTCTCCCCCGTGGTCATTTCGCTAGACATACATGGGAAGAAGTAATATGTTGCCCAGCTGTTCTTCGAATGTACACTCTTAGAATTTCAACAGCAATCTTTTCCGTGATACGTTACGCCCCTGTGGTAGCGACTGACACTAGAACTTGTTGAGCACCTCTGTAACGCCCTCACGCTAACTGAACTATCCCAAGACTAAACGCGCCGCTCTACGTTGGATCCTCTCTCTCTCTCTCTCTCTCTCTTTTTTCCTCCCTCCCTCCTCTCTTAATCTCATGTGGTTAGGGTCCCAGATGGATGAAGAATACTCAACAATTGATTGAACACGTGTATTGTATATCATTTCTTTCGTGGACGAGTTACATTTCCATAAGATTCTCCCAGTGAATCTCAGGCTGGCATCTGCTTTTCCTACCGTTTGTTTTTGTGATAGTTCCACTTTAGGTCTCTCTGTACAGTTACTCCGAGATATTTCACTTCGCTAATAGCATAATAGAACAGTAGTAAATCTTTCCGCGTAACATATGTTTCATTTACGAGGATCACTCCAAAAGAAATGCTCACTATTTTTTTAAAAATCCATCTTTTATTCTACATGTTTGAAAGATTTACAGTGTGTACATACATCCTTTAGGAACAATATATTCATTTCTCCACATAATTTCCACCCCTCTCAACTGCCTTACGCCATCTTGGAACCAATGCCTGTATACCGGCATCGTAAAATTCTGGACTAACCGGTTGGAGCCACTGTTTGGCAGCGTGCACAAGGGAGTCATCATCTTCAAACCTTGTTCCACGAAGAGAGTCTTTCAGTTTCCCAAAGAGAGGATAGTCACATGGAGCCAGGTCAGGACTGTAACTCGGATGTTTTCAGTGTTGTCCATCCGAGTTTTGTGATCACTTCCATGATTTGTTTGACTGACATGGGAACCCACCTGGCACAAACCTTTTTTAACGCCAACACTTTCAGTATTCTGCAAACACTTCGTTCCCCTATCCCAACGAAGCGTGACAATGCACATTGTCTGCAGTGTGTTCAGTACGAGGCCTGCCCCTGCGAGGACAATCCTCAATATTGCCGTGCCCGCTTTCATCACGTAACCTGCTTGCCCACCGACTAACTGTACTACGATCGACAGCAGCATCTCC
The DNA here is from genome assembly GCF_021461395.2 of Schistocerca americana. Classification (NCBI taxonomy): domain Eukaryota; kingdom Metazoa; phylum Arthropoda; class Insecta; order Orthoptera; family Acrididae; genus Schistocerca; species Schistocerca americana. The sequence continues at coordinate 348,153,317 of NC_060119.1, forward strand.
ATACACCTCTTTCAACCTCTTGTGGATGTTTCCCACTGTCTCGTTTTTACAGCACAGGAATTCTATGACAGCACGTTGCTTCTGATGAACCCCAAGTGTAGCAGCCATCTTGAACACATGCTGTGACGACGCCACTCACGGGAACAGGTTGAACTAAGTTTGAAAACAAGCGGGAATGATGTATTTACACACTAAAACTTTCACACATGCAAAATGAAAACTGTATTTTTACAAAAATAGTGTGCATTTCTTTTGGAATGACCCTCATATTTACTTTCGGGAGCGACTGCCATTCGATTGCGAGTCCCTGCACCAACTGCCGATCCTCTGCTGGTCTCCCTGCATTTCGCTACAGGCTTCAGGCGTTACAACCTTCCGGTAGACAACAGCATCGTCTTTAGAAAGCCTAATAGAACTTGTAACGTTAACCACTAGATAATTTTTAAACAGGGCATCCCAAGAGAGTTGGTTAATATTCAGGGATATGACGGAATGATCATTCGAAGCAAAAAAGTCAAGTAAACTTGAGCTCTAAAATGAATATCTTAAGAGCCGTGGACAGTTGTTCATTTTCGATACTCTGAAAGACATCTCTCCTACTGAACAGTTGCCCACTGCTCTCAAGGTAAGCATTTTAAAGCCCGTTTTTACTGGAAATTTTTGTTTCACAGTATCGAAGATGCTAATAGTTCGTACTGTATACATTTTAGAGCCTCTGTTTATTAGACTTTTTTGCTTCGAATGATCGTTCCTGTCATATCCCTGAATGAATGTTGACCATTTCTCCTGGGAGAGACTGTGTATCGCAAACAGCAGTGGCCCTGTAACACTGTCTTGGGGTACACCAGAAATTACCTGTACATCTGTCGATTTCATCCCGACAAAGACCAGAGTGTAGACTGCTATTGCAGGAATTTGTAGCATGGTAATTTCTTGTGCAATGTAGACGGCAACTTGGGGATAGCTACCTGTGATAGCAGCGGCCGGCCGGCGTGGCCTAGCGGTTCTAGGCGCTTCAGTCCGGAACCGCGCTGCTGCTACGGTCTCAGGTTCTAATCCTGCCTCGGGCATGGGATGTGTGTGATGTCCTTAGGTTAGTTAGGTTTAAGTAGTTCTAAGTTCTAGGCGACTGATGACCTCAGATGTTAAGTCCCATAGTGCTCACAGCCATTTTTTGTGATAGCAGCCGACCTTTTGATAGTTTTATTACGTATAACGCGCTCACACACCCGGAAGAATATTATGAAACTACCCGGCACAGTTCCGTTAGAACAATGTCTCCTCTCTTAGGACCCAGCCGCATGGCCGCGCGCGTTATCATGCTGCTTCCCAGACTGAGATATTGGATCTGCCCAGCGGATTTGCGCCGAATCCCGCTGTGCCGGCCAGCCTAGGTGTGGTTCTTAGGCGGTTTCCCACGTTCGACTAGGTGAATACGTGGCTTGTAGCCATGTGGCGCCTCAGTTACACGATTCGCAAACATTTCCAAAATGTTTTCAAGCTTTCACCGGTTTAAATTGTCGACACCGTGAAGATACGGGATAAGGACTGGACAAAAGAAGAAGAAGAAAGAAAAGAACTCTCCTTTCTTACAAAGATTTCAATTTTATGTTCTCTGAACAAGTCGGTTGAGCTGTCGCATAGGTCTTACTGACTGACCTGTTATGAGCCCTACTTCATAAAGGCCAAAAAATTGAAGAATAATGTGTCGCAGGTCACCGTAGTCGTCTTGTGCGCTGTTTTAAAAGAACTATTCTTTACCAGAATCCTCTCAACAAATCTTAAGCCTGCCATTTGACGTCACTACTGCTGATTCCACGCGGTTGTTCCACCTCATATTCCTTTGTAGTATCAAAAAATAAGAATCAGCGCATACTCATTTCACGCGGTTGTTCCACCTCACATTCCTTTGTAGCATCAAAAAATCAGAATCAGCGCATACTCAGGAAATTATTATACAGGTAGATGCTGCCTGGTGCCCTGGTCAAGATTCTACTGGCGGTGGTTTATTGTTGCCTCCTTCGACGTTTACGAACTCGATTGCTGACCCTGGGGAACCTACAGAAGCACTCATGCTTCTGGTTTGACCGACAAGCCTCCAGATGGATGTGAACTCTGATGAAAATGCTGAGCATAGTGCGTGGACACTGGACCACTATTCTGGAGGGCAGCTGTTCAGATCCGAGTCCGGACATCTAGATATAGCATTTCTGATTTCCCTAAACCACCTAGACGACTGTATGGATTATTTCTCCGCCAGTTGATTTCCTTCCTCGTCATTCCTCTATCCAAGATTGTAATCCAGCTATAATTTACGTTACAGCCCAAACTTCCTTCCTTTCCCAATGAAAATTTGTATAACCTCAAGGAAGTCACTGACAGCACCCGCGCAGTCTGGTCGACTTTCGCGACTTGGTGTTGCAGGAATGGTTGGTTATCTGTTTCAACCTTCTACCACCTTCATCACTCTATGGCACTACAAATGACGACTGAAGAAACCAACCCGCGAAGACATCCTCGGCGTACCAGACACTTCAACCCGTTAGTGGGACACTCAGCTTTTCATAAAAATCCCAATACTTTTAAAAGAGAATGCCTTTTAAATTAATTTTTGTGCAACGCTTTTCCAATGAGTAGATTCTATCCCTGAGATGAAATTATGAAATATCGGAAAAATGTTCATCTACAGCAGCCAAAACTTGTTCAGTGGACTGAGGAAGTTTTCCAGTTGCTAGTTTCTTTTGGGTGTTAGAGGGGGCCAAATATAGGGAATAGTGTGGCTGTTACAACAATTCCTAATTCAAAACCAACTATTTTCCCATTGCCAAAGCATCTTCAACGGAATGTGCATTGTCCCTCTTGCAATCTACCCCACTTTGCTCAGGATTTTAATGTTGAAACCTTATTGGTATTTGTCAGTAACTTACAACTTTTGCGAGGTAATCATTAAAAGTTTCTCTTTTGCATCATAGAAAACTCTGATTGTAACCTATCCGACAGATGAGATAAACTTCACCTTTTCGGCCACAGCGTTACCAATTGACTACTGTTCTGTATCTTGAGTCGAAAGGGGACTGATGGATGTGGTTTCGTCGAGATCTACGTTTTAATTATAATAATAAATCGATGCACCATATCGTTAGATTATTTCTAAACGTTCCAAACTATGTTGGAAAATTTATTTTCGCATTCCTTTCGGTGTCAATTTAACAAATGCAGCGTCTATTTTGCAATAAGATGAATTGCACCCAAACCAGAAGTGTGACTGATTTTGCTTTCACAATACGTCGAAGGATGCAGCAGTAAACCACTGCCACTAGAGCCTTGGTCGGGACACCAACACAGGATTCCCATATCTGCCTATAATGATCATCTCCCTAGTAGGAGCTGGCTTTGACTTTTGGGATACTACACTGCAGTGGAAGAAACACGTGAAATCAAAATGCAGAGAAGATGCCTGGTACGATCTACTCCCAAGTATTGCTCCAGTGTTTAGCCCTTTATGAAATTTTTCTCCAGTGCTCTTAAGGTCAGTTATTTAATGCACCTATAAACGCTTATTGATCAGCTCCATATTGATTACTTTTTCGACTTATTCATATATGATAGCTAGTTTAGAACGGTGTTCAAGTACATTATTTTCAAGAGAGATAGGGCCACTTTTGAATTCAGACTTCCATTTCTTAACTCTTATAATGTAAGGCGTACACCTTCGGACCGATTAGAGGCATACGTCGAATAAAAAAGAATTTTGCGTCGGCACGATGGTTCAGTTTATCTGTTTGATCGAATTCTACATAACAAGATTTTTAAAAAAGCCGTGTAAAGAGAACTATTTCTTAGATTAGGTTCAAATGGTTCTGAGCACTATGCGACTTAACTTCTGAGGTTATCAGTCGCCTAGAACTTAGAACTAATTAAACCTAACTAACCTACGGACATCACACACTTCCATGCCCGAGGCAGGATTCGAACCTGTGACCGTAGCGGTCGCTCGGCTCCAGACTGTAGCGCCTAGAATCGCACGGCCACTCCGGCCGGCTCTTAGATTAGGTTGCCATGTGGTTTACATTACAGTGCAACATGTACCAATAAAACAAAAACTAATATTCAGTCAGATCAACGTCATGTATGTGCCAAGCTCAGAATTTTTCACCCAGCTGTCGTATTACAATTGGAGAACGATGCCGTGGCTGTGAAGCTTGTGTCACAGAGAAGCACTGTTCCACTGCTGGTAGGATCAGCGTTTCCTTGTCATTACAGACAAGTGGTGTGATGAAGCCAGAAAATTGTAGTTATTTCCCCTCCCGCGTCCCCAATATCGGCATTATTTCTTTAGTGATATTGCGACCAACAGAACTTAGCCCTTTAAAAAAAACGTCAGTCATATATTTTATGTTTCAGTGTCATCTCCGGTTCACTCCTTCCCTGTTTCTAACCCGTTGAGTGTTTTGCCTCAATAGGTGTGTAATAGTCATTGTTGGGATGATTCCTTTATGTTTTTGAATGTTTGGTGGCATTGCCGTGTAAAACGATGGGTGCGTATTCCTTCAGACGAGTAGGCATGGCTTATTACCGTATACACAAAGAATGTATGCAGGTTAAACACGCCTACCTGGTCATTACGAATTTATACATAGGCAGAGGTAGCTAGGAACCTTAACGGAATATTTAGCGTGACCTCAAACGAAGGACCGTAGAATGGCGCTTCAGATTATACTCACCCAGCGAGATGACCCTTGAAAGTGGCGGACACGCGCTAGCCGATAAGGACAAATCAAGAGTGCAGGCGTAATTTGGTCCTCTCCGAGCCGTAAATGGACGTATCTTCGACATGATGCACACTACCCCAAATGACTGTCTAGACAAAGCCGTGCACTTTGAAAAAGTTACCCAGCTTACTCTTCGTGTTGCATACACATCAGATCTCGCGCCAACTCCTCTAATTGCATGCCCCATGTGGTTGAAGAAGTGCAAGCCCATACATACTGCTGACAGATGCAGCAGCGCTTGTGTTCTTCAGTGGATCGTCCTTTCGCTTACGACTTGGAAATTAAATGGATAAAAATTCTATGCTAATTTTCTAATTTGATTTATTATTTTCAGTTAAAGAAAGTTTAATCGTTGAAATTTCTGTCAAAGAGACATGGGAGGGCTTTCAGCCCAGAGTAAACCTCTATGTCTCATAGAAAATTGGTTCTTGAAATTTTGTGAGTACGTTTCTGTTAGATATTTTGGTGCCTTTCTCCGATTGTTGCTGGTTTAGTTTTTCGGTAGTCTTATGACACTCTCGTTTGAGCCGAATATAAGTTTAGCTATCTATGCAGATGACATTACTCATTCACCGAGTATGACATGAATCCCAGGTAACTCTAGCAGTTGACCAGTACACGACACTGTAGTATTTTTAGAACCACCCCCTTTCGTAGATGAGACGTGGGTTACGGGTTCGAGTCTCGAACCTGCACACAGTTTTAATCTGTGAGGAAGTTTCCCCGGCGGGGTCAGGGATTTTCTCTGCCTCGTGATGGCTGGGTGTTGTGTGCTGTCCTTAGGTTAGTTAGGTTTAAGTAGTTCTAAGTTCTAGGGGACTTATGACCACAGCAGTTGAGTCCCATAGTGCTCAGAGCCATTTGAACCATTTTTGAGGAAGTTTCAAATTCTTCCGTGGCCGAGCTCATTGAATAAACAAAAGACCATGACACGGAAGAAGAATAGTCTCCGATCGCTGAAGGCACTTATTCGCGCTCACGATCTCTTTAAACCTGTAAGATTACACCGCACGAAATAGATCCATTCTCAATTCCACGCTGGACAGAGAAAGTGTACCCTGCTAATCACGCTTCATGTATACACACATTGTTTGAAAATTTTGTTTCTCGCCTTTTTTTAATGAAGTATTGCACCAAAACGTAGAAATCAAAAGTTTGAGAGAGGGTCATTTGAGAAAGCACGCTACGCTGTGCTGTACACAATGGTTTGTGTATGATGTATCCGTGTTCGTATTAAACTTCGCGTCCGGTCGCGAGTCAGTCTGAATCTTTCAGCTGGTAACAGCACTGACTGAGAAAGTCTGAGATTAGAGTAGAATCCGTATCCTGCAGAGTTGCAGTCATTTTGGAAATCGCTTCACTGTAGAGTGAAACATATGCACCAACTTTGCGCTCTCATGTGCTCTGATAGTCGCATTTCAAGCGGCAAAGCTATGAAAACGCGGAACATTGAAAGATGAACACACTCCAGGGTTATTTTACAGGCTGTATCGTAAAACAAAGTGGTGAGCCAGAAACATTTATATCCGAAGAAAGGAAGAGGAAGGGTGGGACGGGGAGCAGTAACTTCACCAACTGGACTATTACACTTGCGATCGCAATTCTCGCGTTTATGAGCATGCCATCATTCGACTAGGTCACGGGTCAATAGTGTGCCGTAGCGGTACTTTTCGTGATATTGTCTCGTTACGAGGAACAGCGCGATGTAGGCTATTGCGTGTAGGTTGGGCACCTGTAATATTCTAGAAACCATTTCAAGCCATCGAAACGATGTTTTCGGAAAGTTTTAGTACCAAAGGGAGTGAGTGCTGTCTGGCTCGAACGGTATGCCAGCAAGAAAGCAGATGCGACATTTGTTGCGTACTCCTTATGCCACGTGTAATGGACAGTATGACGGCAAAGTGGCCGACACCACATAGGCACGAAAATCAACTCCAGATGTTCAGCAAGCAACCTGCCTTGCAAGCTACAGACAGATGCGGTGGAATGACGCGATTGGCCTGCGCGTGACGCATAACATTGCCTCCCGCTACTAATCATCGCCGCACCTCCGACCACACAACACTACATACATAACCAAGGGCGGATTCGGGAGGGAGGGGCGGCGGATTTGTTTCTTTTTTTGACATAATTTACAGTAAAAATATAATAAAATATGATGTTTATTGTTTCGTCATTGCATAGCAGATAATTGAGCTATTATGTAGAGTTTACTCGCTATGCAAGTAGTTAAATCTTTAGCTTTTTGAAAAAACTTGTAAATTTTTATGGTTACTTCAGGATCACTCATTCAGATATTTTCGGTAAATATTTGATTTCTCTTGATTGTTTTCATAGATACTAAAAAATATTGCTGTTACTAGTTATTGTAAACAGCTTTATTTGATGCTGCACATTTCGATTTTTTCAGTTACGGGCTCTTTTAGTTTCCGTTCTTTCCAGTTATACTGGCTGAAGAGATATGAGTGGCTTGTACAATGTAAAATTTCCGGTATCTGATTATGCCAGTTTGCATTACTTTTAGACGACGTGAAACTGGAAAAATTAAAGGCAGAAACTTTGAAATTATATAAAAAAGAGTTGATGAAATTTTCACCCATCACGAGAACACCATGTGTCACAAAGTTAATATGGCAGCCTCTCACAATTCCCTGATAATGATGATGATGGAGGGAAAGTCAATAAATATTTTTGGCCACATGAAATCCCAGGAAAGCAAGGTTATAGAACAGAATCGTAAAAAAGCTTGTACCCTACGCAAATGCCGCTGCTTTCGGTCGTTATGTGAAGGCCGTCAACAGCTGCGCTGTCTGTGGTTAGAGGTAACGCCTGAAATTTGGTATTCGCGTGATGTGTAGATCTCGGAATGTTGAATTCCCTAACGATTTCCGAAATGGAATATCCCATGCATCGAGCCCTAGCTACCATTCCGCGTTTGAAATCGTTGCGCATGAATAACCTGAGTACAGGTGACGGCTCCACCAATGTACTGCCCCTTTATATCTTTTGTATGCGATACTGCCGCCAGCTGTATTTGTGCATATCGCTATTCCTCAGTGTATTACAGATGACTTATGCTACACGGGGCACTTTGGGTGTTTCATAATTCTATTCTGGCTACCAACAGATAGCTTAACCATCGCTAACTCTCACCAAGCAAAATTCTGTAATGAGTCTATGATTGTGCACTACTGTTGTAATACACGTGACACACAACTATTTCATAAATTTAGACAACATAGTCTATGGAGAGCAGCCACCTGATGCCATATTTAAGTTGAAATGAACAGTTGTCTATTTAATAAAGACTGGAAGTGAGTACATTTTGTGGAGGTTGTCCTGTTCTGTTAAGGTTTTCGTTGTGAGGAAAGATAGACGTAAAGGGAATATCTCACCGATGGGGACTGCACTGTAAAAAATACACATAGCTCCAAATCCAATTCTGAAGATCGAATATCTGTGGTATCGGAGACATAAATGGCCCTTCCTTAACAATAACAAAGTACCTCTGTATTTTATTTAGCACAGAGAGGAAGAGCATGGAGTAAGAAGTGATTTGTGTAGGTGAGTCGAAAAACAGAGTTTGACAAAATAGTGTGAAATACGCACATGTCATGTCCATGCTGTTTACAAACTGCCTCCAATTTCGAAAGAGAAATAACTGCATGAATTCGTCAGTCATACAGTATAAGGCATTAAGCCTGAACATCATCACATGTGTATGATAACTAGGTGTAATTACGGGATGGCTCAGTGCAAAACTTTCTTAAAAATCTTCAGCACGACTCCCTTACGCCTACATCTACTGCTATATCTACTCCGCAAGCCATCTTACGGCGTGTGGCGGAGGGTGCTTTATGTACCACTGTCAATTCCTCCTTTTGCTGTTCCCGTCACCATTGGTTCACCGGAAGAACCATTGCTGGTAGGCCATCGGGTGTTACCGAATTCATCTAAGTTTACATTAGTGGTCTTTTGGTGAGCTATACTTAGGAGGAAGCAATATTTTTGTTGACTCTTCTAGGAGCATCCACTGTGGGAACTGTAACGGTAAACCACACCGTGAGGCAGGAAAACTCTCTTGCAACGTCTGCTGCTAGAGTTTGCTAAGCATCTCTTTGACGCTTCTGCGCTCAGAAAATGAACCTGTAACAAAACGCACTTCTCTTCTTGGTATCCAATATTCAGGTATTGGTCGAACGAGGGTTTTATAAGCCACCTACTTCGTGGGTGAACTACGCTTCCTGAGGATTCTTCCAATTAATTTCAATCTGGTATCTGCCTTACCTGCAATTCGTTGTATTTTGTCGATCCACTTTAAATTGCCCCGTATATGTTTATTGATGTGATTACTTCTTGTGACTATTCTGCCATCGTGTAATCATACGATGTTGGATCTTTCTATAAAAAAAATCAGTTTATGCGCAACACGTTACATTTGTGTATGTTGAGGATCAGCTGACAATCCCTACACCGGCCGTCGATCCTTTACAAAATATGGTTCAAATGGCTCTGAGCACTATAGGACTTAACTTCTGAGGTCATCAGTCCCCTAGAACTTAGAACTACTTAAACCTAACTAACCTAAGGACATCACACACATACATGCCCGAGGCAGGATTGGAACCTGCGACCGTAGCGGTCGCGCGGTTCCAGACTGCAGCGCCCAGAACCGCTCGGCCACTCCGGCCGGCGATCCTTTACAGGTCTTCCAACATTTCACTACAGTTTTGTAGCTTTGGGACCTATCTGTATGCAGCAGCATCATTCGCGAAGGGCCTCGTGGAACTTCCCGCGTTATCCACCAGGTCATTTGTATATGTTGTGGAAAATGATGATCCAGTAACACTCCCTCGGAGTATGCCCGAAGCCACTTTTAAATCTGAGGGTTTCTTTCATTTGAGAACGACGTATTGTGTTCTGTTTGCTAGAACCCCTTCATTCCAGTCACGGAAAAGCTTGTCTGTTACTCCATGCGCTCGTGTTTTTTTCGTTAGGCGGCGGTGCGGAACTCTGTCTAGTGCTTTACAGAAGTCAAGGAAAACGGCATCAGCCTGGGCCAAAGCGTCTACTGAGTGTCATGGACGAACAGAACGACCTTAGTTTCACATGATCCTTCTTTTCGGAACACATTTTCGTTCCTGCAGAGGACATTTTCTGTCTACAGAATATATAAGCGAGCATAAAATGTATTTTCAGGGCTGTACAACAGGTAGCTGCCCGTGGTGTTTTTGCTTGGTATCAGTCAGGTGTACTATGGTTGAATTCCAGATACTGCTTAGTGCACCAGGTTGAGTGAGATGCAGGGTGCCTATTATTAAAGTTCCAGTTTCGAAACCCTGTAGGAGGAGAACCACTGCTTACAAAGCAGTCAAATTTGAGCAGCATATTATTGACGTAGGAGGAAACGTCGCGGGAAAAAATAAACGGAAAGTTTACGAACAGATGGCGCTCTAAGCGTTTAACGTAAATGGTGTCGGCTACAAATGACAGATGAATCGCGATACGACGGTTATGGTTTGAGTTGCACATTACAGTATCTCTATTACACACCGGACGGAAAAAATCGGTTTTTTAATTGTCCTGAGAGGAAAAACCGCATAAAAAGAAAAATGACATTGGCTCTTAACTGTACCGTGGCTCCAAAAACCGCATAACAAGCAAAATGACATTGATTTCTAATTGACGTGATCCATAGTCAGTATGCTGTGCACGTTTTCTGCCAGAAGTTGTAATCTAGAAACAGCATGTTCCACGTCAGGTTGGAGAGGATCACGTTCAGAATGTGTTGCGCAATGTATGCCTTCAGTTCATCTGTGTCCATGATTGGATCTCTGAACATACCAACTTGCATATCAGGGGCTTATTTCAATAGTGGTACAAGTCCATTTTTGTTCACTCTGACATACAGGGTCCTAAATTTAAATGAGCGCTGAAAAATCTGCAGTTAAGATACCAGAAATATTCAAGCATATGGCTTCTTGCTAGAGATGAACCTCTCTTTCTGTTTGTTTCGACCATTAATTTCAGAAGCATCATCGACAAAAAAGTGGAGGTAATGGACTTGTACAACTATTGAAATAAGCCCTTCATATAACCCCACAGCCAAAAATCACAGGGATTAAGATCAGATGATCTGATCTGCCAAGCTGTAGGAAAATGACGGCTGATAATTCTAGCATTTCCGAAATGTCTCTGCAGCAGTCGCTTCACTGGCTGTGCGGAGGAGCGCCATCCTGCATAAAAATAATCCCACCCACACATCCGGCCTGTTGAAGGTTTCGAATGACTTTGTTGTACTAAAAACTGCCATAGCGTTTACCAGAAGTGGTACAGGTAAGATGACCCGCAGGACTCATCTCTTTGAAAAAATCTGGCCCTACGATAAGCGATGCCATCAATCCACACTATTCCGTTTGCAGAATGGAGTGGTACCGGCTGATGAGCGTGCGGTTTTCCATTGTCTAGGTTCTGCAGTTTTGCGTCTTCATATGTCTCTGGAGACGGAAAGCTTCGTTGTCAACAGTATGTTCCTTCGCCGTTCATTGTCTACTTCCATGCGAACAAGAAATTCCGGAGCGGACATTGTCTAGGTTCTGCAGTTTTGCGTATTCATATGTCTCTGGAGACGGAAAGCTTCGTTGTCAACAGTATGTTCCTTGGCCGTTCATTGTCTACTTCCATGCGAACAAGAAATTCCGGAGCGGACATTTGTCTTGCTGGCAGATCAGCCGGAAGTAACTCTTGAACGTGGGTGATTTTGTATCGTTAGCAATGCAGGATATTTCCTAGGATTTTATGCACCGTGCTCGCAGGGTTCTCCTTACATTCGGACGATTCCCACTGCATTGGATGTTTGCACAGCGACCTGTCCACATCTTCGACAGACGTCAGATAAACTGCTTTCCTCCCTTTGTGATATTCCACTTCGAAAAATCATGTATTCATTTTCTCCAGACATCGAAACAGTGCCTTTTCTTCGTACACTGAGTGTTCGGAATTGCTGCAGGGCGGCTGACGCACAGTTACCTTTCTTGTCAAAGAGATTTGCCAATAGCTCGCGAACCTCCACGGATACAGTCATGTTGGCCGTCGCGGACGTAAACTGAGGAACAGCCATGTGCCGCGCGTCTGTCAGTGAGCCTATTCTGATACTTAACAGTGCTATCTCTTCGTCAAATTTTCGTTTTCTATTGTTCAGTGATGTTTCCCCCAGCGTCAATAATATGCTGTTCAGATTTGACGTTATTGTGATCAGTGGTTCTCTTTCTAAAGCGTTTTGAAACTGGATCTTTAATTATGGCCACCCTGTATGTGACAAGCTTAGTTATAGCGGATTAGACCCACAGAAAAATTCCTTCATAAAAAATGAAGCGCCAAAGATGCTGGTATAGGCAGGCGCATTCAAATACAGAGATATGTAAACTGGCAGAATACGACGCTGCGGTCAGTAACACCTATGTAAGACGACAAGTGTCTGGCGCAGTTGTTAGATCGGTTACTGCTGCTACAGTGGCAGGTTATAAAGATTTAAGTGAGTTTTGAACGTGGTGTTGAAGTCGGTGCACGAGCGATGGGACACGAAATGTCCTAGGTAGCGATAAAGTGGGGATTTTCCCGTACGACCATATCACGAGTGTACTATGAATATCAGGAAACCTGTAAAACATTAAATCTCTGACGTCGCTGCGGCCAGAAAAACATCCTGCAAGGACGGGACCACGACGACAGAAGAGAATTGTTCAGCGTGACAGAAGTGCAATCCTTCCGCAAATTGCTGCAGATTTCAGTGCTGGGCCATCAACAAGTGTCAGCGTGCGAACCATTCAACGAAACATCATTGATGTGGGCTTTCGAAGCCGAAGGCCCACTCATGTACCTTTGATGACTGCACGACACAAAGCTTTGCGCCTCGCCTGGGCCCGTCAACTCCGATATTGGACTGTTGATGACTGGAAACAAGTTGCCTGGTCGGACGAGTCTCGTTCCAGATTGTATCGAGTGGCTGGACGTGTATGGATATGGAGACAATCGCATGAATCCAGGTGACTGTTCAAGCTGGTGGAGGCTCTATAATGGTGTAGTGCGTGTGCAGTGGGAGTGATATGGAACCGCTGATAAGTCTAGATACGACTCTGATAGGTGACACGTACGTAAGCATCCTGTGTGATCACCAGCATCCATTCATGTCCATTGTGCATTTCGACGGACAGTGGCAATTCCATTAGGACAATGCGACATCCGACACATCCAGAATTGCTACAGAGTGGCTCCAGGAAAACTCTTCTGAGTTTAAACACTTCCGCATGAACATTATTGAGCATATCTGTGATGCCTTACAACGTGCTGTTGAGAAGAGATCTCCATCCGAACCCCTCTCCCACCCCTACTCTTCCCGATTTATAGTCAGGCCTGCAGGATTCATGGTGACAATTCCCTCCAGCACTATTTCAGATGTTTGTCGAGTCCATGCCACGTCGTGTTGCAGCACTTCTGCATGCTCGCGGGGCCCCTTCACGATATTAGGAAGGTGTACCAGTTCCTTTGGCTCTTTAATGTGTATATGTAAAAGAGTCGGAATCGTGGTTGCAGTAATGTGATGAAATGCGTCGTGAGCAAAACGACCTAGGGATGGGAAAAACCGACCGGTTAAAACTGATAGCTGTATGTTAGTTATGAATAACCGGAATTTTTCGATATTTGTTCGGTGTCGGTTGTAACAGGTGTTTTTTTTTATTTTATCCAATAACCAAGTAAAACAACTGTAATGTCAGTTAGTCATAGCAGCAGTTCTAAAATTTTTCGTTTTGAAATAAGCCTGTTTTTTTTTTTTTAAAAAAAAGGGAGTAATTTTTTCTTAAAATTTGCATTGGTTTGAAATATCGCGTTATACAGAGAATGGGAAAAGCGATCAGTGCATTTTAATACAGTGCCGACAGAAACGAGCAACAGAGACGTGGCATAAGAATTGGTTGCCGTGTGTCGTGGCTTAAGATACGCGTGTGCGTGTTGTGCGCATGACTTGCCGCCACCTGTTCCATAAACTAGTCCCTGGCTGTCGTCGCTGGATATCTGTTGTATTGCAAAATGACACCATCTCTAGTCTGGAAATATGGTTAGGAAATGTCGTAGCAATGAAGTACAAAGCTGCATTTTCTTTGAAAGGTTGAAGATTTGTACACCATTTCTGTGGAATAATAAAACAGGAAGGATATTATGGTAACAGTAATACATTGAATTTAATTGATGAAAGGAGAAAATATAAAAATGCGGTAAGTGAAACAGGCAAAAAGGAATACAAACGTCTCAAAAACGAGATCGACAGGAAGTGCAAAATGGCTAAACAGGGATGGCTAGAGGACAAATGTAAGGATGTAGAGGCCTATCTCACTAGGGGTAAGATAGATACCGCCTACAGGAAAATTAAAGAGACCTTTGGAGATAAGAGAACGACTTGTATGAATATCAAGAGCTCAGATGGAAACCCAGTTCTAAGCAAAGAAGGGAAAGCAGAAAGGTGGAAGAAGTATATAGAGGGTCTATACAAGGGCGATGTACTTGAGGACAATATTATGGAAATGGAAGAGGATGTAGATGAAGATGAAATGGGAGATACGATACTGCGTGAAGAGTTTGACAGAGCACTGAAAGACCTGAGTCGAAACAAGGCCCCCGGAGTAGACAATATTCCATTGGAACTACTGACGGCCGTGGGAGAGCCAGTCCTGACAAAACTCTACCATCTGGTGAGCAAGATGTATGAAACAGGCGAAATACCCTCAGACTTCAAGAAGAATATAATAATTCCAATCCCAAAGAAAGCAGGTGTTGACAGATGTGAAAATTACCGAACAATCAGTTTAATAAGCCACAGCTGCAAAATACTAACACGAATTCTTTACAGACGAATGGAAAAACTAGTAGAAGCCAACCTCGGGGAAGATCAGTTTGGATTCCGTAGAAACACTGGAACACGTGAGGCAATACTGACCTTACGACTTATCTTAGAAGAAAGATTAAGGAAAGGCAAACCTACGTTTCTAGCATCTGTAGACTTAGAGAAAGCTTTTGACAATGTTGACTGGAATACTCTCTTTCAAATTCTGAAGGTGGCAGGGGTAAAATACAGGGAGCGAAAGGCTATTTACAATTTGTACAGAAACCAGATGGCAGTTATAAGAGTCGAGGGACATGAAAGGGAAGCAGTGGTTGGGAAGGGAGTAAGACAGGGTTGTAGCCTCTCCCCGATGTTGTTCAATCTGTATATTGAGCAAGCAGTAAAGGAAACAAAAGAAAAATTCGGGGTAGGTATTAAAATTCATGGAGAAGAAATAAAAACTTTGAGGTTCGCCGATGACATTGTAATTCTGTCAGAGACAGCAAAGGACTTGGAAGAGCAGTTGAATGGAATGGACAGTGTCTTGAAAGGAGGATATAAGATGAACATCAACAAAAGCAAAACAAGGATAATGGAATGTAGTCTAATTAAGTCGGGTGATGCTGAGGGAATTAGATTAGGAAATGAGGCACTTAAAGTAGTAAAGGAGTTTTGCTATTTGGGGAGCAAAATAACTGATGATGGTCGAAGTAGAGAGGATATAAAATGTAGGCTGGCAATGGCAAGGAAGGCGTTTCTGAAGAAGAGAAATTTGTTAACATCCAGTATTGATTTAAGTGTCAGGAAGTCATTTCTGAAAGTATTTGTATGGAGTGTAGCCATGTACGGAAGTGAAACATGGACGATAAATAGTTTGGACAAGAAGAGAATAGAAGCTTTCGAAATGTGGTGCTACAGAAGAATGCTGAAGATTAGATGGGTAGATCACATAACTAATGAGGAAGTATTGAATAGGATTGGGGAGAAGAGAAGTTTGTGGCACAACTTGACCAGAAGAAGGGATCGGTTGGTAGGACATGTTCTGAGGCATCAAGGGATCACCAATTTAGTGTTGGAGGGCAGCGTGGAGGGTAAAAATCGTAGAGGGAGACCAAGAGATGAATACACTAAGCAGATTCAGAAGGATGTAGGTTGCAACAGGTACTGGGAGATGAAAAAGCTTGCACAGGATAGAGTAGCATGGAGAGCTGCATCAAACCAGTCTCAGGACTGAAGACCACAACAACAACAACAATACATTGGAAACAAGAACAGTTCATTCGTAGTATACAATAAGAATAGAAAGTAGCTGATCTGCTATCTGTGTCTACGTAATATGCCGTTGTCTGTCTGTAGCCGTTGAAAAGGACAAATTAACACCGATTACAGATTTCTTCAACCTCAGTTTTAATCTTTTAGCACTGACTATTTGCAACTCGCAAATAGTGCTATTATCTTCGATTAAAATATTACTTGTGAGGAAAGTTTCAAAAATTTAGAATTAGTGTGAGAATACTGGTGATTTTCTTACAATCACGTATCACTTTTCGACAAGCGGCGAGCGGTGGACGGACTAAGTTTTCTTTTATTTAACATTTTGATTATATATATCTTGAAAATGAGAGAGTCGAAATATTTCAATGTGTGTTCGGTTTCAACGTTTATTACAGGAGTAAAAAATTAGGAATGTTAGGAATAAAAAACTGAATATCGGTTACTTCAGAAACCGTTCATTTTGTACAGTTTTAGCAGTCAGGTTGAAAGGGCGTGGAAGAAAAACGGTATAACCAAAAATCGGTTGTTCCAGCAATGCCCTGTCATACCTAAAGCGACTCAGTGGCGGCCCAGGGATGGTCCGCCAACGGCGAAGAGCCGGCTTCGATCGCCGGTCCTGTCGGGGCCAGACTACGTTTCCATGTCACTGCATTAGGCACGAACTCTGGGTTCGACGGCCTGTCTGGCGCGCAACGCGAGCGATGGAGGCCCTGTCCGCCAACGGATGAGTCCGAGTGGTCGATTACTGGCTAGTTTCGGAGGGGAGGGAGAAAGGACTCTCGCGCTCAGAATCCCGCCGGCTATTACTGCTGACCATTGGAATTACAGCACCGCGACAGATACCAAATAATGAAATTTTACTTATTGTGCCCATACAATATAGTAGTAAGAAAACATGATTAAATTTTTAGGTAATCTGGGTGTGTACAGAGTGAGAGAAGTAGTACACAGCTGTGGCAGCAACGACAGCTCTAACCCTTGAATGACTAACAAGGAACCTCTCGAGTGCGTGGTCGAAAGTACAGTCTTCAGTACAGCTTATTTGAAAGTGTTGTGTTAACGGTTATGACAGGAAAAATAAATATTAGCTGCTGCTCACTCACCATGTGCATCACGAGGGCTGCAGACGGTGGGTGTCTGGGAGGTGCAGAGATCAACCTTCTATGGGATGTTTGTATTACACTTTATAAAATGGACATCGTCGACGTTCGAGAAATGTTCAAACAAACCATTAACTTACACCATGAATACCGCATGAAAAACGACGCGCCACAGTGATCACAAAGGTCCACACCGTCAAGATCGAAGGCGAACGGCTTGGTAGTTACAGGACGTTCAGCTAGGTGTTCACTCTTAAAAAACGCATGTAGAATCATATTGGTGTAAAGGGGGTGATGAGAACCGATGGAATGTGATGGCATGCAACCGAATGTGAAACAATCTGTCGTGGGCTTAATCATGAAACTGGCTGTCCTTGAAGGCGTAGTTGCCGGTGGAGGCGATGAAAAAATCAAACAAACGTCCAGAGGCTGAATTTATCCAATGGTTCCAGATCGTTTGTCCTGCAACGTCCACGCTTTACAGGAGGGTAGTTCGCTCTAAAGGAGTATGATTTTTGTACACAGACCAGAAATCAAGCAAAAGCAAGCTATTTTCACTAGCGATTGGCTGAAAGTCGTACTCATACCGTAGTTGTAGTTGTCTTAAGGCCATTTTATTCAATCTTGCCTGCTGTGAAGTAAATATTCACTATTGATTGCCAGTGTCAGATCAGGCACACAAGGAAGATTCGTAGGGGGCAGAGCACATCCAACTTCTCACAGCTCAGTAAATTACTTACCAGGCAATTTACCATCCAGATTAACAGTCGGCATAATTGTAAACGAATGCGTTAAGGCATTGATGGTAGTTCATCATGATACAACTCTCTTGGTAACTCTAATTTCCTGGGTTCCTTTCATGCGCATTTCCTCTTCAAATTCCATTTGGTCGGAGCTAAAAAAAATATTCCTTACTTAACGATGAGATAAATTTGTTAATCTAGTCTATAAATTTTCCGGCTGATTCCGCAGTTTGCTCTGCAAGTTGATGTTTTGTTTGAGATTTCGTTATCTTACGTCTTCCAATTCTGTAGCGCTGTTTGAAGTTATGCAACTATCCACTGCTTCCCTTGAAATCACTGTAGTCTGTGTCACGCACAATTTGATGTGCATAACGTAATAGGTCACTGTCACGCATATCCTGCAAATTGTATCGAGCATCCTTGAAACGCACAAACGCCAATTTCTGTAATAAGTACGCCCGCATCTCGTGGTC
Organism: Schistocerca americana; assembly: GCF_021461395.2. Taxonomy (NCBI): domain Eukaryota; kingdom Metazoa; phylum Arthropoda; class Insecta; order Orthoptera; family Acrididae; genus Schistocerca; species Schistocerca americana. Next base: position 348,171,557 of record NC_060119.1, read on the forward strand.
GTGCGGTAGCGTTCTCGCTTCCCACGCCCGGGTTCCCGGGTTCGATTCCCGGCGGGGTCAGGGATTTTCTCTGCCTCGTGATGGCTGGGTGTTGTGTGCTGTCCTTAGGTTAGTTAGGTTTAAGTAGTTCTAAGTTCTAGGGGACTTATGACCACAGCAGTTGAGTCCCATAGTGCTCAGAGCCATTTGAACCATTTGAGCCTGTAATAAGTACGCCTTGTCCTCCCTTGAATATCCGTAGGTTTTCTTATGCACTACGCGTCATATTGCTGCGGACTTATTCGAAATATGTTCATAATTGTTTTTTACTATGGAGCGGATGAGTTTCCATGCACGTAAATATGTTTAGAACCGCCTCCTTGGACAACGATCGTGCTTTACTGCCTTTCACTGGAGACGGGATTTGTGGTTACGTGTCCGACAAGGATGATGAACTACATGGCTCGACAACTGCTTCAGTATCACTTTCATTTATGAAGCACCTATCGTCGTGATTGTACTCGTTATGTACACACATCAAAAAAAGTTCTGCATCACCTCGGTTCCGAGAGTTCCGGAACCTGTACAGAAAGTTGTAATAGAGATCAACATAAACATCATTTCCGCCCGTTTTATTGTTCATGAAAACCACACATTGCATGTTGTACCACAAAACAGCGAGACCTTCAGAGGTCGTAGTCCAGATTCCTGTACACACCAGTACCTCTAATACCCAGTAGCACGTCCTCTTGCATTGATACATGCCTGCATTCGTCGTGGCGTACTATCGATAAGTTCATCAAGGTGGGTCACGTCGTCCATAAACAGCCCTTTTCAATCTATCCCAGGCATGTTCAATAGGTTTCATGTCTGGAGAACATGCTAGCCACTCTAGTCGAGCGATGTCGTTATCCTGAAAGAAGTCATTCACAAGATGTGCACGATGGGGGCGCGAATTTTCGTCCTTGAAGACGAATGTCTCGCCAATATGCTGCCGATATGGTTGCACTATCGATCGGAGGATGGCATTCACGTATCGTACAGCCGTTACGGCGCCTTCCATGACCACCATAGGCGTATGTTGCCCCACATAATGCCACCCCAAAACAGCAGGGAACCTCCACCTTGCTGCACTCGCTGAACAGTGTGTCTAAGGCGTTCAGCCTGACCCGATTGCCTCCAAACACGTCTCCGAAGATTGCCTGGTTGAAGGCATATCCGACACTCATCGGTGAAGAGAACGTGATGCCAATCCTGACCGGTCCATTCGGCATGTTGTTGGGACCATCAGTACCGCGCTGCATGGTGTCGTGGTTGCAAAGATGGACCTCGCCATGGGCGTCGGGAGTGAAGTTGCGCATCATGCAGCCTATTGCGCACAGTTTGAGTCGTAACACAACGTCCTGTGGCTGCACGAAAAGCATTATTTAACATGGTGGCGTTGCTGTCAGGTTTCCTCCGAGTCATGATCCATAGGTAGCGGTCATCCACTGCAGTAGTAGCCCTTGGGCGGCCTGAGTGAGGCATGTCATCGACAGTTCTTGTCTCTCTGACATCTCCTCCCTGTACGAACAACATCGCTTTGGTTCCCTCTGAGTTCCTGGACACTTCCCTTATTGAGAGCCCTTCCTGACACAAAGTAACAATGCGGACGCGATCGAACCGCGGTATTGACCGACAACACGAGCCGTGTACCTCCTTCCCTGGTGGAATGACTGGTACTGATCGGCTGTCGGACCCCCTCCGTCTAATAGACGCTGCTCAGGCATGGTTCTTTACATCTTTGGGCGGGTTTAGTGACATCTCTGAACAGTCAAAGGGACTGTGTCTGTCATACAATATCCACAGTCAACATCTATTTTTAGGAGTTCTGGGAACCGGGGTGACGGAAAACTTTTTTGGGTGTGTGTGCATTATCCACACTGTCGAACGTGTACGACACCACACATTATACTGACTCATCTTGTAGAAACGCTAATATTTCATCTGCCACTTCTTTCTCACTTTGCGAAATCCCTTGGGTTCCATTCTAAAAAATGTCGACTTTGGCAAGTGTTATTGTAGATATAATGCGTTATTTGCTTTGTTCATCGTTGCCATTGCTCTGCTTTGTGTCAACGCCACTAACATTGTAGCCCTGTTGTGAGCTGGTCATCGACTAAGCAGTTCAACGATGCTCCGTAGCCTCATGCTGTGGTTACCATGGATACCTTTTGCCATTAGCAGTTAATATTGTCGTTGCACGGTAGACAATATGTGGGGCGTGGAAAGTCGCAACCGTCATTGCTCTTCAATGCTGCTTCAACTCTGTGCCAATGCTAATGGCTAGTGAGTGCTGGCGTTCTAGTCTGCAGCTACCAATGATCACGTGTTTTCAAGGGTGAGAGATCAGGAGAACGTGATGGCCAAGGCAATAGGCGGACACTTATGTATAGAGATGGTCACGACAGCACGAGAAAATGTGGTCCTGCTTCATCTTGTTGAAAGCTAACGTCACGGATACCTCGAAGACAGGGTACAGCCACCGGCCTTCACACGTCAAAAATGTAACGTCTGCTCTCCAAATTACCTGCTATGCGGATCTTAGGTTATCGTATTGTGTACCCAGCAGCACCCCAAACCATCTCGACAGGTGTTGAGCCAGTGTAACGATGACGAAAGTAATCTGGAAAAATTCGTTCTCGTAGGGGCCTCCACACGCAGATGCATTTCTTGTGATGCCGTACGCAGAACTGGAACTCATCTGAAAAAAACTATGTAGTGCCTACCGCTCCTATGTCCAGCAGCTTCGCTGGCCATACGATTGCCGACTCGCCTCTCTCTACTGTTGCGCCAGAAGAAGCTCTAGACGTCGTCACACTGTAGTGTGGATAATTGTGCTGCTGAAAGGAAGCTCTTTCCGTGACTCAAGGCACATGACATGGCTGTATGATCCTGCGCGGACGAGTGAATAATATTGTATGTCCGTCCTGTGGGGTGTTAGACCCACGACCCCGCTGAGATCCTGCAAGGCGCTGAGTATGGGCCTCCTGAACTCCTCGATTCCATATTCACATGACCGAGACGACCAGCAATATAGTCGAACGATAAACCACAGTCTCGATACGCAACGATCATACTGCTGTCGATTTTTGAGGTGCACTGGTAGACAATTGTCATTCTTACACGAGGCATAACGCGATCTTCTTGGAATGTAATCTTTCCTTATATGCAGAATGTAGATGACGATGCTCCTACTTATTTTGTGCGGTTGCACTGAAATACTAATTATTTACATGTCCAAGCATGTAGTGCATTTAATTCCATTTTGACGTTTGTTGCATTCTGTCTTCAGAATGTTACAGTTTTAACGGCTCAGCTCTGACAGTAACAAGAGAAGCGTAACCGTTCTCCACTGCTTGTCTCGCTATTGCTTTCACATAGGCTGTCACGTACTTAACTTACAGCATGGTGGATGGGGTGGGAATACCGTGTGGTTTTAAAGGCAATGTCTAAGAGGAAGTGAATCACTGCCGGCTTCCTCTGACACGTAAATGGAGGTATCAACTGTGTATGTGCACTTTATGAGTGGCTGTGGCGAGTGGGGTTTATGTTACGAATGAGTGCTGAATGAAAAGAAGCGCCGCGGCGAATTCGTGCAGGCACATAGTTTGGTTCTTTTCAACAGCGCTGAGACTAATGCCCCAGTTCGAATCAACGGTCAGATTACCGTCGTCTCTGCCACCTGCCCTCCGCCAAAGCAGACTGCAGAGATTTAACGTATGGTCGTGGTGCCCAGCCTATATTGTACCTCAGTCAATCCACCCGTTGCCGAGCAATTCCGTTAATGAAAAGTTTTCCCATCAACAACATTGGGACTAATAGAAAAATATAAGTTAATGCGGATAAGTAGGAAAAACAAATACGTAAAGCTCGGATACAGCATTAGTAGTGTAACCTGCTGCTTGAGACGGTCACGTCGTTTAAATATCTAGGCGTAACTTTGCAAAGAGATATGAAATGGAACGAACATGCGAGGAAGGTGAATGGTCGACTTCGGAACATTGTGAGAATTTTGGGAAAATGTGGTTCATCTGTAAAGGAGACCGCATATAGGACGCTAGTCCGATCTGTTTTTCAGCAGTGCTAGAGTGTTTGTGATTCGTACGAGGTCGGATTAAAGGAAGACATCGAAGCAATTCAAAGTCGGGCTGCTAGATTTGTAACCGGTAGGTTAGAAGAACATGCAAGTGTTACGGAAATGCTTCGGGAACTCAAATGGGAATCCCTGTAGGAAAGGCGATCTTCTTTTAAAGGAATATTATTGAGAAAATTTAGAGAACCAGCATCTGAAGCTTACTGCAGAGCGATTCTACTGCCGCCAACGTACAGTTCGCGTAAGTATCGCGAAGATAAGGTACGAGTAATTAGGGCTCATACGGAGCTATAGACAGCCGTTTTCCCATCGCTCTATTTGCGAGTGGAACAGGAAAGGAAGTGATTAGTAATGGTACATGATACCCTGCGCCACATATCGTACGGTGGCGTGCGGAGTATGTATGTAGATGTACTTCCAGGTAGATCTTTAGGATGTGTCGATTAGTTGCATTTCCTCATAACATTCTCAAGTATTGTTAAGGGAGGTGAAACACAAATTTTGGGAGGCAAATCCAGAAGCAGTAGTCATGGTCGATTAAAACCTGGTAGGTAATAAAGGTACGTTATGTGATCCAGACACCGATAGGAAGGTTCCTACTTTTCCATCTTCTGTAATGAGTTCTTTCAGGAGGTTTGCGCGCAGCACGCCTTTTATAACATTCTTCGCAATTGCAAGCATACAGTGGGAAGTATTTCCTGGCGAACGCGGCAGCGACAATAAGCGCTAGTGGCCTGGCGTGGTTTTATTTCCAGAAACCTCCTCTAACTGTTCAGCCGCCTTTAAACCACAAATTGGCCTGTCCAACCTGTAATAAATTGGTTAGTTTCTTGTTGTGAACTCAATCTTGTTGGAACTGCGCGGTTCGAACAACTCTTGTTCCATATTGCTATGCGCAGTCTTCCTTACTGAAGGTTCTTCTGGTGTAGACAGCTTATGAGTGGTAGAATGTTATTATAGTCCTTTGTCGTGTAACTTGTACCTAGGGCAAGAAGAGACCAAAGTTCGCTTCGCGGCAGCCGGATCACACTGTCACTTCCGCGGCTACATGTGTTTCCTCTAGAAAGATGCCGTTCGGAATAGTTTCTACTAAAGCGCATGTTTCCATCGGAAAGACACATGCTGTAACATGAATCGTCACTGGACGTATCTTCTTTTCATTGTCCGACGATGCTATGACATTTCTCCACACACGACATGGCCATACTTCAGTATTATTTGCGGCGTATGAGCGGCTGCTCAGCATTCTCACCGGGCCACGAAGAGATAGTCACAGTGCAGTGTTCGTTCATAATGGTGATGGAAGAAGCAAATGAGATTTCACTCACATTTATACTGCACTCTGAAATTGAAATAATGTGAGTATATTTTTGAGAACCGACGTATTAGTTAAGACGACGGCACCCAGCCATTTGACCGTGCTAAAAGCCCTGAGCTGCTAAGGAGGACTCCCTTCGTTTCTCGCCCTCCACTGTTTCTATGTCTTTTTTTTCTAAAGTATTACTCAGATACATTTGTTCAAGTATTCAACTTTGGACAGCTATCTCATATCAACGTATCTCTTAACTTAATACTATCAGAAAAATGAGCCCAAATAACAGTGACGATGGAGTGAGCACGGCTTTACTGTTACGATGAGGAACGCGGTCAAAACTCGGTAGCACTATCGTTCTATAGGGCCCACCTAATGGCACTGAACTGTCTGCCTGTTGCGTCACTGGAGTTAAGTAATGCAGGGACACGTGATCAGCGCACAATACTTCTGGCCGGTAAATGTCACTAAAGAAACTGTAGCGCTAAGTGCTCTACATGAAACTCCTGTATTTTCTTCGCCAAGACGGGTGGACCGTATTCCAGTCTTCCTGCTATTCCAAGACTGTACCAGACACGCTAACCCTCAGCCAAGGAGGGAAATGGGTGGAGGAGGGGGTGGAGGTGGTGGTGGAGGGGGGGGGCTCTGTATGATTAAATGGCCAACAACAGAAGAATCCTAGCGATAGACGTATCTTCTGTGAAAAGTCTTCGTTATAATTAGTCATTTGCGGTTATATCCATTGGAAATGCTGGACGATCTCTTCGTAACACGTACGCTTTTTCGAGTGATTCTCCCTTTGGCGGGAAATTATCGGTAGCCCTTGTATACGTGGAATATTTCGCCAATATTGATTTTTTGTAAGGAGAGGGTGTACGGATACCGAAGTTAAAACACCGTAGAAAAGTAAATCTTTAGAAGTAAAAGTAGCTTCGTATGTATCCTAAGGGAATGTTATAGGGCCATTTTTGTTCACATTACGTGTTAATGGCGTTACAGATAGGCGGAAACTCCATGAAATTATTTGGGGATCATGCTGCTGTATATAGAGGAGAAGCAACGCTAGAAAACTGTAGCGACATGCACGAAGACCTGCAGTGGTCGACGCTTTGCATAGAGATTGTCAGTTGATCGTCACCATAAAAGAACCGTAATGGATCGCGCACATATACAGGCAGAAATCTTGCTAAACGCAACAAGCCTTTTTCAGATGGCGAGTTTATTAAGCAGTGTATGGTAGAGTGTGCACGTATATTGTGCGCTAACGCTAGAAGAAAATTTGGAAGCATTTCAATCTCAAGTACAATAGTGTGGCACATTTACTTAATTAGTGGCGAACATTGTTCTGCTGAAATGCGTCATGTGGAGCTGCCTCAGGGACGGAGGGCATTGCCTCGACCTCTAAGACGTACCTGATGTAGCGGTTGCTGTTTGTGTTGCCCTCAGTATGTAGGAGGCAGCTCGCATGTTATAGCCAATGGCACCCCAAACTACGACACTTAACGGTTGTCAGGTGCACCGCTCAACACTACAGTCCGCCCAATACCTGTTTCCACGTAGCGTCCAACACGTATGCTGCCATCACTGTAAGACAAGCAACTAAATTTTACCACTCAGCACGTCAGTACCAGTCTGACGCATTTGTGGTTTTGCGGACAATACCAGGCGCGCCACGACTCCATTTCTCAGCAGATAGTATCTAACCAACGGCGCAGACGTGTTCACTCGTTACAGTGTTCCAGCGTCAAGTCAACGCTGGGGACGATGCTGTTCTGTCGGTTACGGGCAGGCGGACAAGATGGCGGTCGTCCCGTGCTGTGGTCACATTGCGTGGTCCGATATCCGCTCGTCGCTGTGTACGACTTTCCTCTGTCCACCGGTTCCAAACACACGTCAGTGTCACAGCAGGATGCCTTGTTCGAATCGCAATGTCACGGTAAGACACCACCGGAGGACGAGTTATTCTGACCCGTTCGAACTTACTCAGATGTTGACGTTGTGCCCTTTGACGCTGACGAAGCATACCGGCACTTGCTTGGACGTCGACATTTCATTTGACGGTCATGCAACGCCTGAACGTCGCGTAACTGACCTGTCCGGGCACCCAAAAGCGTGCACTACTGGGCCTACGTGCATGCCATCTCTCTGCAATCTTCTAAACTTTCTCAGATTTTGGAGTTATTCGTACCAATCATTCCAGCTGCTGTAATTTTCGCAAACAGCGCTGAATCTCATATTTTATTGTTTCTGGAGTTACGAGTAAAGTCCACACCTCCGATACCGTAAATAATAGAACTCCCATGTACAAAACAGCCCCGATAACCTGATTACTTTACTAATGAGTTAATGCATTAAATATTTGTCGTGAAGAATGTAAGCCGGCCGCGGTGGCCAAGTGGTTCTAGGCGCTTCAGTCCGGAACCACGCGACTGTTACGGTCGGAGGTTCGAATCCTGCCTCGGGCATGGATGTGTGTGATGTCCTTAGGTTAGTTAGGTTTAAGTAGTTCTAAGTTCTAGGGGACTGATGACCTAGGAAGTTAAGTCCCATAGTGCTCAGAGCCATTTGAACCATTAGAAGAATGTAAGCGAGAAAAAGTTTTGAAAACGTTTGACATTATGTTAAAAAATTTCTTAGAAGTCGCGATTTGCTCTCATTATCAAAGTGTGGATAAGTATAGTCCGTTTAACTTGCTAGTGTTCCACAGATCTGTGTTTATGACGTCAAATCTCCCGAACTATGTGTCGTTCAGTGATATAATTTTGCAGGTAACATTTAGTGGTGTATGTGGATACTGTCTGCAAAGCATGGTGCGCGTAGAGTTGAAATGATAAAATAAAACGTCATGCGGGATGCTGAAATTTTGCTGCATGAACATCGAAAATGTAGTAAATGATAAACGTTTTTCCTTTCATCATTTTATGAGGGACGTCAGCGAGAAAAAGTTTCGTAAGATTTCGAAATTATGTGTTACTATGCTGTCAGTAGCTGAGTGCTCTCATTCTCAAATACATACTGGATGAATGTAGTGTGGGTATTTGCGTACGATGAGACATATATTCAGTTTCTAAATGTAATACTCGTGTTACTGTGTTAAACCTTTAACATAAGATTATACCTCTTGATGAGTAGATTACGTCAGCATTTTAAATATTTAAATTCTGTCAATAATTGTATGAAATACAGAAAATAAGTTTTTGTTGTCCTGAAAACTGTTAGATAGGCAGTCTGTAATTTACTGTGTGCCATGATTCCTTTAGCCATTTGGTAATGTAGATACAATTTTGGGGACTACTGAAGAACTGGATACAACCCGTCGGTTTGGACAAATGACGTCGGATTTTGCCAGAGATGATTTACTAAACAGATTTAACAGCAAGGAAGAGTGTTCATAAACAAAGGAATGCAGAAAGAGAAAACAGATGGTAGACGTATGTCACGTCCATTAATATTAATCTTCCTAGTACTTTTGTAAAAAAAATAAAGAAAAAAAGAGGGATAGAAGTAATGTTAGCATGGAATACCTCAGTTTATATGTATATATATGAGTTGTATCTCAAAGTCCAGTCGATCTGTATAGGTTAACTGCAGTATGGGATACACATTTAACGTACATCGATTTCTTCGTTTTCGTTAGCATTAGTATCCTGTTCTTGAGTTGACCTATATAGGTCAACTGAAATGCGCGATACAAATTTTACAGGTGTTGCTTCTTTCGCCTCCTCTATAGTAGCATTCTGTTCTTACGTAGATACTAGTACTAGCGAAAGTGGAAAGACCTACATACCTAATATCTGTATCCCATACTTCAGTTGACCTATATAGATCAACTGTAGTATACTTGTTCTAACGAAAACGAAGAAATCAACGTACCTAGGCTAGTATTGGCATTCTGTACCTTAGTTGAACTATGCGAAGGCGTAAAAAAAGGCACCCACAAAATTTGTATCCCACACTTCAGTTGAGTTATATAGGTAAACTGACGTATGGGGCACAAAATTCTTTTTGCCTATATGGGCGACGACAAAAAAACCGACAAGAGTAAAATTTGTGTCTCATTCGTCAGTTCAGCTATATAAGTCAACTGAAGAATAGGATACTAGTACTAGCGAATGGGAAAATAACGACATTTGTAACATTGTATCCTGTACTTCAGTTGACCTCTACAGGTCAACTGAAGAATTAAATACTAGTGCTGTCCTTCAGTTGACCTATATAGATAAATGATACCAATGTTACATATGTTGCTTTCTTCGTCTAGCTGGCGCTAGTATCCTATTTTTCAGTTGGCCTATATACGTCAACTGAAGTACGGTATAAAAATTTTACTTATGTTGGTCTTTTTGCCTTCAGTAGTTCTAGTATAGACTAGAAAAAATTGTAGTGATACTAGTACTAGGAAAGGGAAAAAGAGCAATAACTGTAAAATTTGTATTCCGTACTGCAGCTGATGAACACATTTAACGCAGAACAATATAATACCACAAAGAAATACATCAAAATAGACAAACTCAGTAGAACATGAAAATAAAAAACAAAACTTACCATACCCAAACTCCTCCGCAGAAAACCAAAGCTCACATTGAAAGACGTAAAGACGTCAAGAAAAATCACATACCCACACACACAAGAAACACAACATCACAATAAAACAAACATACGCACATACACAGAAACCTATAAACCCAGAAGTTCATATCAACGAAATGAACTAAAATAATAAAAAAATATGCAAAGAAGAAAATTACCGAAAATAAGAAAATAAAGAATGATGGATCACTCCCAAAAGATCCAAATCAATACTTTAACCATCCGGACCAAACCCTCCCTTTTCCTTAATTATCATTAACCTCCCCCCCCCCCCCCCCCCCCCGCCCCCAATCACGACCTGAAATTAAGTAACAAAGTTTGGAGGATACATTTGCCCAACACGTTTAAAGAAACATTTAAGCCAGCAATATGTATCGGGAACACTTCGCCTCCATGAATAATCTAAATAACTCTGTAGTGTCGAAATGAGTCGTTTCCCCCTCCCTAAAACAGATTTTATGGCTGACCAATAACCTTCTATATTATTGGAACAAGCGCCAGTTTGTGAAGATCTGTATTCGCTATTATAAATGACGACAAAATGCTGAAAACCCCTATTCCCCAAATCCCTATATGAAGAAAGATCATCGGAAATAACTGCAGAGCCCTCTGCAACATGATCTTCAATTAATTTCACCAACGCTTTTTTCGTTCGATTAGAAACTTCTTTAAAAACTAAATCATCAAATTCTGGACCTGAAATTACAGCTCCCCAAACCCATAATCCAACCGCAGGTTCCCCCCTGTTGCACTTTGCTTTGCCAAAATGAGACTTTCCGATTTAGACTATAACATCCCCCCCCCCCCCCCTCTCACGCACCACAGTGGCCCCCTATACTTTATATATTCCCCATAAACTTCCCTAGAAAACGAATACCATTCTAAAACGGTACGCTCACTCACGTGACATTCATGCACACGCAACCACACAGGATACATCAAACATCAACAACGTGTTTTATTATATCCCTCAAGTCTAGTTTCGATTTCTCAAGCCATGTTCCTCGTCTAATTGAGCGCCGTAGTCGATTCTTGCTATACCTCCATATGAGTAAATAGTGAGTACTTATCAGGCGCATATGTTCGCCTCACGCGCAACATCGAATTTAATGAGCAAGAAGGCCACACATTTGCAAACATCGAATGGTTGCCATCATTTCCACGCCCAAAGCCTGTTTTAAGTCTTCCATATACTTGGGAATAGATAAATCCATACCTACAAAAGAAAAGCAAAAAGTAAAAATTCTTTTGAATGAAAAACTATTCTTCCAAATTACTCAAACTCACTAAGAATGAAATTAAGTACTGAATGAACTGGAAAGAACCAATTATTCAAATGAATGCAAACGAAAAAAAAAAATCTTACGTAATGTATAGCAATGTCTTTGAAAAACACATTCATTTGTTTCAATTTACAATGATGGCGCTTATCCACAGCAGGTAATCGATTTATTATCTATGGATCGAAAATAAAGACATTAATACCTATAAGTAAACTATGACGTCATTGGTCAAAGCCGACGGGTTGTATCCCGTTCTTCAGTTGACCCCATTTTGCCCGATAAAGAACAGAAAATTAGTCTCTGATTTGGAGATCATTAGAATATACACCATAAAAGTATTGTACAGTGACTTGGAGACCACTTCATTCTCGTTCTAATCCCTGCCCTCATAGGAGGAAACGAGTTAGTCGACAATTCACATAAACTGAGTCACATCCAGATGCCTACGATAAACTCAATCATATGAAACATCTCTCCCCACAATATTAGTTGTTGATTCCAAATCTCAGTACTTATGGCACAAAAATAATAATTTTGTCTTGTTTTACGGCATTTTATTAAGAGCGGATCCCTCTTTCCCACTTTTCACGTAAGAGCTTCTCAGCTCGTTCTCTTCCTGTTCCTCCTCATTCAAATTATATTGATATAAATTGCGTTTGGCAATTTTCTTTCAGGTGCAAAGACAAATAAGTGTTATGGTTATATAAATTGTTCCTGCGCGAAACGTGATTGTATTAAATTCACTTCGCAACATAGAAAGCGTGTCTTCACGCTTTGTTGATAGTCATACAGTACGCTAATCTTACCGGAAATTGGAGCAATTTAAAGCTGAATGACATGTTATGAGTGGATTCGTGGCGTGAATACATATAGCCGTTTAAATTTTACGATTAATATTTCCCCGTCTATGACATTGTTACAAGTGTTTTCTTTTTTTTACAAAGATCATTGAGCGAATTTAGGAATTCTTCTGAGAAGTTTACGCTCTCGTCTTGGTTCATCGTTGCATTAATGGATGTAGCGTTCTTTCTTCCCCTGGTGTCGTATTCTGTATTCGTTTATTTGTTTGTTGAACTACGATATTTTTTGTTCCTTAAATTTTTCGCTCACACAACCATTCTTTGTTTACGGAGTTTATCTCCATACGTGAATACACGCTTCGACGCGTTAGTCCTTTGTCTTTAATACGTTATATAACTTATTAGTTAAGACGATTATACCTTTACTGCTGATCAATGCGGTATGTGCCGTTTCCAAATTATGTTCTAGGTCATTCTAGAATTTTCGAAAACATTCGAAAGCATTCTTTAACATTCGAGAATATCGTAAAAGCACACTAGAACTATATCAAATTTTTCCTTTCCCAAAAAAAGAAAAAGAATACTGAATATATCCTGCTGACCGTCACGATAAGTAATTAGACCTGCTAGTAACTGTTCACAAATTGACGCAGAAAGTAAAGACTGTAAGCAAGGCCTTTGTTCTATGGGTGCTAGAAATATCAGGCCACATAAGCAAGACTCACTAAAGCGCTCCATGAGGAAAAGACTTTTACATGAAAAGTGTGTCCGAGAAATTATCAGGTACTTAAGCCCGAAGTTGAATAGGATATAGAACACCTCACTTGTCGCCTGTTTTATCAAAATGGATAACATAAATTTCATAAAAAGAAAAAGAATACTGAATATATCCTGCTGACCGTCACGATAAGGTGCTACCTCTGTGGTGCACAGCGAGGACTATTTAAATGTATTGCGAGTAGAAAGTAGTGACTCTTTTTGAACGTGAACTGCTCTGGATGTTCCCAGAAGTCATCTGTTTATCGGACAGTCACCTGTGTGTGCATGGTTAAGGAGTACAATATCTGTTATGTGGTTTCCGATCCCTACATACGCAAAGAATAGCTAGGTTGCTGTTCTTCAGTGTATTATTTGTAACTAATCTGGGACAACAGAGAACGTACACTTCACAGAATGAATCATCAGAACACACAGCGTTGATGCAGAAATTTCCATTACGGAAGCGTGACTTGATAGTGATCCGCGCGTTCGTGCATTACCGGTCGCTGACAGTGATAAACTGCGGGCGCTGGTGGAACCTGACCCTCTGCACACCGTAGAGCGTAGACGAAGGCAGCAGTGGAATTAGGGCACTGTTGCACAACTGCTTGGTATTAGCAACAACTTCATGGACCCTAAATTATGAATAAGTGTGGCCACAACCAACTAGCAGGGCATGGACTCAACGGGAGTGGCTTTCGAATCCTGTTTTAAGTCTGAAGCTTCCCACAGAAACGTTCCGCTAACAAAGCCATGTCCGATTTTTTCCTCCGCCTGTGAACGACCCACCTAGTGCTACACGTGTGCTGAGTGTACACATTAGTTTTTGCTTTTGTATTTGTATCATAGCGGACATTGTTGCATGCGGAATGAATGCAGGCTTGGTACTAATTTTGAATGAAAGAACGCACCAACTTATACGTCGGCGAAAGATTTTTAGAGGGACCTAAATTGAGTATTAAACTGCAAACTAGATTGAGACCGTAACGCGCCATGGGATTTCGAAATTTTCCGTGACTAACGCTTACTTATTTTGTAGCTATGTTTCGGAAGATGAGAACTCTGATTACGAAGTAAGATATAAGATGGAGAGAAACTTCCCTCCGGCTGGCAATCACATTCTGTTTCCTGGGAAGTGGAGACGATTTCATCCGTTCGCTGCGTCATCGTCATCACAGTCTGTGTTCCGGCTGTCCTTTAATTCGTTAACTAGTAGTAGAAAATCTCTCCCCGTCGAATGAAGCTATTACGCGTCCTTTTAGATCTTTGCCAGTGTCACATTGGGCTTTGTACCCAGCGATTTGAATGTAAACTTTTTTTAATGCGATTTTATAGTTAGAAAGACTAAGAGACAATTGACGCTTGCTAACGTCTAACAAATTTTAGTGCACTTCATTTGATCACATTTTCAATCAAGAACGAGAAATTCAAAACCGACAAAATACACGGACGCTCCGCGGAAGGAGAGAAATGGTTGTCTGGTCTCAGGAAACATTCATACTGCCGATGTGTTCAACCTGACCACAGTTGCATAACATTTCGAACGGGTAAGCACGTGTCTCAAAGACCAGTGCCTCGTAACATGCCTACTAGAGTGTACTAGGAAATTCCCAGTGAGCTTGCTGCTATGTCGTCCGAATTGGAGCGTACTCTCGTATTAGTGACATGTAATTAAACATGGGTTGCGTAAAATAATCCTCACCATTTTGTCGAGTGGCTTGAAACTGATGAAACCCTAAGACAGGGATGACCTTAACGTTTTCTTCGTTTCACAGAGTATACGTTCATGAAAAACGGTGAAAGACTGAATCTTAATAATTACTGCACCCATTATAATTTAACGCATATAAATTTGCAGGCGGGGTACAGTGCTTTTGTCCGCAGCTCATGGTCTAGTGGCTAGCGTTGCTGTCTCTCAATCACGGGGTACCGGGTTCGATTCCCGGCCGGGTTGGGTATTTTCTCTGCCCGGGGACGGGGTGTTTGTTGTTCTCATCATTTCATCATCATCATCATCATCATCATCTTCATTCGTGACAGTGGCTAGATTGGATTGTGTGAAACTTGGACTGTGACTTTGTACGGGTGCCAATGACCGCACAGTTGATCTCCCCGCAAACCAAATACCACCACCTACAGTGCTCTTCGCAACGAACTAAGAATGTTTCACGACAACTTGAACAGCCATGCAAGAAGATCAATCGAAAAACCTATACAGGGTGTTACAAAAAGGTACGGCCAAACTTTCAGAAAACATTCCTCACACACAAATAAAGAAAAGATGTTATGTGGACATGTGTCCGGAAACGCTTAATTTCCATGTTAGAGATCATTTTAATTTCGTCAGTATGTACTGTACTTCCTCGATTAACCGCCATGATTTCATACGGGATACTCTACATGTGCTGCTAGAACATGTGCCTTTACAAGTACGACACAGCATGTGGTTCATGCACGATGGAGCTCCTGCACATTTCAGTCGAAGTGTTCGTACGCTTCTCAACAACAGATTCGGTGACCGATGGATTGGTAGAGACGGACCAATTCCATGGCCTCCACGCTCTCCTGACCTCAACCTTCTTGACTTTCATTTATGGGGGCATTTGAAAGCTCTTGTCTACGCAACCCCGGTACCAAATGTAGAGACTCTTCGTGCTCGTATTGTGGACGGCTGTGATGCAATACGCCATTCTCCAGGGCTGCATCAGTGCATCAGGGATTCCATGCGACGGAGGGTGGATGCATGTATCCTCGCTAACGGAGGACATTTTGAACATTTCCTTTAACAAAGTGTTTGAAGTCACGCTGGTACGTTCTGTTGCTGTGTGTTTCCATTCCATGATTAATGTGATTTGAAGAGAAGTAATAAAACGAGCTCTAACATGGAAAGTAAGCGTTTCCGGACACATGCCCACATAACATATTTTCTTTCTTTGTGTGTGAGGAATGTTTCCTGAAAGTTTGGCCGTACCTTTTTGTAACACCCTGTATAAATGCCCCTAAAGAAGTCTATCTCACTCGTCATTGTCACCAAAACTCCCGACGTCCGACTACTACTTCGTAGAAGGTTTTGACTGTTTTCTGTCAAGAAGTTGGTACATAATCTGAAAAATCGTATTGTAAGATATTCTTGTAATGTAGGGAGTTATCATGAAAGCAGCGTGTGACAGACAATGGTGCATATTTTATAGTAATAAAACATATTTTCCACAGAGTTCGTTTGCTTGAAGCAAAGCGTACATGATGTGCATAAATTTGATAACACATTGGATCGAAGCTCGCTGTTATGTTGATGCATAACAATGGTGTGAAACAGTTGGTAAAGATCGGTGAGTTATCGAAGAGACTGCATTATGAATTGGGCATTCGGCATGAGAATCGAGATGTTACATCAACAGACGGCTGCCTCGTGAGCATTAAAGTTGCTGGAGAATCGTGCAGGGAGTGATAACGGTTATTGTCATTCCCGCCGCAGTGAATCATGCGTGATGAACAGAGGGCTACACTTTTATATTGTGAGCGGTAATCAGTTATTGCCAGCAGAGACCATTAACCGTTGCACTAATTCAAAACTGTGCACTTGTACCGTACTTGATATAGATATTCAAGTAACGGATGGAAGTCCGCAGCAGAAATGGACAAGACGCGACACTCTCCAAAACGCTAAACTAATAAAAAAAAAGTTTAGCACTAACTTTTTGACATTTATATACCATCTCATTGAAAGTAAATGGGCATTTGTAGGGGACATTAATGCTGAGTACGTTCACCCTTCGCCTGCATATTGAACTCTGCTGGGGAACACTTTCAGTGAGGCGTCTGAATATATGTGGAGGAATGCTAGACCATTGTTCCTCAAGAACTAAAACCAGAGAAGGCAGTGATGTTGGACACTGGGGTCAGGGCGACGTCGGCGTTCGAACTCATCCCGAAGGTGTGCCATCGGGTTAAATCTGGACTCTGGACGCCCCGTCCATTTCAGTAATGTTATTGTCCATAAACCACTGCCTGACAGATGCTCCTTGAAGATAGGATGCATAGTCGTCCTGATACAATCATACGTTCTGAAATGACCCTTTAGTGTACACAGTGCTCAGTGGTGTAAAATGTGTCCACATCCTTCCACATTTAGCGTCTTCTTGAGCTCAGTGAGGGGCCGACATCCTAACCACAAAAAAAACGCCTACATACCGTAACATCACTGCGTCCATACTTTACTGTTAGCACTACAGATGATGGCAGGTAACTTTCTTCGGGTATTCGCCAAAACCAAACCCTTCCATAGGATTTCCACGGGGCATAGCGTGGTTCATCACTCCAAATAACTCGTGGAGTCATCATCCACTGCCCAGTGGCGTCGCTCTTTACACTACCTCGAGTGTAGCTTAGCATTGACTACAGACGTGTATGGCTTATGAGTAGTTGCTCGACCATTGTACCCCATTCTTTTTAACCTCCTATGCAGAGTCATTGTGCTAGGTGGACTGCCGTTAGCTTTTGGAGCTCGAGAGTGATTCCTTGCTCTGATTTCTTGCGATTTTTTTCAACCACGCAACGCTCGACGGTTCCCGTCTGTCAGTACAGTACCCGTCTGTCTTGATTTAGCAGCGATTGTTCCTTTGCGTTTCCATTTCACAGTCATCACCAGCAGTGGTCTTGGGCAGCTTTGGAAGGGTTGAAATGTCCCTGATGGATCTGTTACCAAGGGGAACATCCAATGACTGTTGTTGTTGTTTTTTGGGGGAGGATTCAAATGGTCCAAATGGCTCTGAGCACTATGGGACTTAACATTTGAGGTCATCGGTCCCCTAGACTTAGAACTGCTTAAGCCTAACTAACCTAAGGACAGCACACACATCCATGCCCGAGACAGGATTCGAACCTGCGACCGTAGCAGCAGCGCGGTTCTGGACTGAAGCGCCTAGAACCACTCGGCCACAACAGCCGGCTTGGGGTAGGAGATCAGACAGCGAGGTCACCAGTCTAACGAATTAGGGAAGGACAGGGAAGGAAGTCGGCTGTGCCCTTTCTAAGGAACCATCCCGGCATTTGCCTGGAGCGACTTAGGGAAATCACGGAAAACCTAAATCAGGATGGCCGGGCGCGAGACTGAACCGTCGTCCTCCCGAATGCGAGTCCAGTGTGCTAACCACTGCCAATGACTATTCCTCATTCGAAGTCACTGAACTCTACTGACCGACTTTTCTGTTGTTACTGCTTCTATGCTGAGATCACGACACTCGCTGCCTCCTTTAAACTGGCCGGTCCACCTCTCTTGATATCTAGTCGCCAATTCATTACATAGGGGTGTCCGGATACTTTTGATAAGGTGGAGTAGTTTATTTTTTACAGGAAACCTATATCTCAGTTCTCCTTTGCCCTTAGGAAATCACTGTGTACTTGCATAATGGGGCTAAAAGTAAAAAAAAATATGGTTCAAATGGCTCCGAGCACTATGGGACTCAACTGCTGAGGTCATTAGTCCCCTAGAACTTAGAACTAGTTGAACCTAACTAACCTAAGGACATCACACACATACATGCCCGAGGCAGGATTCGAACCTGCAACCGTAGCAGTCTTGCGGTTCCAGACTGCAGCGCCTTAAACCGCACGGCCACTTCGGCCGGCGCTAAAAGTAAACCCACATTCTCGATGCAGATCAGCAGTGCGTGCGCTCTCTCTCTCTCTCTCTCTCTCTCTCTCTCTGTCTCTCTCTAATCGCGAAAGAAACAATGCGGTTGGCTTATACTATTCGGTCGGTCAACCTGCCGATGCCATTTCATGTCTAGACAGTGCGCGCTTTCTCTCTTTATGGCAAGTAGGGTTGTCGGCACAAGAAGCTATCCGGGAAATTGGTTGCACCACGGTGGCATCTTTGGAATATTCGACCACTATCGTCAGACACACTAAATATTGAAGATCCGCCTTGTAGCGGGCGCGTGAGGTCAACAACGCCAGCTGACGGCTGCTACCTGAAAATTATGGCTCGTAACTTACCGACGAGGCTGCAACAGAGCTACGCACTAACTTCTCGGAGGCAACTTGCGAGAGCTGTCGACCCAGGCAACGAGCAGTCGTCACCGGGACGATTAAATTGCCCTCTTAGTGTCCGTTACGAGCAATAGTACAAACCTCCCAGCAGAGTGGTGCATGAAGATTGTGTGCAAAGGAATACCTGGAATGGAAGCTGTCTTAGTCGCGTGGTCTTCTCTTTCACCTTCGAGTGCAGAATTTGTAATCGTCGTAGAAAAAGTACGGAGGCGGCCAGGTAAGCACGTGTCAGGCATGCAGTCCAACGATTTCAGCAAGGATGTGGATCTCATGTTTTAGGAGGGTACCACGTACATATCCGATACCTGTCATCGCTATCAAGGGTCATTTGAGGATAGTGAAGTATTGGGATAGGATCCTCCAACCTGTCGTCCATCCCCAAATTTTGACGATGGGATCGTTTTTCAAGGCGGTAATGCCATATAACAGTGCACCCACCTACCTCGCGAAGACGGCCTTCCAGGAAACAGAAATCATCGAAATGCACTGCCGCAATACCGATTAAGAATGCTTGGGGCTAGTTGAAATCTGCAGTGCGGTGTCGCGGGAACCTCTTTCTCGCTGGATGATCTGGCCGTGTTGAAAGAGTAGCAACGTGTCGACCACAGTATGGGCACCATGCCAAGAAGGAGCCAAGTTTGCTACAGTGGTGGAGCAATGCGTTATATAATGTTACCCAGCAGAAGATTTTGATTTCACAGATGAGCATAGATATGAACTTTCGAATAGGCTATGTTTATTGTGATCCCTGTTTTGCCTTAACAGTAACGGTATTTTCTTTTTTAAAAAAATTCTAGAGCTTTATCTTTCAGTTCCTGCTCTGAAACTAAGCACGCACACACATTTGCGTGTATGCAAGTGGTGCACAACTTTTCTTGAGCAGATTGTTTACCACTCCCTGCACCAAGTACAAGTGTTAAAGCCGTCACAGAGTTTCAGACCGAACATTTACAAGCGGCAGTTTGATAGAAACTGTACATACTATAGAACGGCCTAATACTGTGTACAGAATTCCCGCATAAGCGTAAATCTTGCCATGTGATGCAAGAAAATCTGCTACTGTTAAAGTACACCGTTTCAGATAGTTAGGAAACGAAGCAGAAAGTGTAAACAACTGGATGATCGTCTGTAGGAGGACAGACCGACGATACTCATAAAATCAACACTTCACTATCGGAAATTACGAACTACTATTCCAAACGTCTGTTCTCTCGTGAGACTGTTTCTGTGCAATTAGAAACTGAACAAGTCGTGCCTAAGGAACGGTACAATCTGTATTGCGGAACGGGAACAGATTTTACGTCGTCATTTCAACGGTCGTTTCTACTGTCTTCTAGCGGACGACGTACTAAGTGATTACCACTGACTAAAACACAGTCACGCTGCGACTCGTTGTTGCTATGGACAATAAGCTGTATGATACTTAAAATTTAAGTTATTCTGTTTTAAAATTATCGTGGCTATTTTCCCACGAGCTAATTAGTAATCAATAGCACAGTATTTAACTTGTAACTGCTTTTCAATGTTTTTGCTAAAGTGTCTCACGTTTTAACGTTTCACAACTTCCTACTTACTGTTCGTCAGCTGTGTAGGGAAAGTAGTCAGTTTACAAGTAAAATCTCTGCATTTCTACCCATGTTGTGCAAAATCCTGTATCTCCCCCTGTGTGTTATTAAATAAAGCTTTATTTCTTTCTGTGAACTTATGAATACAGTGTGAAGTGTTTTGTGACACTTAACATGATTCACACCAAAAGGCAGAAAGTTCATACACGGTAAAGTGAGTAGTGGGCTAGGCAGATTCTGGGACAGCTTGCATTGTTGCCAGATTTATCCAACATGCCGGATCCAAAATGGCGCCCATCGATGTGGCAATGTCGCGCTGATGTCGTGATGGAAAATTCAAACTTTGGTGCGAAATAGGGCAATTGGGATACCTCAACTAACCTAAATCTCCCCAAGCCTCGCCCCACTTCCATGACATCACCAACCCCCACCATTGCACCACCACTCGAAATAGCGGTAAACGGTCAGCCTGTTCTGAGCTGCAGTAGAGGAAGTTTAGGTTAGCATGCATTATTTTTGGTGGGAAACTGAAGTAAATGTCGCTCCTAATTACACGTCAGTATGCATAATGCTACACAACGAGTGTATGAAGTTGCAACATGACTCAAAATTGACGATATCACACAACTGGTGCTATCCTGCTGGAAAAAAATTCACAATACCACTCGAAACAACTAACAGGTTGACACAAAATAAATGATAACTCTACATAGGACGCTTCCTGCACCCTCAAGTCGAAATAAATCTCTCGGTTCCTCTTGTGAATTGGCAAAAAAAAAAAAAGACTCGATCTAAAACGATAGTTGAAACGACACACTAAACTGATATATGCATAGAAATCACGGAGTGTTAAAAAAATGGGGACTGTAGTGATGTTCAAAGATCGGACCACACATACCTGCTACTGATAGCAATACCGTATCCTCCTTGTGGATTGTCATCCACACTCCGCCGCCCCCACTTCCTCCACTTTCTGCCACCACTTTTTCTGATCGCGCGTGTGTATGTTTTCTTTACCACCGCAGGATGCTCGAAACTGTCCTACAGCCATCGCCCACTTTCTGCCCCCCCCCCCCCCCCCCTCACTTTACGAGTTTCAGCTGCTTGTCTGGAGGCACTGTCAAGTGGGAAAAAAATAAAAAAAATAAAAAATAAACAGACTCCTGCAACAACTGTGATGTTCATTACTTCTCTGTAACACTGAGTGTGCTTAGTTTATTTTCGCTAGTGGAGTCATGGATGTTAAGGTACTTATTTTTTATTTTCCTCGCTTTTTGGAGCGCAATTCTACAATGGGAAACCCACACTGATGTCTAAACATAGACGGGAAAATCAGAACAATTACATATCTAAAAGTTTATGACGTATTTCGAAACCCACAACATATTGCAAAAAAAAAAGAACAGGCACACAGAAAATCGAATGTGTAAAACATCTCCTAAAGTTCGAATCACTGTCCTACAGACGAGAAAAGTCGCTGGAATTTTCGATATCCTACAACTGCTGGTCTGGAGATACTCTAAAGTAATAATGGCGGGTGAGGGATAGCATCTCACATGTCCGAACCAGAGGAGGCTGGTTTTCGATTTGTGTATGAACAGTCGAACAAAGAAGACATCACAGAACCTTCCATAGATGCATTGCTTTGCCCCTGTCGCAGCCGCGGCACTCCCGGCGACTGTTGGCACTCGGGCTTTGCGTGAACTTCGTCGAAGAGACCTTCCCCGATGTGTTGTCTGTTTTAATAAAGAAGCTGTTCTCCTATTCTATTCCTTTCACCCACTACACACACGGCACTGGTGAGAGTTTAACAACCATACTGCTTGCATCAGTGAGCTATACAGTTTTAAAACTAGGAGAAGTGTTCTACATTTTGAATTTCTCGTCATTTTAAACCTAAGAAAAATAATTTTGTGAAATTTCCTACCATTTTAAAATTTGGAGCAGTGAGTTCTTGAGTCCTGGGTCGGAAACTTACGGCAGCTTGAGAGGGGTTAAATTATTTATACTATAATGTCAAAGTAGTGAGGAAGGGAACTGTTTGAACTGTAATCTC